>NW_026947517.1:29225200-29847395 GCF_034190915.1 Cavia porcellus | reverse complement strand
TCTTTTGTAAAGAGACATGGACATGACACGCTCAGCTTTATGTCACTTTTTTAAAAATGCCAAGGGCACTTGAGAAATTCTTGGCTGCTGAATTGTACCTTTTTTCAAATTTATCTTAGGTAAGACACTCCAGCTTCTTCAAACCATGGTACTGTTCCTTCTATGTAACAAACCAAAGGAAAAAACAAAATAAATTAAAACAAAACCCATGAAATAACATTTGAGAGCACAGAATTGCTCAGCACGCCCATGTAAGCACTATTCAAGAAGCTAGAGGTACAGAAGCCTCAGCCTTCAGCCCATGGCCTGAAATTTTGTCTCTATCATGGCCCCTCAATTCCCTGGCATGTCCACATTAACTCATGAATCTTTACTCATTTCCTTTTCAAATGCACAGGATCCAATATATTTGAACCCTGTTCCCCTAGGCAGTAATCATCCAAGGACACACCAGAGGAAGGGCAGCCACTCCCTTGCCTGGGTCCTTGGAGCTTATCACAATAGAAATGGACACCTGAAGAAGGGGAGCCAAAACAAAGAGAGGCATATTCCTAAAGCCTGAAGCACAGAAGCTACCTATAGACCAGTAGTGGGATTTCACAAATTATGTAAGAATCTCTGTGCACATGCTTGGCATGGTCGCTCATGCCTATAATCCCAGCCATCTGGGGGCTGAGGTGGATGGATCCTTGGGAGTTCCATTCCATCTTGGGCTACGAATTTATCTCAAGGCCTCTTTCAACAACTACATAAGATGTTGTTTCCAAAAAGAGGACAACAGAAAACTAGACACACTTGGTCCAGGTCCCTGGGTTCACTACACGAGTTGTGGAGTCTAAATATTCCATGCCATGAGAAAATACCTGGGATTTTTAGGGAAAGGGGCATTTGCATCCCGTTTCTAAGGGTTTCCCTTTCACCATGTTACATTTGAATTCTGGGAAGACCTGCTGGTGATAAGCTATCTAGTATTATGTTGGATTAGGTATTGAGCTAGTACCTCATATTTAGTGCTCAGGGTTATGCTGGAATGGCTGCAGACCTCCTTGAAATAGCGATTGCAGACATGTGAACCCCGAGGAACCTGGATAGTTGAAGCAGGCACTCCAAATACTCATGCACTGCAAGGATTCACTTTCATTTTGGGACTCATCTTCTGGTTGCTGGCTTTTAATGCTAACTTATACTACCATGGTGGCAGTAATCCAGCAGAGATTGCATGTATGGTTTGCAGGTTTGCTTCCCAAGCCAACAGAAACTCAGCAGAACCCACATCATTGTGGCATTTTCTTTTCTCCCCTGAAACATTTGGCTTTCTAAGTTTGAAAATTGAATCGACTGGTGTAGTCAAGTTTGGACCCCATGTACCACAAACAGAGCTAAAGACAGAGCGAATTACTTCACTCCACTTGTCAAAATATGTCAGATTTGCTTGATCACCACCACTTTAAAGAAAATTCGGGTTCAACTTAGAGAGGTGAATCAAATACTGCATGGTTGGAATGGCTGTGGTTGTATGAGGTGGAGAGCTGCAGAGTTGGGCTGAAACTGTTCACAGAAATCCAAAGGCTTGTGGTTGTCAGGCAACCACGCTGGGCTGAAATTGGCTGAACATCACTGTGAGGTGGATTTTAGGCTCTAGGTGTGAAAATTTAAAAGACTGGTGTAGTCAAGTTTGGAACCCATACACCTCAGATATACCAAAAGGTTTTCCAATTACTTCCCTCCACTTCTCAAAATATGTCAAATTTTGTTGATCACTACAACTGTAAAAAAAATTCTGAGGCAACATTGTGAGGCTAATCAAATACTGCATGATTGGAATTGCTGTGGTTGTATGAGGTGGAAAGCTGCAGATTTGGGCTGAAACAGTTCACAGAAATCCACAAGCTTGTGGTTGCCAGACAACCACACTGGGCTGTGATGGCCTGAGCACCATTGTGAGCTGGACTTTAGGCTCTAGGATACAAGTGTGCAGTAGGAGACCTGAGTCACAATGCTGGGCGTTGCCATGGAGACCTCAGTGGCACAGAGGACCTTGTATTGCAAGGTTTAAATAGGATGAATATTCTTGGCCTGGTATGCCACAATATTCTCTCTGAAGGCTTCACTGCTCTGAATTTGTGGATGGAAATGCTTGCCAATCTACACATGGATGTACTTTCAATGGGATATGAAATATTCCAGGGCCTGGCTGATGATCTCTGACGTGTCCAATCATTGAGCATACCCTTTTCCCTTGTCATGTCTGTCATTTGGCTGAGTCCTGTTCCCTAAGTTATTCAGTCAAGACTTGCTGGCATCATTCACCTGCAGTATAAGAGCTCTCTGTGAAATTTCTCAGCAGAAATCCTCTGCAATCACATAGCTTTGGATATGAGAGACAGTGGTGGAAGTTGAATTTCAAGGGCAGATATTGGAAAACAATGAAACAAGCCCCAAATAAGATCTTTATATGATTCCCAGATGAATATGTTTGGAAATATTGGGAAAGATGGAGATCAAGACTGAGAAGAGTGCACACCCATTTCAAGGTACAAAAACCAGGGAAATACATGGGAAAGAAAGAGAGCTGGTTAATCTGATGTAAAAATCTTTGATGATGAAAGGAAAAGTATATTCTCATGATGATTTAATCAGGCTGTAGAAGTGAAGTTCTCATGTTGGTTGTCCTATGTGTGGCATTCTGCATTGGGCAGTGGATGCAGGACAGGAGGTCTTCAAATAAATCTGGTGGAACACAAAATACTGAAAAAAAATCAGCCTAAATCCTGTGTATTCCTTCCCTTTGAGAAAATATATGGATAATGTACGAAGTTTCAAAAGAGAAAATGTCTATTGGGTCATGGTTTCACCAATGAAATGGTCACATCACATAACATTTTAAATTTTGCTTTCACACTTGCTGCTGTACTGGGCCTGAGTAAAGGAGAATGCAGAGTAAACCTGTTCAACAGACGTGCATTCTATAAGTGGTTTTAAAACCAGTGAAACCCTTTGGACTTAGTGTTTGTATTTTATTGGTTGATTTATTTTTCAAATTGTTTGTTTTACTCTTTTTAACTGTGAGTCAGGGAAGCCCTCACTCATAGTGATTTAGACCTCTCCAAAAGCTCTGAAAGTATTCATGTAACAGCTATTACATGTTATAAGTTTCTCCTATTAAAACGTGAAAGACTAACAGACTCTGCCAATTTTCACCTAATTCAGTGTTGGGCTAATTTCAGTGATGGACTTTTTACAAGTCCTTTGAAATGTGTCCTCCTCTAGCCACTGGTCGTGCTGGAATTTACTTTCTTGTGAAGACAGGATTTGAGCAAATTGACACAAGTACAGTTTGCCACTACTCTGCACACCTGGTTAAGTATCGAGTTCCCTAAATGGTGTGTGTTTTATTTTGATCTCTGCTCACACTTTGCTCATCCAGGTAGAACCACAGGGCTCCAGGCCATAGCGTTCCAGGCCTAAACAAGAAAATTTCCATTCTGTTTGGGAGTTCATTCGTCTCTCATAATTACTTTTTCCACATATGTGTGCTTAAGGAGAGGCTTTGTCCAAATGTGGAGAGGCCCATTTTCATTCACTCACTTTCAGACTTTCTAAGATTTTCAGTTACTAGAGGTTTGCCCAGACTTGCCATTGTCAAGGGACAGTGCACTTCACTTGAAGTTGTGCAGTATTACTTCATGTGTCTCCATGGAAATTCCACCAATGGGAAACTCTTGCTGGAGTCATCTCCAAGTGTTGCTGCCTAAGAACATATAACTAACAAAGGATGTGGTTTCAAGCTGAATGAGGAAAGGAGGGATTATCTTTATTTCAGTGCAGGTTGACCTTTCAAAGAAACAGTAATTCCTATCAAATAGGAGGTAAAATCTTTTGTAAAGAGACATGGACATGATACGCTCAACTTTATGTCACTTTTTTTAAAACGCCAAGGGCATTTGAGAAATTCTTGGCTGCTGAATTGTCCCGTTTTTCAAATTTCTTTTAGGTAAGGCACACCAACTACTTCAAACCATGGTACTGTTCCTTCCATGTAAAAAACCAAAGGAAAAAACAAATTAAATTATGACAAAACACATGAAATAACATTTGAGAGCACATAATTGCTCAGCAGGCCCATGTAAACACTATTCAAGAAGCTAGAGGTACAGAAGCCTCAGCCTTCAGCCCATGGCCTGAAGTTTTGTCTCTATCATGGCCCCTCAATTCTCTGGCATGTCCACATTAACTCATGAATCTTTACTCATTTCCTTTTCA
The DNA here is from genome assembly GCF_034190915.1 of Cavia porcellus. Lineage (NCBI taxonomy): Eukaryota > Metazoa > Chordata > Mammalia > Rodentia > Caviidae > Cavia > Cavia porcellus. The sequence goes on along the minus strand of NW_026947517.1, from coordinate 29,843,132 downwards.
AATGCACAGGATCCAATACATTTGAACCATGTTCACCTAGGCAGTAATCATCCAAGGACACAACAGAGGAAGGGCAGCCACCCCCTTGCCTGGGGCCTTGGAGCTTATCACAATAGAAATGGACAGCTGAACAAGGGCAGCCAAAAAAAAGAGAGGCATATTCCTAAAGCCTGAAGCACAGAAGCTACCTATAGACCAGTAGTGGGATTTCACAAATTATGTAAGAATTTCTGTGCACATGCTTGGCATGGTCGCTCATGCCTATAATCCCAGCCCTCTGGGGGCTGAGGTGGATGGATCCTTGGGAGTTCCACTCCATCTTGGGCTACGATTTTATCTCAAGGCCTCTTTCAACAACTACATAAGATGTTGTTTCCAAAAAGAGGACAACAGAAAACTAGACACACTTGGTCCAGCTCCCTGGGTTCACTACACGAGTTGTGGAGTCTAAATATTCCATGCCATGAGAAAATACCTGGGATTTTTAGGGAAAGGGGCATTTGCATCCCGTTTCGAAGGGTTTCCCTTTCACCATGTTACATTTGAATTCTGGGAAGACCTGCTGGTGATAAGCTATCTAGTATAATGTTGGATTAGGTATTGAGCTAGTACCTCATATTTAGTTTTCAGGGTTATGCTGGAATGACTGCGGACCTCCTTGAAATAGCGATTGCAGACATGTGAACCCCGAGGAAGCTGGATAGTTGAAGCAGGCACTCCAAATATTCATGCACTGCAAGGATTCACTTTCATTTTGGGACTCATCTTCTGGTTGCTGGCTTTTAGTGCTAACTGATACTACCATGGTGGCAGTAATCCAGCAGAGATTGCATGTATGGTTTGCAGGTTTGTTTCCCAAGCCACCAGAAAATCAGCAGAACCCACATCATTGTGGCATTTTCTTTCCTCCCCTGAAACATTTGGCTTTCTAAGTTTGAAAATTGAATAGATTGGGATAGTCAAGTTTGGACCCCATGTACCACAAACAGAGCTAAAGACAGAGCGAATTGCTTCCCTCCACTTGTCAAAATATGTCAAATTTGCTTGATCACCACAACTTCAAATAAAATTCGGGAGCAACTTAGAGAGGTGAATCAAATACTGCATGATTGGAATGGCTGTGGTTGTATGAGGTGGAGAGCTGCAGAGTTGGGCTGAAACTGTTCACAGAAATCCACAGGCTTGTGGTTGTCAGGCAACCACGCTGGGCTGACATTGGCTGAACATCACTGTGAGGTGGATTTTAGGCTCTAGGTGTGAAAATTTAAAAGACTGGGGTAGTCAAGTTTCGAACCCATAGACCTCAGACATACCAAAAGGTTTTCCAATTACTTCCCTCCACTTCTCAAAATATGTCAAATTTTGTTGATCACTACAACTGTAAAAAATATTCTGAGGCACCATAGAGAGGCTAATCAAATACTGCATGATTGGAATTGCTGTGGTTGTATGAGGTGGAAATCTGCAGATTTGGGCTGAAACAGTTCACAGAAATCCACAAGCTTGTGGTTGCCAGACAACCACACTGGGCTGTGATTGGCTGAGCACCATTGTGAGCTGGACTTTAGGCTCTAGGATACAAGTGTGCAGTAGGAGACCTGAGTCACAATGCTGGGCGTTGCCATGGAGACCTCAGTGGCACAGAGGACCTTGTACGACAAGATTTAAATAGGATGAATATTCTTGGCCTGGTATGCCACAATATTCTCTCTGAAGGCTTCACTGCTCAGAATTTGTGGATGGAAATGCTTGCCAATCTACACATGGATGTACTTTCAGTGGGATATGAAATATTCCAGGGCCTGGCAGATGATCTCTGACATGTTCTATCATTGAGCATACCCTTTTCCCTTGTCATGTCTGTCATTTGGCTGAGTCCTGTTCCCTAAGCTATTCAGTCAAGACTTGCTGGCATCATTCACCTGCAGTATAAGAGCTTTCTGTGAAATTTCTCAGCAGAAATCCTCTGCAAGCACATAGCTTTGGATATGAGAGACAGTGGTGGAAGTTGAATTTCAAGGGCAGATATTTGAAAACAATGAAACAAGCCCCAAATAAGATCTTTACATGTTCCCCAGATGAATATGTTTGGAAATATTGGGAAAGATGGAGATCCAGACTGAGAAGAGTGCACACCCATTTCAAGGTACAAAAACCAGGGGAATACATGGGAAAGAACGAGAGCTGGTTAATCTGATGTAAAAATCTTTGATGATGAAAGGAAAAGTATATTCTCATGATGATTTAATCAGGCTGTAGAAGTGAAGTTCTCATGTTGGTTGTCCTATGTGTGGCATTCTGCATTGGGCAGTGGATGCAGGACAGGAGATCTTCAAATAAATCTGGTGGAACACAAAATACTGAAAAAAAATCATCCTAAATCCTGTGTATTCCTTCCCTTTGAGAACATATATGGATAATGTACGAAGTTTCAAAAGAGAAAATGTCTATTGGGTCATGGTTTCACCAATGAAATGGTAACATCACATAACATTTTGAATTTTCCTTTCACACTTGCTCCTGTACCGGGCCTGAGTAAAGCAGAATGCAGAATAAGCCTGTTCAATAGATGTGCATTCCATAAGTGGTTTTAAAACCAGTGAAACCCTTTGGACTTAGTGTTTGTATTTTATTGGTTGATTTATTTTTCAAATTGTTTGTTTTACTCTTTTTAACTTTGAGTCAGGGAATCCCTCACTCATAGTGATTTAGACCTCTCCAAAAGCTCTGAAAGTATTCATGTAACAGCTATTACATGTTATAAGTTTCTTCTATTAAAACGTGAAAGACTAACAGACTCTGCCACTTTTCATCTAAATTCAGTGTTGGGCTAAATTCAGTGATGGACTTTTTACAAGTCCTTTAAAATGTGTCCTCCTCTAGTCACTGGTCGTGCTGGAATTTACTTTCTTGTGAAGACAGGATTTGAGCAAATTGACACAAGTACAGATTGCCACTACTCTGCACACCTGGTTAAGTATCGAGTTCCCTAAATGGTGTGTGTTTTATTTTGATGTCTGCTCACACTTTGCTCATCCAGTTAGAACCACAGGGCTCCAGGCCATAGCATTCCAGGCTTAAACATGAAAATTTCCATTCCGTTTTGGGAGTTCATTCGTCTCTCATAATTACTTTTTCCACAAATCTGTGCTTAATGAGAGGCCCTGTCCAAATGTGGAAAGGCCCATTTTCATTCACTCACTTTCAGACTTTCTAAGATTTTCAGTTACTAGAGGTTTGCCCAGACTTGCCATTGTCAAGGGACAGTGCACTTCACTTGAAGTTGTGCAGTATTACTTCATGTGTCTCCATGGAAATTCCACCAATGGGAAACTCTTGCTGTAGTCATCTCCAAGGGTTGCTGCCTAAGAAAACATAACTAACAAAGAATGTGGTTTCAAGCAGAATGAGGAAAGGAGGGATTATCTTTATTTCAGTGCAGGTTGACCTTTCAAAGAAACAGTAATTCCTATCAAATAGGAGGTAAAATCTTTTGTAAAGAGACATGGACATGACACGCTCAGCTTTATGTCACTTTTTTAAAAATGCCAAGGGCACTTGAGAAATTCTTGGCTGCTGAATCGTACCTTTTTTCAAATTTCTCTTAGGTAAGTCACTCCAGCTTCTTCAAACCTTGGTACTGTTCCTTCCATGTAAAAATCCAAAGGAAAAAACAAAATAAATTGAAAAAAAAACCCATGAAATAACATTTGAGAGCACACAATTGCTCAGCAGGCCCATGTAAACAGTATTCAAGAAGCTACAGTTACAGAAGCCTCAACCTTCAGCCCATGGCCTGAAGTTTTGTCTCTATCATGGCCCCTCAATTCCCTGGCATGTCCACATTAACTCATGAATCTTTACTCATTTCCTTTTCAAATGCACAGGATCCAATATATTTGAACCCTGTTCACCTGGGCAGTAATCATCCAAGGACACACCAGAGGAAGGGCAGCCACCCCCTTGCCTGGGGCCTTGGAGCTTATCACAATAGAAATGGACACCTGAACAAGGGGAGCCAAAACAAAGAGAGGCATATTCCTAAAGCCTGAAGCACAGAAGCTACCTATAGACCAGTAGTGGGATTTCACAAATTATGTAAGAATATCTGTGCACATGCTTGGCATGGTCGCTCATGCCTATAATCCCAGCCATCTGGGGGCTGAGGTGGATGGATCCTTGGGAGTTCCACTCCATCTTGGGCTACAAATTTATCTCAAGGCCTCGTTCAACAACTACATAAGATGTTGTTTCCAAAAAGAGGACAACAGAAAACTAGACACATTTGGTCCAGGTCCCTGGGTTCACTACACGAGTTGTGGAGTCTAAATAATCCATGCCATGAGAAAATACTTGGGATTTTTAGGGAAAGGGGCATTTGCATCCCGTTTCTAAGGGTTTCCCTTTCACCATGTTACATTTGAATTCTGGGAAGACCTGCTGGTGATAAGCTATCTAGTATTATTTTGGATTAGGTATTGAGGTAGTACCTCATATTTAGTGCTCAGGTTTATGCTGGAATGGCTGCGGACCTCCTTAAAATAACGATTGCAGACATGTGAACCCCCAGGAAGCTGGATAGTTGAAGCAGGCACTCCAAATATTCATGCACTGCAAGGATTCACTTTCATTTTGGGACTCATCTTCTGGTTGCTGGCTTTTAGTGCTAACTGATACTACCATGGTGGCAGTAATCCAGCAGAGATTGCATGTATGGTTTGCAGGTTTGTTCCCAAGCCACCAGAAACTCAGCAGAACCCACATCATTGTGGCATTTTCTTTCCTCCCCTGAAACATTTGGCTTTCTAAATTTGAAAATTGAATAGACTGGGGTAGTCAAGTTGGACCCCATGTACCACAAACAGAGCTAAAGACAGAGCGAATTACTTCCCTCCACTTGTCAAAATATGTCAAATTTGCTTGATCACCACAACTTCAAATAAAATTCGGGAGCAACTTAGAGAGGTGAATCAAATACTGCATGATTGGAATGGCTGTGGTTGTATGAGGTGGAGAGCTGCAGAGTTGGGCTGAAACTGTTCACAGAAATCCACAGGCTTGTGGTTGTCAGGCAACCACGCTGGGCTGAGATAGGCTGAACATCACTGTGAGGTGGATTTTAGGCTCTAGGTGTGAAAATTTAAAAGACTGGTGTAGTCAAGTTTCGAACCCATAGACCTGAGACATACCAAAAGCTTTTCCAATTACCTCCCTCCACTTCTCAAAATATGTCAAATTTTGTTGATCACTACAACTGTAAAAAAAATTCTGAGGCAACATAGAGAGGCTAATCAAATACTGCATGATTGGAATGGCTGTGGTTGTATGAGGTGGAAAGCTGCAGATTTGGGCTGAAACAGTTCACAGAAATCCACAAGCTTGTGGTTGCCAGACAACCACACTGGGCTGTGATTGGCTGAGAACCATTGTGAGCTGGACTTTAGGCTCTAGGATACAAGTGTGCAGTAGGAGACCTGAGTCACAATGCTGGGCATTTCCATGGAGACCTCAGTGGCACAGAGGATCTTGTAGGGAAAGATTTAAATAGGATGAATATTCTTGGCCTGCTATGCCACAATATTCTCTCTGAAGGCTTCACTGCTCAGAATTTGTGGATGGAAATGCTTGCCAATCTACACATGGATGTACTTTCAATGGGATATGAAATATTCCAGGGCCTGGCAGATGATCTCTGACATGTCCTATCCTTGAGCATACCCATTTCCCTTGTCATGTCTTTCATTTGGCTGAGTCCTGTTCCCTAAGCTATTCAGTCAAGACTTGCTGGCATCATTCACCTGCAGTATAAGAGCTTTCTGTGAAATGTCTCAGCAGAAATCCTCTGCAAGCACATAGCTTTGGATATGAGAGACAGTGGTGGAAGTTGAATTTCAAGGGCAGATATTTGAAAACAATGAAACAAGCCCCAAATAAGATCTTTACATGTTTCCCAGATGAATATGTTTGGAAATATTGGGAAAGATGGAGTTCAAGACTGAGAAGAGTGCACACCCATTTCAAGGTACAAAAACCAGGGAAAAACAGGGGAAAGAAAGAGAGCTGGTTAATCTGATGTAAAAATCTTTGATGATGAAAGGAAAAGTATATTCGCATGATGATTTAATCAGGCTGTAGAAGTGAAGTTCTCATGTTGGTTTTCCTATGTGTGGCATTCTGCATTGGGCAGTGGATGCAGGACAGGCAATCTTCAAATAAATCTGGTGGAACACAAAATACAGGAAAAAAATCAGCCTAAATCCTGTGTATTCTTCCCTTTGAGAACATATATGGATAATGTACGAAGTTTCAAAAGAGAAAATGTCTATTGGGTCCTGGTTTCACCAATGAAATGGTCACATCACATAACATTTTGAATTTTGCTTTCGCACTTGCTCCTGTACCGGGCCTGAGTAAAGCAGAATGCAGAGTAAGCCTGTTCAATAGATGTGCATTCCATAAGTGGTTTTAAAACCAGTGAAACCCTTTGGACTTAGTGTTTGTATTTTATTGGTTGATTTATTTTTCAAATTGTTTGTTTTACTCTTTTTAACTGTGAGTCAGGGAAGCACTCACTCATAGTGATTTAGACCTCTCCAAAAGCTCTGAAAGTATTCATGTAACAGCTATTACATGTTATAAGTTTCTCCTATTAAAACGTGAAAGACTAACAGACTCTGCCAATTTTCACCTAATTCAGTGTTGGGCTAATTTCAGTGATGGACTTTTTACAAGTCCTTTGAAATGTGTCCTCCTCTAGCCACTGGTCGTGCTGGAATTTACTTTCTTGTGAAGACAGGATTTGAGCAAATTGACACAAGTACAGTTTGCCACTACTCTGCACACCTGGTTAAGTATCGAGTTCCCTAAATGGTGTGTGTTTTATTTTGATCTCTGCTCACACTTTGCTCATCCAGTTAGAACCACGGGGCTCCAGGCCATAGCGTTCCAGGCCTAAACAAGAAAATTTCCATTCTGTTTGGGAGTTCATTCGTCTCTCATAATTACTTTTTCCACATATGTGTGCTTAAGGAGAGGCTTTGTCCAAATGTGGAGAGGCCCATTTTCATTCACTCACTTTCAGACTTTCTAAGATTTTCAGTTACTAGAGGTTTGCCCAGACTTGCCATTGTCAAGGGACAGTGCACTTCACTTGAAGTTGTGCAGTATTACTTCATGTGTCTCCATGGAAATTCCACCAATGGGAAACTCTTGCTGGAGTCATCTCCAAGTGTTGCTGCCTAAGAACATATAACTAACAAAGGATGTGGTTTCAAGCTGAATGAGGAAAGGAGGGATTATCTTTATTTCAGTGCAGGTTGACCTTTCAAAGAAACAGTAATTCCTATCAAATAGGAGGTAAAATCTTTTGTAAAGAGACATGGACATGATACGCTCAACTTTATGTCACTTTTTTTAAAACGCCAAGGGCATTTGAGAAATTCTTGGCTGCTGAATTGTCCCGTTTTTCAAATTTCTTTTAGGTAAGGCACACCAACTACTTCAAACCATGGTACTGTTCCTTCCATGTAAAAAACCAAAGGAAAAAACAAATTAAATTATGACAAAACCCATGAAATAACATTTGAGAGCACATAATTGCTCAGCAGGCCCATGTAAACACTATTCAAGAAGCTAGAGGTACAGAAGCCTCAGCCTTCAGCCCATGGCCTGAAGTTTTGTCTCTATCATGGCCCCTCAATTCTCTGGCATGTCCACATTAACTCATGAATCTTTACTCATTTCCTTTTCAAATGCACAGGATCCAATACATTTGAACCATGTTCACCTAGGCAGTAATCATCCAAGGACACAACAGAGGAAGGGCAGCCACCCCCTTGCCTGGGGCCTTGGAGCTTATCACAATAGAAATGGACAGCTGAACAAGGGCAGCCAAAAAAAAGAGAGGCATATTCCTAAAGCCTGAAGCACAGAAGCTACCTATAGACCAGTAGTGGGATTTCACAAATTATGTAAGAATTTCTGTGCACATGCTTGGCATGGTCGCTCATGCCTATAATCCCAGCCCTCTGGGGGCTGAGGTGGATGGATCCTTGGGAGTTCCACTCCATCTTGGGCTACGATTTTATCTCAAGGCCTCTTTCAACAACTACATAAGATGTTGTTTCCAAAAAGAGGACAAAAGAAAACTAGACACACTTGGTCCAGCTCCCTGGGTTCACTACACGAGTTGTGGAGTCTAAATATTCCATGCCATGAGAAAATACCTGGGATTTTTAGGGAAAGGGGCATTTGCATCCCGTTTCGAAGGGTTTCCCTTTCACCATGTTACATTTGAATTCTGGGAAGACCTGCTGGTGATAAGCTATCTAGTATAATGTTGGATTAGGTATTGAGCTAGTACCTCATATTTAGTTTTCAGGGTTATGCTGGAATGACTGCGGACCTCCTTGAAATAGCGATTGCAGACATGTGAACCCCGAGGAAGCTGGATAGTTGAAGCAGGCACTCCAAATATTCATGCACTGCAAGGATTCACTTTCATTTTGGGACTCATCTTCTGGTTGCTGGCTTTTAGTGCTAACTGATACTACCATGGTGGCAGTAATCCAGCAGAGATTGCATGTATGGTTTGCAGGTTTGTTTCCCAAGCCACCAGAAAATCAGCAGAACCCACATCATTGTGGCATTTTCTTTCCTCCCCTGAAACATTTGGCTTTCTAAGTTTGAAAATTGAATAGATTGGGATAGTCAAGTTTGGACCCCATGTACCACAAACAGAGCTAAAGACAGAGCGAATTGCTTCCCTCCACTTGTCAAAATATGTCAAATTTGCTTGATCACCACAACTTCAAATAAAATTCGGGAGCAACTTAGAGAGGTGAATCAAATACTGCATGATTGGAATGGCTGTGGTTGTATGAGGTGGAGAGCTGCAGAGTTGGGCTGAAACTGTTCACAGAAATCCACAGGCTTGTGGTTGTCAGGCAACCACGCTGGGCTGACATTGGCTGAACATCACTGTGAGGTGGATTTTAGGCTCTAGGTGTGAAAATTTAAAAGACTGGGGTAGTCAAGTTTCGAACCCATAGACCTCAGACATACCAAAAGGTTTTCCAATTACTTCCCTCCACTTCTCAAAATATGTCAAATTTTGTTGATCACTACAACTGTAAAAAATATTCTGAGGCACCATAGAGAGGCTAATCAAATACTGCATGATTGGAATTGCTGTGGTTGTATGAGGTGGAAATCTGCAGATTTGGGCTGAAACAGTTCACAGAAATCCACAAGCTTGTGGTTGCCAGACAACCACACTGGGCTGTGATTGGCTGAGCACCATTGTGAGCTGGACTTTAGGCTCTAGGATACAAGTGTGCAGTAGGAGACCTGAGTCACAATGCTGGGCGTTGCCATGGAGACCTCAGTGGCACAGAGGACCTTGTACGACAAGATTTAAATAGGATGAATATTCTTGGCCTGGTATGCCACAATATTCTCTCTGAAGGCTTCACTGCTCAGAATTTGTGGATGGAAATGCTTGCCAATCTACACATGGATGTACTTTCAGTGGGATATGAAACATTCCAGGGCCTGGCAGATGATCTCTGACATGTTCTATCATTGAGCATACCCTTTTCCCTTGTCATGTCTGTCATTTGGCTGAGTCCTGTTCCCTAAGCTATTCAGTCAAGACTTGCTGGCATCATTCACCTGCAGTATAAGAGCTTTCTGTGAAATTTCTCAGCAGAAATCCTCTGCAAGCACATAGCTTTGGATATGAGAGACAGTGGTGGAAGTTGAATTTCAAGGGCAGATATTTGAAAACAATGAAACAAGCCCCAAATAAGATCTTTACATGTTCCCCAGATGAATATGTTTGGAAATATTGGGAAAGATGGAGATCCAGACTGAGAAGAGTGCACACCCATTTCAAGGTACAAAAACCAGGGGAATACATGGGAAAGAACGAGAGCTGGTTAATCTGATGTAAAAATCTTTGATGATGAAAGGAAAAGTATATTCTCATGATGATTTAATCAGGCTGTAGAAGTGAAGTTCTCATGTTGGTTGTCCTATGTGTGGCATTCTGCATTGGGCAGTGGATGCAGGACAGGAGATCTTCAAATAAATCTGGTGGAACACAAAATACTGAAAAAAAATCATCCTAAATCCTGTGTATTCCTTCCCTTTGAGAACATATATGGATAATGTACGAAGTTTCAAAAGAGAAAATGTCTATTGGGTCATGGTTTCACCAATGAAATGGTAACATCACATAACATTTTGAATTTTCCTTTCACACTTGCTCCTGTACCGGGCCTGAGTAAAGCAGAATGCAGAATAAGCCTGTTCAATAGATGTGCATTCCATAAGTGGTTTTAAAACCAGTGAAACCCTTTGGACTTAGTGTTGTATTTTATTGGTTGATTTATTTTTCAAATTGTTTGTTTTACTCTTTTTAACTTTGAGTCAGGGAATCCCTCACTCATAGTGATTTAGACCTCTCCAAAAGCTCTGAAAGTATTCATGTAACAGCTATTACATGTTATAAGTTTCTTCTATTAAAACGTGAAAGACTAACAGACTCTGCCACTTTTCATCTAAATTCAGTGTTGGGCTAAATTCAGTGATGGACTTTTTACAAGTCCTTTAAAATGTGTCCTCCTCTAGTCACTGGTCGTGCTGGAATTTACTTTCTTGTGAAGACAGGATTTGAGCAAATTGACACAAGTACAGATTGCCACTACTCTGCACACCTGGTTAAGTATCGAGTTCCATAAATGGTGTGTGTTTTATTTTGATGTCTGCTCACACTTTGCTCATCCAGTTAGAACCACAGGGCTCCAGGCCATAGCATTCCAGGCTTAAACATGAAAATTTCCATTCCGTTTTGGGAGTTCATTCGTCTCTCATAATTACTTTTTCCACAAATCTGTGCTTAATGAGAGGCCCTGTCCAAATGTGGAAAGGCCCATTTTCATTCACTCACTTTCAGACTTTCTAAGATTTTCAGTTACTAGAGGTTTGCCCAGACTTGCCATTGTCAAGGGACAGTGCACTTCACTTGAAGTTGTGCAGTATTACTTCATGTGTCTCCATGGAAATTCCACCAATGGGAAACTCTTGCTGTAGTCATCTCCAAGGGTTGCTGCCTAAGAAAACATAACTAACAAAGAATGTGGTTTCAAGCAGAATGAGGAAAGGAGGGATTATCTTTATTTCAGTGCAGGTTGACCTTTCAAAGAAACAGTAATTCCTATCAAATAGGAGGTAAAATCTTTTGTAAAGAGACATGGACATGACACGCTCAGCTTTATGTCACTTTTTTAAAAATGCCAAGGGCACTTGAGAAATTCTTGGCTGCTGAATCGTACCTTTTTTCAAATTTCTCTTAGGTAAGTCACTCCAGCTTCTTCAAACCTTGGTACTGTTCCTTCCATGTAAAAATCCAAAGGAAAAAACAAAATAAATTGAAAAAAAAACCCATGAAATAACATTTGAGAGCACACAATTGCTCAGCAGGCCCATGTAAACAGTATTCAAGAAGCTACAGTTACAGAAGCCTCAACCTTCAGCCCATGGCCTGAAGTTTTGTCTCTATCATGGCCCCTCAATTCCCTGGCATGTCCACATTAACTCATGAATCTTTACTCATTTCCTTTTCAAATGCACAGGATCCAATATATTTGAACCCTGTTCACCTGGGCAGTAATCATCCAAGGACACACCAGAGGAAGGGCAGCCACCCCCTTGCCTGGGGCCTTGGAGCTTATCACAATAGAAATGGACACCTGAACAAGGGGAGCCAAAACAAAGAGAGGCATATTCCTAAAGCCTGAAGCACAGAAGCTACCTATAGACCAGTAGTGGGATTTCACAAATTATGTAAGAATATCTGTGCACATGCTTGGCATGGTCGCTCATGCCTATAATCCCAGCCATCTGGGGGCTGAGGTGGATGGATCCTTGGGAGTTCCACTCCATCTTGGGCTACAAATTTATCTCAAGGCCTCGTTCAACAACTACATAAGATGTTGTTTCCAAAAAGAGGACAACAGAAAACTAGACACATTTGGTCCAGGTCCCTGGGTTCACTACACGAGTTGTGGAGTCTAAATAATCCATGCCATGAGAAAATACTTGGGATTTTTAGGGAAAGGGGCATTTGCATCCCGTTTCTAAGGGTTTCCCTTTCACCATGTTACATTTGAATTCTGGGAAGACCTGCTGGTGATAAGCTATCTAGTATTATTTTGGATTAGGTATTGAGGTAGTACCTCATATTTAGTGCTCAGGTTTATGCTGGAATGGCTGCGGACCTCCTTAAAATAACGATTGCAGACATGTGAACCCCCAGGAAGCTGGATAGTTGAAGCAGGCACTCCAAATATTCATGCACTGCAAGGATTCACTTTCATTTTGGGACTCATCTTCTGGTTGCTGGCTTTTAGTGCTAACTGATACTACCATGGTGGCAGTAATCCAGCAGAGATTGCATGTATGGTTTGCAGGTTTGTTCCCAAGCCACCAGAAACTCAGCAGAACCCACATCATTGTGGCATTTTCTTTCCTCCCCTGAAACATTTGGCTTTCTAAATTTGAAAATTGAATAGACTGGGGTAGTCAAGTTGGACCCCATGTACCACAAACAGAGCTAAAGACAGAGCGAATTACTTCCCTCCACTTGTCAAAATATGTCAAATTTGCTTGATCACCACAACTTCAAATAAAATTCGGGAGCAACTTAGAGAGGTGAATCAAATACTGCATGATTGGAATGGCTGTGGTTGTATGAGGTGGAGAGCTGCAGAGTTGGGCTGAAACTGTTCACAGAAATCCACAGGCTTGTGGTTGTCAGGCAACCACGCTGGGCTGAGATAGGCTGAACATCACTGTGAGGTGGATTTTAGGCTCTAGGTGTGAAAATTTAAAAGACTGGTGTAGTCAAGTTTCGAACCCATAGACCTGAGACATACCAAAAGCTTTTCCAATTACCTCCCTCCACTTCTCAAAATATGTCAAATTTTGTTGATCACTACAACTGTAAAAAAAATTCTGAGGCAACATAGAGAGGCTAATCAAATACTGCATGATTGGAATTGCTGTGGTTGTATGAGGTGGAAAGCTGCAGATTTGGGCTGAAACAGTTCACAGAAATCCACAAGCTTGTGGTTGCCAGACAACCACACTGGGCTGTGATTGGCTGAGAACCATTGTGAGCTGGACTTTAGGCTCTAGGATACAAGTGTGCAGTAGGAGACCTGAGTCACAATGCTGGGCGTTTCCATGGAGACCTCAGTGCCACAGAGGATCTTGTAGGGAAAGATTTAAATAGGATGAATATTCTTGGCCTGCTATGCCACAATATTCTCTCTGAAGGCTTCACTGCTCAGAATTTGTGGATGGAAATGCTTGCCAATCTACACATGGATGTACTTTCAATGGGATATGAAATATTCCAGGGCCTGGCAGATGATCTCTGACATGTCCTATCCTTGAGCATACCCATTTCCCTTGTCATGTCTTTCATTTGGCTGAGTCCTGTTCCCTAAGCTATTCAGTCAAGACTTGCTGGCATCATTCACCTGCAGTATAAGAGCTTTCTGTGAAATGTCTCAGCAGAAATCCTCTGCAAGCACATAGCTTTGGATATGAGAGACAGTGGTGGAAGTTGAATTTCAAGGGCAGATATTTGAAAACAATGAAACAAGCCCCAAATAAGATCTTTACATGTTTCCCAGATGAATATGTTTGGAAATATTGGGAAAGATGGAGTTCAAGACTGAGAAGAGTGCACACCCATTTCAAGGTACAAAAACCAGGGAAAAACAGGGGAAAGAAAGAGAGCTGGTTAATCTGATGTAAAAATCTTTGATGATGAAAGGAAAAGTATATTCGCATGATGATTTAATCAGGCTGTAGAAGTGAAGTTCTCATGTTGGTTTTCCTATGTGTGGCATTCTGCATTGGGCAGTGGATGCAGGACAGGCGATCTTCAAATAAATCTGGTGGAACACAAAATACAGGAAAAAAATCAGCCTAAATCCGGTGTATTCTTCCCTTTGAGAACATATATGGATAATGTACGAAGTTTCAAAAGAGAAAATGTCTATTGGGTCCTGGTTTCACCAATGAAATGGTCACATCACATAACATTTTGAATTTTGCTTTCGCACTTGCTCCTGTACCGGGCCTGAGTAAAGCAGAATGCAGAGTAAGCCTGTTCAATAGATGTGCATTCCATAAGTGGTTTTAAAACCAGTGAAACCCTTTGGACTTTGTGTTTGTATTTTATTGGTTGATTTATTTTTCAAATTGTTTGTTTTACTCTTTTTAGCTTTGTGAGTCAGAGAAGCCCTCACTCATAGTGATTTAGACCTCTCCAAAAGCTCTGAAAGTATTCATGTAACAGCTATTACATGTTATAAGTTTCTCCTATTAAAACGTAAAAGACTAACAGACTCTGCCACTTTTCATCTAAATTCAGTGTTGGGCTAAATTCAGTGATGGACTTTTTACAAGTCCTTTGAAATGTGTCCTCCTCTAGCCACTGGTCGTGCTGGAATTTACTTTCTTGTGAAGACAGGATTTGAGAAAATTGACACAAATACAGTTTGCCACTACTCTGCACACCTGGTTAAGTATCGAGTTCCCTAAATGGTGTGTGTTTTATTTTGATCTCTGCTCACACTTTGCTCATCCAGTTAGAACCACAGGGCTCCAGGCCATAGCGTTCCAGGCCTAAAGAAGAAAATTTCCATTCCGTTTTGGGAGTTCATTCGTCTCTCATAATTACTTTTTCCACAAATGTGTGCTTAAGGAGAGGCCTTGGACAAATGTGGAGAGGCCCATTTTCATTCACTCACTTTCAGACTTTCTTAGATTTTCAGTTACTAGAGGTTTGCCCAGACTTTCCATTGTCAAGGGACAGTGCACTTCACTTGAAGTTGTGCAGTATTACTTCATGGGTCTCCATGGAAATTCCACCAATGGGAAACTCTTGCTGTAGTCATCTCCAAGTGTGGCTGCTTAAGAAAATATAACTAACAAAGGATGTGGTTTCAAGCAGAATGAGGAAAGGAGAGATTATCTTTATTTCAGTGCAGGTTGACCTTTCAAGAAACAGTAATTCCTATCAAATAGGAGGTAAAACCTTTTGTAAAGAGACATGGAAATGACACGCTCAACTTTATGTCACATTTTTAAAACGCCAAGGGCATTTGAGAAATTCTTGGCTGCTGAATTGTCCCTTTTTTCAAATTTCTCTTAGGTAACACACACACCAGCTTCTTCAAACCATGGTACTGTTCCTTTCATGTAAAAAACCAAAGGAAAAAACAAAATAAATAAAACAAAACCCATCAAATAACATTTGAGAGCACACAATTGCTCAGCAGGCCCATGTAAACACTATTCAAGAAGCTAGAGTTACAGAAGCCTCAGCCTTCAGCCCATGGCCTGAAGATTTGTCTCTATCATGGCCCCTCAATTCCCTGGCATGTCCACATTAACTCATGAAACTTTACTCATTTCCTTTTCAAATGCACAGGATCCAGTATATTTGAACCCTGTTCACCTGGGCCGTAATCATCCAAGGACACCCCAGAGGAAGGGCAGCAACCCCCTTGAGTGAGACCTTGGAGCTTATCACAATAGAAATGGACACCTGAACAAGGGGAGCCAAAACAAAGAGAGGCATATTCCTAAAGCCTGAAGCACAGAAGCTACCTATAGACCAGTAGTGGGATTTCACAAATTATGTAAGAATCTCTGTGCACATGCTTGGCATGGTCGCTCATGCCTATAATCCCAGCCATCTGGGGGCTGAGGTGGATGGATCCTTGGGAGTTCCACTCCATCTTGGGCTACGAATTTATCTCAAGGCCTATTTCAACAACTACATAAGATGTTGTTTCCAAAAAGAGGACAACAGAAAACTAGACACACTTGTTCCAGGTCCCTGGGTTCACTACACGAGTTGTGGAGTCTAAATATTCCATGCTATGAGAAAATACCTGGGATTTTTAGGGAAAGGGGCATTTGCATCCCGTTTCTAAGGGTTTCCTTTTCACCATGTTACATTTGAATTCTGGGAAGACCTGCTGGTGATAAGCTATCTAGTATTATGTTGGTTTAGGTATTGAGGTAGTACCTCATATTTAGTGTTCAGGATTATGCTGGAATGGCTGTGGACCTCCTTGAAATAGCGATTGCAGACATGTGAACCCCGAGGAAGCTGGATAGTTGAAGCAGGCACTCCAAATATTCATGCACTGCAAGGATTCACTTTCATTTTGGGACTCATTTTCTGGTTGCTGTGTTTTAGTGCTAACTGATACTACCATGGTGGCAGTAATCCAGCAGAGATTGCATGTATGGTTTGCAGGTTTGCTTCCCAAGCCACCAGAAACTCAGCAGAACCCACATCATTGTGGCATTTTCTTTCCTCCCCTGAAACATTTGGCTTTCTAAGTTTGAAAATTGAATAGACTGTTGTAGTCAAGTTTGGACCCCATGTACCACAAACAGAGCTAAAGACAGAGCGAATTACTTCCCTCCACTTGTCAAAATATGTCAAATTTGCTTGATCACCACAACTTCAAATAAAATTCGGGAGCAACTTTGGTGAAACAAATACTGCATGATTGGAATGGCTGTGGTTGTATGAGGTGGAGAGCTGCAGAGTTGGGCTGAAACTGTTCACAGAAATCCACAGGCTTGTGGTTGTCAGGCAACCACGCTGGGATGAGATTGGCTGAACATCACTGTGAGGTGGCTTTTAGGCTCTAGGTGTGAAAATTTAAAAGACTGGTGTAGTCAAGTTTGGAACCCATAGACCTCAGACATACCAAAAGCTTTTCCAATTACTTCCCTCCACTTCTCAAAATATGTCAAATTTTGTTGATCACTACAACTGTAAAAAAAATCTGAGGCAACATAGAGAGGCTAATCAAATACTGCATGATTGGAATTGCTGTGGTTGTATGAGGTGGAAAGCTGCAGATTTGGGCTGAAACAGTTCACAGAAATCCACAAGCTTGTGGTTGCCAAACAACCACACTGGGCTGTGATTGGCTGAGCACCATTGTGAGCTGGACTTTAGGCTCTAGGATACAAGTGTGCAGTAGGAGACCTGAGTCACAATGCTAGGCGTTGCCATGGAGACCTCAGTGGCACAGAGGACCTTGTAGGGCAAGATTTAAATAGGATGAATATTCTTGGCCTGGTATGCCACAATATTCTCTCTGAAGGCTTCACTGCTCAGAATTTGTGGATGGAAATGCTTGCCAATCTACACATGGATGTACTTTCAATGGGATATGAAATATTCCAGGGCCTGGTAGATGATCTCTGACATGTCCTATCATTGAGCATACCCTTTTCCCTTGTCATGTCTGTCATTTGGCTGAGTCCTGTTCCCTAAGCTATTCAGTCAAGACTTGCTGGCATCATTCACCTGCAGTATAAGAGCTTTCTGTGAAATTTCTCAGCAGAAATCCTCTGCAAGCACATAGCTTTGGATACGAGAGACAGTGGTGGAAGTTGAATTTCAAGGGCAGATATTTGAAAACAATGAAACAAGCCCCAAATAAGATCTTTACATGTTTCCCACATGAATATGTTTGGAAATATTGGGAAAGATGGAGATCAAGACTGAGAAGAGTGCACACCCGTTTCAAGGTACAAAAACCAGGGAAAAACATGGGAAAGAAAGAGAGCTGGTTAATCTGATGTAAAAATCTTTGATGATGAAAGGAAAAGTATATTCTCATGATGATTTAATCAGGCTGTAAAAGTGAAGTTCTCATGTTGGTTGTCCTATGTGTGGCATTCTGCATTGGGCAGTGGATGCAGGACAGGAGATCTTCAAATAAATCTGGTGGAACACAAAATACTGAAAAAAATCAGCCTAAATCCTGTGTATTCCTTCCCTTTGAGAACATATATGGATAATGTACGAAGCTTCAAAGGAGAAAATGTCTATTGGGTCATGGTTTCACCAATGAAATGGACACTTCACATAACATTTTGAATTTTGCTTTCACACTTGCTCCTGTACCGGGCCTGAGTAAAGCAGAATGCAGAGTAAGCCTGTTCAATAGATGTGCATTTCATAAGTGGTTTTAAAACCAGTGAAACCCTTTGGACTTAGTGTTTGTATTTTATTGGTTGATTTACTTTTTCAAAATTTTGTTTTACTCTTTTTAACTTTGTGAGTTAGGGTAGCCCTCACTCATAGTGATTTCGACCTCTCCAAAAGCTCTGAAGGTATTCATGTAACAGCCATTACATGTTATAAGTTTCTCCTGTTAAAACTTGAAAGACAAACAGACTCTGCCACTTTTCATCTAAATTCAGTGTTGGGCTAAATTTAGTTTTGGACTTTTTACAAGTCCTTTGAAATGTGTCCTCCTCTAGTCACTGGTCGTGCTAGAATTTACTTTCTTGTGAAGACAGGATTTGAGCAAATTGACACAAGTACTGTTGGCCACTACTCTGCACACCTGTTTAAGTATCGAGTTCCCTAAATGGTGTGTGTTTTATTTTGATCTCTGCTCACACTTTGCTCATCCAGTTAGAACCACAGGGCTCCAGGCCATAGCGTTCCAGGCCTAAACAAGAAAATTTCCATTCCGTTTTGGGAGTGCATTCGTCTCTCATAATTACTTTTTCCACAAACATGTGCTTAAGGAGAGGCCCTGTCCAAATGTGGAGAGGCCCATTTTCATTCACTCACTTTCAGACTTTCTAAGATTTTCAGTAACTAGAGGTTTGCCCAGACTTGCCATTGTCAAGGGACAGTGCACTTCAGTTGAAATTGTGCAGTATTACTTCATGGGTTTCCATGGAAATTTCACCAATGGGAAACTCTTGCTGTAGTCATCTCCAAGTGTTGCTGCGTAAGAAAATATAACTAACAAAGGATGTGGTTTCAAGCAGAATGTAGAAAGGAGAGATTATCTTTATTTCAGTGCAGGTTGACCTTTAAAAGAAACAGTAATTCCTATCAAATAGAAGGTAAAATCTTTTGTAAAGAGACATGGACATGACACGCTCAACTTTATGTCACTTTTTTTAAAACGCCAAGGGCATTTGAGAAATTCTTGGCTGCTGAATTGTCCCTTTTTTCAAATTTCTCTTAGGTAAGACACACCAGCTTCTTCAAACCATGGTACTGTTCCTTCCATGTAAAAAACCAAAGGAAAAAAACAAAACAAATTAAAACAAAACCCATGAAATAACATTTGAGAGCACACAATTGCTCAGCAGGCCCATGTAAACACTATTCAAGAAGCTAGAGTTACAGAAGCCTCAGCCTTAAGCCTATGGCCTGAAGTTTTGTCTCTATCATGGCCCCTCAATTCCCTGGCATGTCCACATTAACTCATGAATCTTTATTCATTTCCTTTTCAAATGCACAGGATCCAATATATTTGAACCCTGTTCACCTGGGCCGTAATCATCCAAGGACACACCACAGGAAGGCAGCCACCCCCTTGACTGGGGCCTTGGAGCTTATCACAATAGAAATGGACACCTGAACAAGGGGAGCCAAAACAAAGAGAGGCATATTCCTAAAGCCTGAAGCACAGAAGCTACCTATAGACCAGAAGTGGGATTTCACAAATTATGTAAGAATCTCTGTGCACATGCTTGGCATGGTCGCTCATGCCTATAATCCCAGCCATCTGGGGGCTGAGGTGGATGGATCCTTGGGAGTTCCACTCCATCTTGGGCTACGAATTTATCTCAAGGCCTCGTTCAACAAATACATAAGATGTTGTTTCCAAAAAGAGGACAACAGAAAACTAGACACTCTTGGTCCAGGTCCCTGGGTTCACTACACGAGTTGTGGAGTCTAAATATTCCATGCCATGAGAAAATACCTGGGATTTTTAGGGAAAGGGGCATTTGCATCCCGTTTCTAAGGGTTTCCCTTTCACCATGTTACATTTGAATTCTGGGAAGACCTGCTGGTGATAAGCTATCTAGTATAATGTTGGATTAGGTATTGAGCTAGTACCTCATATTTAGTGTTCAGGGTTATGCTGGAATGGCTGCGGACCTCCTTGAAATAGCGATTGCAGACATGTTAACCCCGAGTAAGCTGGATAGTTCAAGCAGGCACTCCAAATATTCATGCACTGGAAGGATTCACTTTCATTTTGGGATTCATCTTCTGGTTGCTGGATTTTAGTGCTAACTGATACTACCATGGTGGCAGTAATCCAGCAGAGATTGCATGTATGATTTGCAGGTTTGCTTCCCAAGCCACCAGAAACTCAGCAGAACCCACATCATTGTGGCATTTTCTTTCCTCCCCTGAAACATTTGGCTTTCTACGTTTGAAAGTTGAATAGACTGCGGTAGTCAAGTTTGGACCCCATGTACCACAAACAGAGCTAAAGACAGAGCGAATTAATTCCCTCCACTTGTCAAAATATGTCAAATTTGGTTGATCACCACAACTCAAAGAAAATTCGGGGGCAACTTAGAGAGGTGAAACATAATACTGCATGATTGGAATGACTGTGGTTGTATGAGGTGGAGAGCTGCAGAGTTGGGCTGAAACTGTTCACAGAAATCCACAGGCTTGTGGTTGTCAGGCAACCACGCTGGGCTGAGATTGGCTGAACATCACTGTGAGGTGGATTTTAGGCTCTAGGTGTGAACATTTAAAAGACTGGTGTAGTCAAGTTTGGAACACATAGACCTCAGACATACCAAAAGCTTTTCCAATTACTTCCCTCCACTTCTCAAAATATGTCAAACTTTGTTGATCACTACAACTGTAAAAAAAATTCTGAGGCCACATAGAGAGGCTAATCAAATACTACATGTGATTGTATGAGGTGGAAACCTGCAGATTTGGGCTGAAACAGTTCACAGAAATCCACAAGCTTGTGGTTGCCAGACAACCACACTGGGCTGTGATTGGCTGAGCACCATTGTGAGCTGGACTTTAGGCTCTAGGATACAAGTGTGCAGTAGGAGACCTGAGTCACAATGCTGGGCGTTTCCATGGAGACCTCAGTGGCACAGAGGACCTTGTAGGGCAAGATTTAAATAGGATGAATATTCTTGGCCT
The DNA here is from genome assembly GCF_034190915.1 of Cavia porcellus. NCBI lineage: Eukaryota > Metazoa > Chordata > Mammalia > Rodentia > Caviidae > Cavia > Cavia porcellus. Next base: position 29,822,080 of record NW_026947517.1, on the reverse strand, counting down.
GGTATGCCACAATATTCTCTCTGAAGGCTTCACTGCTCAGAATTTGTGGATGGAAATGCTTGCCAATCTACACATGGATGTACTTTCAGTGGGATATGAAATATTCCAGGGCCTGGCAGATGATCACTGACATGTCCTATCATTGAGCATACCCTTTTCCCTTGTCATGTCTGTCATTTGGCTGAGTCCTGTTCCCTAAGCTATTCAGTCAAGACTTGCTGGCATCATGCACCTGCACTATTAGAGCTTTCTGTGAAATTTCTCAGCAGAAATCCTCTGCAAGCACATAGCTTTGGATATGAGAGACAGTGGTGGAAGTTGAATTTCAAGGGCAGATATTTGAAAACAATGAAACAAGCCCCAAATAAGATCTTTACATGTTTCCCACATGAATATATTTGGAAATATTGGGAAAGAGGGAGATCAAGACTCAGAAGAGTGCACACCCATTTCAAGGTACAAAAACCAGGGAAAAACATGGGAAAGCAAGAGAGCTGGTTAATCTGATGTAAAAATCTTTGATGATGAAAGGAAAAGTATATTCTCATGATGATTTAATCAGGCTGTAGAAGTGAAGTTCTCATGTTGGTTTTCCTATGTGTGGCATTCTGCATTGGGCAGTGGATGCAGGACAGGAGATCTTCAAATAAATCTGGTGGAACACAAAATACTGAAAAAAAATCAGCCTAAATCCTGTGTATTCCTTCCCTTTGAGAACATATATGGATAATGTACGAAGTTTCAAAAGAGAAAATGTCTATTGGGTCATGGTTTCACCAATGAAATGGTCACATCACATAACATTTTGAATTTTGCTTTCACACTTGCTCCTGTAGCGGGCCTGAGTAAAGCAGAATGCAGAGTAAGCCTGTTCAATAGATGTGCATTCCATAAGTGGTTTTAAAACCAGTGAAACCCTTTGGACTTTGTGTATGTATTTTATTGGTAGATTAATTTTTCAAATTGTTTGTTTTAATCTTTTGAACTGTGAGTCAGGGAAGCCCTCACTCATAGTGATTTGACCTCTCCAAAAGCTCTGAAAGTATTCATGTAACAGCTATTACATGTTATAAGTTTCTCCTGTTAAAACGTGAAAGACTAACAGACTCTGCCACTTTTCATCTAAATTCAGTGTCGGGCTAAATTCAGTGTTGGACTTTTTACAAGTCCTTTGAAATGTGTCCTCCTCTATTCACTGGTCGTGCTGGAATTTACTTTCCTGTGAAGACAGGATTTGAGCAAATTGACACAAGTACAGTTTGCCACTACTCTGCACACCTGGTTAAGTATCGAGTTCCCTAAATGGTGTGTGTTTTATTTTGAACTCTGCTCACACTTTGCTCATCCAGTTAGAACCACACGGCTCCAGGCCATAGCGTTCCAGGCCTAAACAAGAAAATTTCCATTCCGTTTTGGCAGTTCATTCGTCTCTCATAATTACTTTTCGCACAAATGTGTGCTTAAGAAGAGGCCCTGTCCAAATGTGGAGAGGCCCATTTTCATTCACTCACTTTCAGACTTTCTAAGATTTTCAGTTACTAGAGGTTTGCCCAGACTTGCCATTGTCAAGGGACAGTGCACTTCACTTGAAGTTGTGCAGTATTACTTCATGGGTCTCCATGGAAATTCCACCAATGGGAAACTCTTGTTGTAGTCATCTCCAAGTGTTGCTGCTTAAGAAAATATAACTAACAAAGGATGTGGTTTCAAGCAGAATGAGGAAAGGAGAGATTATCTTTATTTCAGTGCAGGTTGATCTTTCAAAGAAACAGTAATTGCTATCAAATAGGAGGTAAAATCTTTTGTAAAGAGACATGGAAATGACACGCTCAACTTTATGTCACTTTTTTTAAAACGCCAAGGGCATTTGAGAAATTCTTGGCTGCTGAATTGTCCCTTTTTTCAAATTTCTCTTAGGTAAGACACACCAGCTTCTTCAAACCATGGTACTGTTCCTTCCATGTAAAAAACCAAAGGAAAAAACAAAACAAATTAAAACAAAACCCATGAAATAACATTTGAGAGCACACAATTGCTCAGCAGGCCCATGTAAACACTATTCAAGAAGCTAGAGTTACAGAAGCCTCAGCCTTAAGCCTATGGCCTGAAGTTTTGTCTCTATCATGGCCCCTCAATTCCCTGGCATGTCCACATTAACTCATGAATCTTTATTCATTTCCTTTTCAAATGCACAGGATCCAATATATTTGAACCCTGTTCACCTGGGCCGTAATCATCCAAGGACACACCACAGGAAGGCAGCCAAGCCCTTGACTGGGGCCTTGGAGCTTATCACAATAGAAATGGACACCTGAACAAGGGGAGCCAAAACAAAGAGAGGCATATTCCTAAAGCCTGAAGCACAGAAGCTACCTATAGACCAGAAGTGGGATTTCACAAATTATGTAAGAATCTCTGTGCACATGCTTGGCATGGTCGCTCATGCCTATAATCCCAGCCATCTGGGGGCTGAGGTGGATGGATCCTTGGGAGTTCCACTCCATCTTGGGCTACGAATTTATCTCAAGGCCTCGTTCAACAAATACATAAGATGTTGTTTCCAAAAAGAGGACAACAGAAAACTAGACACTCTTGGTCCAGGTCCCTGGGTTCACTACACGAGTTGTGGAGTCTAAATATTCCATGCCATGAGAAAATACCTGGGATTTTTAGGGAAAGGGGCATTTGCATCCCGTTTCTAAGGGTTTCCCTTTCACCATGTTACATTTGAATTCTGGGAAGACCTGCTGGTGATAAGCTATCTAGTATAATGTTGGATTAGGTATTGAGCTAGTACCTCATATTTAGTGTTCAGGGTTATGCTGGAATGGCTGCGGACCTCCTTGAAATAGCGATTGCAGACATGTTAACCCCGAGTAAGCTGGATAGTTCAAGCAGGCACTCCAAATATTCATGCACTGGAAGGATTCACTTTCATTTTGGGATTCATCTTCTGGTTGCTGGATTTTAGTGCTAACTGATACTACCATGGTGGCAGTAATCCAGCAGAGATTGCATGTATGATTTGCAGGTTTGCTTCCCAAGCCACCAGAAACTCAGCAGAACCCACATCATTGTGGCATTTTCTTTCCTCCCCTGAAACATTTGGCTTTCTACGTTTGAAAGTTGAATAGACTGCGGTAGTCAAGTTTGGACCCCATGTACCACAAACAGAGCTAAAGACAGAGCGAATTAATTCCCTCCACTTGTCAAAATATGTCAAATTTGGTTGATCACCACAACTCAAAGAAAATTGGGGGGCAACTTAGAGAGGTGAAACATAATACTGCATGATTGGAATGACTGTGGTTGTATGAGGTGGAGAGCTGCAGAGTTGGGCTGAAACTGTTCACAGAAATCCACAGGCTTGTGGTTGTCAGGCAACCACGCTGGGCTGAGATTGGCTGAACATCACTGTGAGGTGGATTTTAGGCTCTAGGTGTGAACATTTAAAAGACTGGTGTAGTCAAGTTTGGAACACATAGACCTCAGACATACCAAAAGCTTTTCCAATTACTTCCCTCCACTTCTCAAAATATGTCAAACTTTGTTGATCACTACAACTGTAAAAAAAATTCTGAGGCCACATAGAGAGGCTAATCAAATACTACATGTGATTGTATGAGGTGGAAACCTGCAGATTTGGGCTGAAACAGTTCACAGAAATCCACAAGCTTGTGGTTGCCAGACAACCACACTGGGCTGTGATTGGCTGAGCACCATTGTGAGCTGGACTTTAGGCTCTAGGATACAAGTGTGCAGTAGGAGACCTGAGTCACAATGCTGGGCGTTTCCATGGAGACCTCAGTGGCACAGAGGACCTTGTAGGGCAAGATTTAAATAGGATGAATATTCTTGGCCTGGTATGCCACAATATTCTCTCTGAAGGCTTCACTGCTCAGAATTTGTGGATGGAAATGCTTGCCAATCTACACATGGATGTACTTTCAGTGGGATATGAAATATTCCAGGGCCTGGCAGATGATCACTGACATGTCCTATCATTGAGCATACCCTTTTCCCTTGTCATGTCTGTCATTTGGCTGAGTCCTGTTCCCTAAGCTATTCAGTCAAGACTTGCTGGCATCATGCACCTGCACTATTAGAGCTTTCTGTGAAATTTCTCAGCAGAAATCCTCTGCAAGCACATAGCTTTGGATATGAGAGACAGTGGTGGAAGTTGAATTTCAAGGGCAGATATTTGAAAACAATGAAACAAGCCCCAAATAAGATCTTTACATGTTTCCCACATGAATATGTTTGGAAATATTGGGAAAGAGGGAGATCAAGACTCAGAAGAGTGCACACCCATTTCAAGGTACAAAACCAGGGAAAAACATGGGAAAGCAAGAGAGCTGGTTAATCTGATGTAAAAATCTTTGATGATGAAAGGAAAAGTATATTCTCATGATGATTTAATCAGGCTGTAGAAGTGAAGTTCTCATGTTGGTTTTCCTATGTGTGGCATTCTGCATTGGGCAGTGGATGCAGGACAGGAGATCTTCAAATAAATCTGGTGGAACACAAAATACTGAAAAAAAATCAGCCTAAATCCTGTGTATTCCTTCCCTTTGAGAACATATATGGATAATGTACGAAGTTTCAAAAGAGAAAATGTCTATTGGGTCATGGTTTCACCAATGAAATGGTCACATCACATAACATTTTGAATTTTGCTTTCACACTTGCTCCTGTAGCGGGCCTGAGTAAAGCAGAATGCAGAGTAAGCCTGTTCAATAGATGTGCATTCCATAAGTGGTTTTAAAACCAGTGAAACCCTTTGGACTTTGTGTATGTATTTTATTGGTAGATTTATTTTTCAAATTGTTTGTTTTAATCTTTTGAACTGTGAGTCAGGGAAGCCCTCACTCATAGTGATTTGACCTCTCCAAAAGCTCTGAAAGTATTCATGTAACAGCTATTACATGTTATAAGTTTCTCCTGTTAAAACGTGAAAGACTAACAGACTCTGCCACTTTTCATCTAAATTCAGTGTCGGGCTAAATTCAGTGTTGGACTTTTTACAAGTCCTTTGAAATGTGTCCTCCTCTATTCACTGGTCGTGCTGGAATTTACTTTCCTGTGAAGACAGGATTTGAGCAAATTGACACAAGTACAGTTTGCCACTACTCTGCACACCTGGTTAAGTATCGAGTTCCCTAAATGGTGTGTGTTTTATTTTGAACTCTGCTCACACTTTGCTCATCCAGTTAGAACCACACGGCTCCAGGCCATAGCGTTCCAGGCCTAAACAAGAAAATTTCCATTCCGTTTTGGCAGTTCATTCGTCTCTCATAATTACTTTTCGCACAAATGTGTGCTTAAGAAGAGGCCCTGTCCAAATGTGGAGAGGCCCATTTTCATTCACTCACTTTCAGACTTTCTAAGATTTTCAGTTACTAGAGGTTTGCCCAGACTTGCCATTGTCAAGGGACAGTGCACTTCACTTGAAGTTGTGCAGTATTACTTCATGGGTCTCCATGGAAATTCCACCAATGGGAAACTCTTGTTGTAGTCATCTCCAAGTGTTGCTGCTTAAGAAAATATAACTAACAAAGGATGTGGTTTCAAGCAGAATGAGGAAAGGAGAGATTATCTTTATTTCAGTGCAGGTTGATCTTTCAAAGAAACAGTAATTGCTATCAAATAGGAGGTAAAATCTTTTGTAAAGAGACATGGAAATGACACGCTCAACTTTATGTCACTTTTTTTAAAACGCCAAGGGCATTTGAGAAATTCTTGGCTGCTGAATTGTCCCTTTTTTCAAATTTCTCTTAGGTAAGACACACCAGCTTCTTCAAACCATGGTACTGTTCCTTCCATGTAAAAAACCAAAGGAAAAAACAAAACAAATTAAAACAAAACCCATGAAATAACATTTGAGAGCACACAATTGCTCAGCAGGCCCATGTAAACACTATTCAAGAAGCTAGAGTTACAGAAGCCTCAGCCTTAAGCCTATGGCCTGAAGTTTTGTCTCTATCATGGCCCCTCAATTCCCTGGCATGTCCACATTAACTCATGAATCTTTATTCATTTCCTTTTCAAATGCACAGGATCCAATATATTTGAACCCTGTTCACCTGGGCCGTAATCATCCAAGGACACACCACAGGAAGGCAGCCACCCCCTTGACTGGGGCCTTGGAGCTTATCACAATAGAAATGGACACCTGAACAAGGGGAGCCAAAACAAAGAGAGGCATATTCCTAAAGCCTGAAGCACAGAAGCTACCTATAGACCAGAAGTGGGATTTCACAAATTATGTAAGAATCTCTGTGCACATGCTTGGCATGGTCGCTCATGCCTATAATCCCAGCCATCTGGGGGCTGAGGTGGATGGATCCTTGGGAGTTCCACTCCATCTTGGGCTACGAATTTATCTCAAGGCCTGGGTCAACAAATACATAAGATGTTGTTTCCAAAAAGAGGACAACAGAAAACTAGACACTCTTGGTCCAGGTCCCTGGGTTCACTACACGAGTTGTGGAGTCTAAATATTCCATGCCATGAGAAAATACCTGGGATTTTTAGGGAAAGGGGCATTTGCATCCCGTTTCTAAGGGTTTCCCTTTCACCATGTTACATTTGAATTCTGGGAAGACCTGCTGGTGATAAGCTATCTAGTATAATGTTGGATTAGGTATTGAGCTAGTACCTCATATTTAGTGTTCAGGGTTATGCTGGAATGGCTGCGGACCTCCTTGAAATAGCGATTGCAGACATGTTAACCCCGAGTAAGCTGGATAGTTCAAGCAGGCACTCCAAATATTCATGCACTGCAAGGATTCACTTTCATTTTGGGATTCATCTTCTGGTTGCTGGATTTTAGTGCTAACTGATACTACCATGGTGGCAGTAATCCAGCAGAGATTGCATGTATGATTTGCAGGTTTGCTTCCCAAGCCACCAGAAACTCAGCAGAACCCACATCATTGTGGCATTTTCTTTCCTCCCCTGAAACATTTGGCTTTCTACGTTTGAAAGTTGAATAGACTGCGGTAGTCAAGTTTGGACCCCATGTACCACAAACAGAGCTAAAGACAGAGCGAATTAATTCCCTCCACTTGTCAAAATATGTCAAATTTGGTTGATCACCACAACTCAAAGAAAATTCGGGGGCAACTTAGAGAGGTGAAACATAATACTGCATTATTGGAATGACTGTGGTTGTATGAGGTGGAGAGCTGCAGAGTTGGGCTGAAACTGTTCACAGAAATCAACAGGCTTGTGGTTGTCAGGCAACCACGCTGGGCTGAGATTGGCTGAACATCACTGTGAGGTGGATTTTAGGCTCTAGGTGTGAAAATTTAAAAGACTGGTGTAGTCAAGTTTGGAACACATAGACCTCAGACATACCAAAAGCTTTTCCAATTACTTCCCTCCACTTCTCAAAATATGTCAAACTTTGTTGATCACTACAACTGTAAAAAAATTCTGAGGCCACATAGAGAGGCTAATCAAATACTACATGTGGTTGTATGAGATGGAAAGCTGCAGATTTGGGCTGAAACAGTTCACAGAAATCCACAAGCTTGTGGTTGCCAGACAACCACACTGGGCTGTGATTGGCTGAGCACCATTGTGAGCTGGACTTTAGGCTCTAGGATACAAGTGTGCAGTAGGAGCCCTGAGTCACAATGCTGGGCGTTTCCATGGAGACCTCAGTGGCACAGAGGACCTTGTAGGGCAAGATTTAAATAGGATGAATATTCTTGGCCTGGTATGCCACAATATTCTCTCTGAAGGCTTCACTGCTCAGAATTTGTGGATGGAAATGCTTGCCAATCTACACATGGATGTACTTTCAGTGGGATATGAAATATTCCAGGGCCTGGCAGATGATCACTGACATGTCCTATCATTGAGCATACCCTTTTCCCTTGTCATGTCTGTCATTTGGCTGAGTCCTGTTCCCTAAGCTATTCAGTCAAGACTTGCTGGCATCATGCACCTGCACTATTAGAGCTTTCTGTGAAATTTCTCAGCAGAAATCCTCTGCAAGCACATAGCTTTGGATATGAGAGACAGTGGCGGAAGTTGAATTTCAAGGGCAGATATTTGAAAACAATGAAACAAGCCCCAAATAAGATCTTTACATGTTTCCCACATGAATATGTTTGGAAATATTGGGAAAGATGGAGATCAAGACTCAGAAGAGTGCACACCCATTTCAAGGTACAAAAACCAGGGAAAAAACATGGGAAAGCAAGAGAGCTGGTTAATCTGATGTAAAAATCTTTGATGATGAAAGGAAAAGTATATTCTCATGATGATTTAATCAGGCTGTAGAAGTGAAGTTCTCATGTTGGTTTTCCTATGTGTGGCATTCTGCATTGGGCAGTGGATGCAGGACAGGAGATCTTCAAATAAATCTGGTGGAACACAAAATACTGAAAAAAAATCAGCCTAAATCCTGTGTATTCCTTCCCTTTGAGAACATATATGGATAATGTACGAAGTTTCAAAAGAGAAAATGTCTATTGGGTCATGGTTTCACCAATGAAATGGTCACATCACATAACATTTTGAATTTTGCTTTCACCCTTGCTCCTGTAGCGGGCCTGAGTAATGCAGAATGCAGAGTAAGCCTGTTCAATAGATGTGCATTCCATAAGTGGTTTTAAAACCAGTGAAACCCTTTGGACTTTGTGTTTGTATTTTATTGGTAGATTTATTTTTCAAATTGTTTGTTTTAATCTTTTTAACTGTGAGTCAGGGAAGCCCTCACTCATAGTGATTTGACCTCTCCAAAAGCTCTGAAAGTATTCATGTAACAGCTATTACATGTTATAAGTTTCTCCTATTAAAACGTGAAAGACTAACAGACTCTGCCACTTTTCATCTAAATTCAGTGTCGGGCTAAATTCAGTGTTGGACTTTTTACAAGTCCTTTGAAATGTGTCCTCCTATATTCACTGGTCGTGCTGGAATTTACTTTCTTGTGAAGACAGGATTTGAGCAAATTGACACAAGTACAGTTTGCCACTACTCTGCACACCTGGTTAAGTATCGAGTTCCCTAAATGGTGTGTGTTTTATTTTGAACTCTGCTCACACTTTGCTCATCCAGTTAGAACCACACGGCTCCAGGCCATAGCGTTCCAGGCCTAAACAAGAAAATTTCCATTCCGTTTTGGCAGTTCATTCGTCTCTCATAATTACTTTTCGCACAAATGTGTGCTTAAGAAGAGGCCCTGTCCAAATGTGGAGAGGCCCATTTTCATTCACTCACTTTCAGACTTTCTAAGATTTTCAGTTACTAGAGGTTTGCCCAGACTTGCCATTGTCAAGGGACAGTGCACTTCACTTGAAGTTGTGCAGTATTACTTCATGGGTCTCCATGGAAATTCCACCAATGGGAAACTCTTGTTGTAGTCATCTCCAAGTGTTGCTGCTTAAGAAAATATAACTAACAAAGGATGTGGTTTCAAGCAGAATGAGGAAAGGAGAGATTATCTTTATTTCAGTGCAGGTTGATCTTTCAAAGAAACAGTAATTGCTATCAAATAGGAGGTAAAATCTTTTGTAAAGAGACATGGAAATGACACGCTCAACTTTATGTCACTTTTTTTAAAACGCCAAGGGCATTTGAGAAATTCTTGGCTGCTGAATTGTCCCTTTTTTCAAATTTCTCTTAGGTAAGACACACCAGCTTCTTCAAACCATGGTACTGTTCCTTCCATGTAAAAAACCAAAGGAAAAAACAAAACAAATTAAAACAAAACCCATGAAATAACATTTGAGAGCACACAATTGCTCAGCAGGCCCATGTAAACACTATTCAAGAAGCTAGAGTTACAGAAGCCTCAGCCTTAAGCCTATGGCCTGAAGTTTTGTCTCTATCATGGCCCCTCAATTCCCTGGCATGTCCACATTAACTCATGAATCTTTATTCATTTCCTTTTCAAATGCACAGGATCCAATATATTTGAACCCTGTTCACCTGGGCCGTAATCATCCAAGGACACACCACAGGAAGGCAGCCACCCCCTTGACTGGGGCCTTGGAGCTTATCACAATAGAAATGGACACCTGAACAAGGGGAGCCAAAACAAAGAGAGGCATATTCCTAAAGCCTGAAGCACAGAAGCTACCTATAGACCAGAAGTGGGATTTCACAAATTAGGTAAGAATCTCTGTGCACATGCTTGGCATGGTCGCTCATGCCTATAATCCCAGCCATCTGGGGGCTGAGGTGGATGGATCCTTGGGAGTTCCACTCCATCTTGGGCTACGAATTTATCTCAAGGCCTCGGTCAACAAATACATAAGATGTTGTTTCCAAAAAGAGGACAACAGAAAACTAGACACTCTTGGTCCAGGTCCCTGGGTTCACTACACGAGTTGTGGAGTCTAAATATTCCATGCCATGAGAAAATACCTGGGATTTTTAGGGAAAGGGGCATTTGCATCCCGTTTCTAAGGGTTTCCCTTTCACCATGTTACATTTGAATTCTGGGAAGACCTGCTGGTGATAAGCTATCTAGTATAATGTTGGATTAGGTATTGAGCTAGTACCTCATATTTAGTGTTCAGGGTTATGCTGGAATGGCTGCGGACCTCCTTGAAATAGCGATTGCAGACATGTTAACCCCGAGTAAGCTGGATAGTTCAAGCAGGCACTCCAAATATTCATGCACTGCAAGGATTCACTTTCATTTTGGGATTCATCTTCTGGTTGCTGGATTTTAGTGCTAACTGATACTACCATGGTGGCAGTAATCCAGCAGAGATTGCATGTATGATTTGCAGGTTTGCTTCCCAAGCCACCAGAAACTCAGCAGAACCCACATCATTGTGGCATTTTCTTTCCTCCCCTGAAACATTTGGCTTTCTACGTTTGAAAGTTGAATAGACTGCGGTAGTCAAGTTTGGACCCCATGTACCACAAACAGAGCTAAAGACAGAGCGAATTAATTCCCTCCACTTGTCAAAATATGTCAAATTTGGTTGATCACCACAACTCAAAGAAAATTCGGGGGCAACTTAGAGAGGTGAAACATAATACTGCATTATTGGAATGACTGTGGTTGTATGAGGTGGAGAGCTGCAGAGTTGGGCTGAAACTGTTCACAGAAATCCACAGGCTTGTGGTTGTCAGGCAACCACGCTGGGCTGAGATTGGCTGAACATCACTGTGAGGTGGATTTTAGGCTCTAGGTGTGAAAATTTAAAAGACTGGTGTAGTCAAGTTTGGAACACATAGACCTCAGACATACCAAAAGCTTTTCCAATTACTTCCCTCCACTTCTCAAAATATGTCAAACTTTGTTGATCACTACAACTGTAAAAAAAATTCTGAGGCCACATAGAGAGGCTAATCAAATACTACATGTGATTGTATGAGGTGGAAAGCTGCAGATTTGGGCTGAAACAGTTCACAGAAATCCACAAGCTTGTGGTTGCCAAACAACCACACTGGGCTGTGATTGGCTGAGCACCATTGTGAGCTGGACTTTAGGCTCTAGGATACAAGTGTGCAGTAGGAGCCCTGAGTCACAATGCTGGGCGTTTCCATGGAGACCTCAGTGGCACAGAGGACCTTGTAGGGCAAGATTTAAATAGGATGAATATTCTTGGCCTGGTATGCCACAATATTCTCTCTGAAGGCTTCACTGCTCAGAATTTGTGGATGGAAATGCTTGCCAATCTACACATGGATGTACTTTCAGTGGGATATGAAATATTCCAGGGCCTGGCAGATGATCACTGACATGTCCTATCATTGAGCATACCCTTTTCCCTTGTCATGTCTGTCATTTGGCTGAGTCCTGTTCCCTAAGCTATTCAGTCAAGACTTGCTGGCATCATGCACCTGCACTATTAGAGCTTTCTGGGAAATTTCTCAGCAGAAATCCTCTGCAAGCACATAGCTTTGGATATGAGAGACAGTGGCGGAAGTTGAATTTCAAGGGCAGATATTTGAAAACAATGAAACAAGCCCCAAATAAGATCTTTACATGTTTCCCAGATGAATATGTTTGGAAATATTGGGAAAGATGGAGATCAAGACTCAGAAGAGTGCACACCCATTTCAAGGTACAAAAACCAGGGAAAAAACATGGGAAAGCAAGAGAGCTGGTTAATCTGATGTAAAAATCTTTGATGATGAAAGGAAAAGTATATTCTCATGATGATTTAATCAGGCTGTAGAAGTGAAGTTCTCATGTTTGTTTTCCTATGTGTGGCATTCTGCATTGGGCAGTGGATGCAGGACAGGAGATCTTCAAATAAATCTGGTGGAACACAAAATACTGAAAAAAAATCAGCCTAAATCCTGTGTATTCCTTCCCTTTGAGAACATATATGGATAATGTACGAAGTTTCAAAAGAGAAAATGTCTATTGGGTCATGGTTTCACCAATGAAATGGTCACATCACATAACATTTTGAATTTTGCTTTCACACTTGCTCCTGTACCGGGCCTGAGTAAAGCAGAATGCAGAGTAAGCCTGTTCAATAGATGTGCATTCCATAAGTGGTTTTAAAACCAGTGAAACCCTTTGGACTTTGTGTATGTATTTTATTGGTAGATTTATTTTTCAAATTGTTTGTTTTAATCTTTTTAACTGTGAGTCAGGGAAGCCCTCACTCATAGTGATTTGACCTCTCCAAAAGCTCTGAAAGTATTCATGTAACAGCTATTACATGTTATAAGTTTCTCCTATTGAAACGTGAAAGACTAACAGACTCTGCCACTTTTCATCTAAATTCAGTGTCGGGCTAAATTCAGTGTTGGACTTTTTACAAGTCCTTTGAAATGTGTCCTCCTCTATTCACTGGTCGTGCTGGAATTTACTTTCTTGTGAAGACAGGATTTGAGCAAATTGACACAAGTACAGTTTGCCACTACTCTGCACACCTGGTTAAGTATCGAGTTCCCTAAATGGTGTGTGTTTTATTTTGAACTCTGCTCACACTTTGCTCATCCAGTTAGAACCACACGGCTCCAGGCCATAGCGTTCCAGGCCTAAACAAGAAAATTTCCATTCCGTTTTGGCAGTTCATTCGTCTCTCATAATTACTTTTCGCACAAATGTGTGCTTAAGAAGAGGCCCTGTCCAAATGTGGAGAGGCCCATTTTCATTCACTCACTTTCAGACTTTCTAAGATTTTCAGTTACTAGAGGTTTGCCCAGACTTGCCATTGTCAAGGGACAGTGCACTTCACTTGAAGTTGTGCAGTATTACTTCATGGGTCTCCATGGAAATTCCACCAATGGGAAACTCTTGTTGTAGTCATCTCCAAGTGTTGCTGCTTAAGAAAATATAACTAACAAAGGATGTGGTTTCAAGCAGAATGACGAAAGGAGAGATTATCTTTATTTCAGTGCAGGTTGATCTTTCAAAGAAACAGTAATTGCTATCAAATAGGAGGTAAAATCTTTTGTAAAGAGACATGGAAATGACACGCTCAACTTTATGTCACTTTTTTTAAAACGCCAAGGGCATTTGAGAAATTCTTGGCTGCTGAATTGTCCCTTTTTTCAAATTTCTCTTAGGTAAGACACACCAGCTTCTTCAAACCATGGTACTGTTCCTTCCATGTAAAAAACCAAAGGAAAAAACAAAACAAATTAAAACAAAACCCATGAAATAACATTTGAGAGCACACAATTGCTCAGCAGGCCCATGTAAACACTATTCAAGAAGCTAGAGTTACAGAAGCCTCAGCCTTAAGCCTATGGCCTGAAGTTTTGTCTCTATCATGGCCCCTCAATTCCCTGGCATGTCCACATTAACTCATGAATCTTTATTCATTTCCTTTTCAAATGCACAGGATCCAATATATTTGAACCCTGTTCACCTGGGCCGTAATCATCCAAGGACACACCACAGGAAGGCAGCCACCCCCTTGACTGGGGCCTTGGAGCTTATCACAATAGAAATGGACACCTGAACAAGGGGAGCCAAAACAAAGAGAGGCATATTCCTAAAGCCTGAAGCACAGAAGCTACCTATAGACCAGAAGTGGGATTTCACAAATTATGTAAGAATCTCTGTGCACATGCTTGGCATGGTCGCTCATGCCTATAATCCCAGCCATCTGGGGGCTGAGGTGGATGGATCCTTGGGAGTTCCACTCCATCTTGGGCTACGAATTTATCTCAAGGCCTGGGTCAACAAATACATAAGATGTTGTTTCCAAAAAGAGGACAACAGAAAACTAGACACTCTTGGTCCAGGTCCCTGGGTTCACTACACGAGTTGTGGAGTCTAAATATTCCATGCCATGAGAAAATACCTGGGATTTTTAGGGAAAGGGGCATTTGCATCCCGTTTCTAAGGGTTTCCCTTTCACCATGTTACATTTGAATTCTGGGAAGACCTGCTGGTGATAAGCTATCTAGTATAATGTTGGATTAGGTATTGAGCTAGTACCTCATATTTAGTGTTCAGGGTTATGCTGGAATGGCTGCGGACCTCCTTGAAATAGCGATTGCAGACATGTTAACCCCGAGTAAGCTGGATAGTTCAAGCAGGCACTCCAAATATTCATGCACTGCAAGGATTCACTTTCATTTTGGGATTCATCTTCTGGTTGCTGGATTTTAGTGCTAACTGATACTACCATGGTGGCAGTAATCCAGCAGAGATTGCATGTATGATTTGCAGGTTTGCTTCCCAAGCCACCAGAAACTCAGCAGAACCCACATCATTGTGGCATTTTCTTTCCTCCCCTGAAACATTTGGCTTTCTACGTTTGAAAGTTGAATAGACTGCGGTAGTCAAGTTTGGACCCCATGTACCACAAACAGAGCTAAAGACAGAGCGAATTAATTCCCTCCACTTGTCAAAATATGTCAAATTTGGTTGATCACCACAACTCAAAGAAAATTCGGGGGCAACTTAGAGAGGTGAAACATAATACTGCATTATTGGAATGACTGTGGTTGTATGAGGTGGAGAGCTGCAGAGTTGGGCTGAAACTGTTCACAGAAATCAACAGGCTTGTGGTTGTCAGGCAACCACGCTGGGCTGAGATTGGCTGAACATCACTGTGAGGTGGATTTTAGGCTCTAGGTGTGAAAATTTAAAAGACTGGTGTAGTCAAGTTTGGAACACATAGACCTCAGACATACCAAAAGCTTTTCCAATTACTTCCCTCCACTTCTCAAAATATGTCAAACTTTGTTGATCACTACAACTGTAAAAAAATTCTGAGGCCACATAGAGAGGCTAATCAAATACTACATGTGGTTGTATGAGATGGAAAGCTGCAGATTTGGGCTGAAACAGTTCACAGAAATCCACAAGCTTGTGGTTGCCAGACAACCACACTGGGCTGTGATTGGCTGAGCACCATTGTGAGCTGGACTTTAGGCTCTAGGATACAAGTGTGCAGTAGGAGCCCTGAGTCACAATGCTGGGCGTTTCCATGGAGACCTCAGTGGCACAGAGGACCTTGTAGGGCAAGATTTAAATAGGATGAATATTCTTGGCCTGGTATGCCACAATATTCTCTCTGAAGGCTTCACTGCTCAGAATTTGTGGATGGAAATGCTTGCCAATCTACACATGGATGTACTTTCAGTGGGATATGAAATATTCCAGGGCCTGGCAGATGATCACTGACATGTCCTATCATTGAGCATACCCTTTTCCCTTGTCATGTCTGTCATTTGGCTGAGTCCTGTTCCCTAAGCTATTCAGTCAAGACTTGCTGGCATCATGCACCTGCACTATTAGAGCTTTCTGTGAAATTTCTCAGCAGAAATCCTCTGCAAGCACATAGCTTTGGATATGAGAGACAGTGGCGGAAGTTGAATTTCAAGGGCAGATATTTGAAAACAATGAAACAAGCCCCAAATAAGATCTTTACATGTTTCCCACATGAATATGTTTGGAAATATTGGGAAAGATGGAGATCAAGACTCAGAAGAGTGCACACCCATTTCAAGGTACAAAAACCAGGGAAAAAACATGGGAAAGCAAGAGAGCTGGTTAATCTGATGTAAAAATCTTTGATGATGAAAGGAAAAGTATATTCTCATGATGATTTAATCAGGCTGTAGAAGTGAAGTTCTCATGTTGGTTTTCCTATGTGTGGCATTCTGCATTGGGCAGTGGATGCAGGACAGGAGATCTTCAAATAAATCTGGTGGAACACAAAATACTGAAAAAAAATCAGCCTAAATCCTGTGTATTCCTTCCCTTTGAGAACATATATGGATAATGTACGAAGTTTCAAAAGAGAAAATGTCTATTGGGTCATGGTTTCACCAATGAAATGGTCACATCACATAACATTTTGAATTTTGCTTTCACCCTTGCTCCTGTAGCGGGCCTGAGTAATGCAGAATGCAGAGTAAGCCTGTTCAATAGATGTGCATTCCATAAGTGGTTTTAAAACCAGTGAAACCCTTTGGACTTTGTGTTTGTATTTTATTGGTAGATTTATTTTTCAAATTGTTTGTTTTAATCTTTTTAACTGTGAGTCAGGGAAGCCCTCACTCATAGTGATTTGACCTCTCCAAAAGCTCTGAAAGTATTCATGTAACAGCTATTACATGTTATAAGTTTCTCCTATTAAAACGTGAAAGACTAACAGACTCTGCCACTTTTCATCTAAATTCAGTGTCGGGCTAAATTCAGTGTTGGACTTTTTACAAGTCCTTTGAAATGTGTCCTCCTCTATTCACTGGTCATGCTGGAATTTACTTTCTTGTGAAGACAGGATTTGAGCAAATTGACACAAGTACAGTTTGCCACTACTCTGCACACCTGGTTAAGTATCGAGTTCCCTAAATGGTGTGTGTTTTATTTTGAACTCTGCTCACACTTTGCTCATCCAGTTAGAACCACACGGCTCCAGGCCATAGCGTTCCAGGCCTAAACAAGAAAATTTCCATTCCGTTTTGGCAGTTCATTCGTCTCTCATAATTACTTTTCGCACAAATGTGTGCTTAAGAAGAGGCCCTGTCCAAATGTGGAGAGGCCCATTTTCATTCACTCACTTTCAGACTTTCTAAGATTTTCAGTTACTAGAGGTTTGCCCAGACTTGCCATTGTCAAGGGACAGTGCACTTCACTTGAAGTTGTGCAGTATTACTTCATGGGTCTCCATGGAAATTCCACCAATGGGAAACTCTTGTTGTAGTCATCTCCAAGTGTTGCTGCTTAAGAAAATATAACTAACAAAGGATGTGGTTTCAAGCAGAATGACGAAAGGAGAGATTATCTTTATTTCAGTGCAGGTTGATCTTTCAAAGAAACAGTAATTGCTATCAAATAGGAGGTAAAATCTTTTGTAAAGAGACATGGAAATGACACGCTCAACTTTATGTCACTTTTTTTAAAACGCCAAGGGCATTTGAGAAATTCTTGGCTGCTGAATTGTCCCTTTTTTCAAATTTCTCTTAGGTAAGACACACCAGCTTCTTCAAACCATGGTACTGTTCCTTCCATGTAAAAAACCAAAGGAAAAAACAAAACAAATTAAAACAAAACCCATGAAATAACATTTGAGAGCACACAATTGCTCAGCAGGCCCATGTAAACACTATTCAAGAAGCTAGAGTTACAGAAGCCTCAGCCTTAAGCCTATGGCCTGAAGTTTTGTCTCTATCATGGCCCCTCAATTCCCTGGCATGTCCACATTAACTCATGAATCTTTATTCATTTCCTTTTCAAATGCACAGGATCCAATATATTTGAACCCTGTTCACCTGGGCCGTAATCATCCAAGGACACACCACAGGAAGGCAGCCACCCCCTTGACTGGGGCCTTGGAGCTTATCACAATAGAAATGGACACCTGAACAAGGGGAGCCAAAACAAAGAGAGGCATATTCCTAAAGCCTGAAGCACAGAAGCTACCTATAGACCAGAAGTGGGATTTCACAAATTATGTAAGAATCTCTGTGCACATGCTTGGCATGGTCGCTCATGCCTATAATCCCAGCCATCTGGGGGCTGAGGTGGATGGATCCTTGGGAGTTCCACTCCATCTTGGGCTACGAATTTATCTCAAGGCCTGGGTCAACAAATACATAAGATGTTGTTTCCAAAAAGAGGACAACAGAAAACTAGACACTCTTGGTCCAGGTCCCTGGGTTCACTACACGAGTTGTGGAGTCTAAATATTCCATGCCATGAGAAAATACCTGGGATTTTTAGGGAAAGGGGCATTTGCATCCCGTTTCTAAGGGTTTCCCTTTCACCATGTTACATTTGAATTCTGGGAAGACCTGCTGGTGATAAGCTATCTAGTATAATGTTGGATTAGGTATTGAGCTAGTACCTCATATTTAGTGTTCAGGGTTATGCTGGAATGGCTGCGGACCTCCTTGAAATAGCGATTGCAGACATGTTAACCCCGAGTAAGCTGGATAGTTCAAGCAGGCACTCCAAATATTCATGCACTGCAAGGATTCACTTTCATTTTGGGATTCATCTTCTGGTTGCTGGATTTTAGTGCTAACTGATACTACCATGGTGGCAGTAATCCAGCAGAGATTGCATGTATGATTTGCAGGTTTGCTTCCCAAGCCACCAGAAACTCAGCAGAACCCACATCATTGTGGCATTTTCTTTCCTCCCCTGAAACATTTGGCTTTCTACGTTTGAAAGTTGAATAGACTGCGGTAGTCAAGTTTGGACCCCATGTACCACAAACAGAGCTAAAGACAGAGCGAATTAATTCCCTCCACTTGTCAAAATATGTCAAATTTGGTTGATCACCACAACTCAAAGAAAATTCGGGGGCAACTTAGAGAGGTGAAACATAATACTGCATGATTGGAATGACTGTGGTTGTATGAGGTGGAGAGCTGGAGAGTTGGGCTGAAACTGTTCACAGAAATCCACAGGCTTGTGGTTGTCAGGCAACCACGCTGGGCTGAGATTGGCTGAACATCACTGTGAGGTGGATTTTAGGCTCTAGGTGTGAAAATTTAAAAGACTGGTGTAGTCAAGTTTGGAACACATAGACCTCAGACATACCAAAAGCTTTTCCAATTACTTCCCTGCACTTCTCAAAATATGTCAAACTTTGTTGATCACTACAACTGTAAAAAAAATTCTGAGGCCACATAGAGAGGCTAATCAAATACTACATGTGATTGTATGAGGTGGAAAGCTGCAGATTTGGGCTGAAACAGTTCACAGAAATCCACAAGCTTGTGGTTGCCAGACAACCACACTGGGCTGTGATTGGCTGAGCACCATTGTGAGCTGGACTTTAGGCTCTAGGATACAAGTGTGCAGTAGGAGACCTGAGTCACAATGCTGGGCGTTTCCATGGAGACCTCAGTGGCACAGAGGACCTTGTAGGGCAAGATTTAAATAGGATGAATATTCTTGGCCTGGTATGCCACAATATTCTCTCTGAAGGCTTCACTGCTCAGAATTTGTGGATGGAAATGCTTGCCAATCTACACATGGATGTACTTTCAGTGGGATATGAAATATTCCAGGGCCTGGCAGATGATCACTGACATGTCCTATCATTGAGCATACCCTTTTCCCTTGTCATGTCTGTCATTTGGCTGAGTCCTGTTCCCTAAGCTATTCAGTCAAGACTTGCTGGCATCATGCACCTGCACTATTAGAGCTTTCTGTGAAATTTCTCAGCAGAAATCCTCTGCAAGCACATAGCTTTGGATATGAGAGACAGTGGCGGAAGTTGAATTTCAAGGGCAGATATTTGAAAACAATGAAACAAGCCCCAAATAAGATCTTTACATGTTTCCCAGATGAATATGTTTGGAAATATTGGGAAAGATGGAGATCAAGACTCAGAAGAGTGCACACCCATTTCAAGGTACAAAAACCAGGGAAAAAACATGGGAAAGCAAGAGAGCTGGTTTATCTGATGTAAAAATCTTTGATGATGAAAGGAAAAGTATATTCTCATGATGATTTAATCAGGCTGTAGAAGTGAAGTTCTCATGTTGGTTTTCCTATGTGTGGCATTCTGCATTGGGCAGTGGATGCAGGACAGGAGATCTTCAAATAAATCTGGTGGAACACAAAATACTGAAAAAAAATCAGCCTAAATCCTGTGTATTCCTTCCCTTTGAGAACATATATGGATAATGTACGAAGTTTCAAAAGAGAAAATGTCTATTGGGTCATGGTTTCACCAATGAAATGGTCACATCACATAACATTTTGAATTTTGCTTTCACACTTGCTCCTGTAGCGGGCCTGAGTAAAGCAGAATGCAGAGTAAGCCTGTTCAATAGATGTGCATTCCATAAGTGGTTTTAAAACCAGTGAAACCCTTTGGACTTTGTGTATGTATTTTATTGGTAGATTTATTTTTCAAATTGTTTGTTTTAATCTTTTTAACTGTGAGTCAGGGAAGCCCTCACTCATAGTGATTTGACCTCTCCAAAAGCTCTGAAAGTATTCATGTAACAGCTATTACATGTTATAAGTTTCTCCTATTGAAACGTGAAAGACTAACAGACTCTGCCACTTTTCATCTAAATTCAGTGTCGGGCTAAATTCAGTGTTGGACTTTTTACAAGTCCTTTGAAATGTGTCCTCCTCTATTCACTGGTCGTGCTGGAATTTACTTTCTTGTGAAGACAGGATTTGAGCAAATTGACACAAGTACAGTTTGCCACTACTCTGCACACCTGGTTAAGTATCGAGTTCCCTAAATGGTGTGTGTTTTATTTTGAACTCTGCTCACACTTTGCTCATCCAGTTAGAACCACACGGCTCCAGGCCATAGCGTTCCAGGCCTAAACAAGAAAATTTCCATTCCGTTTTGGCAGTTCATTCGTCTCTCATAATTACTTTTCGCACAAATGTGTGCTTAAGAAGAGGCCCTGTCCAAATGTGGAGAGGCCCATTTTCATTCACTCACTTTCAGACTTTCTAAGATTTTCAGTTACTAGAGGTTTGCCCAGACTTGCCATTGTCAAGGGACAGTGCACTTCACTTGAAGTTGTGCAGTATTACTTCATGGGTCTCCATGGAAATTCCACCAATGGGAAACTCTTGTTGTAGTCATCTCCAAGTGTTGCTGCTTAAGAAAATATAACTAACAAAGGATGTGGTTTCAAGCAGAATGACGAAAGGAGAGATTATCTTTATTTCAGTGCAGGTTGATCTTTCAAAGAAACAGTAATTGCTATCAAATAGGAGGTAAAATCTTTTGTAAAGAGACATGGAAATGACACGCTCAACTTTATGTCACTTTTTTTAAAACGCCAAGGGCATTTGAGAAATTCTTGGCTGCTGAATTGTCCCTTTTTTCAAATTTCTCTTAGGTAAGACACACCAGCTTCTTCAAACCATGGTACTGTTCCTTCCATGTAAAAAACCAAAGGAAAAAACAAAACAAATTAAAACAAAACCCATGAAATAACATTTGAGAGCACACAATTGCTCAGCAGGCCCATGTAAACACTATTCAAGAAGCTAGAGTTACAGAAGCCTCAGCCTTAAGCCTATGGCCTGAAGTTTTGTCTCTATCATGGCCCCTCAATTCCCTGGCATGTCCACATTAACTCATGAATCTTTATTCATTTCCTTTTCAAATGCACAGGATCCAATATATTTGAACCCTGTTCACCTGGGCCGTAATCATCCAAGGACACACCACAGGAAGGCAGCCACCCCCTTGACTGGGGCCTTGGAGCTTATCACAATAGAAATGGACACCTGAACAAGGGGAGCCAAAACAAAGAGAGGCATATTCCTAAAGCCTGAAGCACAGAAGCTACCTATAGACCAGAAGTGGGATTTCACAAATTATGTAAGAATCTCTGTGCACATGCTTGGCATGGTCGCTCATGCCTATAATCCCAGCCATCTGGGGGCTGAGGTGGATGGATCCTTGGGAGTTCCACTCCATCTTGGGCTACGAATTTATCTCAAGGCCTCGTTCAACAAATACATAAGATGTTGTTTCCAAAAAGAGGACAACAGAAAACTAGACACTCTTGGTCCAGGTCCCTGGGTTCACTACACGAGTTGTGGAGTCTAAATATTCCATGCCATGAGAAAATACCTGGGATTTTTAGGGAAAGGGGCATTTGCATCCCGTTTCTAAGGGTTTCCCTTTCACCATGTTACATTTGAATTCTGGGAAGACCTGCTGGTGATAAGCTATCTAGTATAATGTTGGATTAGGTATTGAGCTAGTACCTCATATTTAGTGTTCAGGGTTATGCTGGAATGGCTGCGGACCTCCTTGAAATAGCGATTGCAGACATGTTAACCCCGAGTAAGCTGGATAGTTCAAGCAGGCACTCCAAATATTCATGCACTGCAAGGATTCACTTTCATTTTGGGATTCATCTTCTGGTTGCTGGATTTTAGTGCTAACTGATACTACCATGGTGGCAGTAATCCAGCAGAGATTGCATGTATGATTTGCAGGTTTGCTTCCCAAGCCACCAGAAACTCAGCAGAACCCACATCATTGTGGCATTTTCTTTCCTCCCCTGAAACATTTGGCTTTCTACGTTTGAAAGTTGAATAGACTGCGGTAGTCAAGTTTGGACCCCATGTACCACAAACAGAGCTAAAGACAGAGCGAATTAATTCCCTCCACTTGTCAAAATATGTCAAATTTGGTTGATCACCACAACTCAAAGAAAATTCGGGGGCAACTTAGAGAGGTGAAACATAGTACTGCATGATTGGAATGACTGTGGTTGTATGAGGTGGAGAGCTGGAGAGTTGGGTTGAAACTGTTCACAGAAATCCACAGGCTTGTGGTTGTCAGGCAACCACGCTGGGCTGAGATTGGCTGAACATCACTGTGAGGTGGATTTTAGGCTCTAGGTGTGAAAATTTAAAAGACTGGTGTAGTCAAGTTTGGAACACATAGACCTCAGACATACCAAAAGCTTTTCCAATTACTTCCCTCCACTTCTCAAAATATGTCAAACTTTGTTGATCACTACAACTGTAAAAAAAATTCTGAGGCCACATAGAGAGGCTAATCAAATACTACATGTGATTGTATGAGGTGGAAAGCTGCAGATTTGGGCTGAAACAGTTCACAGAAATCCACAAGCTTGTGGTTGCCAGACAACCACACTGGGCTGTGATTGGCTGAGCACCATTGTGAGCTGGACTTTAGGCTCTAGGATACAAGTGTGCAGTAGGAGACCTGAGTCACAATGCTGGGCGTTTCCATGGAGACCTCAGTGGCACAGAGGACCTTGTAGGGCAAGATTTAAATAGGATGAATATTCTTGGCCTGGTATGCCACAATATTCTCTCTGAAGGCTTCACTGCTCAGAATTTGTGGATGGAAATGCTTGCCAATCTACACATGGATGTACTTTCAGTGGGATATGAAATATTCCAGGGCCTGGCAGATGATCACTGACATGTCCTATCATTGAGCATACCCTTTTCCCTTGTCATGTCTGTCATTTGGCTGAGTCCTGTTCCCTAAGCTATTCAGTCAAGACTTGCTGGCATCATGCACCTGCACTATTAGAGCTTTCTGGGAAATTTCTCAGCAGAAATCCTCTGCAAGCACATAGCTTTGGATATGAGAGACAGTGGCGGAAGTTGAATTTCAAGGGCAGATATTTGAAAACAATGAAACAAGCCCCAAATAAGATCTTTACATGTTTCCCAGATGAATATGTTTGGAAATATTGGGAAAGAGGGAGATCAAGACTCAGAAGAGTGCACACCCATTTCAAGGTACAAAAACCAGGGAAAAACATGGGAAAGCAAGAGAGCTGGTTAATCTGATGTAAAAATCTTTGATGATGAAAGGAAAAGTATATTCTCATGATGATTTAATCAGGCTGTAGAAGTGAAGTTCTCATGTTGGTTTTCCTATGTGTGGCATTCTGCATTGGGCAGTGGATGCAGGATAGGAGATCTTCAAATAAATCTGGTGGAACACAAAATACTGAAAAAAAATCAGCCTAAATCCTGTGTATTCCTTCCCTTTGAGAACATATATGGATAATGTACGAAGTTTCAAAAGAGAAAATGTCTATTGGGTCATGGTTTCACCAATGAAATGGTCACATCACATAACATTTTGAATTTTGCTTTCACACTTGCTCCTGTAGCGGGCCTGAGTAAAGCAGAATGCAGAGTAAGCCTGTTCAATAGATGTGCATTCCATAAGTGGTTTTAAAACCAGTGAAACCCTTTGGACTTTGTGTATGTATTTTATTGGTAGATTTATTTTTCAAATTGTTTGTTTTAATCTTTTTAACTGTGAGTCAGGGAAGCCCTCACTCATAGTGATTTGACCTCTCCAAAAGCTCTGAAAGTATTCATGTAACAGCTATTACATGTTATAAGTTGCTCCTATTAAAACGTGAAAGACTAACAGACTCTGCCACTTTTCATCTAAATTCAGTGTCGGGCTAAATTCAGTGTTGGACTTTTTACAAGTCCTTTGAAATGTGTCCTCCTCTATTCACTGGTCGTGCTGGAATTTACTTTCCTGTGAAGACAGGATTTGAGCAAATTGACACAAGTACAGTTTGCCACTACTCTGCACACCTGGTTAAGTATCGAGTTCCCTAAATGGTGTGTGTTTTATTTTGAACTCTGCTCACACTTTGCTCATCCAGTTAGAACCACACGGCTCCAGGCCATAGCATTCCAGGCCTAAACAAGAAAATTTCCATTCCGTTTTGGCAGTTCATTCGTCTCTCATAATTACTTTTCGCACAAATGTGTGCTTAAGAAGAGGCCCTGTCCAAATGTGGAGAGGCCCATTTTCATTCACTCACTTTCAGACTTTCTAAGATTTTCAGTTACTAGAGGTTTGCCCAGACTTGCCATTGTCAAGGGACAGTGCACTTCACTTGAAGTTGTGCAGTATTACTTCATGGGTCTCCATGGAAATTCCACCAATGGGAAACTCTTGTTGTAGTCATCTCCAAGTGTTGCTGCTTAAGAAAATATAACTAACAAAGGATGTGGTTTCAAGCAGAATGACGAAAGGAGAGATTATCTTTATTTCAGTGCAGGTTGATCTTTCAAAGAAACAGTAATTGCTATCAAATAGGAGGTAAAATCTTTTGTAAAGAGACATGGAAATGACACGCTCAACTTTATGTCACTTTTTTTAAAACGCCAAGGGCATTTGAGAAATTCTTGGCTGCTGAATTGTCCCTTTTTTCAAATTTCTCTTAGGTAAGACACACCAGCTTCTTCAAACCATGGTACTGTTCCTTCCATGTAAAAAACCAAAGGAAAAAACAAAACAAATTAAAACAAAACCCATGAAATAACATTTGAGAGCACACAATTGCTCAGCAGGCCCATGTAAACACTATTCAAGAAGCTAGAGTTACAGAAGCCTCAGCCTTAAGCCTATGGCCTGAAGTTTTGTCTCTATCATGGCCCCTCAATTCCCTGGCATGTCCACATTAACTCATGAATCTTTATTCATTTCCTTTTCAAATGCACAGGATCCAATATATTTGAACCCTGTTCACCTGGGCCGTAATCATCCAAGGACACACCACAGGAAGGCAGCCACCCCCTTGACTGGGGCCTTGGAGCTTATCACAATAGAAATGGACACCTGAACAAGGGGAGCCAAAACAAAGAGAGGCATATTCCTAAAGCCTGAAGCACAGAAGCTACCTATAGACCAGAAGTGGGATTTCACAAATTATGTAAGAATCTCTGTGCACATGCTTGGCATGGTCGCTCATGCCTATAATCCCAGCCATCTGGGGGCTGAGGTGGATGGATCCTTGGGAGTTCCACTCCATCTTGGGCTACGAATTTATCTCAAGGCCTCGTTCAACAAATACATAAGATGTTGTTTCCAAAAAGAGGACAACAGAAAACTAGACACTCTTGGTCCAGGTCCCTGGGTTCACTACACGAGTTGTGGAGTCTAAATATTCCATGCCATGAGAAAATACCTGGGATTTTTAGGGAAAGGGGCATTTGCATCCCGTTTCTAAGGGTTTCCCTTTCACCATGTTACATTTGAATTCTGGGAAGACCTGCTGGTGATAAGCTATCTAGTATAATGTTGGATTAGGTATTGAGCTAGTACCTCATATTTAGTGTTCAGGGTTATGCTGGAATGGCTGCGGACCTCCTTGAAATAGCGATTGCAGACATGTTAACCCCGAGTAAGCTGGATAGTTCAAGCAGGCACTCCAAATATTCATGCACTGCAAGGATTCACTTTCATTTTGGGATTCATCTTCTGGTTGCTGGATTTTAGTGCTAACTGATACTACCAGGGTGGCAGTAATCCAGCAGAGATTGCATGTATGATTTGCAGGTTTGCTTCCCAAGCCACCAGAAACTCAGCAGAACCCACATCATTGTGGCATTTTCTTTCCTCCCCTGAAACATTTGGCTTTCTACGTTTGAAAGTTGAATAGACTGCGGTAGTCAAGTTTGGACCCCATGTACCACAAACAGAGCTAAAGACAGAGCGAATTAATTCCCTCCACTTGTCAAAATATGTCAAATTTGGTTGATCACCACAACTCAAAGAAAATTCGGGGGCAACTTAGAGAGGTGAAACATAATACTGCATGATTGGAATGACTGTGGTTGTATGAGGTGGAGAGCTGGAGAGTTGGGCTGAAACTGTTCACAGAAATCCACAGGCTTGTGGTTGTCAGGCAACCACGCTGGGCTGAGATTGGCTGAACATCACTGTGAGGTGGATTTTAGGCTCTAGGTGTGAAAATTTAAAAGACTGGTGTAGTCAAGTTTGGAACACATAGACCTCAGACATACCAAAAGCTTTTCCAATTACTTCCCTCCACTTCTCAAAATATGTCAAACTTTGTTGATCACTACAACTGTAAAAAAAATTCTGAGGCCACATAGAGAGGCTAATCAAATACTACATGTGATTGTATGAGGTGGAAAGCTGCAGATTTGGGCTGAAACAGTTCACAGAAATCCACAAGCTTGTGGTTGCCAGACAACCACACTGGGCTGTGATTGGCTGAGCACCATTGTGAGCTGGACTTTAGGCTCTAGGATACAAGTGTGCAGTAGGAGCCCTGAGTCACAATGCTGGGCGTTTCCATGGAGACCTCAGTGGCACAGAGGACCTTGTAGGGCAAGATTTAAATAGGATGAATATTATTGGCCTGGTATGCCACAATATTCTCTCTGAAGGCTTCACTGCTCAGAATTTGTGGATGGAAATGCTTGCCAATCTACACATGGATGTACTTTCAGTGGGATATGAAATATTCCAGGGCCTGGCAGATGATCACTGACATGTCCTATCATTGAGCATACCCTTTTCCCTTGTCATGTCTGTCATTTGGCTGAGTCCTGTTCCCTAAGCTATTCAGTCAAGACTTGCTGGCATCATGCACCTGCACTATTAGAGCTTTCTGTGAAATTTCTCAGCAGAAATCCTCTGCAAGCACATAGCTTTGGATATGAGAGACAGTGGCGGAAGTTGAATTTCAAGGGCAGATATTTGAAAACAATGAAACAAGCCCCAAATAAGATCTTTACATGTTTCCCACATGAATATGTTTGGAAATATTGGGAAAGATGGAGATCAAGACTCAGAAGAGTGCACACCCATTTCAAGGTACAAAAACCAGGGAAAAAACATGGGAAAGCAAGAGAGCTGGTTAATCTGATGTAAAAATCTTTGATGATGAAAGGAAAAGTATATTCTCATGATGATTTAATCAGGCTGTAGAAGTGAAGTTCTCATGTTGGTTTTCCTATGTGTGGCATTCTGCATTGGGCAGTGGATGCAGGACAGGAGATCTTCAAATAAATCTGGTGGAACACAAAATACTGAAAAAAAATTAGCCTAAATCCTGTGTATTCCTTCCCTTTGAGAACATATATGGATAATGTACGAAGTTTCAAAAGAGAAAATGTCTATTGGGTCATGGTTTCACCAATGAAATGGTCACATCACATAACATTTTGAATTTTGCTTTCACACTTGCTCCTGTAGCGGGCCTGAGTAAAGCAGAATGCAGAGTAAGCCTGTTCAATAGATGTGCATTCCATAAGTGGTTTTAAAACCAGTGAAACCCTTTGGACTTTGTGTATGTATTTTATTGGTAGATTTATTTTTCAAATTGTTTGTTTTAATCTTTTTAACTGTGAGTCAGGGAAGCCCTCACTCATAGTGATTTGACCTCTCCAAAAGCTCTGAAAGTATTCATGTAACAGCTATTACATTTTATAAGTTTCTCCTATTGAAACGTGAAAGACTAACAGACTCTGCCACTTTTCATCTAAATTCAGTGTCGGGCTAAATTCAGTGTTGGACTTTTTACAAGTCCTTTGAAATGTGTCCTCCTCTATTCACTGGTCGTGCTGGAATTTACTTTCTTGTGAAGACAGGATTTGAGCAAATTGACACAAGTACAGTTTGCCACTACTCTGCACACCTGGTTAAGTATCGAGTTCCCTAAATGGTGTGTGTTTTATTTTGAACTCTGCTCACACTTTGCTCATCCAGTTAGAACCACACGGCTCCAGGCCATAGCGTTCCAGGCCTAAACAAGAAAATTTCCATTCCGTTTTGGCAGTTCATTCGTCTCTCATAATTACTTTTCACACAAATGTGTGCTTAAGAAGAGGCCCTGTCCAAATGTGGAGAGGCCCATTTTCATTCACTCACTTTCAGACTTTCTAAGATTTTCAGTTACTAGAGGTTTGCCCAGACTTGCCATTGTCAAGGGACAGTGCACTTCACTTGAAGTTGTGCAGTATTACTTCATGGGTCTCCATGGAAATTCCACCAATGGGAAACTCTTGTTGTAGTCATCTCCAAGTGTTGCTGCTTAAGAAAATATAACTAACAAAGGATGTGGTTTCAAGCAGAATGACGAAAGGAGAGATTATCTTTATTTCAGTGCAGGTTGATCTTTCAAAGAAACAGTAATTGCTATCAAATAGGAGGTAAAATCTTTTGTAAAGAGACATGGAAATGACACGCTCAACTTTATGTCACTTTTTTTAAAACGCCAAGGGCATTTGAGAAATTCTTGGCTGCTGAATTGTCCCTTTTTTCAAATTTCTCTTAGGTAAGACACACCAGCTTCTTCAAACCATGGTACTGTTCCTTCCATGTAAAAAACCAAAGGAAAAAACAAAACAAATTAAAACAAAACCCATGAAATAACATTTGAGAGCACACAATTGCTCAGCAGGCCCATGTAAACACTATTCAAGAAGCTAGAGTTACAGAAGCCTCAGCCTTAAGCCTATGGCCTGAAGTTTTGTCTCTATCATGGCCCCTCAATTCCCTGGCATGTCCACATTAACTCATGAATCTTTATTCATTTCCTTTTCAAATGCACAGGATCCAATATATTTGAACCCTGTTCACCTGGGCGGTAATCATCCAAGGACACACCACAGGAAGGCAGCCACCCCCTTGACTGGGGCCTTGGAGCTTATCACAATAGAAATGGACACCTGAACAAGGGAAGCCAAAACAAAGAGAGGCATATTCCTAAAGCCTGAAGCACAGAAGCTACCTATAGACCAGAAGTGGGATTTCACAAATTATGTAAGAATCTCTGTGCACATGCTTGGCATGGTCGCTCATGCCTATAATCCCAGCCATCTGGGGGCTGAGGTGGATGGATCCTTGGGAGTTCCACTCCATCTTGGCTACGAATTTATCTCAAGGCCTCGGTCAACAAATACATAAGATGTTGTTTCCAAAAAGAGGACAACAGAAAACTAGACACTCTTGGTCCAGGTCCCTGGGTTCACTACACGAGTTGTGGAGTCTAAATATTCCATGCCATGAGAAAATACCTGGGATTTTTAGGGAAAGGGGCATTTGCATCCCGTTTCTAAGGGTTTCCCTTTCACCATGTTACATTTGAATTCTGGGAAGACCTGCTGGTGATAAGCTATCTAGTATAATGTTGGATTAGGTATTGAGCTAGTACCTCATATTTAGTGTTCAGGGTTATGCTGGAATGGCTGCGGACCTCCTTGAAATAGCGATTGCAGACATGTTAACCCCGAGTAAGCTGGATAGTTCAAGCAGGCACTCCAAATATTCATGCACTGCAAGGATTCACTTTCATTTTGGGATTCATCTTCTGGTTGCTGGATTTTAGTGCTAACTGATACTACCATGGTGGCAGTAATCCAGCAGAGATTGCATGTATGATTTGCAGGTTTGCTTCCCAAGCCACCAGAAACTCAGCAGAACCCACATCATTGTGGCATTTTCTTTCCTCCCCTGAAACATTTGGCTTTCTACGTTTGAAAGTTGAATAGACTGCGGTAGTCAAGTTTGGACCCCATGTACCACAAACAGAGCTAAAGACAGAGCGAATTAATTCCCTCCACTTGTCAAAATATGTCAAATTTGGTTGATCACCACAACTCAAAGAAAATTCGGGGGCAACTTAGAGAGGTGAAACATAATACTGCATGATTGGAATGACTGTGGTTGTATGAGGTGGAGAGCTGGAGAGTTGGGCTGAAACTGTTCACAGAAATCCACAGGCTTGTGGTTGTCAGGCAACCACGCTGGGCTGAGATTGGCTGAACATCACTGTGAGGTGGATTTTAGGCTCTAGGTGTGAAAATTTAAAAGACTGGTGTAGTCAAGTTTGGAACACATAGACCTCAGACATACCAAAAGCTTTTCCAATTACTTCCCTCCACTTCTCAAAATATGTCAAACTTTGTTGATCACTACAACTGTAAAAAAAATTCTGAGGCCACATAGAGAGGCTAATCAAATACTACATGTGATTGTATGAGGTGGAAAGCTGCAGATTTGGGCTGAAACAGTTCACAGAAATCCACAAGCTTGTGGTTGCCAGACAACCACACTGGGCTGTGATTGGCTGAGCACCATTGTGAGCTGGACTTTAGGCTCTAGGATACAAGTGTGCAGTAGGAGACCTGAGTCACAATGCTGGGCGTTGCCATGGAGACCTCAGTGGCACAGAGGACCTTGTAGGGCAAGATTTAAATAGGATGAATATTCTTGGCCTGGTATGCCACAATATTCTCTCTGAAGGCTTCACTGCTCAGAATTTGTGGATGGAAATGCTTGCCAATCTACACATGGATGTACTTTCAGTGGGATATGAAATATTCCAGGGCCTGGCAGATGATCACTGACATGTCCTATCATTGAGCATACCCTTTTCCCTTGTCATGTCTGTCATTTGGCTGAGTCCTGTTCCCTAAGCTATTCAGTCAAGACTTGCTGGCATCATGCACCTGCACTATTAGAGCTTTCTGTGAAATTTCTCAGCAGAAATCCTCTGCAAGCACATAGCTTTGGATATGAGAGACAGTGGCGGAAGTTGAATTTCAAGGGCAGATATTTGAAAACAATGAAACAAGCCCCAAATAAGATCTTTACATGTTTCCCACATGAATATGTTTGGAAATATTGGGAAAGATGGAGATCAAGACTCAGAAGAGTGCACACCCATTTCAAGGTACAAAAACCAGGGAAAAAACATGGGAAAGCAAGAGAGCTGGTTAATCTGATGTAAAAATCTTTGATGATGAAAGGAAAAGTATATTCTCATGATGATTTAATCAGGCTGTAGAAGTGAAGTTCTCATGTTGGTTTTCCTATGTGTGGCATTCTGCATTGGGCAGTGGATGCAGGACAGGAGATCTTCAAATAAATCTGGTGGAACACAAAATACTGAAAAAAAATCAGCCTAAATCCTGTGTATTCCTTCCCTTTGAGAACATATATGGATAATGTACGAAGTTTCAAAAGAGAAAATGTCTATTGGGTCATGGTTTCACCAATGAAATGGTCACATCACATAACATTTTGAATTTTGCTTTCACACTTGCTCCTGTAGCGGGCCTGAGTAAAGCAGAATGCAGAGTAAGCCTGTTCAATAGATGTGCATTCCATAAGTGGTTTTAAAACCAGTGAAACCCTTTGGACTTTGTGTATGTATTTTATTGGTAGATTTATTTTTCAAATTGTTTGTTTTAATCTTTTTAACTGTGAGTCAGGGAAGCCCTCACTCATAGTGATTTGACCTCTCCAAAAGCTCTGAAAGTATTCATGTAACAGCTATTACATGTTATAAGTTTCTCCTATTGAAACGTGAAAGACTAACAGACTCTGCCACTTTTCATCTAAATTCAGTGTCGGGCTAAATTCAGTGTTGGACTTTTTACAAGTCCTTTGAAATGTGTCCTCCTCTATTCACTGGTCGTGCTGGAATTTACTTTCCTGTGAAGACAGGATTTGAGCAAATTGACACAAGTACAGTTTGCCACTACTCTGCACACCTGGTTAAGTATCGAGTTCCCTAAATGGTGTGTGTTTTATTTTGAACTCTGCTCACACTTTGCTCATCCAGTTAGAACCACACGGCTCCAGGCCATAGCGTTCCAGGCCTAAACAAGAAAATTTCCATTCCGTTTTGGCAGTTCATTCGTCTCTCATAATTACTTTTCGCACAAATGTGTGCTTAAGAAGAGGCCCTGTCCAAATGTGGAGAGGCCCATTTTCATTCACTCACTTTCAGACTTTCTAAGATTTTCAGTTACTAGAGGTTTGCCCAGACTTGCCATTGTCAAGGGACAGTGCACTTCACTTGAAGTTGTGCAGTATTACTTCATGGGTCTCCATGGAAATTCCACCAATGGGAAACTCTTGTTGTAGTCATCTCCAAGTGTTGCTGCTTAAGAAAATATAACTAACAAAGGATGTGGTTTCAAGCAGAATGACGAAAGGAGAGATTATCTTTATTTCAGTGCAGGTTGATCTTTCAAAGAAACAGTAATTGCTATCAAATAGGAGGTAAAATCTTTTGTAAAGAGACATGGAAATGACACGCTCAACTTTATGTCACTTTTTTTAAAACGCCAAGGGCATTTGAGAAATTCTTGGCTGCTGAATTGTCCCTTTTTTCAAATTTCTCTTAGGTAAGACACACCAGCTTCTTCAAACCATGGTACTGTTCCTTCCATGTAAAAAACCAAAGGAAAAAACAAAACAAATTAAAACAAAACCCATGAAATAACATTTGAGAGCACACAATTGCTCAGCAGGCCCATGTAAACACTATTCAAGAAGCTAGAGTTACAGAAGCCTCAGCCTTAAGCCTATGGCCTGAAGTTTTGTCTCTATCATGGCCCCTCAATTCCCTGGCATGTCCACATTAACTCATGAATCTTTATTCATTTCCTTTTCAAATGCACAGGATCCAATATATTTGAACCCTGTTCACCTGGGCCGTAATCATCCAAGGACACACCACAGGAAGGCAGCCACCCCCTTGACTGGGGCCTTGGAGCTTATCACAATAGAAATGGACACCTGAACAAGGGGAGCCAAAACAAAGAGAGGCATATTCCTAAAGCCTGAAGCACAGAAGCTACCTATAGACCAGAAGTGGGATTTCACAAATTATGTAAGAATCTCTGTGCACATGCTTGGCATGGTCGCTCATGCCTATAATCCCAGCCATCTGGGGGCTGAGGTGGATGGATCCTTGGGAGTTCCACTCCATCTTGGGCTACGAATTTATCTCAAGGCCTCGTTCAACAAATACATAAGATGTTGTTTCCAAAAAGAGGACAACAGAAAACTAGACACTCTTGGTCCAGGTCCCTGGGTTCACTACACGAGTTGTGGAGTCTAAATATTCCATGCCATGAGAAAATACCTGGGATTTTTAGGGAAAGGGGCATTTGCATCCCGTTTCTAAGGGTTTCCCTTTCACCATGTTACATTTGAATTCTGGGAAGACCTGCTGGTGATAAGCTATCTAGTATAATGTTGGATTAGGTATTGAGCTAGTACCTCATATTTAGTGTTCAGGGTTATGCTGGAATGGCTGCGGACCTCCTTGAAATAGCGATTGCAGACATGTTAACCCCGAGTAAGCTGGATAGTTCAAGCAGGCACTCCAAATATTCATGCACTGCAAGGATTCACTTTCATTTTGGGATTCATCTTCTGGTTGCTGGATTTTAGTGCTAACTGATACTACCATGGTGGCAGTAATCCAGCAGAGATTGCATGTATGATTTGCAGGTTTGCTTCCCAAGCCACCAGAAACTCAGCAGAACCCACATCATTGTGGCATTTTCTTTCCTCCCCTGAAACATTTGGCTTTCTACGTTTGAAAGTTGAATAGACTGCGGTAGTCAAGTTTGGACCCCATGTACCACAAACAGAGCTAAAGACAGAGCGAATTAATTCCCTCCACTTGTCAAAATATGTCAAATTTGGTTGATCACCACAACTCAAAGAAAATTCGGGGGCAACTTAGAGAGGTGAAACATAATACTGCATGATTGGAATGACTGTGGTTGTATGAGGTGGAGAGCTGGAGAGTTGGGCTGAAACTGTTCACAGAAATCCACAGGCTTGTGGTTGTCAGGCAACCACGCTGGGCTGAGATTGGCTGAACATCACTGTGAGGTGGATTTTAGGCTCTAGGTGTGAAAATTTAAAAGACTGGTGTAGTCAAGTTTGGAACACATAGACCTCAGACATACCAAAAGCTTTTCCAATTACTTCCCTCCACTTCTCAAAATATGTCAAACTTTGTTGATCACTACAACTGTAAAAAAAATTCTGAGGCCACATAGAGAGGCTAATCAAATACTACATGGGATTGTATGAGGTGGAAAGCTGCAGATTTGGGCTGAAACAGTTCACAGAAATCCACAAGCTTGTGGTTGCCAGACAACCACACTGGGCTGTGATTGGCTGAGCACCATTGTGAGCTGGACTTTAGGCTCTAGGATACAAGTGTGCAGTAGGAGACCTGAGTCACAATGCTGGGCGTTGCCATGGAGACCTCAGTGGCACAGAGGACCTTGTAGGGCAAGATTTAAATAGGATGAATATTCTTGGCCTGGTATGCCACAATATTCTCTCTGAAGGCTTCACTGCTCAGAATTTGTGGATGGAAATGCTTGCCAATCTACACATGGATGTACTTTCAGTGGGATATGAAATATTCCAGGGCCTGGCAGATGATCACTGACATGTCCTATCATTGAGCATACCCTTTTCCCTTGTCATGTCTGTCATTTGGCTGAGTCCTGTTCCCTAAGCTATTCAGTCAAGACTTGCTGGCATCATGCACCTGCACTATTAGAGCTTTCTGTGAAATTTCTCAGCAGAGATCCTCTGCAAGCACATAGCTTTGGATATGAGAGACAGTGGCGGAAGTTGAATTTCAAGGGCAGATATTTGAAAACAATGAAACAAGCCCCAAATAAGATCTTTACATGTTTCCCACATGAATATGTTTGGAAATATTGGGAAAGATGGAGATCAAGACTCAGAAGAGTGCACACCCATTTCAAGGTACAAAAACCAGGGAAAAAACATGGGAAAGCAAGAGAGCTGGTTAATCTGATGTAAAAATCTTTGATGATGAAAGGAAAAGTATATTCTCATGATGATTTAATCAGGCTGTAGAAGTGAAGTTCTCATGTTGGTTTTCCTATGTGTGGCATTCTGCATTGGGCAGTGGATGCAGGACAGGAGATCTTCAAATAAATCTGGTGGAACACAAAATACTGAAAAACAATCAGCCTAAATCCTGTGTATTCCTTCCCTTTGAGAACATATATGGATAATGTACGAAGTTTCAAAAGAGAAAATGTTTATTGGGTCATGGTTTCACCAATGAAATGGTCACATCACATAACATTTTGAATTTTGCTTTCACACTTGCTCCTGTAGCGGGCCTGAGTAAAGCAGAATGCAGAGTAAGCCTGTTCAATAGATGTGCATTCCATAAGTGGTTTTAAAACCAGTGAAACCCTTTGGACTTTGTGTATGTATTTTATTGGTAGATTTATTTTTCAAATTGTTTGTTTTAATCTTTTTAACTGTGAGTCAGGGAAGCCCTCACTCATAGTGATTTGACCTCTCCAAAAGCTCTGAAAGTATTCATGTAACAGCTATTACA
The DNA here is from genome assembly GCF_034190915.1 of Cavia porcellus. Classification (NCBI taxonomy): domain Eukaryota; kingdom Metazoa; phylum Chordata; class Mammalia; order Rodentia; family Caviidae; genus Cavia; species Cavia porcellus. The sequence continues at coordinate 29,786,254 of NW_026947517.1, read as the reverse complement.
TGTTATAAGTTTCTCCTATTGAAACGTGAAAGACTAACAGACTCTGCCACTTTTCATCTAAATTCAGTGTCGGGCTAAATTCAGTGTTGGACTTTTTACAAGTCCTTTGAAATGTGTCCTCCTCTATTCACTGGTCGTGCTGGAATTTACTTTCCTGTGAAGACAGGATTTGAGCAAATTGACACAAGTACAGTTTGCCACTACTCTGCACACCTGGTTAAGTATCGAGTTCCCTAAATGGTGTGTGTTTTATTTTGAACTCTGCTCACACTTTGCTCATCCAGTTAGAACCACACGGCTCCAGGCCATAGCGTTCCAGGCCTAAACAAGAAAATTTCCATTCCGTTTTGGCAGTTCATTCGTCTCTCATAATTACTTTTCGCACAAATGTGTGCTTAAGAAGAGGCCCTGTCCAAATGTGGAGAGGCCCATTTTCATTCACTCACTTTCAGACTTTCTAAGATTTTCAGTTACTAGAGGTTTGCCCAGACTTGCCATTGTCAAGGGACAGTGCACTTCACTTGAAGTTGTGCAGTATTACTTCATGGGTCTCCATGGAAATTCCACCAATGGGAAACTCTTGTTGTAGTCATCTCCAAGTGTTGCTGCTTAAGAAAATATAACTAACAAAGGATGTGGTTTCAAGCAGAATGACGAAAGGAGAGATTATCTTTATTTCAGTGCAGGTTGATCTTTCAAAGAAACAGTAATTGCTATCAAATAGGAGGTAAAATCTTTTGTAAAGAGACATGGAAATGACACGCTCAACTTTATGTCACTTTTTTTAAAACGCCAAGGGCATTTGAGAAATTCTTGGCTGCTGAATTGTCCCTTTTTTCAAATTTCTCTTAGGTAAGACACACCAGCTTCTTCAAACCATGGTACTGTTCCTTCCATGTAAAAAACCAAAGGAAAAAACAAAACAAATTAAAACAAAACCCATGAAATAACATTTGAGAGCACACAATTGCTCAGCAGGCCCATGTAAACACTATTCAAGAAGCTAGAGTTACAGAAGCCTCAGCCTTAAGCCTATGGCCTGAAGTTTTGTCTCTATCATGGCCCCTCCATTCCCTGGCATGTCCACATTAACTCATGAATCTTTATTCATTTCCTTTTCAAATGCACAGGATCCAATATATTTGAACCCTGTTCACCTGGGCCGTAATCATCCAAGGACACACCACAGGAAGGCAGCCACCCCCTTGACAGGGGCCTTGGAGCTTATCACAATAGAAATGGACACCTGAACAAGGGGAGCCAAAACAAAGAGAGGCATATTCCTAAAGCCTGAAGCACAGAAGCTACCTATAGACCAGAAGTGGGATTTCACAAATTATGTAAGAATCTCTGTGCACATGCTTGGCATGGTCGCTCATGCCTATAATCCCAGCCATCTGGGGGCTGAGGTGGATGGATCCTTGGGAGTTCCACTCCATCTTGGGCTACGAATTTATCTCAAGGCCTCGTTCAACAAATACATAAGATGTTGTTTCCAAAAAGAGGACAACAGAAAACTAGACACTCTCGGTCCAGGTCCCTGGGTTCACTACACGAGTTGTGGAGTCTAAATATTCCATGCCATGAGAAAATACCTGGGATTTTTAGGGAAAGGGGCATTTGCATCCCGTTTCTAAGGGTTTCCCTTTCACCATGTTACATTTGAATTCTGGGAAGACCTGCTGGTGATAAGCTATCTAGTATAATGTTGGATTAGGTATTGAGCTAGTACCTCATATTTAGTGTTCAGGGTTATGCTGGAATGGCTGCGGACCTCCTTGAAATAGCGATTGCAGACATGTTAACCCCGAGTAAGCTGGATAGTTCAAGCAGGCACTCCAAATATTCATGCACTGCAAGGATTCACTTTCATTTTGGGATTCATCTTCTGGTTGCTGGATTTTAGTGCTAACTGATACTACCATGGTGGCAGTAATCCAGCAGAGATTGCATGTATGATTTGCAGGTTTTCTTCCCAAGCCACCAGAAACTCAGCAGAACCCACATCATTGTGGCATTTTTTTTCCTCCCCTGAAACATTTGGCTTTCTACGTTTGAAAGTTGAATAGACTGCAGTAGTCAAGTTTGGACCCCATGTACCACAAACAGAGCTAAAGACAGAGCGAATTAATTCCCTCCACTTGTCAAAATATGTCAAATTTGGTTGATCACCACAACTCAAAGAAAATTCGGGGGCAACTTAGAGAGGTGAATCAAATACTGCATGATTGGAATGACTGTGGTTGTATGAGGTGGAGAGCTGCAGAGTTGGGCTGAAACTGTTCACAGAAATCCACAGGCTTGTGGTTGTCAGGCAACCACGCTGGGCTGAGATTGGCTGAACATCACTGTGAGGTGGATTTTAGGCTCTAGGTGTGAAAATTTAAAAGACTGGTGTAGTCAAGTTTGGAACACATAGACCTCAGACATACCAAAAGCTTTTCCAATTACTTCCCTCCACTTCTCAAAATATGTCAAACTTTGTTGATCACTACAACTGTAAAAAAAATTCTGAGGCCACATAGAGAGGCTAATCAAATACTACATGTGATTGTATGAGGTGGAAAGCTGCAGATTTGGGCTGAAACAGTTCACAGAAATCCACAAGCTTGTGGTTGCCAGACAACCACACTGGGCTGTGATTGGCTGAGCACCATTGTGAGCTGGACTTTAGGTTCTAGGATACAAGTGTGCAGTAGGAGACCTGAGTCACAATGCTGGGCGTTGCCATGGAGACCTCAGTGGCACAGAGGGCCTTGTAGGGCAAGATTTAAATAGGATGAATATTCTTGGCCTGGTATGCCACAATATTCTCTCTGAAGGCTTCACTGCTCAGAATTTGTGGATGGAAATGCTTGCCAATCTACACATGGATGTACTTTCAGTGGGATATGAAATATTCCAGGGCCTGGCAGATGATCACTGACATGTCCTATCATTGAGCATACCCTTTTCCCTTGTCATGTCTGTCATTTGGCTGAGTCCTGTTCCCTAAGCTATTCAGTCAAGACTTGCTGGCATCATGCACCTGCACTATTAGAGCTTTCTGTGAAATTTCTCAGCAGAAATCCTCTGCAAGCACATAGCTTTGGATATGAGAGACAGTGGCGGAAGTTGAATTTCAAGGGCAGATATTTGAAAACAATGAAACAAGCCCCAAATAAGATCTTTACATGTTTCCCAGATGAATATGTTTGGAAATATTGGGAAAGATGGAGATCAAGACTCAGAAGAGTGCACACCCATTTCAAGGTACAAAAACCAGGGAAAAAACATGGGAAAGCAAGAGAGCTGGTTAATCTGATGTAAAAATCTTTGATGATGAAAGGAAAAGTATATTCTCATGATGATTTAATCAGGCTGTAGAAGTGAAGTTCTCATGTTGGTTTTCCTATGTGTGGCATTCTGCATTGGGCAGTGGATGCAGGACAGGAGATCTTCAAATAAATCTGGTGGAACACAAAATACTGAAAAAAAATCAGCCTAAATCCTGTGTATTCCTTCCCTTTGAGAACATATATGGATAATGTACGAAGTTTCAAAAGAGAAAATGTTTATTGGGTCATGGTTTCACCAATGAAATGGTCACATCACATAACATTTTGAATTTTGCTTTCACACTTGCTCCTGTAGCGGGCCTGAGTAAAGCAGAATGCAGAGTAAGCCTGTTCAATAGATGTGCATTCCATAAGTGGTTTTAAAACCAGTGAAACCCTTTGGACTTTGTGTATGTATTTTATTGGTAGATTTATTTTTCAAATTGTTTGTTTTAATCTTTTTAACTGTGAGTCAGGGAAGCCCTCACTCATAGTGATTTGACCTCTCCAAAAGCTCTGAAAGTATTCATGTAACAGCTATTACATGTTATAAGTTTCTCCTATTGAAACGTGAAAGACTAACAGACTCTGCCACTTTTCATCTAAATTCAGTGTCGGGCTAAATTCAGTGTTGGACTTTTTACAAGTCCTTTGAAATGTGTCCTCCTCTATTCACTGGTCGTGCTGGAATTTACTTTCTTGTGAAGACAGGATTTGAGCAAATTGACACAAGTACAGTTTGCCACTACTCTGCACACCTGGTTAAGTATCGAGTTCCCTAAATGGTGTGTGTTTTATTTTGAACTCTGCTCACACTTTGCTCATCCAGTTAGAACCACACGGCTCCAGGCCATAGCGTTCCAGGCCTAAACAAGAAAATTTCCATTCCGTTTTGGCAGTTCATTCGTCTCTCATAATTACTTTTCGCACAAATGTGTGCTTAAGAAGAGGCCCTGTCCAAATGTGGAGAGGCCCATTTTCATTCACTCACTTTCAGACTTTCTAAGATTTTCAGTTACTAGAGGTTTGCCCAGACTTGCCATTGTCAAGGGACAGTGCACTTCACTTGAAGTTGTGCAGTATTACTTCATGGGTCTCCATGGAAATTCCACCAATGGGAAACTCTTGTTGTAGTCATCTCCAAGTGTTGCTGCTTAAGAAAATATAACTAACAAAGGATGTGGTTTCAAGCAGAATGACGAAAGGAGAGATTATCTTTATTTCAGTGCAGGTTGATCTTTCAAAGAAACAGTAATTGCTATCAAATAGGAGGTAAAATCTTTTGTAAAGAGACATGGAAATGACACGCTCAACTTTATGTCACTTTTTTTAAAACGCCAAGGGCATTTGAGAAATTCTTGGCTGCTGAATTGTCCCTTTTTTCAAATTTCTCTTAGGTAAGACACACCAGCTTCTTCAAACCATGGTACTGTTCCTTCCATGTAAAAAACCAAAGGAAAAAACAAAACAAATTAAAACAAAACCCATGAAATAACATTTGAGAGCACACAATTGCTCAGCAGGCCCATGTAAACACTATTCAAGAAGCTAGAGTTACAGAAGCCTCAGCCTTAAGCCTATGGCCTGAAGTTTTGTCTCTATCATGGCCCCTCCATTCCCTGGCATGTCCACATTAACTCATGAATCTTTATTCATTTCCTTTTCAAATGCACAGGATCCAATATATTTGAACCCTGTTCACCTGGGCCGTAATCATCCAAGGACACACCACAGGAAGGCAGCCACCCCCTTGACTGGGGCCTTGGAGCTTATCACAATAGAAATGGACACCTGAACAAGGGGAGCCAAAACAAAGAGAGGCATATTCCTAAAGCCTGAAGCACAGAAGCTACCTATAGACCAGAAGTGGGATTTCACAAATTATGTAAGAATCTCTGTGCACATGCTTGGCATGGTCGCTCATGCCTATAATCCCAGCCATCTGGGGGCTGAGGTGGATGGATCCTTGGGAGTTCCACTCCATCTTGGGCTACGAATTTATCTCAAGGCCTCGTTCAACAAATACATAAGATGTTGTTTCCAAAAAGAGGACAACAGAAAACTAGACACTCTCGGTCCAGGTCCCTGGGTTCACTACACGAGTTGTGGAGTCTAAATATTCCATGCCATGAGAAAATACCTGGGATTTTTAGGGAAAGGGGCATTTGCATCCCGTTTCTAAGGGTTTCCCTTTCACCATGTTACATTTGAATTCTGGGAAGACCTGCTGGTGATAAGCTATCTAGTATAATGTTGGATTAGGTATTGAGCTAGTACCTCATATTTAGTGTTCAGGGTTATGCTGGAATGGCTGCGGACCTCCTTGAAATAGCGATTGCAGACATGTTAACCCCGAGTAAGCTGGATAGTTCAAGCAGGCACTCCAAATATTCATGCACTGCAAGGATTCACTTTCATTTTGGGATTCATCTTCTGGTTGCTGGATTTTAGTGCTAACTGATACTACCATGGTGGCAGTAATCCAGCAGAGATTGCATGTATGATTTGCAGGTTTTCTTCCCAAGCCACCAGAAACTCAGCAGAAAACACATCATTGTGGCATTTTCTTTGCTCCCCTGAAATATTTGGCTTTCTACGTTTGAAAGTTGAATAGACTGCAGTAGTCAAGTTTGGACCCCATGTACCACAAACAGAGCTAAAGACAGAGCGAATTAATTCCCTCCACTTGTCAAAATATGTCAAATTTGGTTGATCACCACAACTCAAAGAAAATTCGGGGGCAACTTAGAGAGGTGAATCAAATACTGCATGATTGGAATGACTGTGGTTGTATGAGGTGGAGAGCTGCAGAGTTGGGCTGAAACTGTTCACAGAAATCCACAGGCTTGTGGTTGTCAGGCAACCACGCTGGGCTGAGATTGGCTGAACATCACTGTGAGGTGGATTTTAGGCTCTAGGTGTGAAAATTTAAAAGACTGGTGTAGTCAAGTTTGGAACACATAGACCTCAGACATACCAAAAGCTTTTCCAATTACTTCCCTCCACTTCTCAAAATATGTCAAACTTTGTTGATCACTACAACTGTAAAAAAAATTCTGAGGCCACATAGAGAGGCTAATCAAATACTACATGTGATTGTATGAGGTGGAAAGCTGCAGATTTGGGCTGAAACAGTTCACAGAAATCCACAAGCTTGTGGTTGCCAGACAACCACACTGGGCTGTGATTGGCTGAGCACCATTGTGAGCTGGACTTTAGGTTCTAGGATACAAGTGTGCAGTAGGAGACCTGAGTCACAATGCTGGGCGTTGCCATGGAGACCTCAGTGGCACAGAGGACCTTGTAGGGCAAGATTTAAATAGGATGAATATTCTTGGCCTGGTATGCCACAATATTCTCTCTGAAGGCTTCACTGCTCAGAATTTGTGGATGGAAATGCTTGCCAATCTACACATGGATGTACTTTCAGTGGGATATGAAATATTCCAGGGCCTGGCAGATGATCACTGACATGTCCTATCATTGAGCATACCCTTTTCCCTTGTCATGTCTGTCATTTGGCTGAGTCCTGTTCCCTAAGCTATTCAGTCAAGACTTGCTGGCATCATGCACCTGCACTATTAGAGCTTTCTGTGAAATTTCTCAGCAGAAATCCTCTGCAAGCACATAGCTTTGGATATGAGAGACAGTGGCGGAAGTTGAATTTCAAGGGCAGATATTTGAAAACAATGAAACAAGCCCCAAATAAGATCTTTACATGTTTCCCACATGAATATGTTTGGAAATATTGGGAAAGATGGAGATCAAGACTCAGAAGAGTGCACACCCATTTCAAGGTACAAAAACCAGGGAAAAAACATGGGAAAGCAAGAGAGCTGGTTAATCTGATGTAAAAATCTTTGATGATGAAAGGAAAAGTATATTCTCATGATGATTTAATCAGGCTGTAGAAGTGAAGTTCTCATGTTGGTTTTCCTATGTGTGGCATTCTGCATTGGGCAGTGGATGCAGGACAGGAGATCTTCAAATAAATCTGGTGGAACACAAAATACTGAAAAAAAATCAGCCTAAATCCTGTGTATTCCTTCCCTTTGAGAACATATATGGAGAATGTACAAAGTTTCAAAAGAGAAAATGTCTATTGGGTCATGGTTTCACCAATGAAATGGTCACATCACATAACATTTTGAATTTTGCTTTCACACTTGCTCCTGTACCGGGCCTGAGTAAAGCAGAATGCAGAGTAACCCTGTTCAATAGATGTGCATTCCATAAGTGGTTTTAAAACCAGTGAAACCCTTTGGACTTTGTGTTTGTATTTTATTGGTAGATTTATTTTTCAAATTGTTTGTTTTAATGTTTTTAACTGTGAGTCAGGGAAGCCCTCACTCATAGTGATTTGACCTCTCCAAAAGCTCTGAAAGTATTCATGTAACAGCTATTACATGTTATAAGTTTCTCCTATTGAAACGTGAAAGACTAACAGACTCTGCCACTTTTCATCTAAATTCAGTGTTGGGCTAAATTCAGTGTTGGACTTTTTACAAGTCCTTTGAAATGTGTCCTCCTCTATTCACTGGTCGTGCTGGAATTTACTTTCTTGTGAAGACAGGATTTGAGCAAATTGACACAAGTACAGTTTGCCACTACTCTGCACACCTGGTTAAGTATCGAGTTCCCTAAATGGTGTGTGTTTTATTTTGAACTCTGCTCACACTTTGCTCATCCAGTTAGAACCACACGGCTCCAGGCCATAGCGTTCCAGGCCTAAACAAGAAAATTTCCATTCCGTTTTGGCAGTTCATTCGTCTCTCATAATTACTTTTCGCACAAATGTGTGCTTAAGAAGAGGCCCTGTCCAAATGTGGAGAGGCCCATTTTCATTCACTCACTTTCAGACTTTCTAAGATTTTCAGTTACTAGAGGTTTGCCCAGACTTGCCATTTTCAAGGGACAGTGCACTTCACTTGAAGTTGTGCAGTATTACTTCATGGGTCTCCATGGAAATTCCACCAATGGGAAACTCTTGCTGTAGTCATCTCCAAGTGTTGCTGCTTAAGAAAATATAACTAACAAAGGATGTGGTTTCAAGCAGAATGAGGAAAGGAGAGATTATCTTTATTTCAGTGCAGGTTGATCTTTCAAAGAAACAGTAATTGCTATCAAATAGGAGGTAAAATCTTTTGTAAAGAGACATAGAAATGACACGCTCAACTTTATGTCACTTTTTTTTAAAATGCCAAGGGCATTTGAGAAATTCTTGGCTGCTGAATTGTCCCTTTTTTCAAATTTCTCTTAGGTAAGACACACCAGCTTCTTCAAACCATGGTACTGTTACTTCCATGTAAAAAACCAAAGGAAAAAACAAAACAAATTAAAACAAAACCCATGAAATAACATTTGAGAGCACACAATTGCTCAGCAGGCCCATGTAAACACTATTCAAGAAGCTAGAGTTACAGAAGCCTCAGCCTTAAGCCTATGGCCTGAAGTTTTGTCTCTATCATGGCCCCTCCATTCCCTGGCATGTCCACATTAACTCATGAATCTTTATTCATTTCCTTTTCAAATGCACAGGATCCAATATATTTGAACCCTGTTCACCTGGGCCGTAATCATCCAAGGACACACCACAGGAAGGCAGCCACCCCCTTGACTGGGGCCTTGGAGCTTATCACAATAGAAATGGACACCTGAACAAGGGGAGCCAAAACAAAGAGAGGCATATTCCTAAAGCCTGAAGCACAGAAGCTACCTATAGACCAGAAGTGGGATTTCACAAATTATGTAAGAATCTCTGTGCACATGCTTGGCATGGTCGCTCATGCCTATAATCCCAGCCATCTGGGGGCTGAGGTGGATGGATCCTTGGGAGTTCCACTCCATCTTGGGCTACGAATTTATCTCAAGGCCTATTTCAACAACTACATAAGATGTTGTTTCCAAAAAGAGGACAACAGAAAACTAGACACTCTTGGTCCAGGTCCCTGGGTTCACTACACGAGTTGTGGAGTCTAAATATTGCATGCCATGAGAAAATACCTGGGATTTTTAGGGAAAGGGGCATTTGCATCCCGTTTCTAAGGGTTTCCCTTTCACCATGTTACATTTGAATTCTGGGAAGACCTGCTGGTGATAAGCTATCTAGTATAATGTTGGATTAGGTATTGAGCTAGTACCTCATATTTAGTGTTCAGGGTTATACTGGAATGGCTGCGGACCTCCTTGAAATAGCGATTGCAGACATGTTAACCCCGAGTAAGCTGGATAGTTCAAGCAGGCACTCCAAATATTAATGCACTGCAAGGATTTACTTTCATTTTGGGACGGATCTTCTGGTTGCTGGCTTTTAGTGCTAACTGATACTACCATGGTGGCTTTAATCGAGCAGAGATTGCATGTATGGTTTGCAGGTTTGCTTCCCAATCCACCAGAAACTCAGCAGAACCCACATCATTGTGGCATTTTCTTTCCTCCCCTGAAACATTTGGCTTTCTAAGTTTGAAAATTGAATAGACTGGGATAGTCAAGTTTGGACCCCATGTACCACAAACAGAGCTAAAGACAGAGCGAATTACTTCCCTCCACTTGTCAAAATATGTCAAATTTGCTTGATCACCACAACTTCAAAGAAAATTCAGGGGCAACTTAGAGAGGTGAATCAAATACTGCATGATTGGAATGGCTGTGGTTGTATGAGGTGGAAAGCTCCAGAGTTGGGCTGAAACTGTTCACATAAATCCTCAGGCTTGTGGTTGCCAGGCAACCACACTGGGCTGAGATTGGCTGAACATCACTGTGAGGTGGATTTTAGGCTCTAGGTGTGAAAATGTAAAAGATTGGTGTAGTCATGTTTGGAACCAATACACCTCAGATATACCAAAATCTTTTCCAATTACTTCCCTCCACTTCTCAAAATATGTCAAATTTTGTTGATCACTACAACCGTAAAAAAAATTCTGAGGCAACATATAGAGGCTAATCAAATACTGCATGATTGGAATTGCTGTGGTTGTATGAGGTGGAGAGCTGCAGAGTTGGGCTGAAATTGTTCACAGAAATCCACAAGTTTTTGGTTGCCAGGCAACCACACTGGGCTGAGATTGGCTGAATATCACTGTGAGGTGGATTTTAGGCTGTAGGTGTGAAAATTTAAAAGACTGGTGTAGTCAAGTTTGGAACCCATATACCTCAGAGATACCAAAATGTTTTCCAATTACTTTCCTCCACTTCTCAAAATATGTCAAACTTTGTTAATCACTACAACTGTAAAAAAAATTCTGAGGCCACATAGAGAGGCTAATCAAATACTGCATGATTGGAATTGCTGTGGTTGTATGAGGTGGAAAGTTGCAGGTTTTGGCTGAAACAGTTCACAGAAATCCACAAGCTTGTGGTTGCCAGACAACCACACTGGGCTGTGATTGGCTGAGCACCATTGTGAGCTGGACTTTAGGCTCTAGGACACAACTGTGCAGTAGGAGACCTGAGTCACAATGCTGGGCGTTGCCATGGAGACCTCAGTGGCACAGAGGACCTTGTAGGGCAAGATTTAAATAGGATGAATATTCTTGGCCTGGTATGCCACAATATTCTCTCTGAGGGCTTCACTGCTCAGAATTTGTGGATGGAAATGATTGCCAATCTACACATGGATGTACTTTCAATGGGATATGAAATATGCCAGGGCATGGCAGATGACCTCTGACATGCCCTATCATTGAGCATACCCATTTCCCTTGTCATGTCTGTCATTTGGCTGAGTCCTGTTACCTAAGCTATTCAGTCAAGACATGCTGGCATCATTCACCTGCAGTATAAGAGCTTTCTGTGAAATTTCTCAGCAGAAATCCTCTGCAAGCACATAGCTTTGGATATGAGAGACAGTGGTGGAAGTTGAATTTCAAGGGCAGATATTTGAAAACAATGAAACAAGCCCCAAATAAGATCTTTACTTGTTTCCCAGATGAATATGTTTGGAAATATTGGGAAAGATGGAGATCAAGTCTGAGAAGAGTGCACACCCATTTCAAGGTACAAAAACCAGGGAAAAAACATGGGAAAGCAAGAGAGCTGGTTAATCTGATGTAAAAATCTTTGATGACGAAAGTAAAAGTATATTCTCATGATGATTTAATCAAGCTGTAGAACTGAAGTTTTCATGTTGGTTGTCCTATGTGTGGCATTCTGCATTGGGCAGTGGATGCAGGACAGGAGATCTTCAAATAAATCTGGTGGAACACAAAATACTGAAAAAAAATCAGCCTAAATCCTGTGTATTCCTTCCCTTTGAGAACATATATGGATAATGTACGAAGTTTCAAAAGAGAAAATGTCTGTTGGGTCATGGTTTCACCAATGAAATGGTCACATCACGTAACATTTTGAATTTTGCTTTCCAACTTGCTCCTGTACCGGGCCTGAGTAAAGCAGAATGCAGAGTAAGCCTGTTCAATAGATGTGCATTCCATAAGTGGTTTTAAAACCAGTGAAACCCTTTAGACTTTGTGTTTGTATTTTATTGGTTGATTTATTTTTCAAATTGTTTGTTTTACTCTTTTTAACTTTGTGAGTCAGGGAAGCCCTCACTCATAGTGATTTAGACCTCTCCAATAGCTCTGAAAGTTTTCATGTAACAGCTATTACATGTTATAAGTTTCTCCTGTTAAAACGTGAAAGACTAACAGACTCTGCCACTTTTCATCTAAATTCAGTGTTGGGCTAAATTCAGTGATGGACTTTTTACAACTCCTTTGAAATGTGTCCTCCTCTAGCCACTGGTCGTGCTGGAATTTACTTTCTTGTGAAGACAGGATTTGAGCAAATTGACACAAGTACAGTTTACCACTACTCTGCACACCTGGTTACGTGTCCAGTTCCCTAAATGGTGTGTGTTTTATTTTGATCTCTACTCACTCTTTGCTCATCCAGTTAGAACCACAGGGCTCCAGGCCATAGCGTTCCAGGCCTAAACAAGAAAATTTCCATTCCGTTTTGGGAGTTCATTCGTCTCTCATAATTACTTTTTCCACAAATGTGTGCTTAAGGAGAGGCCCTGTCCAAATGTGGAGAGGCCCATTTTCATTCACTCACTTTCAGACTTCTAAGATTTTCAGTTAGTAGAGGTTTGCACAGACTTTCAATTGTCAAGGGACAGTGCACTTCACTTGAAGTTGTGCAGTATTACTTCATGGGTCTCCATGGAAATTCCACCAATGGGAAACTCTTGCTGTAGTCATCTCCAAGTGTTGCTGCTTAAGAAAATATAATTACCAAAGGATGTGGTTTCAAGCAGAATGAGGAAAGGAGAGATTATCTTTATTTCAGTGCAGGTTGACATTTCAAAGAAACAGTAATTCCTATCAAATAGGAGGTAAAATCTTTTGTAAAGAGACATGGACATGACACGCTCAAGTTTATTTCACTTTTTTTAAAACGCCAAGGGCATTTGAGAAATTCTTGTCTCCTGAATTGTCCCGTTTTTCAAATTTCTCTTAGGTAAGACACACCAGCTTCTTCAAACCATGGTACTGTTCCTTCCATGTAAAAAACCAAAGGAAGAAATAAAACAAATTAAAACAAAACCCATGAAATAACATTTGAGAGCACACAATTGCTCAGCAGGCCCATGTAAACACTATTCAAGAAGCTAGAGTTACAGAAGCCTCAGCCTTCAGGCCATGGCCTGAAGTTTTGTCTTTATCATGACCCCTCAATTCCCTGGCATGTCCACATTAACTCATGAATCTTTACTCATTTCCTTTTCAAATGCACAGGATCCAATATATTTAAACCCTGTTCACATGGGCAGTAATCATCCAAGGACACACCAGAGGAAGGGCAGCAACCCCCTTGATTGGGTCCTTGGAGCTTATCACAATAGAAATGGACACCTGAACAAGGGGAGCCAAAACAAAGAGAGGCATATTCCTAAAGCCTGAAGCACAGAAGCTACCTATAGACCAGTAGTGGGATTTCAAAATTATGTAAGAATCTCTGTGCACATGCTTGGCATGGTCTCTCATGCCTATAATCCCAGCAATCTGGTGGCTGAGGTGGATGGATTCTTGGGAGTTCCACTCCATCTTGGGATAGGAATTTATCTCAAGGCCTCTTTCAAAAACTACGTAAGATGCTGTTTCCAAAAAGAGGACAACAGAAACCTAGACACACTTGGTCCAGGTCGCTGGGTTCACTACATTAGTTGTTGAGTCTAAATATTGCATGCCATGAGAAAATACCTGGGATTTTTAGGGAAAGGGGCATTTGCATCCCATTTCTAAGGGTTTCCCTTTCACCATGTTACATTTGAATTCTGGGAAGACCTGCTGGTGATAAGCTATCTAGTATTATGTTGGTTTAGGTATTGAGCTAGTACCTCATGTTTAGTGTTCAGGGTAATGCTGGAATGGCTGCAGACCTCCTTGAAATAGCGATTGCAGACATATTAACCCCGAAGAAGCTGCATAGTTGAAGCAAGCACTCGAAATATTCATGCACTGCAAGGATTCACTTTCATTTTGGGACTCATCTTCCGGTTGCTGGCTTTTAGTGCTGATACTACCATGGTGGCAGTAATCCAGCAGAGATTGCATGTATGGTTTGCAGGTTTGCTTCCCAAGCCACCAGAAACTCAGCAGAACCCAAATCATTGTGGCATTTTCTTCCTTCCCTGAACCATTTAGCTTTCTAAGTTTCAAAATTGAATAGACTGTGGTAGTCAAGTTTGGACCCCATGTACCACAAACAGAGCTAAAGACAGAGCGAATTACTTCCCTCCACTTGTCAAAATATATCAAAATTGCTTGATCACCACAACTTCAAAGAAAATTCTGGGGCAACTTAGAGAGGTGAATCAAATACTGCATGATTGGAATGGCTGTGGTTGTATGAGGTGGAGAGCTGCAGAGTTGGGCTGAAATAGTTCACAGAAATCCACAAGTTTTTGGTTGCCAGGCAACCACACTGGGCTGAGATTGGCTGAACATCACTGTGAAGTGGATTTTAGGCTCTAGGTGTGAAAATTTAAAAGACTGGTGTAGTCAAGTTTGGAACCCATAGACCTCAGACATACCAAAATGTTTTCAAATTACTTTCCTCCACTTCTCAAAATATGTCAAATTTTGTTGATCACTAAAACTGTAAAAAAAATTCTGAGGCAACATAGAGAGGCTAATCAAATACTGCATGATTGGAATTGCTGTGGTTGTATGAGGTGGAAAGCTGCAGATTTGGGCTGAAACAGTTCACAGAAATCCACAAGCTTGTGGTTGCCAGACAGCCACACTGGGCTGTGATTGGCTGAGCACCATTGTGAGCTGGACTTTAGGCTCTAGAATACAAGTGTGCAGTAGGAGACCTGAGTCACAATGCTGGGCGTTTCCACGGAGACCTCAGTGGCACAGAGGACCTTGTAGGTCAAGATTTAAATAGGATGAATATTCTTGGCCTGGTATGCCACAATATTCTCTCTGAAGGCTTCACTGCTCAGAATTTGTGGATGGAAATGCTTGCCAATCTACACATGGATGTACTTTCAATGGGATATGAAATATTCCAGGGCCTGACAGATGATCTCTGACATGTCCTATCATTGAGCATACGCTTTTCCCTTGTCATGTCTGTCATTTGGCTGAATCCTGTTCCCTAACCTATTCAGTCAAGACTTGCTGGCATCATTCACCTGCAGTATAAGAGCTTTCTGTGAAATTTCTCAGCAGAAATCCTCTGCAAGCACATAGCTTTGGATATGAGAGACAGTGGTGGAAGTTAAATTTCAAGGGCAGATATTTGAAAAAAATGAAACAAGCCCCAAATAAGATCTTTACATGTTTCCCAGATGAATATGTTTGGAAATATTGGGGAAGATGGAGATCAAGACTGAGAAGAGTGCACACCCATTTCAAGGTACAGAAACCAGGGAAAAACATGGGAAAGCAAGAGAGCTGGTTAAACTGATGCAAAAATCTTTGATGATGAAAGGAAAAGTATATTTCCATGATGATTTAATCAGGCTGTAGAAGTGAAGTTCTCATGTTGGTTGTCCTATGTGTGGCATTCTGAATTGGGCAGTGGATGCAGGACAGGATATCTTCAAATAAATCTGGTGGAACACAAAATACTGAAAAAAAATCAGCCTAAATCCTATGTATTCCTTCCCTTTGACAACATATATGGATAATGTACGAAGTTTCAAAAGAGAAAATGTCTATTGGGTCATGGTTTCACCAATGAAATGGTCACTTCACATAACATTTTGAATTTTGCTTTCACACTTGCTCCTGTAGCGGGCCTGAGTAAAGCAGAATGCAGAGTAAGCCTGTTCAATAGATGTGCATTCCATAAGTGGTTTTAAAACCAGTGAAACCCTTTGGACTTCGTGTTTGTATTTTATTGGTAGATTTATTTTTCAAATTGTTTGTTTTACTCTTTTTAACTGTGAGTCAGGGAAGCCCTCACTCATAGTGATTTAGACCTCTCCAAAAGCTCTGAAAGTATTCATGTAACAGCTATTACATGTTATAAGTTTCTCCTATTAAAACGTGAAAGACTAACAGACTCTGCCACTTTTCATCTAAATTCAGTGTTGGGCTAAATTCAGTGATGGACTTTTTACAAGTCCTTTGAAATGTGTCCTCCTCTAGCCACTGGTCGTGCTGGAATTTACTTTCATGTGAAGACAGGATTTGAGCAAATTGACACAAGTACAGTTTGCCACTACTCTGCACACCTGGATAAGTATCGAGTTCCCTAAATGGTGTGTGTTTTATTTTGATCTCTGCTCACACTTTGCTCATCCAGTTAGAACTACAGGGCTCCAGGCCATAGCGTTCCAGGCCTAAACAAGAAAATTTCCATTCCGTTTTGGGAGTTCATTCGTCTCTCATAATTACTTTTTCCACAAATGTGTGCTTAAGGAGAGGCCCTGTCCAAATGTGGAGAGGCCCATTTTCATTCACTCACTTTCAGACTTTCTAAAATTTTCTAGAAAATCTTTTAGAAAACTTTCTAAAAGTTACTAGAGGTTTGCCCAGACTTGCCATTGTCAAGGGACAGTGCACTTCACTTGAAGTTGTGCAGTATTACTTCATGTGTCTCCATGGAAATTCCACCAATGGGAAACTCTTGCTGTAGACATCTCCAAGTGTTGCTGCGTAAGAAAATATAACTAACAAAGAATGTGGTTTCAAGCAGAATGAGGAAAGGAGGGATTATCTTTATTTCAGTGCAGGTTGACCTTTCAAAGAAACAGTAATTCCTATCAAATAGGAGGTAAAATCTTTTGTAAAGAGACATGGACTTGACACGCTCAGCTTTATGTCACTTTTTTAAAAATGCCAAGGGCACTTGAGAAATTCTTGGCTGCTGAATCGTACCTTTTTTCAAATTTCTCTTAGGTAAGACACTCCAGCTTCTTCAAACCATGGTACTGTTCCTTCCATGTAACAAACCAAAGGTAAAAACAAATTAAATTAAAACAAAACCCATGAAATAACATTTGAGAGCACACAATTGCTCAGCAGGCCCATGTAAACACTATTCAAGAAGCTAGAGGTACAGAAGCCTCAACCTTCAGCCCATGGCCTGAAGTTTTGTCTCTATCATGGCCCCTCAATTCCCTGGCATGTCCACATTAACTCATGAATCTTTACTCATTTCCTTTTCAAATGCACAGGATCCAATATATTTGAACCCTGTTCACCTGGGCAGTAATCATCCAAGGACACACCAGAGGAAGGGCAGCCACCCCCTTGCCTGGGGCCTTGGAGCTTATCACAATAGAAATGGACACCTGAACAAGGGGAGCCAAAACAAAGAGAGGCATATTCCTAAAGCCTGAAGCACAGAAGCTACCTATAGACCAGTAGTGGGATTTCACAAATTATGTAAGAATCTCTGTGCACATGCTTGGCATGGTCGCTCATGCCTATAATCCCAGCCCTCTGGGGGCTGAGGTGGATGGATCCTTGGGAGTTCCACTCCATCATGGGCTACGAATTTATCTCAAGGCCTCTTTCAACAACTACATAAGATGTTGTTTCCAAAAAGAGGACAACAGAAAACTAGACACACTTGGTCCAGGTCCCTGGGTTCACTACACGAGTTGTGGAGTCTAAATATTCCATGCCATGAGAAAATACCTGGGATTTTTAGGGAAAGGGGCATTTGCATCCCGTTTCGAAGTGTTTCCCTTTCACCATGTTACATTTGAATTCTGGGAAGACCTGCTGGTGATAAGCTATCTAGTATAATGTTGGATTAGGTATTGAGCTAGTACCTCATATTTAGTGTTCAGGGTGATGCTGGAATGGCTGCGGACCTCCTTGAAATAGCAATTGCAGACATGTGAACCCCGAGGAAGCTGGATAGTTGAAGCAAGCACTCGAAAAATTCATGCACTGCAAGGATTTACTTTCATTTTGGGACTCATCTTCTGGTTGCTGGCTTTTAGTGCTAACTGATACTACCATGGTGGCAGTAATCCAGCAGAGATTGCATGTATGGTTTGCAGGTTTGCTTCCCAACCCACCAGAAACTCAGCAGAACCCACATCATTGTGGCATTTTCTTTCCTCCCCTGAAACATTTGGCTTTCTAAGTTTGAAAATTGAATAGACTGGGGTAGTCAAGTTTGGACCCCATGTACCACAAACAGAGCTAAAGACAGAGCGAATTACTTCCCTCCACTTGTCAAAATATGTCAAATTTGCTTGATCACCACAACTTCAAAGAAAATTCGGTTGCACCTTAGAGAGGTGAATCAAATACTGCATGATTGGAATGGCTGTGGTTGTATGAGGTGGAGAGCTGCAGAGTTGGGCTGAAACTGTTCACAGAAATCCACAGGCTTGTGGTTGTCAGGCAACCACACTGGGCAGAGATTGGCTGAACATCACTGTGAGGTGGATTTTAGGCTCTAGGTGTGAAAATATAAAATACTGGTGTAGTCAAGTTTGGAACCCATAGACCTCAGACATACCAAAAGCTTTTCCAATTACTTCCCTCCCCTTCTCAAAATATGTCAAATTTTGTTGATCACTACAACTGTAAAAAAAATTCTGAGGCAACATAGAGAGGCTAATCAAATACTCCATGATTGGAATTGCTGTGGTTGTATGAGGTGGAAAGCTGCAGATTTGGGCTGAATCAGTTCACAGAAATCCACAAGCTTGTGGTTGCCAGACAGCCACACTGGGCTGTGATTGGCTGAGCACCATTGTGAGCTGGACTTTAGGCTCTAGGATACAAGTGTGCAGTAGGAGACCTGAGTCACAATGCTGGGCGTTGCCATGGAGACCTCAGTGGCACAGAGGACCTTGAAGGGCAAGATTTAAATAGGATGAATATTCTTGGCCTGGTATGCCACAATATACTCTCTGAAGGCTTCACTGCTCAGAATTTGTGGATGGAAATGCTTGCCAATCTACACATGGATGTACTTTCAATGGGATATGAAATATTCCAGGGCCTGGCAGATGATCTCTGACATGTCCTATCATTGAGCATACACTTTTCCCTTGTCATGTCTGTCATTTCGCTGAGTCCTGTTCCCTAAGGTATTCAGTCAAGACTTGCTGGCATCATTCACCTGCAGTATAAAAGCTTTCTGTGAAATTTCTCAGCAGAAATCCTCTGCAAGCACATAGCTTTGGATATGAGCGACAGTGGTGGAAGTTGAATTTCAAGGGCAGATATTTGAAAACAATGAAACAAGCCCCAAATAAGATCTTTACTTGTTTCCCAGATGAATATGTTTGGAAATATTGGGAAAGATGGAGATCAAGACTGGGAAGTGTGCACACACATTTCAAGGTACAAAAACCAGGGAAAAACATGGGAAAGCAAGAGAGCTGGTTAATCTGATGTAAAAATCTTTGATGATGAAAGGAAAAGTATATTCTCATGATGATTTAATCAGGCTGTAGAAGTGAAGTTCTCATGTTGGTTTTCCTATGTGTGGCATTCTGCATTGGGCAGTGGATGCAGGACAGGAGATCTTGAAATAAATCTGGTGGAACGCAAAATACTGAAAAAAAAATCAGCCTAAATCCTGTGTATTCCTTCCCTTTGAGAACATATATGGATAATGTACGAAGTTTCAAAAGAGAAAATGTCTATTGGGTCATGGTTTCACCAATGAAATGGTCACATCACATAACATTTTGAATTTTGCTTTCACACTTGCTCCTGTACCGGGCCTGTGTAAAGCAGAATGCAGAGTAAGCCTGTTCAATAGATGTGCATTCCATAAGTGGTTTTAAAACCAGTGAAACCCTTTGAACTTAGTGTTTGTATTTTATTGGTAGATTTATTTTTCAAATTGTTTGTTTTACTCTTTTTAACTGTGAGTCAGGGAAGCCCTCACTCATAGTGATTTAGACCTCTCCAAAAGCTCTGAAAGTATTCATGTAACAGCTATTACATGTTATAAGTTTCTCCTATTAAAACGTGAAAGTCTAACAGACTCTGCCACTTTTCATCTAAGTTCAGTGTTGGGCAAAATTCAGTGATGGACTTTTTACAAGTCCTTTGAAATGTGTCCTCTTCTAGCCACTGGTCGTGCTGGAATTTACTTTCCTGTGAAGACAGGATTTGAGCAAATTGACACAAATACAGTTTGCCACTACTCTGCACACCTGGTTAAGTATCGAGTTCCCTAAATGGTGTGTGTTTTATTTTGATCTCTGCTCACACTTTGCTCATCCAGTTAGAACCACAGGGCTCCCGGCCATTTCAATCCAGGCCTAAACAAGAAAATTTCCATTCCGTTTTGGGAGTTCATTCGTCTCTCATAATTACTTTTTCCACAAATGTGTGCTTAAGGAGAGGCCCTGTCCAAATGTGGAGAGGCCCATTTTCATTCACTCACTTTCAAACTTTCTAAAATTTTCAGTTACTAGAGGTTTGCCCAGACTTGCCATTGTCAAGGGACAGTGCACTTCACTTGAAGTTGTGCAGTATTACTTCATGTGTCTCCATAGAAATTCCACCAATGGGAAACTCTTGCTGTAGTCATCTCCAAGTGTTGCTGCTTAAGAAAATATAACTAACAAAGAATGTGGTTTCAAGCAGAATGAGGAAAGGAGGGATTATCTTTATTTCAGTGCAGGTTGACCTTTCAAAGAAACAGTAATTCCTATCAAATAGGAGGTAAAATCTTTTGTAAAGAGACATGGACATGACATGCTCAGCTTTATGTCACTTTTTTAAAAATGCCAAGGGCACTTGAGAAATTCTTGCCTGCTGAATCGTACCTTTTTTCAAATTTCTCTTAGGTAAGACACTCCAGCTTCTTCAAACCATGGTACTGTTGCTTCAATGTAACAAACCAAAGGAAAAAACAAATTAAATTAAAACAAAACCCATGAAATAACATTTGAGAGCACACAATTGCTCAGCAGGCCCATGTAAACACTATTCAAGAAGCTAGAGGTACAGAAGCCTCAACCTTCAGCCCATGGCCTGAAGTTTTGTCTCTATCATGGCTCCTCAATTCCCTGGCATGTCCACATTAACTCATGAATCTTTACACATTTCCTTTTCAAATGCACAGGAACCAATATATTTGAACCCTGTTTACCTGGGCAGTAGTCATCCAAGGACACACCAGAGGAAGGGCAGCCACCCCTTTGCCTGGGGCCTTGGAGCTTTTCACAATAGAAATGGACAACTGAACAAGGGGAGCCAAAACAAAGAGAGGCATATTCCTAAAGCCTGAAGAACAGAAGCTACCTATACACCAGTAGTGGGATTTCATAAATTATGTAAGAATCTCTGTGCACATCCTTGGCATGGTCGCTCATGCCTATAATTCCAGCCATCTGGGGGCTGAGGTGGATGGATCCTTGGGAGTTCCACTCCATCTTGGGCTATGAATTTATCTCAAGGCCTCTTTCAACAACTACATAAGATGTTGTTTCCAAAAAGAGGACAACAGAAAACTAGACACACTTGGTCCAGGTCCCTGGGTTCACTACACGAGTTGTGGAGTCTAAATATTCCATGCCATGAGAAAATACCTGGGATTTTTAGGGAAAGGGGCATTTGCATCCCGTTTCTATGGGTTTCCCTTTCACCATGTTACATTTGAATTCTGGGAAGACCTGCTGGTGATAAGCTATCTAGTACTATGTTGGTTTAGGTATTGAGCTAGTACCTCATGTTTAGTGTTCAGGGTTATGCTGGAATGGCTGCAGACCTCCTAGAAATAGCGATTGCAGCCATGTTAACCCTGAAGAAGCTGCATAGTTGAAGCAGGCACACTAAATATTCATGAACTGCAAGGATTCACTTTCATTTTGGGACTCAGATTCTGGTTGCTGGCTTTTAGTGCTAACTGATAATACCATGGTGGCAGTAATCCAGCAGAGATTGCATGTATGGTTTGCAGGTTTGCTTCCCAAGCCACCAGAAACTCAGCAGAACCCAAATCATTGTGGCATTTTCATTCCTCCCCTGAAACCTTTGGCTTTCTAAGTTTGAAAATTGAATAGACTGGGGTAGTCAAGTTTGGACACCATGTACCACAAACAGAGCTAAAGACAGAGCGAATTACTTCCCTCCACTTGTCAAAATATATCAAATTTGCTTGATCACCACAACTTCAAATAAAATTCGGGGGCAACTTAGAGATGTGAATCAAATACTGCATGATTGGAATGGCTGTGGTTGTATGAGGTGGAGAGCTGCAGAGTTGGGCTGAATCTGTTCACAGAAATCCACAAGCTTGTGGTTGCCAGGCAACCACATTGGGCTGTGATTCGCTGAGCACCATTGTGAGCTGGACTTTAGGCTCTAGGATACAAGTGTGCAGTAGGAGACCTGAGTCACAATGTTGGGCGTTTCCATGGAGACCTCAGTGGCACAGAGGACCTTGTAGGTCAAGATTTAAATAGGATGAATATTCTTGGCCTGGTATGCCAGAATATTCTCTCTGAAGGCTTCACTGCTCAGAATTTGTGGATGGAAATGATTGACAATCTACACATGGATGTACTTTCAATGGGATATGAAATATTCCAGGGCCTGGCAGATGACCTCTGCCATGTCCTATCCTTGAGCATGCCCATTTCCCTTGTCATGTCTGTCATTTGGCTGAGTCCTGTTCCCTAAGCTATTCAGTCAAGACTTGCTGGCATCATTCACCTGCAGTGTAAGAGCTTTCTGTGAAATGTCTCAGCAGAAATCCTCTGCAAGCACATAGCTTTGGATATGAGAGACAGTGGTGGAAGTTGAATTTCAAGGGCAGATATTTGAAAACAATGAAACAAGCCCCGAATAAGATCTTTACATGTTTCCCAGATGAATATGTTTGGAAATATTGGGGAAGATGGAGATCAAGACTGAGAAGAATACACACCCATTTCAAGGTACAAAAACCAGGGAAAAACATGGGAAAGCAAGAGAGCTGGTTAATCTGATGTAAAAATCTTGATGATGAAAGGAAAAGTATATTCTCATGATGATTTAATCAAGCTGTAGAAGTGAAGTTCTCATGTTGGTTGCCCTATGTGTGGCCTTCTGCATTGGGCAGTGGATGCAGGACAGGAGATCTTCAAATAAATCTGGTGGAACACAAAATACTGAAAAAAATCAGCCTAAATCCTGTGTAATCCTTCCCTTTGAGAAAATATATGGATAATGTACGAAGTTTCAAAAGAGAAAATGTCTATTGGGTCATGGTTTCACCAATGAAATGGTCACTTCACATAACATTTTGAATTTTGCTTTCACACTTCCTCATGTACCGGGCCTGAGTAAAGCAGAATGCAGAGTAAGCCTGTTCAATAGATGTGCATTCCATAAGTGGTTTTAAAACCAGTGAAACACTTTTTACTTAGTGTTTGTATTTTATTGGTTGATTTATTTTTTCAAATAGTTTGTTTTATTCTTTTTAACTTTGTGTGTTAGGGAAGCCCTCACTCATAGTGATTTAGACCTCTCCAAAAGCTCTGAAGGTATTCATATAACAGCCATTACATGTTATAAGTTTCTCCTATTAAAACGTGAAAGACTAACAGACTCTGCCACTTTTCATCTAAATTCAGTGTTGGGCTAAATTCAGTGTTGGACTTTTTACAAGTCCTTTGAAATGTGTCCTCCTCTAGCCACTGGTCGTGCTGGAATTTACTTTCTTGTGAAGACAGGATTTGAGCAAATTGACACAAGTACAGTTTGCCACTACTCTGCACACCTGGTTAAGTATCGAGTTCCCTAAATGGTGTGTGTTTTATTTTGAACTCTGCTCACACTTTGCTCATCCAGTTAGAACCACAGGGCTCCAGGCCATAGAGTTCCTGGCCTAAACAAGAAAATTTCCATTCCGTTTTGGGAGTTCATTCGTCTCTCATAATTACTTTTTCCACAAATGTGTGCTTAAGGAGAGGCCCTGTCCAAATGTGGAGAGGCCCATTTTCATTCACTCACTTTCAGACATTCTAAGATTTTCAGTTACTAGAGGTTTGCCCAGACTTGCCATTGTCAAGGGACAGTGCACTTCACTTGAAGTTGTGCAGTATTACTTCATGGGTCTCCATGGAAATTCCACCAATGGGAAACTCTTGCTGTAGTCATCTCCAAGTGTTGCTGCGTAAGAAAATATAACTAACAAACGATGTGGTTTCAAGCAGAATGAGGAAAGGAGAGATTATCTTTATTTCAGTGCAGGTTGACATTTCAAAGAAACAGTAATTCCTATCAAATAGGAGGTAAAATCTTTTGTAAAGAGACATGGACATGACACGCTCAACTTTATGTCACATTTTTAAAACACCAAAGGCATTTGAGAAATTCTTGGCTGCTGAATTGTCCCTTTTTTCAAATTTCTCTTAGGTAAGACACACGAGCTTCTTCAAACCACGGTACTGTTCCTTCCATGTAAAAAACCAAAGGAAAAAACAAAATAAATTAAAACAAAACCCATGAAATAACATTTGAGAGCACACAATTGCTCAGCAGGCCCATGTAAACACTATTCAAGAAGCTAGAGTTACAGAAGCCTCAGCCTTAAGCCTATGGCCTGAAGTTTTGTCTCTATCATGGCCCCTCAATTCCCTGGCATGTCCATATTAACTCATGAATCTTTACTCATTTCCTTTTCAAATGCACAGGATCCAATATATTTGAACCCTGTTCACCTGGGCCGTAATCATCCAAGGACACATCACAGGAAGGCAGCCACCCCCTTGACTGTGGCCTTGGAGCTTATCACAATAGAAATTGACACCTGAACAAGGGGAGCCAAAACAAATAGAGGCATATTCCTAAAGCCTGAAGCACAGAAGCTACCTAGAGACCAGAAGTGGGATTTCACAAATTATGTAAGAATCTCTGTGCACATGCTTGGCATGGTCGCTCATGCCTATAATCCCAGCCATCTGGGGGCTGAGGTGGATGGATCCTTGGGAGTTCCACTCCAACTTGGGCTACGAATTTATCTCAAGGCCTCTTTCAACAACTAAATAAGATGCTGTTTCCAAAAAGAGGACAACAGAAAACTAGACACACTTGGTACAGGTCCCTGGGTTCACTACATGAGATGTGGAGTCTAAATATTCCATGCCATGAGAAAATACCTGGGATTTTTAGGGAAAGGGGCATTTGCATCCCGTTTCTAAGGGTTTCCCTTTCACCATGTTACATTTGAATTCTGGGAAGACCTGCTGGTGATAAGCTATCTAGTATTATGTTGGTTTAGGTATTGAGCTAGTACCTCATGTTTAGTGTTCAGGGTTATGCTGGAATGGCTGCAGACCTCCTTGAAATAGCGATTGCAGACATATTAACCCCGAAGAAGCTGCATAGTTGAAGCAGGCACTCGAAATATTCATGCACTGCAAGGATTCACTTTCATTTTGGGACTCATCTTCCGGTTGCTGGCATTTAGTGCTAACTGATACTACCATGGTGGCAGTAATCCAGCAGAGATTGCATGTATGGTTTGCAGGTTTGCTTCCCAAGCCACCAGAAACTCAGCAGAACCAAAATCATTGTGGCATTTTCTTCCTCCCCTGAAACATTTGTCTTTCTAAGTTTGAAAATTGAATAGACTGCAGTAGTCAACTTTGGACCCCATGTACCCAAACAGAGCTAAAGACACAGCGAATTACTTCCCTCCACTTGTCAAAATATGTCAAATTTGGTTGATCACCACAACTCAAAGAAAATTCGGGGGCAACTTAGAGAGGTGAATCAAATACTGCATGATTGGAATGGCTGTGGTTGTATGAGGTGGAGAGCTGCAGAGTTGGGCTGAAACTGTTCACAGAAATCCACAGGCTTGTGGTTGTCAGGCAACCATGCTGGGCTGAGATTGGCTGAACATCACTGTGAGGTGGATTTTAGGCTCTAGGTGAGAAAATTTAAAAGACTGGTGTAGTCAAGTTTGGAACCCATAGACCTCAGACATACCAAAAGGTTTTCCAATTACTTCCCTCCACTTCTCAAAATATGTCAAATTTTGTTGATCACTACAACTGTAAAAAAAAAAATTCTGAGGCAACATAGAGAGGCTAATCAAATACTACTTGATTGGAATGGCTGTGGTTGTATGAGGTGGAAAGCTGCAGAATTGGACTGAAACAGTTCACAGAAATCCACAAGCTTGTGTTTGCCAGACAACCACACTGGGCTGTGATTGGCTGAGCACCATTGTGAGCTGGACTTTAGGCTCTCGGATACAAGTGTGCAGTAGGAGACCTGAGTCACAATGCTGGGCATTTCCATGGAGACCTCAGTGGCACAGAGGACCTTGTAGGGCAAGATTTAAATAGGATGAATATTCTTGGACTGGTATGCCACAATATTCTCTCTGAAGGCTTCACTGCTCAGAATTTGTGGATGGAAATGCTTGCCAATCTACACATGGATGTACTTTCAATGGGATATGAAATATTCCAGGGCCTGGCAGATGATCTCTGCCATGTCCTATCCTTGAGCATACACTTTTCCCTTGTCAAGTCTGTCATTTGGCTGAGTCCTGTTCCCTAAGCTATTCAGTCAAGACTTGCTGGCATCATTCACCTGCACTATAAGAGCTTTCTGTGAAATGTCTCAGCAGAAATCCTCTGCCAGCACATAGCTTTGGATATGAGAGACAGTGGTGGAAGTTGAATTTCAAGGGCAGATATTTGAAAACAATGAAACAAGCCCCGAATAAGATCTTTACATGTTTCCCAGATGAATATGTTTGGAAATATTGGGGAAGATGGAGATCAAGACTGAGAAGTGTGCACACCCATTTCAAGGTACAAAAACCAGGGAAAAACATGGGAAAGCAAGAGAGCTGGTTAATCTGATGTAAAAATCTTGATGATGAAAGGAAAAGTATATTCTCATGATGATTTAATCAGGCTGTAGATGTGAAGTTCTCATGTTGGTTGCCCTATATGTGGCCTTCTGCATTGGGCAGTGGATGCAGGACAGGAGATCTTCAAATAAATCTGGTGGAACACAAAATACTGAAAAAAATCAGCCTAAATCCTCTGTAATCCTTCCCTTTGAGAAAATATATGGATAATGTACGAAGTTTCAAAAGAGAAAATGTGTATTGGCTCATGGTTTCACCAATGAAATTGTCACATCACATAACATTTTGAATTTTCCTTTCACACTTCCTCATGTACCTGCCCTGAGTAAAGCAGAATGCAGAGTAAGCCTGTTCAATAGATGTGCATTACATAAGTGGTTTTAAAACCAGTGAAATCCTTTGGACTTAGTGTTTGTATTTTATTGGTTGATTTATTTTTTCAAATTGTTTGTTTTACTCTTTTTAACTTTGTGAGTTAGGGAAGCCCTCACTCATAGTGATGTAGACCTCTCCAAATCTCTGAAGGTATTCATGTAACAGCCATTACATGTTATAAGTTTCTCCTATTAAAACTTTAAAGACTAACAGACTCTGCCACTTTTCATCTAAATTCAGTGTTGGGCTAAATTCAGTGTTGGACTTTTTACAAGTGCTTTGAAATGTGTCCTCCTCTAGTCACTGCTCGTGCTGGAATTTACTTTCTTGTGAAGACAGGATTTGAGCAAATTGACACAAGTACAGTTTGCCACTACTCTGCACACCTGGTTAAGTATCAAGTTCCCTAAATGGTGTGTGTTTTATTTTGAACTCTGCTCACACTTTGCTCATCCAGTTAGAACCACAGGGCTCCAGGCCATAGAGTTCCAGGCCTAAACAAGAAAATTTCCATTCCGTTTTGGGAGTTCATTCGTCTCTCATAATTACTTTTTCCACAAATGTGTGCTGAAGGAGAGGCCCTGTCCAAATGTGGAGAGGCCCATTTTCATTCACTCACTTTCAGACTTTCTAAGATTTTCAGTTACTAGAGGTTTGCCCAGACTTGCCATTGTCAAGGGACAGTGCACTTCACTTGAAGTTGTGCAGTATTACTTCATGGGTCTCCATGGAAATTCCACCAATGGGAAACTCTTGCTGTAGTCATCTCCAAGTGTTGCTGCTTAAGAAAATATAACTAACAAACGATGTGGTTTCAAGCAGAATGAGGAAAGGAGAGATTATCTTTATTTCAGTGCAGGTTGACCTTTCAAAGAAACAGTAATTCCTATCAAATCGGAGGTAAAATCTTTTGTAAAGAGACATGGAAATGACACGCTCAACTTTATGTCACATTTTTAAAACGCCAAGGGCATTTGAGAAACTCTTGGCTGCGGAATTGTCCCTTTTTTCAAATTTCTCTTAGGTAAGACACACCAGTTTCTTCAAACCACGGTACTGTTACTTCCATGTAAAAAACCAAAGGAAAAAACAAAATAAATTTAAACAAAACGCAAGAAATAACATTTGAGAGCACACAATTGCTCAGCAGGCCCACGTAAACACTATTCAAGAAGCTAGAGTTACAGAAGCCTCAGCCTTAATCCCATGGCCTGAAGTTTTGTCTCTATCATGGCCCCTCAATTCCCTGGCATGTCCACATTAGCTCATGAATCTTTACTCATTTCCTTTTCAAATGCATAGGATCCAATATATTTGAACCCTGTTCATATGGGCAGTAATCATCCAAGCACACACCACAGGAAGGGCAGCAACCCCCTTGCCTGGAGCTTTGGAGCTTATCAAAATCGAAATGGACACCTGAACAAGGGGAGCCAAAACAAAGAGAAGCATATTCCTAAAGCCTGAAGCACAGAAGCTACCTATAGACCAGTAGTGGGATTTCACAAATTATGTAAGAATCTCTGTGCACAGGCTTGGCATGGTCGCTCATGCCTATAATCCCAGCCATCTGGGGGCTGAGGTGGATGGATCCTTGGGAGTTCCACTCCATCTTGGGCTACGAATTTATCTCAAGGCCTCTTTCAACAACTACATAATATGCTGTTTCCAAAAAGAGGACAACAGAAAACTAGACACACTTGGTCCAGGTCCCTGTTTTCACTACATGAGTTGTTGAGTCTAAATATTCCATGCCATGAGAAAATACCTGGGATTTTTAGGGAAAGGGGCATTTGCATCCCGTTTCTAAGGGTTTCCCTTTCACCATGTTACATTTGAATTCTGGGAAGACCTGCTGGTGATAAGCTATCTAGTATTATGTTGGTTTAGGTATTGAGCTAGTACCTCATGTTTAGTGTTCAGAGTTATGCTGGAATGGCTAAAGACCTCCTTGAAATAGCGATTGCAGACATGTTAACCCCGAAGGAGCTGCATAGTTGAAGCAGGCAAACCAAATATTCATGAACTGCAAGGATTCACTTTCATTTTGGGACTCATCTTCTGGTTGCTGGCTTTTAGTGCTAACTGATACTACCATGGTGGCAGTAATCCAGCAGAGATTGCATGTATGGTTTGCAGGTTTGCTTCCCAAGCCACCAGAAACTCAGCAGAACCCAAATCATTGTGGCATTTTCTTCCTTCCCTGAACCATTTAGCTTTCTAAGTTTCAAAATTGAATAGACTGTGGTAGTCAAGTTTGGACACCATGTACCACAAACAGAGCTAAAGACAGAGCGAATTACTTCCCTCCACTTGTCAAAATATATCAAATTTGCTTGATCACCACAACTTCAAAGAAAATTCGGTTGCAACTTAGAGAGGTGAATCAAATACTGCATGATTGGAATGGCTGTGGTTGTATGAGGTGGAGAGCTGCAGAGTTGGGCTGAATCTGTTCACAGAAATCCACAAGCTTGTAGTTGCCAGGCAACGACACTGGGCTGTGATTTGCTGAGCACCATTGTGAGCTTGACTTTACGCTCTAGGATGCAAGTGTGCAGAAGGAGACCTGAGTCACAATGCTGGGCGTTGCCATGGAGACCTCAGTGGCACAGAGGACCTTGTAGGGCAAGATTTAAAGAGGATGAATATTCTTGGCCTGGTATGCCACAATATACTCTCTGAAGGCTTCACTGCTCAGAATTTGTGGATGGAAATGCTTGCCAATCTACACATGGATGTACTTTCAATGGGATATGAAATATTCCAGGGCCTGGCAGATGATCTCTGCCATGTCCTATCCTTGAGCATACACTTTTCCCTTGTCATGTCTGTCATTTGGCTGAGTCCTATTCCCTAAGCTATTCAGTCAAGACTTGCTGGCATCATTCACCTGCAGTATAAGAGCTTTCTGTGAAATGTCTCAGCAGAAATCCTCTGCCAGCACATAGCTTTGGATATGAGAGACAGTGGTGGAAGTTGAATTTCAAGGGCAGATATTTGAAAACAATGAAACAAGCCCCGAATAAGATCTTTACATGTTTCCCAGATGAATATGTTTGGAAATATTGGGGAAGATGGAGATCAAGACTGAGAAGTGTGCACACCCATTTCAAGGTATAAAAACCAGGGAAAAACATGGGAAAGCAAGAGAGCTGGTTAATCTGAGGTAAAAATCTTGATGATGAAAGGAAAAGTATATTCTCATGATGATTTAATCAGGCTGTAGAAGTGAAGTTCTCATGTTGGTTGCCCTATATGTGGCCTTCTGCATTGGGCAGTGGATGCAGGACAGGAGATCTTCAAATAAATCTGGTGGAACACAAAATACTGAAAAATATCAGCCTAAATCCTCTGTAATCCTTCCCTTTGAGAAAATATATGGATAATGTACGAAGTTTCAAAAGAGAAAATGTGTATTGGCTCATGGTTTCACCAATGAAATTGTCACATCACATAACATTTTGAATTTTCCTTTCACACTTCCTCATGTACCTGCCCTGAGTAAAGCAGAATGCAGAGTAAGCCTGTTCAATAGATGTGCATTACATAAGTGGTTTTAAAACCAGTGAAATCCTTTGGACTTAGTGTTTGTATTTTATTGGTTGATTTATTTTTTCAAATTGTTTGTTTTACTCTTTTTAACTTTGTGAGTTAGGGAAGCCCTCACTCATAGTGATGTAGACCTCTCCAAATCTCTGAAGGTATTCATGTAACAGCCATTACATGTTATAAGTTTCTCCTATTAAAACTTTAAAGACTAACAAACTCTGCCACTTTTCATCTAAATTCAGTGTTGGGCTAAATTCAGTTTTGGACCTTTTACAAGTGCTTTGAAATGTTTCCTCCTCTAGTCACTGGTCGTGCTGGAATTTACTTTCTTGTGAAGACAGGATTTGAGCAAATTGACACAAGTACAGTTTGCCACTACTCTGCACACCTGGTTAAGTATCAAGTTCCCTAAATGGTGTGTGTTTTATTTTGAACTCTGCTCACACTTTGCTCATCCAGTTAGAACCACAGGGCTCCAGGCCATAGAGTTCCAGGCCTAAACAAGAAAATTTCCATTCCGTTTTGGGAGTTCATTCGTCTCTCATAATTACTTTTTCCACAAATGTGTGCTGAAGGAGAGGCCCTGTCCAAATGTGGAGAGGCCCATTTTCATTCACTCACTTTCAGACTTTCTAAGATTTTCAGTTACTAGAGGTTTGCCCAGACTTGCCATTGTCAAGGGACAGTGCACTTCACTTGAAGTTGTGCAGTATTACTTCATGGGTCTCCATGGAAATTCCACCAATGGGAAACTCTTGCTGTAGTCATCTCCAAGTGTTGCTGCTTAAGAAAATATAACTAACAAACGATGTGGTTTCAAGCAGAATGAGGAAAGGAGAGATTATCTTTATTTCAGTGCAGGTTGACCTTTCAAAGAAACAGTAATTCCTATCAAATAGGAGGTAAAATCTTTTGTAAAGAGACATGGAAATGACACGCTCAACTTTATGTCACATTTTTAAAACGCCAAGGGCATTTGAGAAACTCTTGGCTGCGGAATTGTCCCTTTTTTCAAATTTCTCTTAGGTAAGACACACCAGTTTCTTCAAACCACGGTACTGTTATTTCATGTAAAAAACCAAAGGAAAAAACAAAATAAATTTAAACAAAACGCATGAAATAACATTTGAGAGCACACAATTGCTCAGCAGGCCCATGTAAACACTATTCAAGAAGCTAGAGTTACAGAAGCCTCAGCCTTAAGCCCATGGCCTGAAGTTTTGTCTCTATCATGGCCCCTCAATTCCCTGGCATGTCCACATTAACTAATGAATCTTTACTCATTTCCTTTTCAAACGCACAGGATCCAATATATTTGAACCCTGTTCATCTGGGCAGTAATCATCGAAGGACACACCACAGGAAGGGCAGCAACCCCCTTGACTGGGGCCTTGGAGCTTATCACAATAGAAATGGACACCTGAACAAGGGGAGCCAAAACAAAGAGAAGCATATTCCTAAAGCCTGAAGCACAGAAGCTACCTATAGACCAGAAGTGGGATTTCACAAATTATGTAAGAATCTCTGTGCACATGCTTGGCATGGTCGCTCATGCCTATAATCCCAGCCATCTGGGGGCTGAGGTGGATGGATCCTTGGGAGTTCCACTCCATCTTGGGCTACGAATTTATCTCAAGGCCTCTTTCAACAACTACATAATATGCTGTTTCCAAAAAGAGGACAACAGAAAACTAGACACACTTGGTCCAGGTCCCTGTTTTCACTACATGAGTTGTTGAGTCTAAATATTCCATGCCATGAGAAAATACCTGGGATTTTTAGGGAAAGGGGCATTTGCATCCCGTTTCTAAGGGTTTCCCTTTCACCATGTTACATTTGAATTCTGGGAAGACCTGCTGGTGATAAGCTATCTAGCATTATGTTGGTTTAGGTATTGAGCTAGTACCTCATGTTTAGTGTTCAGAGTTATGCTGGAATGGCTGCAGACCTCCTTGAAATAACGATTGCAGACATGTTAACCCCGAAGGAGCTGCATAGTTGAAGCAGGCAAACCAAATATTCATGAACTGCAAGGATTCACTTTCATTTTGGGACTCATCTTCTGGTTGCTGGCTTTTAGTGCTAACTGATACTACCATGGTCGCAGTAATCCAGCAGAGATTGCATATATGTTTTGCAGGTTTGCTTCTCAAGCCACCAGAAACTCAGCAGAACCCACATCATTGTGTCATTTTCTTTCCTCCCATGAAACATTTGGCTTTCTAAGTTTGAAAATTGAATAGACTGGTGTAGTCAAGTTTGGACACCATGTATCACAAACAGAGCTAAAGAGAGAGCGAATTACTTCCCTCCACTTGTCAAAATATATCAAATTTGCTTGATCACCACAAGTTCAAATAAAATTCGGTGGCAACTTAAAGAGGTGAATCAAATACTGCATGATTGGAATGGCTGTGGTTGTATGAGGTGGAGAGCTGCAGAGTTGGGCTGAAACTGTTCAGAGAAATCCACAAGCTTTTGGTTGCCAAGCAACCACACTGGGCTGTGATTTGCTGAGCACCACTGTGAGCTGTAATTTATGCTCCAGGATACAA
Source organism: Cavia porcellus (assembly GCF_034190915.1). NCBI lineage: Eukaryota > Metazoa > Chordata > Mammalia > Rodentia > Caviidae > Cavia > Cavia porcellus. Next base: position 29,753,187 of record NW_026947517.1, on the reverse strand, counting down.
GTGTGCAGAAGTAGACCTGAGTCACAATGCTGGGCGTTGCCATGGAGACCTCAGTGGCACAGAGGACCTTGTAGGGCAAGATTTAAATAGGATGAATTTTCTTGGCCTCGTATGGCACAATATACTCTCTGAAAGCTTCACTGCTCAGAATTTGTGGATGGAAATGCTTGCCAATCTACACATGGATGTACTTTCAATGGGATATGAAATGTGCCAGGGGCTGGCAGATGATCTCTGCCATGTCCTATCCTTGAGCATACACTTTTTCCTTGTCATGTCTGTCATTTGGCTGAGTCCTGTTCCCTAAGCTATTCAGTCAAGACTTGCTGGCATCATTCACCTGCAGTATAAGAGCTTTCTGTGAAATTTCTCAGCAGAAATCCTCTGAAAGCACATAGCTTTGGATATGAGAGACAGTGCTGGAAGTTGAATTTCAAGGACAGATATTTGAAAACAATGAAACAATCCCCGAATAAGATCTTTACATGTTTCCCAGATGACTATGTTTGGAAATATTGGGGAAGATGGAGATCAAGACTGAGAAGAGTGCACACCCATATCAAGGTACAAAAACCAGGGAAAAACATGGGAAAGCAAGAGAGCTGGCTAATCTGATGTAAAAATCTTGATGATGAAAGGAAAAGTATATTCTCATGATGATTTAATCAGGCTGTAGAAGTGAAGTTCTCATGTTGGTTGTCCTATGTGTGGCCTTCTGCATTGGGCAGTGGATGCAGGACAGGAGATCTTCAAATAAATCTGGTGGAACACAAAATACTGAAAAAAATCAGCCTAAATCCTCTGTAATCCTTCCCTTTGAGAAAATATATGGATAATTTTTGAAGTTTCAAAAGAGAAAATGTCTATTGGGTCATGGTTTCACCAATGAAATGGTCACTTCACATAACATTTTGAATTTTGCTTTCACACTTGCTCATGTACCGGGCCTGAGTAAAGCAGAATGCAGAGTAAGCCTGTTCAATAGATGTGCATTCCATAAGTGGTTTTAAAATCAGTGAAACCCTATGTACGTAGTGTTTGTATTTTATTAGTTGATTTATTTTTTCAAATTGTTTGTTTTACTCTTTTAAACTTTGTGAGTCAGGGAAGCCCTCACTCATAGTGATTTAGACCTCTCCAATAGCATTGAAGGTATTCATGGAACAGCCATTACATGTTATAAGTTTCTCCTATTAAAACTTGAAAGACTAACAGACTCTGCCACTTTTCATCTAAATTCAGTGTTGGGCTAAATTCGGTGTTGGACTTTTTACAAGTCCTTTGAAATGTGTCCTCCTCTAGTCACTGGTCGTGCTGGAATTTACTTTCTTGTGAAGACAGGATTTGAGCAAATTGACACAAGTACAGTTTACCACTATTCTGGACACCTGGTTAAGTTTCGAGTTACCTAAATGGTGTGTGTTTTATTTTGATCTCTGCTCACACTTTGCTCATCCAGTTAGAACCACAGGGCTCCAGGCCATAGCGTTCCAGGCCTAAAGAAGTAAATTTCCATTCCATTTTCGGAGTTCATTCATCTCTCATAATTACATTTTCCACAAATGTGTGCTTAAGGAGAGTCCCTGTCCAAAAGTGGAGAAGCCCATTTTCATTCACTCACTTTCAGACTTTCTAAGATTTTCAGTTACTAGAGGTTTGCCCAGACTTGCCATTGTCAAGGGACAGTGCACTTTACTTGAAGTTGTGCAGTATTACTTCATGTGTCTCCATATAAATTCCACCAATTGGAAACTCTTGCTGTAATCATCTCCAAGTGTTGCTGCGTAAGAAAATATAACTAACAAAGGATGTGGTTTCAAGCAGAATGAGGAAAGGAGGGATTATCTTTATTTCAGTGCAGGTTGACCTTTCAAAGAAACAGTAATTCCTATCAAATAGGAGGTAAAATCTTTTGTAAAGAGACATGGACATGACACGCTCAACTTTATGTCACATTTTTAAAATGCCAAGGGCATTTGAGAAATTCTTGGCTGCTGAATTGTCCCTTTTTTCAAATTTCTGTTAGGTAAGACAAACCAGCTTCTTCAAACCATGGTACTGTTCCTTCCATGTAAAAAACCAAAGGAAAAAAACAAAATAAATTAAAACAAAACCCATGAAATAACATTTGAGAGCACACAATTGCTCAGCAGGCCCATGTAAACACTATTCAAGAAGCTAGAGGTACAGAAGCCTCAGCCTTAAGCACATGGCCTGAAGTTTTGTCTCTATCATGGCCCCTCAATTCCCTGGCATGTCCACATTAACTCATGAATCTTTACTCATTTCCTTTTCAAATGCACAGGATCCAATATATTTGAACCCTGTTCACCTGGGCAGTAATCATCCAAGGACACACCAGAGGAAGAGCAGCCACCCCCTTGCCTGGGGCCTTGGAGCTTATCACAATAGAAATGGACACCTGAACAAGGGGAGCCAAAACAAAGAGAGGCATATTCCTAAAGCCTGAAGCACAGAAGCTACCTATAGACCAGTAGTGGGATTTCAAAATTCTGTAAGAATCTCTGTGCACATGCTTGGCATGGTCGCTCATGCCTATAATCCCTGCCATCTGGGGGCTGAGGTGGATGGATCCTTGGGAGTTCCACTCCATCTTGGGCTACGAATTTATCTCAAGGCCTCTTTCAACAACTACATAAGATGCTGTTTCCAAAAAGAGGACAACAGAAAACTAGACACACTTGGTCCAGGTCCCTGGGTTCACTACATGAGTTGTGGAGTCTAAATATTCCATGCCATGAGAAAATACCTGGGATTTTTAGGGAAAGGGGCATTTGCATCCCGTTTCTCCGGGTTTCCCTTTCACCATGTTACAGTTGAATTCTGGGAAGCCCTGTTGGTGATAAGCTATCTAGTATTATGTTGGTTTAGGTATTGAGCTAGTACCTCATGTTTAGTGTTCAGGGTTATGCTGGAATGGCTGCAGACCTCCTTGAAATAGCGATTGCAGACATGTTAACCCCGAAGAAGCTGGATAGTTGAAGCAGGCACTCCAAATATTCATGCTCTGCAATGATTCACTTTCATTTTGGTACTCATCTTCTGGTTGCTGGCTTTTAGTGCTAACTGATAGTACCATGGTGGCAGTAATCCCGCAGACATTGCATGTATGGTTTGCAGGTTTCCTTCCCAAGCCATCAGAAACTCAGCAGAACCCAAGTCATTGTGGCTTTTTCTTTCTTCCCCTGAAACATTTGGCTTTCTAAGTTTGAAAATTGAATAGACTGGGGTAGTCAAGTTTGGACACCGTGTACCACAAACAGAGCTAAAGACAGAGCGAATTACTTCCCTCCACTTGTCAAAATATGTCAAATTTGCTTGATCACCACAACTTCAAAGAAAATTCGGGGGCAAATTAGTGAGGTGATTCAAATACTGCATGATTGGAATGGCTGTGGTTGTATGAGGTGGAGAGCTGCAGAGTTGGGCTGAAACTGTTCACAGAAATCCACAGGCTTGTGGTTGCCAGGAAACCACACTGGGATGAGATTGGCTGAACATCACTGTGAGGTGGATTTTAGGCTCTAGGTATGAAAATTTAAAAGACTGGGGTAATCAAGTTTGGAACCCATAGACCTCAGACATACCAAAAGGTTTTCCAATTACTTCCCTCCACTTCTCAAAATATGTCAAATTTTGTTGATCACTACAACTGTAAAAAAATTCTGAGGCAACATAGAGAGGCTAATCAATTACTGCATGATTGGAATGGCTGTGGTTGTATGAGGTGGAAAGCTGCAGAGTTGGGCTGAAACAGTTCACAGAAATCCACATCCTTGTGGTTGCCAGGCAACCACACTGGGCTGTGATTGGCTGAGCACCATTGTGAGCTGGACTTTAGGCTTTAAGGTACAAGTTTGCAGTAGGAGACCTGAGTCACAATGCTCGGCGTTGCCATGGAGACCTCAGTGGCACAGAGGACCTTGCAGGGCAAGATTTAAATAGGATGAATATTCTTGGCCTGGTATGCCACAATATTCTCTCTGAAGGCTTCACTGCTCAGAATTTGTGGATGGAAATGCTTGCCAATCAACACATGGATGTACTTTCTATGGCATATGAAATATGCCAGGGCCTGGCAGATGATCTCTGCCATGTCCTATCCTTGAGCATATGCTTTTCCCTTGTCATGTCTCTCATTTTGCTGAGTCCTGTTCCCTAAGCTATTCAGTCAAAAAATGCTGGCTTCATTCACCTGCAGCATAAGAGCTTTCTGTGAAATTTCTCAGCAGAAATACTCTGCAAGCACATAGATTTGTATATGAGAGACAGTGGTGGAAGTTGAATTTCAAGGGCAGATATTTGAAAACAATGAAACAAGCCCCAAATAAGATCTTTATATGTTTCCCAGATGAATATGGTTGGAAATATTGGGGAAGATGGAGATCAAGACTGAGAAGAGTGCACACTCATTTCAAGGTAAAAAAACCAGGAAAAACATGTGAAAGAAAGAGAGCTGGTTAATCTGATGTAAAAATCTTTGATGACGAAAGGAAAAGTATATTCTCATGATGATTTAATCAGGCTGTAGAAGTGAAGTTCTCATGTTGGTTGTCCTATGTGTGGCATGCTGCATTGGGCAGTGGATGCAGGACAGGAGATCTTCAAATAAATCTGGTGGAACACAAAATACTGAAAAAAATCAGCCTAAATCCTGTGTATTCCTTCCCTTTGAGAACATATATGGATAATGTACGAAGTTTCAAAAGAGAAAATGTCTATTGGGTCATGGTTTCACCAATGAAATGGTCACATCACATAAGATTTTGAATTTTGTTTTCACTCTTGCTCCTTTACCGGGCCTGAGTAAAGCAGAATGCAGAGTAAGCGTGTTCAATAGATGTGCATTCCATAAGTGGTTTTAAAACCAGTGAAACCCGTTCGACTTAGTGTTTGTATTTTATTGGTTGATTTATTTTTCAAATTGTTTGTTTTACGCTTTTTAACTTTGTGAGTCTGGGAAGCCCTCACTCATAGTGATTTAGACCTCTTCAAAGGCTCTGAAGGTATTCATGTAACAGCTATTACATCTTATAAGTTTCTCCTATTAAAACGTGAAAGACTAACAGACTCTGCCACTTTTCATCTAAATTCAGTGTTGGGCTAAATTCAGTGATGGACTTTTCACAAGTCCTTTGAAATGTGTCCTCCTCTAGTCACTGGTCGTGCTGGAATTTACTTTCTTGTGAAGACAGGATTTGAGCAAATTGACACAAGTACAGTTTGCCCTAATCTGCACACCTGGTTAAGTATCGAGTTCCCTAAATTGTCTGTGTTTTATTTTGATCTCTGCTCACACTTTGCTCATCCAGTTAGAACCACAGGGATCCAGGACATAGCGTTCCAGGCCTAAACAAGAAAATTTCCATTCCGTTTTCAGAGTTCATTCGTCTCTCATAATTACTTTTTCCACAAATATGTGCTTAAGGAGAGGCCCTGTCCAAATGAGGAGAGGCCCATTTTCATTCACACACTTTTAGACTTTCTAAGATTTTCACTTACTAGAGGTTTGCCCAGACTTGCCATTGTCAAGGGACAGTGCACTTCACCTGAAGTTGTGCAGTATTACTTCATGGGTCTCCGTGGAAATTCCACCAATGGGAAACTCTTGCTGTAGTCATCTCCAAGTGTTGCTGCTTAAGAAAATATACCTAACAAAGCATGTGGTTTCAAGCAGAATGAGGAAAGGAGGGATTATCTTTATTGCAGTGTCGGTTGACCTTTCAAAGAAACAGTAATTCCTATCAAATAGGAGGTAAAATCTTTTGTAAAGAGACATGGACATGACACGCTCAACTTTATGTCACTTTTTTAAAAACGCCAAGGGCATTTGAGAAATTCTTGGCTGCTGAATTGTCCCTTTTTTCAAATTTCTGTTAGGTAAGACACACCAGCTTCTTCAAACCATGGTACTGTTCCTTCCATGTAAAAAACCAAAGGAAAAAACAAAATAAATTAAAACAAAACCCATGAAATGACATTTGAGAGCACACAATTGCTCAGCAGGCCCATGTAAACACTATTCAAGAAGCTAGAGGTACAGAAGCCTCAACCTTCAGCCCATGGCCTGAAGTTTTGTCTCTATCATGGCCCCTCAATTCCCTGGCATGTCCACATTAACTCATGAATCTTTACTCATTTCCTTTTCAAATGCACAGGATCCAATATATTTGAACCCTTTTCACCTGGGCAGTAATCATCCAAGGACACACCAGAGGAAGGGCAGCCACCGCTTGCCTGGGGCCTTGGAGCTTATCACAATAGAAATGGACACCTGAACAAGGGGAGCCAAAACAAAGAGAGGCATATTCCTAAAGCCTGAAGCACAGAAGCTACCTATAGAACAGTAGTGGGATTTCACAAATTATGTAAGAATCTCTGTGCACATGCTTGGCATGGTAGCTCATGCCTATAATCCCAGCCATCTGGGAGCTGAGGTGGATGGATCCTTGGGAGTTCCACTCCATCTTGGGCTACGAATTTATCTCAAGGCCTCTTTCAACAACTACATAAGATGCTGTTTCCAAAAAGAGGACAACAGAAAACTAGACACACTTGGTCCAGGTCCCTGGGTTCACTACATGAGTTGTGGAGTCTAAATATTCCATGCCATGAGAAAATACCTGGGATTTTTAGGGAAAGGGGCATTTGCATCCCGTTTCTCCGGGTTTCCCTTTCACCATGTTACAGTTGAATTCTGGGAAGCCCTGTTGGTGATAAGCTATCTAGTATTATGTTGGTTTAGGTATTGAGCTAGTACCTCATGTTTAGTGTTCAGGGTTATGCTGGAATGGCTGCAGACCTCCTTGAAATAGCGATTGCAGACATGTTAACCCCGAAGAAGCTGGATAGTTGAAGCAGGCACTCCAAATATTCATGCTCTGCAATGATTCACTTTCATTTTGGTACTCATCTTCTGGTTGCTGGCTTTTAGTGCTAACTGATAGTACCATGGTGGCAGTAATCCCGCAGACATTGCATGTATGGTTTGCAGGTTTCCTTCCCAAGCCATCAGAAACTCAGCAGAACCCAAGTCATTGTGGCTTTTTCTTTCTTCCCCTGAAACATTTGGCTTTCTAAGTTTGAAAATTGAATAGACTGGGGTAGTCAAGTTTGGACACCGTGTACCACAAACAGAGCTAAAGACAGAGCGAATTACTTCCCTCCACTTGTCAAAATATGTCAAATTTGCTTGATCACCACAACTTCAAAGAAAATTCGGGGGCAAATTAGTGAGGTGATTCAAATACTGCATGATTGGAATGGCTGTGGTTGTATGAGGTGGAGAGCTGCAGAGTTGGGCTGAAACTGTTCACAGAAATCCACAGGCTTGTGGTTGCCAGGAAACCACACTGGGATGAGATTGGCTGAACATCACTGTGAGGTGGATTTTAGGCTCTAGGTATGAAAATTTAAAAGACTGGGGTAATCAAGTTTGGAACCCATAGACCTCAGACATACCAAAAGGTTTTCCAAATACTTCCCTCCACTTCTCAAAATATGTCAAATTTTGTTGATCACTACAACTGTAAAAAAATTCTGAGGCAACATAGAGAGGCTAATCAATTACTGCATGATTGGAATGGCTGTGGTTGTATGAGGTGGAAAGCTGCAGAGTTGGGCTGAAACAGTTCACAGAAATCCACATCCTTGTGGTTGCCAGGCAACCACACTGGGCTGTGATTGGCTGAGCACCATTGTGAGCTGGACTTTAGGCTTTAAGGTACAAGTTTGCAGTAGGAGACCTGAGTCACAATGCTCGGCGTTGCCATGGAGACCTCAGTGGCACAGAGGACCTTGCAGGGCAAGATTTAAATAGGATGAATATTCTTGGCCTGGTATGCCACAATATTCTCTCTGAAGGCTTCACTGCTCAGAATTTGTGGATGGAAATGCTTGCCAATCAACACATGGATGTACTTTCTATGGCATATGAAATATGCCAGGGCCTGGCAGATGATCTCTGCCATGTCCTATCCTTGAGCATATGCTTTTCCCTTGTCATGTCTCTCATTTTGCTGAGTCCTGTTCCCTAAGCTATTCAGTCAAAAAATGCTGGCTTCATTCACCTGCAGCATAAGAGCTTTCTGTGAAATTTCTCAGCAGAAATACTCTGCAAGCACATAGATTTGTATATGAGAGACAGTGGTGGAAGTTGAATTTCAAGGGCAGATATTTGAAAACAATGAAACAAGCCCCAAATAAGATCTTTATATGTTTCCCAGATGAATATGGTTGGAAATATTGGGGAAGATGGAGATCAAGCCTGAGAAGAGTGCACACCCGTTTCAAGGTACAGAAACCAGGGAAAAACATGGGAAAGCAAGAGAGCTGGTTAAACTGATGCAAAAATCTTTGATGATGAAAGGAAAAGTATATTCTCATGATGATTTAATCAGGCTGTAGAAGTGAAGTTCTCATGTTGGTTGTCCTATGTGTGGCATGCTGCATTGGGCAGTGGATGCAGGACAGGAGATCTTCAAATAAATCTGGTGGAACACAAAATACTGAAAAAAATCAGCCTAAATCCTGTGTATTCCTTCCCTTTGAGAACATATATGGATAATGTACGAAGTTTCAAAAGAGAAAATGTCTATTGGGTCATGGTTTCAGCAATGAAATGGTCACATCACATAAGATTTTGAATTTTGCTTTCACTCTTGCTCCTTTACCGGGCCTGAGTAAAGCAGAATGCAGAGTAAGCGTGTTCAATAGATGTGCATTCCATAAGTGGTTTTAAAACCAGTGAAACCCGTTCGACTTAGTGTTTGTATTTTATTGGTTGATTTATTTTTCAAATTGTTTGTTTTACGCTTTTTAACTTTGTGAGTCTGGGAAGCCCTCACTCATAGTGATTTAGACCTCTTCAAAGGCTCTGAAGGTATTCATGTAACAGCTATTACATCTTATAAGTTTCTCCTATTAAAACGTGAAAGACTAACAGACTCTGCCACTTTTCATCTAAATTCAGTGTTGGGCTAAATTCAGTGATGGACTTTTCACAAGTCCTTTGAAATGTGTCCTCCTCTAGTCACTGGTCGTGCTGGAATTTACTTTCTTGTGAAGACAGGATTTGAGCAAATTGACACAAGTACAGTTTGCCCTAATCTGCACACCTGGTTAAGTATCGAGTTCCCTAAATTGTCTGTGTTTTATTTTGATCTCTGCTCACACTTTGCTCATCCAGTTAGAACCACAGGGATCCAGGACATAGCGTTCCAGGCCTAAACAAGAAAATTTCCATTCCGTTTTCAGAGTTCATTCGTCTCTCATAATTACTTTTTCCACAAATATGTGCTTAAGGAGAGGCCCTGTCCAAATGAGGAGAGGCCCATTTTCATTCACACACTTTTAGACTTTCTAAGATTTTCACTTACTAGAGGTTTGCCCAGACTTGCCATTGTCAAGGGACAGTGCACTTCACCTGAAGTTGTGCAGTATTACTTCATGGGTCTCCGTGGAAATTCCACCAATGGGAAACTCTTGCTGTAGTCATCTCCAAGTGTTGCTGCTTAAGAAAATATACCTAACAAAGCATGTGGTTTCAAGCAGAATGAGGAAAGGAGGGATTATCTTTATTGCAGTGTCGGTTGACCTTTCAAAGAAACAGTAATTCCTATCAAATAGGAGGTAAAATCTTTTGTAAAGAGACATGGACATGACACGCTCAACTTTATGTCACTTTTTTAAAAACGCCAAGGGCATTTGAGAAATTCTTGGCTGCTGAATTGTCCCTTTTTTCAAATTTCTGTTAGGTAAGACACACCAGCTTCTTCAAACCATGGTACTGTTCCTTCCATGTAAAAAACCAAAGGAAAAAACAAAATAAATTAAAACAAAACCCATGAAATGACATTTGAGAGCACACAATTGCTCAGCAGGCCCATGTAAACACTATTCAAGAAGCTAGAGGTACAGAAGCCTCAACCTTCAGCCCATGGCCTGAAGTTTTGTCTCTATCATGGCCCCTCAATTCCCTGGCATGTCCACATTAACTCATGAATCTTTACTCATTTCCTTTTCAAATGCACAGGATCCAATATATTTGAACCCTTTTCACCTGGGCAGTAATCATCCAAGGACACACCAGAGGAAGGGCAGCCACCGCTTGCCTGGGGCCTTGGAGCTTATCACAATAGAAATGGACACCTGAACAAGGGGAGCCAAAACAAAGAGAGGCATATTCCTAAAGCCTGAAGCACAGAAGCTACCTATAGAACAGTAGTGGGATTTCACAAATTATGTAAGAATCTCTGTGCACATGCTTGGCATGGTAGCTCATGCCTATAATCCCAGCCATCTGGGAGCTGAGGTGGATGGATCCTTGGGAGTTCCACTCCATCTTGGGCTACGAATTTATCTCAAGGCCTCTTTCAACAACTACATAAGATGCTGTTTCCAAAAAGAGGACAACAGAAAACTAGGCACACTTGGTCCAGGTCCCTGGGTTCACTACATGAGTTGTGGAGTCTAAATATTCCATGCCATGAGAAAATACCTGGGATTTTTAGGGAAAGGGGCATTTGCATCCCGTTTCTTAGGGTTTCTCTTTCACCATGTTACATTTGAATTCTGGGAAGACCTGCTGGTGATAAGCTATCTAGTATTATGTTGGTTTAGGTATTGAGCTAGTACCTCATGTTTAGTGTTCAGGGTTATGCTGGAATGACTGCAGACCTCCTTGAAATAGCGATTGCAGACATGTGAACCCCGAAGAAGCTGGATAGTTGAAGCAGGCACTCCAAATATTCATGCACTGCAAGGATTCACTTTCATTTTGGGACTTATTTTCTGGTTGCTGGCTTTTAGTGCTAACTGATACTACCATGGTGGCAGTAATCCAGCAGAGATTGCATGTATGCTTTGCAGGTTTGCTTCCCAAGCCACCAGAAACTCAGCAGAACCCAAATCATTGTGGCATTTTTTTCCTCCCCTGAAACATTTGACTCTCTAAGTTTGAAAATTGAATAGTCTCGGGTAGTCAAGTTTGGACCCCGTTTACCACAAATAGAGCTAAAGACAGAGCGAATTACTTCCCTCCACTTGTCAACATATGTCAAATTTGCTTGATCACCACAACTTCAAAGAAAATTCGGGGGCAATGTAGAGAGGTGAATCAAATACTGCACGATTGGAATGGCTGTGGTTTTATGAGGAGGAGAGCTGCAGAGTTGGGCTGAAACTGTTCACAGAAATCCACAGGCTTGTGGTTGCCTGGCAACCACCCTGGGCTGAGATTGGCTGAACATCACTGTGAGGTGGATTTTAGGCTCTAGGTGTGAAAATTTAAAAGACTGGTGTAGTCAAGTTTGGAACCCATACACCTCAGACATACCAAAAGGTTTTCCAATTACTTCCCTCCACTTCTCAAAATATGACAAATTTTGTTGATCACTACAACTGTAAAAAACATTCTGAGGCAACATATAGAGGCTAATCAAATACTGCATGATTGGAATGGCTGTGGTTGTATGAGGTGGAAAGCTGCAGAGTTGGGCTGAAACAGGTCACAGAAATCCACAAGCTTGTGGTTGCCAGGCAACCACACTGGGCTGTGATTGGCTGAGCACCATTGTGAGCTGGACTTTAGGCTCTAGGATACAAGTGTGCAGTAGGAGACCTGAGTCACAATGCTGGGCATTGCCAAGGAGACCTCAGTGGCACAGAGGACCTTGTAGGGCAAGATTTAAATAGCATGAATATTCTTGGCCTAGTATACCACAATATTGTCTCTGAAGGCTTCATGCTCAGAATTTGTGGATGGAAATGCTTGCCAATCTACACATGGATGTACTTTCAATGGGATATGAAATATGCCAGGGCCTGGCAGATGATCTCTGCCATGTCCTATCCTTGAGCATACCGTTTTCCCTTGTCATGTGTGTCATTTGGCTGAGTCCTGTTCCCTAAGCTATTCAGTCAAGACTTGCTGGCATCATTCACCTGCAGTATAAGTGCTTTCTGTGAAATTTCTCAGCAGAAATCCTCTGCAAGCACATAGCTTTGGATATGAGAGACAGTGGTGAAAGTTGAATTTCAAGGGCAGATATTTGAAAACAATGAAACAAGCCCCGAATAAGATCTTTACATGTTTCCCAGATGAATATGTTTGGAAATATTGGGGAAGATGTAGATCAAGCCTGAGAAGAGTGCACACCCGTTTCAAGGTACAAAAACCAGGGAAATACATGGGAGAGCAAGAGAGCTGGTGAATCTGATGTAAAAATCTTTGATGATGAAAGGAAAAGTATATTCTCATGATGATTTAATCAGGCTGTAGAAGTGAAGTTCTCGTGTTGGTTGTCCTATGTGTGGCCTTCTGCATTGGGCAGGGGATGCAGGACAGGAGATCTTCAAATAAATCTGGTGGAACACAAAATACTGAAAAAAATATCAGCCTAAATCCTGCTTATTCCTTCCTTTCAGAACATATATGGATAAGGTACGAAGTTTCAAAAGAGAAAATGTCTATTGGGTCATGGTTTCACCAATGAAATGGTCATTTCACATAACATTTTGAATTTTGCATTCACACTTGCTCCTGTACTAGGCCTGAGTAAAACAGAATGCAGAGTAAGCCTGTTTAATAGATGTGCATTCCATAAGTGGTTTTAAAAACAGTGAAAACCTTTGTACTTAGTGTTTCTATTTTATTGGTTTATTTATTTTTTCAAACTCTTTGTTTTACTATTTTTATCTTTGTGAGTCAGGGAAGCCCTCACTCATAGTGATTCAGACCTCTCCAAAAGCTCTGAAGGTATTCATGTAACAGCTATTACATGTTATATGTTTCTCCTATTAAAACTTGAAAGACTAACATAATCTGCCACTTTTCATCTAAATTCAGTGTTGGGCTAAATTCAGTGTTTTACTTTTTACAAGTCCTTTGAAATGTGTCCTCCTCTAGTCACTGGTGGTGCTGGAATTTACTTTCTTGTGAACACAGGATTTGAGAAAATTGACACAAGTACAGTTTGCAACTAATCTGCACCCCTGTTTAAGTATCGAGTTCCCTAAATGGTGTGTGTTTTATTTTGATCTCTGCTCACACTTTGCTCATCCAGTTAGAACCACAGGGCTCCAGGTCATAGCGTTCCAGGCCTAAATAAGAAAATTTCCTTCCGTTTTGGGAGTGCATTCTTCTCTCATAATTACTTTTTCCACAAATGTGTGCTTAAGGAGAGGCCCTGTCCAAATGTGGAAAGGCCCATTTTCATTCACTTAGTTTCAGACTTTTTATGATTTTCAGTTACTAGAGGTTTGCCCAGACTTGCCATGGTCAAGGGACAGTGCACTTCACTTGAAGTTGTGCAGTATTACTTCATGTGTCTCCATGGAAATTCCACCAATGGGAAACTCTTGCTGTAGTCATCTCCAAGTGTTGCTGCGTAAGAAAATATAACTAACAAAGAATGTGGTTTCAAGCAGAATGAGGAAAGGAGGGATTATCTTTATTTCAGTGCAGGTTGATCTTTCAAAGAAACAGTAATTCCTATCAAATAGGAGGTAAAATCTTTTGTAAAGAGACATGGACATGACGCGCTCAACTTTATGTCACTTTTTTAAAAATGCCAAGGGCATTTGAGAAATTCTTGACTGCTGAATTGTTCCTTTTTTCAAATTTGTCTTAGGTAAGACACTCCAGATTCTTCAAACCATGGAACTGTTCCTTCCATGTAAAAAACCAAAGGAAAAAACAAAATAAATTAAAACAAAACCCATGAAATAACATTTGAGAGCACACAATTGCTCAGCAGGCCCATGTAAACACTATTCAAGAAGCTAGAGGCACAGAAGCCTCAGCCTTCAGCCCACGGCCTGAAGTTTTTTCTCTATCATGGCCCCTCAATTCCCTGGCATGTCCACATTAACTCATGAATCTTTACTCATTTCCTTTTCAAATGCACAGGATCCAATATATTTGAACCCTTTTCACCTGGGCAGTAATCATCCAAGGACACACCAGAGGAAGGGCAGCCACCCCCTTGCCTGGGGCCTTGGAGCTTATCACAATAGAAATGGACACCTGAACAAGGGGAGCCAAAACAAAGAGAGGCATATTCCTAAAGCCTGAAGCACAGAAGCTACCTATAGACCAGTAGTGGGATTTCACAAATTATGTAAGAATCTCTGTGCACATGGTTGGCATGTTCGCTCATGCCTATAATCCCAGCCATCTGGGGGCTGAGGTGGATGGATCCTTGGGAGTTCCACTCCATCTTGGGCTACGAATTTATCTCAAGGCCTCTTTCAACAACTACATAAATGCTGTTTCGAAAAAGAGGACAACAGAAAACTAGACACACTTGGTCCAGGTCCCGGTTTTCACTACATGAGTTGTGGAGTCTAAATATTCCATGCCATGAGAAAATACCTAGAATTTTTAGGGAAAGGGGCATTTGCATCCCATTTCTAAGGGTTTCCCTTTCACCATCTTACATTTGAATTCTGGGGTAGACCTACTGGTGATAAGCTATCTATTATTATGTTGGTTTAGGTATTGAGCTAGTACCTCATGTTTAGTGTGCAGGGTTATGCTGGAATGGCTGCAGACCTCCTTGAAATAGCGATTGCAGACATGTTAACCCCGAAGAAGCTGCATAGTTGAAGCAGGCACTCAAAATATTCATGCAATGCAAGAATTCACTTTCATTTTGGCACTCATCTTCTGGTTGCTGGCTTTTAGTGCTAACTGATAATACCATGGTGGCAGTAATCCAGCAGAGATTGCTTGTATGGTTTGCAGGTTTGCTTCCCAAGCCACCAGAAACTCAGCAGAACCCACATCATTTTGGCATTTTCTTTCCTCTCCTGAAACATTTGGCTTTCTAAGTTTGAAAATTGAATAGACTGGAGTAGTCAAGTTTGGACACCATGTACCACAAACAAAGCTAAAGACAGAGCGAATTACTTCCCTCCACTTGTCAAAATATATCAAATTTGCTTGATCACCACAACTTCAAAAAAATTCGTGGGCAACTTAGAGAGGTGAATCAAATACTGCATGATTGGAATGGCTGTGGTTGTATGAGGTGGAGAGCTGCAGAGTTGGGCTGAAACTGTTCACAGAAATCCACAAGCTTTTGGTTGCCAGGCAACCACACTGGGCTGTTATTGGCTGAGCACCATTGTGAGCTGGACTTTAGGCTCTAGGATACACGTGTGCAGTAGGAGACCTGAGTCACTATGCTATGCGTTGCCATGGAGACCTCAGTGGCACAGAGGACCTTGTAGGGCAAGATTTAAATAGGATGAATATTCTTGGCCTGGTATGCCACAATATTCTCTCTGAAGGCTTCACTGCTCAGAATTTGTGGATGGAAATGCTTGCCAATCTACACATGGATGTACTTTCAATGGGATATGAAATATACCATGGCCTGGGAGATGATCTCTGCCATGTCCTATCCTTGAGCATACCCTTTTCCCTTGTCATGTCTATCATTTGTCTGAGTCCTCTTCCCTAAGATATTCAGTCAGGACTCACTGGCATCATTCACCTGCCCTATAAGAGCTTTCTGTGAAATTTCTCAGCAGAAATCCTCTGCAAGCACATAGCTTTGGATATGAGAGACAGTGGTGGAAGTTGAATTTCAAAGGCAGATATTTGAAAACAAAGAAACAAGAGCCGAATAAGATCTTTACATGTTTCCCAGATGAATATGTTTGGAAATATTGGGGAAGATGGAGATCAAGCCTGAGAAGAGTGCACACCCGTTTCAAGGTACAAAAACCAGGGAAATACATGGGAGAGCAAGAGAGCTGGTGAATCTGATGTAAAAATCTTTGATGATGAAAGGAAAAGTATATTCTCATGATGATTTAATCAGGCTGTAGAAGTGAAGTTCTCATGTTGATTGTCCTATGTGTGGCCTTCTGCATTGGGCAGTGGATGCAGGACAGGAGATCTTCAAATAAATCTGGTGGAACACAATATACTGAAAAAAAATCAGCCTAAATCCTGTGTATTCCTTCCCTTTGAGAACATATATGGATAATGTACAGAGTTTCAAAAGAGAAAATGTCTATTCTGTCATGGTTTCACCAATGAAGTGGTCACTTCACATAACATTTTGAATTTTGCATTCACACTTGCTCATGTACCGGGCCTGATTAAAGCAGAATGCAGAGTAAGCCTGTTCAATAGATGTGCATTCCATAAGTGGTATTAAAATCAGTGAAACCCTTTGGACTTAGTGTTTGTATTTTATTGCTTTATTAATTTTTTCAAATTGTTTGTTTTATTTTTTTTAACTTTGTGAGTCAGGGAAGCCCTCACTCATAGTGATTTAGACCTCTCCAAAAGCTCTGAAGTTATTCATGTAACAGCCATTACATGTTATAAGTTTCTCCTATTAAAACTTGAAAGACTAACAGACTCTGCCACTTTTCATCTAAATTCAGTGTTGGGCTAAATTCAGTGTTGGACTTTTTACAAGTCCTTTGAAATGTGTCCTCCTCTAGTCACTGGTCGTGCTGGAATTTACTTTCTTGTAAAGACAGGATTTGAGCAAATTGACACAAGTACAGTTTGCAAGTACTCTGCACATCTGGTTAAGTATTGAGTTCTCTAAATGGTGTGTGTTTTATTTTGATCTCTGCTTACACTTTGCTCATCCAGTTAGAACCACAGGGCTCCAGGCCATAGCGTTACAGGCCTAAACAAGAAAATTTCCATTCGGTTTTGGGAGTTCATTTGTCTCTCATTATTACTTTTTCCACAAATTTGTGCTTAAGGAGAGGCCCTGTCCAATTGTGGAGAGGCCCATTTTCATTCACTCACTTGCACACTTTCTAAGATTTTCAGTTACTAGAAGTTTGCCCAGACTTGCCATTGTCAAGGGACAGTGCACTTCACTTGAAGTTGTGCAGTATTACTTCATGTGTCTCCATGGAAATTCCACCAATGGGAAACTCTTGCTGTAGTCATCTCCAAGTGTTGCTGCGTAAGGAAATATAACTAACAACGGATTTGGTTTCAAGCAGAATGAGGAAAGGAGGGATTATGTTTATTTCAGTGCAGGTTGACCTTTCAAAGAAACAGTAATTCCTATCAAATAGGAGGTAAAATCTTTTGTAAAGAGACATGGACATGACACGCTCAACTTTATGTCACTTTTTTAAAAACACCAAGGGCATTTGAGAAATTCTTGGCTCCTGAATTGTCCCTTTTTTCAAATTTCTCTTATGTAAGACACACCAGGTTCTTCAAACCATGGTACTGTTCCTTCCATGTAAAAAACCAAAGGAAAAAACAAAATAAATTAAAACAAAACCCATGAAATAACATTTGAGAGCACACAATTGCTCAGCAGTCCCATGTAAGCACTATTCAAGAATCTAGAGGTACAGAAGCCTCAGCCTTCAGCCCATGGCCTGAAGTTTTTTCTCTATCACGGCCCCTCAATTCCCTGGCATGTCCACATTAACTCATGAATCTTTACTCATTTCCTTTTCAAATGCACAGGATCCAATATATTTGAACCCTGTTCACCTGGGCAGTAATCATCCAAGGACACACCAGAGGAAGGGCAGCCACCCCCTTTCCTGGGGCCTAGGAGCTTATCACATTAGAAATGGACACCTGAAAAAGGGGAGCCAAAACAAAGAGAGGCATATTCCTAAAGCCTGAAGCACAGAAGCTACCTATAGACCAGTAGTGGGATTTCACAAATTATGTAAGAATCTCTGTGCACATGCTTGGCATGGTAGCTCATGCCTATAATCCCAGCCATCTGGGGGCTGAGGTGGATGGATCCTTGGGAGTTCCACTCCATCTTGGGCTACGAATTTATCTCAAGGCCTCTTTCAACAACTACATAAATGCTGTTTTGATAAAGAGGACAACAGAAAACTAGGCACACTTGGTCCAGGTCCCTGGGTTCACTACATGAGTTGTGGAGTCTAAATATTCCATGCCTTGAGAAAATACCTGGGATTTTTAGGGAAAGGGGCATTTGCATCCCGTTTCTCAGGGTTTCCCTTTCACTATGTTACATTTGAATTCTGGGAAGACCTGCTGGTGATAAGCTATCTACTATTATGTTGGTTTAGGTATTGAGCTAGTACTGTGAGAGTTGACCCCCCTGCTATAACCCCCTCCCCAGAGCGCGGAATGAAAGGGTTAACACCCTAACTCCCCAGAGCGGGGAATAAAAGGGTTAACTCCCTAACTCCCCAGAGCTATCAGAGCAGAGCAGAAAGAAATGCCTAACTCCCCAGAGCTATCAGAGCAGAGAAAAAAAAAATAGAAAGAATGCACCTGCAAGGTTGTTCTGTCTCAACGAGATAAGTAAGACAAGTAACTGTTCTGTTCTGGGCACATAGTGACTGGGCTAGGACCCCTAGTCTCCATGGTTACTCAACCCCAAACCCCTCCAATCAACTTCTGCCAAGTCCTATCCTGCTCAAAATTAACCAATGCAATCTGCTTCTGTAAATTCGCTTGCCTCCCTGCGCCCTTAAAAACCCTACACAATTCCCCTTCGGGGCCCTCCGCACTTGTTTGCCTGGGGGACCCCATGCGCATGGAAATAAACTTTTTTTCCCTCACCAAGAATTGAGTCCTTGGGGTCTCTTTCCCTGCGGCGTCGGCCCTAACATCTTGGAGGCCCCACCGAGATAGCACGTCTCACGGGAGGTGACCTCAATGGCTCTGCAGTGGGTGAGTACGACTGGTCGCTTCTTATTTTTACTCTGAGGATCAATCTACTGGTATTTTACGCCCCGAGCCAACCGGGCAATATTTGTTACCTGTTTTTGTTATCTGTTCTCTGTTCTCTGGTGACCGGGGGACGCCCCACACGGTTTTCCGTGACTCACCGTCTGTGATAGGATTTTCCTATCGGTCTGGGGAATTTCATTCCCAATCTGTGGTCCTTCTGGGCCAATCTGGGGAATTTCATTCCCAAACTGTGGTCCTTCTGGGCCAATCTGGGGAATTTCATTCCCAATCTGTGGTCCTTCTGGGCCAATCTGGGGAATTTCATTCCCAATCTGTGGTCCTTCTGGGCCAATCTGGGGAATTTCATTCCCAATCTGTGGTCCTTCTGGGCCAATCTGGGGAATTTCATTCCCAATCTGTGGTCCTCTGGGCCAATCTGGGGAATTTCATTCCCAATCTGTGGTCCGTCTGGGCCAGTATGGGGAATTTCATTCCCAATCTGTGGTCTGTCTGGGCCAATCTGGGGAATTTCATTCCCAATCTGTGGTCCGTCCGGGCCAATCTGGAGTCACCCCCTAAGGTGACTCATTTGGTGTGAAACTCATGCGTGAGAGTGAGGTGGCCGGCCTGTTTGTCCTGTGTGTTGTGACTGTTGTGATCGGTTATTTGTTGTGTCGCGCGTACGCTAACCACTCTTTGTCTTCAGAACACCATGGGACAAAGGACATCGTCCCCATTGTCCCTCACCCTCGACCATTGGTCAGAGGTTCGAGAGAGGGCTCACAATCTCTCCTTACAGGTAAAAAAGTAAATAACAGACTTTCTGCTCGTCTGAGTGGCCCACATTCTCCGTGGGTTGGCCACCAGAGGGGACTTTCCACCTTCCCCTCATCTTAGCAGTTAAAAGCATCATCTTCCGCCCCGGACGAAGAGGGCCACCCCGACCAACATGCCTACATCTTGGTATGGCAGGACCTCAGGAAAGAGCCCCCACCGTAGGTAAAACCCTTCCTTCCTCCGCCCTCTCTTTGTTTGCCTGTTTAAACTTGTTACTAACTTAGGGGCTTGTTGCCCATTTCTGTTGCAGGATCCATATGGCTTATTAGATTCACGGTTCATGATGAGAAAAATTATTTCCTTTAGCTGACCAAACTATGCAAGAAGCTCCCTTTGTTTGTGTCTTTAATGTTGTGGCGCCTTGTTTAATATGTAAGACTTCAATTGATTGCTTGCAACCTCAGCATACCTTTTAAAAGGAATATTTTTTCCTCTCTGGTAAAAATGTAAACATGTGCACATATATATGTATATCTCTGGTTATTAAAAATCATATCAACTTTACCAAGTAAAAACCAGATGGTAGTATATTTGGGCCAGTTAAAAGGTTACAGTATTGTTTTTAAAATACAACATTTTTATGTGGTAAAAAGACATAAAATAAGTATGTTTTGGACTACTAAAAGGTGACTTCAAGGGTTTTGTTGAGAGTTTTGATGTTGTCTGAGAAGTAAAAAAAAGGTTAATTGACTGGTAATAGTAAAAAGCGAGACAAAGAGAATGGTCTTCAAGTAAAGGTGTCTGGCTATGCCAAAATGTAAAAAAAGATTAAAGCTTAGTTTGAAAGGTATTATTGTAAGTTATAAAAGGCTCAAGAGGATGTAAATTTTATTTGTCTTGATTTATAGTACTGCAAATAACAGGTTTGACAAAAAGTAAATGTGTTTAAAATTTGACAGTATTAGATCAGTTTTGGTAAAAGTATACATAAGATTGTACTTTGCTGCAAAATGTTTTCATTAAAATGAGATTATAGGTGATACTAAAAATAAGATACAAGTTCTTACATGTACTGTAAACATCTGGGAGATTATACAGCACAATTTTGTTACCTATAAAAAAAGCCCTTTTTGTTAAGAATATAATTTTAGTAAAATGATGGCCTGCCACGTGACACCCTTGGACAAAAAACAGTGTGCCATCCAGATGAAGCCGGCTCTCTGATCCGGAATGCCAAAACCATGTTCTCCTTTTGTGCTACCCTGACTGGACATCCAGAGGTAAGGAGGTTTCCCAGTATCGCCAGTTGTTCTCTTTGTAACTCAGTCGGCCCCACATGTTAGACAAAAATTACAAAGGTTTGAGAGGTTTAAGAAAATGCCCCTCAGCCAGTTAATAGAGATAGCACAAAAAGGTCTTTAAAAACTAAAAAATTTACAAAAAGATAGCCAAGATGTTAAAATTGCTCTATAAAAAAAAATCTTTTAAAAACAGACGAGACTTTCTGGAGACAGTTGGATACTGTAGGCTAAATTTTACTAAAAAGCTTGCCTCTATATGACTCCCATAAGGGAGAAACTCAAAATTCGCTGAACTGGACTGATAAATGTAAACAGGCCTTCCAGCAGCTCAAGCGGGCCTTGACAGAGGCCCCAGCCCTGGGACTCCCTGACTTTCACCTTGTTCATAGATAAACTCAGAGACATTGCCAAAGGAGTCCTAACTCAGGACATTGGCCCTTAAAAGAGGCCTATAGCCTACCTCTCCAAAAGACTTAATCCAGTAACAGGAGTATGGCCCCCTGCCTAAAAATACTAGCTACTGTGACAATGCTACTTAAGGAGACAAAGAAACTCGCTTTAGGCAAGTGATTTCTGTGGTAACCTCTCACAGTTTAGAGACTCTTATCAAAACCCCTCCTGAAAAAGGCTCTCAAATGTCAAAATTCTACTGTCAAGCCCTGCTTCTAGACCCAGAGTCAATGATATTCAAGACTTCTTCAGCTTTAAACCCAGCCACCCTTATGCCTGATGATGACCTGGAGGAACAAAGGACACCTCTCCATGAGTGTGCTGACATCCTCAAACTACAGCGGAACCTACAGGCTGATCTTACTGACCAGCTTTTAAAAAATGCCGACAACTGTTCGATGGAAGCAGCTTCATCCAAAACGGCAGAGACAGATGAGTGGCCGGGACAGCAGTGACCACCAAAAAGGAGGTACTCTGGGTTAAAGGGTTAGAGCCTGGCACCTCTGCCCAAAAGGCGGAGCTCATTGCTTTGACTGATGTACTAAAACTAGCCACAAAAAAAGAAGGTAAACATCTATACTGATAGTAAATATGCTTTTGCTACTATACATATACATAGAGCCATCTATTAAGAGCGAGGTCTCTTAACCTTGGCCAGAGCTAAGATTAAAAAAAAAAAAGAGGGCTCCACAAATCCTAAATTTGCTGACAGCAGTCTGGCTGTCAGCAGATTACTGCTATTCACCTGAGGAAACAATTTGGCAGATCAGGCCGCTGAAAGAGTAACAATCACATGAGAGAGGCCAGCCAAAAAAAGTAACTGCTCTGATGCGAGTCCCCACGACCTTATCAGAACCAGTCTACACAAAAAAAAGACTACACTGGTTGTTGTGAGCCATCTAACGGATTCCAGTCCCTGTGACTAAAAGACAAATACAAAATTTCTAAGAGCCACAGGACTGATCCAGAGTTTGGAACCCTGGCAGAGGCCTGTTGTCTACCTTTCCGAGAGACTTGGTTCTGTGGCAACCAGATGGCCACCCTGTCTGCGGTGATTTCTTCAATGGCCCCCTCATAAAGGAGGCTTAAAAATTGACTTTTGGACACAAACTCTTAATTGTTTCCTCCTATTCACTGGAGACTCTCATCAAGGTCCCACCAGACTGATGAATGTCTAATTCCTGAGCCATACATTATCAGGCACTATTTCTGGAAACAACAGCTTCAAACTCGGCTACTTTGCTGCCTGAGGATGACCCCTCGTTGCCTCATTGATCACCTCACGGAACATTGACCTTATCTAGTTGATAAGCTAGTGTCTACAGTTCCATCCTACTTCTCTGATGAAAACAGTTATGTCTCTCAAGAGCCCATTTGCACTTAAAAAGACCAACATCTGGCAGCTCAACTTCCAAGAGATTCCGGGGGCTAATATCAAGCTAGCCCAGTCTGTGAGCTTCAGATGCCCTCAGTGCCAATTGGTAAATCTAAAAGTACTGCAACAAATAAAAACCACTGGTTATCGTGGGACTATGCCTAAAAACACTAAAAAATAGATTTTACAAAAATAAAAAGCCTAAACTTCAAAAATATAAGTGTTTTCTACTTAGTCTGAGTCAGCTCTGATAGCAGTTTCTCTGATTTGGTCTCCCTTTTTATCCGTGGGGTCCAACAATGGCCTGGCTTTTATAGCCTAGTAACTCAAATTAACCTAAGCTTTACAGATCAATTAAAAAAACTCGATTGGGCTTACCAGCCTCAGAGTTCAAAAAAGGTAAAAAGATAAGTTAGATTTTAAAGACTATAATTACTAATGGCCTTAAAAACTGGCGAAAACTGGGTGAGTCTCTTTTCCTTCTGCCCCTTTGCATGCGTGATACACCCCCTATGTTGCAGATATTTCCTCTTTTGAGGTTTTATGTGAGGTTTCTAAAAATTAGCTAATTTAACTAATCAAGATCTTATTAAGTCTCCCCAGACTTTTCAGCTAGCTATGACTTCCATCCACTGGTTACTTCGCTGCTGCCCCCTGCAGCTAAAGAGCCTAGACACCTGGACAATCGACCTCACCGTAAATCTCCTGAGAGCGACCTCACCGTAAATCTCTTGAGCCGCAATAAATTGTCAAAATAGCTAAAAGCCTGCCTAGATTCAACGTTCCCAATGCAGACAAGTCCCAACTTCAAAAGACCGTCAGCCTACAAATAAGTAAACTGTCATTTCTTCCAAGAACACTTTAAAGCTTAAGATTGTCTAATATAACTGATAATTTTGTGTTCTCCTCCTTTATAGGACCCCAAGTAGGCCTCTGTCTAACTTAAAAATTGTTACTTATATGATAAAACAGAGTAAATTTAAATGTTGGTTTTCTTTCTCCTTTTGGTTAACAGCTTTAATGACAGCTACAAGACCTTTGTTAATCCTCCTACTGGGACTTATGTTATAAACAAGTTGATAAACTATGTCAAAGTTCTTAAAAGCTTGTGATTTTAAAGACACATACAAGGTTATAAACAGATGCAATAAAAAAGCTAAAAAAAATTAAATCTCGAAAGCCCCCTTCAAGTAAAGCCAAAATGTTCTCCTTCTGGGAATCAATCCTGCCCTATATTCTCCCTTTACTGGAACCCCTGGCTGGATTCATTATAGTCATGGCTATAGCCCCTTACCTCATTAACCGAGTAACCCAGTTTGTGAGGGCTCAGATCTCTCAAGTAAAGGTTATGATGCTACGTCAACAGTATGACCCCTTACCAATACAGGACCTTTAAGATTAAAAGTCATCAAAAAAAAGGGGGGGGGGAAATGTGAGAGTTGACCCCCCTGCTATAACCCCCTCCCCAGAGCGGGGAATGAAAGGGTTAACTCCCTAACTCCCCAGAGCAGGGAATAAAAGGGTTAACTCCCTAACTCCCCAGAGCTATCAGAGCAGAGCAGAAAGAAATGCCTAACTCCCCAGAGCTATCAGAGCAGAGAAAAAAAAAAAAAAAGAAAGAATGCACCTGCAAGGTTGTTCTGTCTCAATGAGATAAGTAAGACAAGTAACTGTTCTGTTCTGGGCACATAGTGACTGGGCTAGGACCCCCAGTCTCCATGGTTACTCAACCCCAAACCCCTCCAATCAACTTCTGCCAAGTCCTATCCTGCTCAAAATTAACCAATGCAATCTGCTTCTGTAAATTCGCTTGCCTCCCTGCGCCCTTAAAAACCCTACACAATTCCCCTTCGGGGCCCCTCCGCACTTGTTTGCCTGGGGGACCCCATTTGCATGGAAATAAACTTTTTTTCCCTCACCAAGAATTGAGTCCTTGGGGTATCTTTCCCTGCGTCGTCGGCCCTAACAGTACCTCATGTTTAGTGTTCAGGGTTATGCTGGAATGGCTGCAGACCTCCTTGAAATAGCGATTGCAGACATGTGAACCCCGAAGAAGCTGGATAGTTGAAGCAGGCACTCCAAATATTCATGGACTGCAAGGATTCATGTTCATTTTGGGACATATTTTCTGGTTGCTGGCTTTTAGTGCTAACTGATACTACCATGGTGGCAGTAATCCAGCAGAGATTGCATGTATGGTTTGCAGGTTTGCTTCCCAAGCCACCAGAAACTCAGCAGAACCCAAATCATTGTGGCATTTTTTTTTCCTCCCCTGAAACATTTGGCTCTCTAAGTTTGAAAATTGAATAGTCTGGGGTAGTCAAGTTCGGACCCCATTTACCACAAACAGAGCTAAAGACAGAGCGAATTACTTCCCTCCACTTGTCAAAATATGTCAAATTTGCTTGATCACCACAACTTCAAAGAAAATTCGGGGTCAACTTAGAGAGGTGAATCAAATACTGCATGATTGGAATGGCTGTGGTTGTATGAGGAGGAGAGCTGCAGAGTAGGGCTGAAACTGTTCACAGAAATCCACAGGCTTTTGGTTGCCAGGCAACCACCCTGGGCTGAGAATGGCTGAACATCACTGTGAGGTGGATTTTAGTTTCTAGGTGTGAAAATTTAAAAGACTGGGATAGTCAAGTTTGGAACACATAGACCTCAGACATACCAAAAGGTTTTCCAATTACTTCCCTCCACTTCTCAAAATATGTCAAATTTTGTTGATCACTACAACTGTAAAACACATTCTGAGGCAACATAGAGAGGCTAATCAAATACTGCATGATTGGAATGGCTGTGGTTGTATGAGGTGGAAAGCTGCAGAGTTGGGCTGAAACAGTTCACAGAAATCCACAAGCTTGTTGCTGCCAGGCAACCACACTGGGCTGTGATTGGCTGAGCACCATTGTGAGCTGGACTTTAGGCTCTAGGATACAAGTGTGCAGTAGGAGACCTGAGTAACAATGCTGGGCATTGCCAAGAAGACCTCAGTGGCACAGCAAACCTTGTAGGGCAAGATTTAAATAGCATGAATATTCTTGGCGTATTATACCACAATATTGTCTCTGAAGGCTTCATGCTCAGAATTTGTGGATGGAAATGTTTGCCAATCTACAAATGGATGTACTTTCAATGGGATATGAAATATGTCAGGGCCTGGCAGATGATCGCTGCCATGTCCCATCCTTGAGAATACGGTTTCCCTCCTCATGTCTGTCATTTGGCTGAGTCCTGTTCCCTAAGCTATTCAGTCAAGACTTGCTGGCATCATTCACCTGCAGTATAAGTGCTTTCTGTGAAATTTCTCAGCAGAAATCCTCTGCAAGCACATAGCTTTGGATATGAGAGACAGTGGTGAAAGTTGAATTTCAAGGGCAGATATTTGAAAACAATGAAACAATCCCCGAATAAGATCTTTACATGTTTCCCAGATGAATATGTTTGGAAATATTGGGGAAGATATAGATCAAGACTGAGAAGAGTGCACACCCCTTTCAAGGTACAAAAACAGGGAAATACATGGGAAAGCAAGAGAGCTGGTGAATCTGATGTAAAAATCTTTGATGATGAAAGGAAAAGTATATTCTCATGATGATTTAATCAGGCTGTAGAAGTGAAGTTCTCATGTTGGTTGTCCTATGTGTGGCCTTCTGCATTGGGCAGTGGATGCAGGACAGGAGATCTTCAAATAAATCTGGTGGAACACAAAATACTGAAAAATAATCAGCCTAAATCCTGTGTATTCCTTCCCTTTGAGAACATATATGGATAATGTACGAAGTTTCAAAAGAGAAAATGTCTATGGGGTCATGGTTTCACCAATGAAATGTTCACTTCACATAACATTTTGAGTTTTGCTTTCACACTTGCTCATGTACCGGGCCTGAGTAAAGCAGAATGCAGAGTAAGCCTGTTCAATAGATGTGCATTCCATAAGTGGTTTTAAAATCAGTGAAACCCTATGGACTTAGTGTTTGTATTTTATTGGTTGATTTATTTTTTAAAACTGTTTGTTTTACTATTTTTATCTTTGTGACTCAGGGAAGACCTCACTCATAGTGATTTAGACCTCTCCAAAAGCTCTGAAGTTATTCATGTAACAGCCATTACATGTTATAAGTTTCTCCTATTAAAACTTGAAAGACTAACAGACTCTGCCACTTTTCATCTAAATTCAGTGTTGGGCTAGATTCAGTGATGGACTTTTTACAAGTCCTTTGAAATGTGTCCTCCTCTAGTCACTGGTCGTGCTGGAATTTACTTTCTTGTGAAGACAGGATTTGAGCAAATTGACACAAGTACAGTTTGCAAGTACTCTGCACATCTGGTTAAGTATTGAGTTCTCTAAATGGTGTGTGTTTTATTTTGATCTCTACTTACACTTTGCTCATCCAGTTAGAACCACAGGGCTCCAGGCCATAGCGTTACAGGCCTAAACAAGAAAATTTCCATTCGGTTTTGGGAGTTCATTTGTCTCTCATTATTACTTTTTCCACAAATTTGTGCTTAAGGAGAGGCCCTGTCCAATTGTGGACAGGCCCATCTTCATTCACTCACATGCACACTTTCTAAGATTTTCAGTTACTAGAAGTTTGCCCAGACTTACCATTGTCAAGGGACAGTGCACTTCACTTGAAGTTGTGCAGTATTACTTCATGTGTCTCCATGGAAATTCCACCAATGGGAAACTCTTGCTGTAGTCATCTCCAAGTGTTGCTGCGTAAGAAAATATAACTAACAAAGGATGAGGTTTCAAGCAGAATGAGGAAAGGAGGGATTATCTTTATTTCAGCGCAGGTTGACCTTTCAAAGAAACAGTAATTCCTATCAAATAGGAGGTAAAATCTTTTGTAAAGAGACATGGACATGACACGCTCAGCTTTATGTCACCTTTTATAAACGCCAAGGGCATTTGAGAAATTCTTGGCTGCTGAACTGTCCCTTTTTTCATATTTCTCTTAGGTAACACACACCAGCTTCTTCAAACCATGGTACTGTTCCTTTCATGTAAAAAACCAAAGGAAAAAACAAAATAAATTAAAACAAAACCCATGAAATAACATTTGAGAGCACACAATTGCTCAGCAGGCCCATGTAAGCACTATTCAAGAAGCTAGAGGTACAGAAGCCTCAGCCTTCAGCCCATGGCCTGAAGTTTTGTCTCTATCATGGCCCCTCAATTCCCTGGCATGTACACATTACCTCATGAATCTTTACTCATTTCCTTTTCAAATGCACAGGATCCAATATATTTGAACCCTGTTCACCTGGGCAGTCATCATCCAAGGACACACCAGAGGAAGGGCAGCCACCCCCTTGCCTGGGGCCTTGGAGCTTATCACAATAGAAATGGACACCTGAACCAGGGGAGCCAAAACAAAGAGAGGCATATTCCTAAAGCCTGAAGCACAGAAGCTACCTATAGACCAGTAGTGGGATTTCACAAATTATGTAAGAATCTCTGTGCACAGGCTTGGCATGGTAGCTCATGCCTATAATCTCAGGCATCTGGGGGCTGAGGTGGATGGATCCTTGGGAGTTCCACTCCATCATGGGCTACGAATTTATCTCAAGGCCTCTTTCAACAACTACATAAATACTGTTTCGAAAAAGAGGACAACAGAAAACTAGACACACTTGGTCCAGGTCCCTGAGTTCACTACATGAGTTGTGGAGTCTAAATATTCCATGTCATGAGAAAATACCTGGAATTTTTAGGGAAAGGGGCATTTGCATCCCGTTTCTAAGGATTTCCCTTTCACCATGTTACATTTGAATTCTGGGAAGACCTGCTGGTGATAAGCTATCTAGTATTATGTTGGTTTAGGTATTGAGCTAGTATCTCATGTTTAGTGTTCAGGGTTATGCTGGAATGGCTGCAGACCTCCTTGAAATAGCGATTGCCGACATGTGAAACCCGAGGAAGCTGTACAGTTGAGGCAGGCACTCCAAATATTCAGGCACTGCAAGGAATCACTTTCATTTTGGGACTCATCTTCTGCTTGCTGGCTTTTAGTGCTAACTGATACTACCATGGTGGCAGTAATCCAGCAGAGATTGCATGTATGGTTTGCAGGTTTGCTTCCCAAGCCACCAGAAACTCAGCAGAACCCACATCATTGTGGCATTTTCTTTCCTCCCCTGAAACATTTGGCTTTCTAAGTTTGAAAATTGAATAGACTGGGGTAGTCAAGTTTGGGCACCATGTACCAAAAACAGAGCTAAAGACAGAGTGAATTACTTCCCTCCACTTGTCAAAATATGTCAAATTTGCTTGGTCACCACAACTTCAAAGAAAATTCGGGGTCAACTTAGAGAGGTGATTCAAATACTGCATGATTGGAATGGCTGTGGTTGTATGAGGTGGAGAGCTGCAGAGTAGGGCAGAAACTGCTCACAAAAATCCACAGGCTTGTGGTTGCCAGGCAACCACACTGGGCTGAGATTGGCTGAACATCACTGTGAGGTAGATTTTAGGCTCTAGGTATAAAAATTTAAAAGACTGGGGTAGTCAAATTTGGAACCCATAGACCTCAGACATACCAAAAGGTTTTCCAATTGCTTCCCTCCACTTCTCAAAATATGTCAAATTTTGTTGATCACTACAACTGTAAAAAAAATTCTGAGGCAACATACAGAGGCTAATCAAATACTGCATAACTGGAATTGCTGTGGTTGTATGAGGTGGAAAGCTGCAGAGTTGGGCTGAAATATTTCACAGAAATCCACAAGCTTGTGGATGCCAGGCAACCACACTGGGCTGTGATTGGCTGAGCACCATTGTGAGCTGGAATTTAGGCTCTAACATACAAGTTTGCAGTAGGAGATCTGAGTCACAATGCTGGGCGTTGCCATGGAGACCTCAGTGGCACAGAGGACCTTGTAAGGCAAGATTAAAATAGGATGAATATTCTTGGCCTGGTATGCCACAATATTCTCTCTGAAGGCTTCACTGCTCAGAATTTGTTGATGGAAATGCTTGCCAATCTACACATGGATGTACTTTCAATGGGATATGAAATAGGCCAGAGCCTGGCAGATGATGTCTGCCATGTCCTATCCTTGAGCATATGGTTTTCCCTTGCCATGTCTGTCGTTTGGCTGAGTCCTGTTCCCTAAGCTATTCAGTCAAGACTTGCTGGCATCATTCACCTGCAGTATAAGAGCTTTCTGTGAAATTTCTCAGCAGAAATCCTCTGCAAGCACATAGCTTTGAATATGAGAGACAGTGGTGGAAGATGAATTTCAAGGGCAGATATTTGAAAACAATGAAACAAGCCCCAAATAAGATCTTTACATGTTTCCCCGATGAATATGTTTGGAAATATTGGGTAAGATGGAGATCAAGACTGAGAATACTTCACACGCATTTCAAGGTACAGAAACCAGGGAAAAACATGGGAAAGCAGGAGAGCTGGTTAATCTGATGTAAAAATCTTGATGATGAAAGGAAAAGTATATTCTCATGATGATTTCATTAATCTGTAGAAGTGAAGTTCTCATGTTGGTTGCCCTATGTGTGGCATTCTGCATTGGGCAGTGGATGCAGGACAGGAGATCTTCAAATAAATCTGGTGGAACACAAAATACTGAAAAAAATCAGCCTAAATCCTCTGTAATCCTTCCCTTTGCGAAAATATATTTATAATGTACGAAGTTTCAAAAGAGAAAATGTCTATTGGGTCATGGTTTCACCAATGAAATGGTCACTTCACATAACATTTTGAATTTTGTTTTCACACTTGCTCATGTAACGGGCCTGAGTAAAGCAGCATGCAGAGTAAGCCTGTTCAATAGATGTGCATTCCATAAGTGGTTTTAAAACCAGTGAAACCCTTTGGACTTAGTGTTTGTATTTTATTGGTTTTTTTTATTTTTTCAAATTGTTTGTTTTACTCTATTTAACTTTGTGAGTCAGGGAAGCCCTCACTCATAGTGATTTAGACCTCTCTCTAAGCTCTGAAAGTATTCATGTAACAGCCATTACATGTTAAAAGTTTCTCCTATTAAAACTTGAAAGACTAATAGACTCTGCCACTTTTAATCTAAATTCAGTGTTGGGCTAAATTCAGTGTTGGACTTTTATAAGTCCTTTGAAATGTGTCCTCCTCTAGTCACTGGTCATGCTGGAATTTACTTTCTTGTGAAGACAGGATTTGAGCAAATTGACACAAGTACAGTTTGCCACTACTCTGGACACTTGGTTAAGTATCGAGTTCCCTAAATGGTGTGTGTTTTATTTTGATCTCTGCTCACACTTTGCTCATCCAGTTAGAACCACAGGGCTCCAGACCACAGCGTTCCAGGCCTAAACAAGAAAATTTCCATTCCGTTTTGGGAGTTCATTCGTCTCTCATAATTACTTTTTCCACAAATGTGTGCTTAAGGAGAGGCCCTGTCCAAATGTGGAGAGGCCCATTTTTATTCACTCTCTTTCAGACTTTCTAAGATTTTCAGTTACTAGAGGATTGCCCAGACTTGCCATTGTCAAGGGACAGTGCACTTCACTTGAAGTTGTGCAGTATTACTTCATGTGTCTCCATGGAAATTCCACCAATGGGAAACTCTTGCTGTAGTCATCTCCAAGTGTTGCTGCCTAAGAAAATACAACAAACAAACGATGTGCTTTCAAGCAGAATGAGGAAAGGAGGGATTATCTTTATTTCAGTGCAGGTTGACCTTTCAAAGAAACAGTAATTCCTATCAAATAGGAGGTAAAATCTTTTGTAAAGAGACATGGACATGACACGCTCAGCTTTATGTCACTTTTTTTAAAACGCCAAGTGCATTTGAGAAATTCTTGGCTCCTGAATTGTCCCGTTTTTCAAATTTCTCTTAGGTAAGACACACCAGCTTCTTCAAACCATGGTACTGTTCCTTCCATGTAAAAAACCAAAGGAAAAAACAAAATAAATTAAAACAAAACCCTTCAAATTACTTTTGAGAGCACACAATTGCTCAGCAGGCCCATGTAAACACTATTCAAGAAGCTAGAGGTACAAAAGCCTCAGCCTTCAGCCCATGGCCTGAAGTTTTGTCTCTATCATGGCCCCTCAATTCCCTGGCATGTCCACATTAACTCATGAATCTTTATTCATTTCCTTTTCAAATGGACAGGATCCAATATATTTGAACCCCGTTCAGCTGGGCCGTAATCATCCAAGGATACACCAGAGGAAGGGCAGCCACCCCCTTGCCTGGGGCCTTGGAGCTTTTCACAATTGAAATGGACACCTGAACAAGGGGAGCCAAAACAAAGAGAGGCATATTCCTAAAGCCTGAAGCACAGAAGCTACCTATAGACCAGTAGTGGGATTTCACAAATTATGTAAGAATCTCTGTGCACATGCTTGGCATGGTCGCTCATACCTATAATCCCAGCAATCTGCGGGCTGAGGTGGATGGATCCTTGGGAATTCCACTCCATCTTGGGCTACAAATTTATCTCAAGGCCTCTTTCAACAACTACATAAGATGTTGTTTCCAAAAAGAGGACAACAGAAAACTAGACACACTTGGTCCAGGTCCCTGGGTTCACTACACGAGTTGCGGAGTCTAAATATTACATGCCATGAGAAAATACCTGGAGATTTTAGGGAAAGGGGCATTTGCATCCTGTTTCTAAGGGTTTCCCTTTCACCATGTTATATTTGAATTCTGGGAAGATCTGCTGGTGATAAGCTATCTCGTATTATGTTGGTTTAGGTATTGAGCTAGTACCTCATATTTAGTGTTCAGGGTTATGCAGTAATGGCTGCGGACCTCCTTGAAATAGCGTTGGCAGACATGTGAACCCCGAGGAAGCTGGATAGTTGAAGCAGGCACTCCAAATATTCATGCACTGCAAGGATTCACTTTCATTTTGGGACTCATCTTCTGGTTGCTGGCTTTTAGTGCTAACTGATACTACCATGGTGGCAGTAATCCAGCTGAGATTGCATGTATGGTTTGCAGGTTTGCTTCCCAAGCCACCAGAAATTCAGCAGAACCCACATCATTGTGGCATTTTCTTTCTTCCCCTGAAATATTTGGCTGTCTAAGTTTAAAAATTGAATAGACTGGGGTAGTCAAGTTTGGACACCATGTACCACAAACAGAGCTAAAGACAGAGCGAATTACTTCCCTCCACTTGTCAAAATATGTCAAATTTGCTTGATCACCACAACTTCAAAGAAAATTCGGGGGCAACTTAGAGAGGTGAATCAAATACTGCATGATTGGAATGGCTGTGGTTGAATGAGGTGGAGAGCTGCAGAGTTGGGCTGAAACTGTTCACAGAAATCCACAGGCTTGTGGTTGTCAGGCAACCACGCTGGGCTGAGATTGGCTGAACATCACTGTGAGGTGGATTTTAGGCTCTAGGTGTGAAAATTTAAAAGACTGTTGTAGTCAAGTTCGGAATCCATAGACCTCAGACATACCAAAATGTTTTCCAATTACTTCCCTCCACTTCTCAAAATATGTCAAATTTTGTTGATCACTACAACTGTAAAACACATTCTGAGGCAACATAGAGAGGCTAATCAAATACTGCATGATTGGAATTGCTGTGGTTGTATGAGTTGGAAAGCTGCAGAGTTGGGCAGAAACAGTTCACAGAAATCCACAAGCTTATGGTTGCCAGGCAACCACACTGGGCTGTGATTGGCTGAGCACCATTGTGAGCTGGACTTTAGGCTCTAGGATACAAGTGTGCAGTAGGAGACCTGAGTCACAATGCTGGGCGTTGCCATGGAGACCTCAGTGGCACAGCAGACCTTGTAGGGCAAGATTTAAATAGGATGAATATTCTTGGCCTGCTATGCCACAATATTCTCTCTGAAGGCTTCACTGCTCAGAATTTGTGGATGGAAATGCTTGCCAATCTACACATGGATGTACTATCAATGGGATATGAAATATGCCAGGGCCTGGCAGATGATCTCTGACATGTCCTGTCCTTGAGCATACCCTTTTCCCTTGTCATGTCTGTCATTTTGCTGAGACCTGTTCCCTAAGCTATTCAGTCAAGACTTGCTGGCATCATTCACCTGCAGTATAAGAGCTTTCTGTGAAATTTCTCAGCAGAATTCCTCTGCAAGCACATAGCTTTGGATATGAGAGAGAGTGGTGGAAGTTGAATTTCAAGGGCAGATATTTGAAAACAATAAAACAAGCCGCAAATAAGATCTTTACATGTTTCCCAGATGAATATGTTTGGAAATATTGGGGAAGATGGAGATCAAGACTGAGAAGGGTGCACACCCATTTCAAGGTACAAAAACCAGGGAAAAACATGGGAAAGAAAGAGAGCTGGTTAATCTGATGTAAAAATCTTTGATGATGAAAGGAAAAGTATATTCTCATGATGATTTAATCAGGCTGTAGAAGTGAAGTTTTCAAGTTGGTTGTCCTATGTGTGGCATTTTGCATTGGGCAGTGGATGCAGGACAGGAGATCTTCAAAT
The DNA here is from genome assembly GCF_034190915.1 of Cavia porcellus. Classification (NCBI taxonomy): domain Eukaryota; kingdom Metazoa; phylum Chordata; class Mammalia; order Rodentia; family Caviidae; genus Cavia; species Cavia porcellus. The sequence continues at coordinate 29,719,147 of NW_026947517.1, read as the reverse complement.
AAATCTGGTGGAACACAAAATATTGAAAAAAAATCAGCCTAAATCCTGTGTATTCCTTCCCTTTGATAACATATCTGGATACTGTACGAAGTTTCAAAAGAGAAAAGGTCTATTGGGTAATGGTTTCACCAATGAAATGGTCACTTCACATAACATTTTGAATTTTGTTTTCACACTTGCTCATGTACCGGGCCTAAGTAAAGCAGAATTCAGAGTAAGCCTGTTCAATAGATGTGCATTCCATAAGTGGTTTTAAAACCAGTGAAACCATTTGGATTTAGTGTTTGTATTTTATTGGTTTTTTTTTATTTTTTCAAATTGTTTGTTTTACTCTTTTTAACTTTGTGAGTCAGGGAAGCCCTCACTCATAGTGATTTAGACCTCTCCAAAAGCTCTGAAAGTATTCATGTAACAGCCATTACATGTTATAAGTTTCTCCTATTAAAACTTGAAAGACTAAAAGACTCTGCCGCTTTTCATCTAAATTCAGTGTTGGGCTAAATTCAGTGTTGGACTTTTTACAAGTCCTTTGAAATGTGTCCTCCTCTAGTCACTGGTCGTGCTGGAATTTACTTTCTTGTGAAGACAGGATTTGAGCAAATTGACACAAGTACAGTTTGCCACTACTCTGGACACTTGGTTAAGTATCGAGTTCCCTAAATGGTGTGTGTTTTATTTTGATCTCTGCTCACACTTTGCTCATCCAGTTAGAACCACAGGGCTCCAGGCCATAGAGTTCCAGGCCTAAACAAGAAAATTTCCATTCCGTTTTGGGACTGCATTCGTCTCTCATAATTACTTTTTCCACAAATGTGTGCTTAAGGAGAGGCCCTGTCCAAATTAGGAGAGGCCCATTTTCATTCACTCACTTTCAGACTTTCTAAGATTTTCAGTTACTAGAGGATTGCCCAGACTTGCCATTGTCAAGGGACAGTGCACTTCACTTGAAGTTTGTGCAGTATTACTTCGTGTGTCTCCATGGAAATTCCACCAATGGGAAACTCTTGCTGTAGTCATCTCCAAGTGTTGCTGCGTAAGAAAATATAACTAACAAAGGATGTGGTTCCAAGCAGAATGAGGAAAAGAGGGATTATCTTTATTTCAGTGCAGGTTGACCTTTCAATGAAACAGTAATTCCTATCAAATAGGAGGTAAAATCTTTTGTAAAGAGACATGGACATGACACGCTCAAGTTTATGTCACTTTTTTTAAAACGCCAAGTGCATTTGAGAAATTCTTGGCTCCTGAATTGTCCCTTTTTTCAAATTTCTCTTAAGTAAGACACACCAGCTTCTTCAAACCATGGTACTGTTCCTTCCATGTAAAAAACCAAAGGAAAAAACAAAATAAATTAAAACAAAACCCATCAAATTACATTTGAGAGCACACAATTGCTCAGCAGGCCCATGTAAACACTATACAAAAAGCTAGAGATACAGTAGCCTCAGCCTATAACCCATGGCCTGAAGTTTTGTCTCTATCATGGCCCTTCAATTCCCTGGCATGTCCACATTAACTCAAGAATCTTTACTCATTTCCTTTTCAAATGCACAGGATCCAATGTATTTGAACCCCGTTCACCTGGGCCGTAATCATCCAAGGACACACCAGAGGAAGGGCAGCCACCCCCTTGCCTGGGGCCTTGGAGCGTATCACAATAGAAATGGACACCTGAACAAGGGGAGCCAAAACAAAGAGCGGCATATTCCTAAAGCCTGAAGCACAGAAGCAACCTATAGACCAGTAGTGGGATTTCACAAATTATATAAGAATCTCTGTGCACATGCTTGGCATGGTCGCTCATGCCTATAATCCCAGCCATCTGGGGGCTGAGGTGGATGGATCCTTGGGAGTTCCACTCCATCTTGAGCTACAAATTTATCTCAAGGCCTCTTTCAACAACTACATAAGATGTTGTTTCCAAAAAGAGGACAACAGAAAACTAGACACACTTGGTCCAGGTCCCTGGGTTCACTACACGAGTTGCGGAGTCTAAATATTAGATGCCATGAGAAAATACCTGGAATTTTTAGGGAAAGGGGCATTTGCATCCTGTTTCTAAGGGTTTCCCTTTCACCATGTTACATTTGAATTCTGGGAAGACCTGCTGGTGACAAGCTATCTAGTATTATGTTGTTTTAGGTATTGAGCTAGTACCTCATATTTAGTGTTCAGGGTTATGCAGTAATGGCTGCGGACCTCCTTGAAATAGCGTTGGCAGACATGTGAACCCCGAGGAACCTGGATAGTTGAAGCAGGCACTCCAAATATTCATGCACTGCAAGGAATCACTTTCATTTTGGGACTCATCTTCTGGTTGCTTGCTTTTAGTGCTAACTGATACTACCATGGTGGCAGTAATCCAACTGAGATTGCATGTATGGTTTGCAGGTATGCTTCCCAAGCCACCAGAAACTCAGCAGAACCCACATCATTGAGGCATTTTCTTTCCTCCCCTGAAACATTTGGCTTTCTAAGTTTGAAAATTGAATAGACTGCGGTAGTCAAGTTTGGACCCCATGTACCACAAACAGAGCTAAAGACAGAGCGAATTACTTCCCTCCACTTGTCAAAATATGTCAAATTTGCTTGATCACCACAACTTCAAAGAAAATTCGGGGGCAACTTAGAGAGGTGAATCAAATACTGCATGATTGGAATGGCTGTGGTTGTATGAGTTGGAGACCTGCAGAGTTGGGCTGAAACTGTTCACAGAAATCCACAGGCTTGTGGTTGTCAGGCAACCACGCAGGGCTGAGATTGGCCGAACATCACTGAGAGGTGGATTTTAGGCTCTAGGTGTGAAAATTTAAAAGACTGTTGTAGTCAAGTTTGGAACCCATAGACCTCAGACATACCAAAATGTTTTCCAATTACTTCCCTCCACTTCTCAAAATATGTCAAATTTTGTTGATCACTACAACTGTAAAACACATTCTGAGGCAACATAGAGAGGCTAATCAAATACTGCATGATTGGAATTGCTGTGGTTGTATGAGGTGGAAAGCTGCAGATTTGGGCTGAAACAGTTCACAGAAATCCACAAGCTTGTGGTTGCCAGACAACCACACTGGGCTGTGATTGGCTGAGCACCATTGTGAGCTGGACTTTAGGCTCTAGGTTACAAGTGTGCAGTAGGAGACCTGAGTCACAATGCTGGGCATTGCCATGGAGACCTCAGTGGCACAGAGGACCTTGTACGGGAAGAATAAATAGGATGAATATTCTTGGCCTGTTATGCCACAATATTCTCTCTGAAGGCTTCGCTGCTCAGAATTTGTGGATGGAAATGCTTGCCAATCTACACATGGATGTACTTTCAATGGGATATGAAATATGCCATGGCCTGGCAGATGATCTCTGCCATGTCCTATCCTTGAGCATACGGTTTTCCCTTGTCATGTCTGTCATTTGGCTGAGTCCTGTTCCCTAAGCTATTCATTCAGGACTCGCTGGCTTCATTCACCTGCAGTATAATAGCTTTCTGTGTAATTGCTCAGCAGAAATCCTCTGCAAGCACATAGCTTTGGATATGAGAGACAGTGGTGGAAGTTGAATTTCAAGGGCAGATATTTGAAAACAATGAAACAAGCCCCAAGTAAGATCTTTACATGTTTCCCAGATGAATATGTTTGGAAATATTGGGGAAGATATAGATCAAGACTGAGAACCGTGCACCCCCATTTCAAGGTACAAAAACCAGGGAAATGCATGCTAAAGCAAGAGAGGTGGTTAATCTGATGTAAAAATCTTGATGATGAAAGGAAAAGTATATTCTCATGATGATTTAATCGGGCTGTAGAAGTGAAGTTCTCATGTTGGTTGTCCTATGTGTGGCCTTCTGCATTGGGCAGTGCATGCAGGACAGGAGATCTTCACATAAATCTAGTGGAACACAAAATACTGAAAAAAAATCAGCCTAAATCCTGTGTATTCCTTCTCTTTGAGAACATATATGGATACTGTACAAAGTTTCAAAAGAGAAAATGTCTATTGGGTAATAGTTTCACCACTGAAATGGTAACTTCACATAACATTTTGAATTTTGTTTTCACACTTGCTCATGTACCGGGCCTGAGTAAATCAGAATGCAGAGTAAGCCTGTTCAATAATGTGCATTCCATAAGTGGTTTTAAAATCAGTGAAATCCTGTGTACTTAGCGTTTGTATTTTATTGGTTGATTAATTTTTTCAAATTGTTTGTTTTACTCTTTTAAACTTTTTGAGTCAGGGAAGCCCTCACTCATAGTGATTTAGACCTATCCAAATGCTCTGAAGGTATTCATGTAACAGCCATTACATGTTATAAGTTTCTCCTATTAAAACTTGAAAGACTAACAGACACTGCCACTTTTCATCTAAATTCAGTGTTGGGCTAAATTCAGTGTTGGACTTTTTACAAGTCCTTTGAAATGTGTCCTCCTCTAGTCACTGGTCATGCTGGAATTTACTTTCTTGTGAAGACAGGATTTGAGCAAATTGACACAAGTACAGTTTGCCACTACTCTGGACACTTGGTTAAGTATCGAGTTCCCTAAATGGTGTGTGTTTTATTTTGATCTCTGCTCACACTTTGCTCATCCTGTTAGAACCACAGCGCTCCAGGCCATAGCGTTCCAGAACTAAACAAGAAAATTTCCATTCCGTTTTGGGACTGCATTCGTCTCTCATAATTACTTTTTCCACAAATGTGTGCTTAAGGAGAGGCCCTGTCCAAATGTGGAGAGGCACATTTTCATTCACTCGCTTTCAGACTTTCTAAGATTTTCAGTTACTAGACGTTTGCCCAGACTTGCCATTGTCAAGGGACAGTGCACTGCACTTGAAGTTGTGCAGTATTACTTCATGTGTCTCTATGGAAATTCCACCAATGGGAAACTCTTGCTGTAGTCATCTCCAAGTGTTGCTGCGTAAGAAAATATAACTAACAAAGGATGTGGTTTCAAGCAGAATGAGGAAAGGAGGGATTATATTTATTTCAGTGCAGTTTGACCTTTCAAAGAAACAGTAATTCCTATCAAATAGGAGGTAAAATCTTTTGTAAAGAGACATGGAAATGACACGCTCGGCTTTAAGTCACTTTTTTTAAAAACGCCAAGGGCCTTTGAGAAATTCGTAGCTCCTGAATTGTCCCTTTTTTCAAATATCTCTTAGGTAAGACACACCAGCTTCTTCAAACCATGGTACTGTTCCTTCCATGTAAAAAACTAAAGGAAAAAACAAAATAAATTAAACAAAACCCATCAAATTACATTTGAGAGCACACTATTGCTCAGCAGGCCCATGTAAACACTATTCAATAAGCTAGAGGTACAGAAGCCTCAGGCTTCAGCCCATGGCCGGAAGTTTTGTCTCTATCATGGCACCTCAATTCCCTGGCATGTCCACATTAACTCATGAATCTTTACTCATTTCCTTTTCAAATGCACAGGATCCAATATATTTGAACCCCGTTCACCTGGGCCGTAATCATCCAAGGACACACCAGAGGAAGGGCAGCCACCCCCTTGCCTGGGGCCTTGGAGCTTATCACAATAGAAATGGACACCTGAACAAGGGGAGCCAAAACAAAAGAGGCATATTCCTAAAGCCTGAAGCACAGAAGCTACCTATAGACCAGTAGTGGGATTTCACAAATTATGTAAGAATCTCTGTGCACATGCTTGGCATGGTCGCTCATGCCTATAATCCCAGCCATCTGGGGGCTGAGGTGGATGGATCCTTGGGAGTTCCACTCCATCTTGAGCTACAAATTTATCTCAAGGCCTCTTTCAACAACTACATAAGATGTTGTTTCCAAAAAGAGGACAACAGAAAACTAGACACACTTGGTCCAGGTCCCTGGGTTCACTACATGAGTTGCGGAGTCTAAATATTCCATGCCATGAGAAAATACCTGGGATTTTTAGGGAAACGGGCATTTGCATCCTGTTTCTAAGGGTTTCCCTTTCACCATGTTACATTTGAATTCTGGGAAGACCTGCTGGTGATAAGCTATCTAGTATTATGTTGGTTTAGGTATTGAGCTAGTACCTCATGTTTAGTGTTCAGGGTTATGCAGTAATGGCTGCGGACCTCCTTGAAATAGCGTTGGCAGACATGTGAACCCCGAGGAAGCTGGATAGTTGAAGCAGGCACTCCAAATATTCATGCACTGCAAGGATTCACTTTCATTTTGGGACTCATCTTCTGGTTGCTGGCTTTTAGTGCTAACTGATACAACCATGGTGGCAGTAATCCAGCTGAGATTGCATGTATGGTTTGCAGGTTTGCTTCCCAAGCCACCAGAAACTCAGCAGAACCCACATCATTGTGGCATTTTTTTCCTCCCCTGAAACATTTGGCTTTCTAAGTTTGAAATTTGAATAGACTGGGGTGGTCAAGTTTGGACCCCATGTACCACAAACAGAGCTAAAGACAGAGTGAATTACTTCCATCCACTTGTCAAAATATGTCAAATTTACTTGATCACCACAACTTCAAATAAAATTCGGGGTCAACTTAGAAAGGTGATTCAAATACTGCATGATTGGAATGGCTGTGGTTGTATGAGTTGGAGAGCTATAGAGTTGGGCTGAAACTGTTCACAGAAATCCACAAGCTTGTGGTTGACAGGCAACCACACTGGGCTGTGATTGGCTGAGCACCATTGTGAGTTGGACTTTAGGCTCTAATATACAAGTTTGCAGTAGGAGACCTGAGTCACAATGCTGGGCATTGCCATGGAGACCTCAGTGGCACAGAGGACCTTGTAAGGCAAGATTTAAATAGGATGAATATTCTTGGCCTGGAATGCCACAATATTCTCTCTGAAGGCTTCACTGCACAGAATTTGTTGATGGAAATGCTTGCCAAAATACACATGGATGTACTTTCAATGAGATATGAAATAGGCCAGGGCCTGGCAGATGATCTCTGCCATGTCCTATCCTTGAGCATACGTTTGCCCTTGTCATGTCTGTCTTTTGGCTGAGTCCTGTTCCCTAAGCTATTCAGTCAAGACTTGCTGGCATAATTCACCTGCAGTATAAGAGCTTTCTGTGAAATTTCTCAGCAGAAATCCTCTGCAAGCACATAGCTTTGAATATGAGAGACAGTGGTGGAAGTTGAATTTCCAGGGCACATATTTGAAAACAATTAAACAAGCCCCAAATAAGATCTTTACATGTTTCCCAGATGAATATGTTTGGAAATATTGGGGAAGATGGAGATCAAGACTGAGAATAGTTCACACGCAATTCAAGGTACAAAAACCAGGGAAAAACATGGGAAAGCAGGAGAGCTGGTTAATCTGATGTAAAAATCTTGATGATGAAAGGAAAAGTATATTCTCATGATGATTTAGTCAAGCTGTAGAAGTGAAGTTCTCATGTTGGTTGCCCTATGTGTGGCCTTCTGCATTGGGCAGTGGATGCAGGACAGGAGATCTTCAAATAAATCTGGTGGAACACAAAATACTGAAAAAAATCAGCCTAAATCCTCTGTAATCCTTCCCTTTGAGAAAATATATGGATAATGTATGAAGTTTCAAAAGAGAAAATGTCTATTGGGTCACGGTTTCACCAATGAAATGGTCACTTCACATAACATTTTGAATTTTGCTTTCACACTTGCTCATGTACCGGGCCTGAGTAACGCAGAATGCAGAGTAAGCCTGTTCAATAGATGTGCATTCCATAAGTGGTTTTAAAACCAGTGAAACCCTTTGGACTTAGTGTTTGTGTTTTATTGGTTGATTTATATTTTCAAATTGTTTGTTTTACTCTTTTTAACTTTGTGAGTCAGGGAAGCCCTCACTCATAGTGATTTAGACCTCTCCAAAAGCTCTGAAGGTATTCATGTAACAGCTATTACATGTTATAAGTTTCTCCTATTAAAACTTGAAAGACTAACAGACTCTGCCACTTTTCATCTAAATTCAGTGTTGGGCTAAATTCAGTGTTGGACTTTTTACAAGTCCTTTGAAATGTGTCCTCTAGTCAGTGGTCGTGCTGGAATTTACTTTCTTGTGAAGACAGGATTTGAGCAAATTGACACAAGTACAGTTTGCCACTACTCTGCACACCTGGTTAAGTATTGAGTTCCCTAAATGGTGTGTGTTTTATTTTGATCTCTGCTCACACTTTGCTCATCCAGTTAGAACCACAGGGCTCCAGGCCATAGCGTTCCAGGCCTAAACAAGAAAATTTCCATTCCGTTTTGGGACTGCATTCATCTCTCATAATTACTTTTTCCAGAAATGTGTGCTTAAGGAGAGGCCTTGTCCAAATGTGGAGAGGCCCATTTTCATTCACTCACTTTCAGACTTTCTAAGACTTTCAGTTAGTATAGGTTTGCCCAGACTTGCCATTGTCAAGGGACAGTGCACTTCACTTGAAGTTGTGCAGTATTACTTCATGTGTCTCCATGGAAATTCCACCAATGAGAAACTCTTGCTGTAGTCATCTACAAGTGTTGCTGCCTAAGAAAATATAACTAACAAAGGATGTGGTTTCAAGCAGAATGAGGAAAGGAGGGATTATCTTTATTTCACTGCAGGTTGACCTTTCAAAGAAACAGTAATTCCTATCAAATAGGAGGTAAAATCTTTTGTAAAGAGACATGGAAATGACACGCTCAGCTTTATGTCACTTTTTTTAAAACGCCAAGTGCATTTGAGAAATTCTTGGCTCCTGAATTGTCCCTTTTTTCAAATTTCTCTTAGGTAAGACACACCAGCTTCTTCAAACCATGGTACTGTTCCTTCCATGTAAAAAACCAAAGGAAAAAACAAAATAAATGAAAACAAAACACATCAAATTTCATTTGAGAGCACACAATTGCTCAGCAGGCCCATGTAAGCACTATTCAAGAAGCTAGAGGTATAGAAGCCTCAACCTTCAGCCCATGGCCTAAAGTTTTGTCTCTATCATGGCCCCTCAATTCCCTGGCATGTCCACATTAACTCAAGAATCTTTACTCATTTCCTTTTCAAATGCACAGGATCCAATATATTTGAACCCCGTTCACCTGGGCCGTAATCATCCAAGGACACACCAGAGGAAGGGCAGCCACCCCCTTGCCTGGGGCCTTGGAGCTTATCACAATAGAAATGGACACCTGAACCAGGGGAGCCAAAACAAAGAGAGGCATATTCCTAAAGCCTGAAGCACAGAAGCTACCTATAGACCAGTAGTGGGATTTCACAAATTATGTAACAATCTCTGGGCACATGCTTTTCATGGTCACTCATGCCTATAATCCCAGCCATCTGGGGGATGAGGTGGATGGATCCTTGGGAGTTCCATTCCATCTTGAGCTACAAATTTATCTCAAGGCCTCTTTCAACAACTACATAAGATGTTGTTTCCAAAAAGAGGACAACAGAAAACTAGACACACTTGGTCCAGGTCCCTGGGTTCACTACATGAGTTGTGGAGTCTAAATATTCCATGCCATGAGAAAATACCTGGGATTTTTAGGGAAACGGGCATTTGCATCCCATTTCTAAGGGTTTCCCTTTCACCATGTTACATTTGAATTCTGGGAAGCCCTGCTGGTGATAAGCTATCTAGTATTATGTTGGTTTAGGTATTGAGCTAGTACCTCATGTTTAGTGTTCAGGGTTATGCTGGAATGGCTGCAGACCTCCTTGAATTAGCGATTGCAGACATGTGAACCCTGAGGAAGCTGCATAGCTGAAGCAGGCACTCGAAATATTTATGCACTGCAAGGATTCACTTTCATTTTGGGATTCATCTTCTGGTTGCTGGCTTTTAGTGCTAACTGATACTACCACGGTGGCCGTAATCCAGCAGAGATCGCATGTATGGTTTGCAGGTTTGCTTCTCAAGCCACCAGAAACTCAGCAGAATCCAAATCATTATGGCATTTTCTTTCCTCCCCTGAAACATTGGGCTTTCTAAGTTTGAAAATTGAATAGACTGGGGTAGTCAAGTTTGGGCACCATGTACCACAAACAGAGCTAAAGACAGAGTGAATTACTTCCATCCACTTGTCAAAATATATCAAATTTGCTTGATCACCACAACTTCAAATAAAATTCGGGGGCAACTTAGAGAGGTGAATCAAATACTGCATGATTGGAATGGCTGTGGTTGTATGAGGTGGAGAGCTGCAGAGTTGGGCTGAAACTGTTCACAGAAATCCACAAGCTTTTGGTTGCCAGGCAACCACACTGGGCTGTGATTGGCTGAGCACCATTGTGAGCTGGACTTTAGTCTCTATGATAAAAGTGTGCAGTAGGAGACCTGAGTCACAATGCTGGGCGTTGCCATGGAGACCTCAGTGGCACAGAGGACCTTGCAGGGCAAGATTTAAATAGGATGAATATTCTTGGCCTGGTATGCCACAATACACTCACTGAAGGCTTCACTGCTCAGAATTTGTGGATGGAAATGCTTGCCAATCTACACATGGATGTACTTTCAATGGGATATGAAATATTCCAGGGCCTGGCAGATGATCTCTGACATGTCCTATCATTGAGCATACCCTTTTCCGTTGTCATGTCTGTCATTTGGCTGAGTCCTGTTCCATAAGCTATTCAGTCAAGACATGCTGGCATCATTCACCTGCAGTATAAGAGCTTTCTGTGAAATTTCTCAGCAGAAATCCTCTGCAAGCACATAGCTTTGGATATGAGAGACAGTGGTGGAAGTTGAATTTCAAGGGCAGATATTTGAAAACAATGAAACAAGCCCCAAATAAGATCTTTACATGTTTCCCAGATGAATATGTTTGGAAATATGGAAAAGTTGTAGATCAAGACTGAGAAGAGTGCACACCCATTTCAAGGTACAAAAACCAGGGAAAAAACATGGGAAAGCAAGAGAGCTGGTTAATCTGATGTAAAAATCTTTGATGATGAAAGGAAAAGTATATTCTCATGATGATTTAATCAGGCTGTAGAAGTGAAGTTCTCATGTTGGTTTTCCTATGTGTGGCATGCTGCATTGGGCAGTGGATGCAGAACAGGAGATCTTCAAATAAATCTGGTGGAACACAAAATACTCAAAAAAAATCAGCCTAAATGCTGTGTATTCCTTCCCTTTGAGAACATATATGGATAATGTACGAAGTTTCAAAAGAGAAAATGTCTATTGGGTCATGGTTTCACCAATGAAATGGTCACATCACATAACATTTTGAATGTTGCTTTCACACTTGCTTTGGTACCGGGCCTGAGTAAAGCAGAATGCAGAGTAAGCCTGTTCAATAGATGTGCATTCCATAAGTGGTTTTAAAACCAGTGAAACCCTTTGGACTTAGTGTTTGTATTTTATTGGTTGATTTATTTTTCAAATTGTTTGTTTTACTCTTTTTAACTGTGAGTCAGGGAAGCCCTCACTCATAGTGATTTGACCACTCCAAAAGCTCTGAAAGTATTCATGTAACAGCTGTTACATGTTATAAGTTTCTCCTATTAAAACGTGAAAGACTAACAGACTCTGCGACTTTTCATCTAAATTCAGTGTTGGGCTAAATTCAGTGTTGGAGTTTTTACAAGTCCTTTGAAATGTGTCCTCCTCTAGTCACTGGTCGTGCTGGAATTTACTTTCTTGTGAAGACAGGATTTGAGCAAATTGACACAAGTACAGTTTGCCACTACTCTGCACACCTGGTTAAGTATCGAGTTCCCTAAATGGTGTGTGTTTTATTTTGAACTCTGCTCACACTTTGCTCATCCAGTTAGAACCACACGTCTCCAGGCCATAGCGTTCCAGGCCTAAACAAGAAAATTTCCATTCCGTTTTGGCAGTTCATTCGTCTCTGATAATTACTTTTCGCACAAATGTGTGCTTAAGAAGAGGCCCTGTCCAAATGTGGAGAGGCCCATTTTCATTCACTCACTTTCAGACTTTCTAAGATTTTCAGTTACTAGAGGTTTGCCCAGACTTGCCATTGTCAAGGGACAGTGCACTTCACTTGAAGTTGTGCAGTATTACTTCATGGGTGTCCATGGAAATTCCACCAATGGGAAACTCTTGCTGTAGTCATCTCCAAGTGTTGCTGCTTAAGAAAATATAACTAACAAAGGATGTGGTTTCAAGCAGAATGAGGAATGGAGAGATTATCTTTATTTCAGTGCAGGTTGACCTTTCAAAGAAACAGTAATTCCTATCAAGTAGGAGGTAAAACCTTTTGTAAAGAGACATGGAAATGACACGCTCAACTTTATGTCACATATTTAAAATGCAAAGGGCATTTGAGAAATTCTTGGCTGCTGAATTGTCCCTTTTTTCAAATTTCTCTTAGGTAAGACACACCAGCTTCTTCACACCATGGTACTGTTCCTTCCATGTAAAAAACCAAAGGAACAAACAAAATAAATTTAAACAAAACCCATGAAATAATATTTGAGAGCACACAATTGCTCAGCAGGCCCATGTAAACACTATTCATGAAGCCAGAGTTACAGAAGCCTCAGCCTTCAGCCCATGGCCTGAAGTTTTGTCTCTATCATGGCCCCTCAATTCCCTGGCATGTACACATTAACTCATGAATCTTTACTAATTTCCTTTTCAAATGCACAGGATCCAATATATTTTAACCCCGTTCACCTGGGCCGTAATCATCCAAGGACACACCAGAGGAAGGGCAGCCACCCCCTTGACTGGGGCCTTGGAGCTTATCACAATAGAAATGGACACCTGAACAAGGGGAGCCAAAACAAAGAGAGGCATATTCCTAAAGCCTGAAGCACAGAAGCTACCTATAGACCAGTAGTGGGATTTCACAAATTATGTAAGAATCTCTTTGCACATGCTTGGCATGGTCGCTCATGCCTATAATCCCAGCCATCTGGGGGCTGAGGTGGATGGATCCTTGGGAGTTCCACTCCATCTTGGGCTACAAATTTATCTCAAGGCCTCTTTCAACAACTACATAAGATGCTGTTTCCAAAAAGAGGACAACAGAAAACTAGACACACTTGGTCCAGGTCTCCGGGTTCACTACATGAGTTGTTGAGACTAAGTATTCCATGCCATGAGAAAATACCTGGGATTTTTAGGGCAAGGGGCATTTGCATCCCGTTTCTAAGGGTTTCCCTTTCACCATGTTACATTTGAATTCTGGGAAGACCTGCTGGTGATAAGCTATGTAGTATTATGTTGGTTTAGGTATTGAGCTAGTACCTCATGTTTATTGTTCAGGGTTATGCTGGAATGGCTGCACGCCTCCTTGAAATAGCGATTGCAGACATGTTAACCCCGAAGAAGCTGCATAGTTGAAGCAGGCACTCGAAATATTCATGCACTGCAAGGATTCACTTTCATTTTGGGACTCATCTTCTGGTTGCTGGCTTTTAGTGCTAACTGATACTACCATGGTGGCAGTAATCCAGCAGAGATTGCATGTATGGTTTGCAGGTTTGCTTCCCAAGCCACCAGAAACTCAGCAGAACACAAATCATTCTGGCATTTTCTTTCCTCCCCTGAAACATTTGGCTTTCTAAGTTTCAAAATTGAATAGACTGTGGTAGTCAAGTTTGGACCCCATGTACCACAAACAGAGCTAAAGACAGAGCGAATTACGTCCCTCCACTTGTCAAAATATATCAAATTTGCTTGATCACCACAACTTCAAATAAAATTCGGGGGCAACTTAGAGAGGTGAATCAAATACTGCATGATTGGAATGGCTGTAGTTGTATGTGGTGGAGAGCTGCAGAGTTGGGATGAAATTGTTCACAGAAATCCACAAGTTTTTGGTTGCCAGGCAACCACACTGGGCTGAGATTGGCTGAACATCACTGTGAGGTGGATTTTAGGCTCTAGGTGTGAAAATTTAAAAGACTGGTGTATTCAAGTTTGGAACCCATAAACTCAGACATAGCAAATGGTTTTCCAATTACTTCACTCCAATTCTCAAAATATGTCAAATTTTGTTGATAACTACAACTATAAAAAAAATTCTGAGGCAACATAGAGAGGCTAATCAAATACTGCATGATTGGAATTGCTGTGGTTGTATGAGGTGGAAAGCTGCAATTTTGGGCTGAAACAGTTCACAGAAATCCACAACCTTGTGGTTGCCAGACAACCACACTGTGCTGTGATTTGCTGAGCACCATTGTGAGCTGGACTTTAGGCTCTAGGATACAAGTGTGCAGTAGGAGACCTGAGTCACAATGCTTGGCGTTTCCATGGAGACCTCAGTGGCACAGAGGACCTTTTAGGGAAAGATTTAAATAGGATGAATATTCTTGGCCTGGTATGCCACAATACACTCTCTGAAGGCTTCACTGCTCAGAATTTGTGGATGGAAATGCTTGCCAATCTACACATGGATGTACTTTCAATGGGATATGAAATATTCCAGGGCCTGGCAGATGATCTCTGACATGTCCTATCATTGAGCATACACTTTTCCCTTGTCATGTCTGTCATTTAGCTGAGTCCTGTTCCCTAAGCTATTCAGTCAAGACTTGCTGGCATCATTCACCTGCAGTATAAGAGCTTTCTGTGAAATTTCTCAGCAGAAATCCAGTGCAAGCACATAGCTTTGGATATGAGAGACAGTGGTGGAAGTTGAATTTCAAGGGCAGATATTTGAAAACAATGAAACAAGCCCCAAATATGATCTTTACATGTTTCCCAGATGAATATGTTTGGAAATATTGGGGAACATGGAGATCAAGACTGAGAAGAGTGCACACCCATTTCAAGGTACAAAAACCAGGGAAAAAACATGGGAAAGCAAGAGACCTGGTTAATCTGATGTAAAAATCTTTGATTATGAAAGGAAAAGTATATTCTCATGATGATTTAATCAGGCTGTAGAAGTGAAGTTCTCATTTTGGTTGTCCTATGTGTGGCATTCTGAATTGGGCAGTGGATGCAGGACAGGAGATCTTCAAATAAATCTGGTGGAACACAAAACTACAGAAAAAAATCAGCCTAAATCCTGTGAAATCCCTCCCTTTGAGAAAATATATGGATAATGTACGAAGTTTCAAAAGAGAAAATGTCTATTGGGTCATGGTTTCACCACTGAAATGGTCACTTCACATAACATTTTGAATTTTGCTTTCACACTTGCTCCTCTACCGGGCCTGAGTAAAGCAAAATGCAGAGTAAGCCTGTTCAATAGATGTGCATTCCATAAGTGGTTTTAAAACCAGTGAAACCCTTTGGACTTAGTGTTTTTATTTTATTGGTAGATTTAGTTTTCAAATTGTTTGTTTTACTCTTTTTAACTGTGAGTCAGGGAAGCCCTCACTCATAGTGATTTGACCTCTCCAAAAGCTCTGAATGTATTCATGTAACAGCTATTACATGTTATAAGTTTCTCCTATTAAAACGTGAAAGACTAACAGACTCTGCCACTTTTCATCTAAATTCAGTGTTGGGCTAAATTCAGTGTTGGACTTTTTACAAGTCCTTTGAAATGTGTCCTCCTCTAGTCACTGGTCGTGCTGGAATTTACTTTCTTGTGAACACAGGATTTGAGCAAATTGACACAAGTACAGTTTGCCACTACTCTGGACACCTGGTTAAGTATCGAGTTCCCTAAATGGTGTGTGTTTTATTTTGATCTCTGCTCACACTTTATCTCATCCAGTTAGAACCACACGGATCCAGGCCATAGCGTTCCAGGCCTAAACAAGAAAATTTCCATTCCGTTTTGGGAGTTCATTCCTCTCTCATAATTACTTTTTCCACAAATGTGTGCTTAAGGAGAGGCCCTGTCCAAATGTGGAATGGCCCATTTTCATTCACTCACTTTCAGACTTTTTAAGATTTTCAGTTACTAGTGGTTTGCCCAGACTTGCCATGGTAAAGGGACAGTGCACTTCACTTGAAGTTGTGCAGTATTACTTCATGTGTCTCCATGGAAATTCCACCAATGGGAAACTCTTGCTGTAGTCATCTCCAAGTGTTGCTGCGTAAGAAAATATAACTAACAAAGAATGTGCTTTCAAGCAGAATGAGGAAAGAGGGATTATCTTTATTTCAGTGCAGGTTGACCTTTCAAAGAAACAGTAATTCCTATCAAATAGGAGGTAAAATCTTTTGTAAAGAGACATGGACATGACACGCTCAACTTTATGACACTTTTTTAAAAATGCCAAGTGCTTTTGAGAAATTCTTGGCTGTGCTGAATTGTCCCTTTTTTCAAATTTCTCTTAGGTAAGACACTCCAGCTTCTTCAAACCATGGTACTGTTCCTTCCATGTAAAAAACCAAAGGAAAAAACAAAATAAATTAAAACAAAACCCATGAAATAACATTTGAGAGCACACAATTGCTCAGCAGGCCCCTTTAAGCACTATTCAAGAAGCTAGAGGTACAGAAGCCTCAGCCTTCATCCCATGGCCTGAAGTTTTGTCTCTATCATGGCCCCTCAATTCCCTGGCATGTCCACATTAACAGATGAATCTTTACTCATTTCCTTTTCAAATGCACAGGATCCAATATATTTGAACCCTGTTCACCTGGGCAGTAATCATCCAAGGACACACCAGAGGAAGGTCAGCCACCCCCTTGCCTGGGGCCTTGGAGCTTATCACAATAGAAATGGACACCTGAACAAGGGGAGCCAAAACAAAGAGAGGCATATTCCTAAAGCCTGAAGCACAGAAGCTACCTATAGACCAGTAGTGGGATTTCACAAATTATGTAAGAATCTCTGTGCACATGCTTGGCATGGTCGCTCATGC
Organism: Cavia porcellus; assembly: GCF_034190915.1. Lineage (NCBI taxonomy): Eukaryota > Metazoa > Chordata > Mammalia > Rodentia > Caviidae > Cavia > Cavia porcellus. Next base: position 29,702,481 of record NW_026947517.1, on the reverse strand, counting down.
CTATAATCCCAGCCATCTGGGGGCTGAGGTGGATGGATCCTTGGGAGTTCCACTCCATCTTGGGCTACGAATTTATCTCAAGGCCTCTTTCAACAACTACATAAGATGCTGTTTCCAAAAAGAGGACAACAGAAAACTAGACACACTTGGTCCAGGTCTCCGGGTTCACTACACGAGTTGTGGAGTCTAAATATTCCATGCCATGAGAAAATACCTGGGATTTTTAGGGAATGGGGCATTTGCATCCCGTTTCTAAGGGTTTCCCATTCACCATGTTACATTTGAATTCTGGGAAGACCTGCTGGTGATAAGCTATCTAGAATTATGTTGGTTTAGGTATTGAGCTACTACCTCATGTTTAGTGTTCAGGATTATGCTGGAATGGCTGCGGACCTCCTTGAAATAGCGATTGCAAACATGTGAACCCCGAGGAAGCTGGATAGTTGAAGCAGGCACTCCAAATATTAATGCACTGCAAGGATTCACTTTCATTTTGGGACTCATCTTCTGGTTGCTGGCTTTTAGTGCTAACTGATACTACCATCGTGGCAGTAATCCAGCAGAGATTGCATGTATGGTTTGCAGGTTTGCTTTCCAAGCCACCAGAAACTCAGCAGAACCCACATCATTGTGGCATTTTCTTTCCTCCCCTGAAACATTTGGCTTTCTAAGTTAGAAAATTGAATAGACTGGGGTAGTCAAGTTTGGACCCTATGTACCACAAACAGAGCTAAAGACAGAGCCAATTACTTCCCTCCACTTGTCAAAATATGTCAAATTTGCTTGATCACCACAACTTCAAATAAAATTCGGGGGCAACTTAGAGAGGTGAATCAAATACTGCATGACTCGAATGGCTGTGGTTGTATGAGGTGGAGAGCTGCAGAGTTGGGCTGAAACATTTCACAGAAATCCACAAGCTTGTGGTTGCCAGGCAACCACACTGGGCTGTGATTGGCTGAGCACAATTGTGAGCTGGACTTTAGGTTCTAAGTTACAAGTTTGTAGCAGGAGACCTGAGTCACAATGCTGGGCGTTGCCATGGAGACCTCAGTGGCACAGAGGACCTTGTAGGGCAAGATTTAAATAGGATGAATATTGTTGGCCTGGTATGCCACAATATTCTCTCTGAAGGCTTCACTGCTCAGAATTTGTGGATGGAAATGCTTGCCAGTCTACACATGGATGTACTTTCAATGGGATATGAAATATGCCAGGGCCTGGCAGATGATCTCTGCCATGTCCTATCCTTTAGCATACGGTATTCCCTTGTCATGTTTGTCTTTTGGCTGAGTCCTGTTCCCTAAGCTATTCAGTCAAGACTTGCTGGCATCATTCACCTGCAGTATAAGAGCTTTCTGTGAAATTTCTCAGCAGAAATCCAGTGCAAGCACATAGCTTTGGATATGAGAGACAGTGGTGGAAGTTGAATTTCAAGGGCAGATATTTGAAAACAATGAAACAAGCCCCAAATATGATCTTTACATGTTTCCCAGATGAATATGTTTGGAAATATTGGGGAACATGGAGATCAAGACTGAGAAGAGTGCACACCCATTTCAAGGTACAAAAACCAGGGAAAAAACATGGGAAAGCAAGAGACCTGGTTAATCTGATGTAAAAATCTTTGATTATGAAAGGAAAAGTATATTCTCATGATGATTTAATCAGGCTGTAGAAGTGAAGTTCTCATTTTGGTTGTCCTATGTGTGGCATTCTGAATTGGGCAGTGGATGCAGGACAGGAGATCTTCAAATAAATCTGGTGGAACACAAAACTACTGAAAAAAATCAGCCTAAATCCTGTGAAATCCCTCCCTTTGAGAAAATATATGGATAATGTACGAAGTTTCAAAAGAGAAAATGTCTATTGGGTCATGGTTTCACCACTGAAATGGTTACTTCACATAACATTTTGAATTTTGCTTTCACACTTGCTCCTCTACCGGGCCTGAGTAAAGCAAAATGCAGAGTAAGCCTGTTCAATAGATGTGCATTCCATAAGTGGTTTTAAAACCAGTGAAACCCTTTGGACTTAGTGTTTGTATTTTATTGGTTGATTTATTTTTCAAATTGTTTGTTTTACTCTTTTTAACTCTGAGTCAGGGAAGCCCTCACTCATAGTGATTTAGACCTCTCCAAAAGCTCTGAAAGTATTCATGTAACAGCTATTACATGTTATAAGTTTCTCCTATTAAAACGTGAAAGACTAACAGACTCTGCCACTTTTCATCTAAATTCAGTGTTGGGCTAAATTCAGTGATGGACTTTTTACAAGTCCTTTGAATTGTGTCCTCCTCTAGTCACTGGTCATGCTGGAATTTACTTTCTTGTGAAGACAGGATTTGAGCAAATTGACACAAGTACAGTTTGCCACTACTCTGCACACCTGGATAAGTATCGAGTTCCCTAAATGGTGTGTGTTTTATTTTGATCTCTGCTCACACTTTGCTCATCCAGTTAGAACCACAGGGCTCCAGGCCATAGCGTTCCAGGCCTAAACAAGAAAATTTCCATTCCGTTTTGGGAGTTCATTCATCTCTCATAATTACATTTTCCACAAATGTGTGCTTAAGGAGAGGCCCTGTCCAAATGTGGAGAGGCCCATTTTCATTCACTCACTTTCAGACTTTCTAAAATTTTCAGTTACTAGAGGTTTGCCCAGACTTGCCATTGTCAAGGGACAGTGCACTTCACTTGAAGTTGTGCAGTATTACTTCATGTGTCTCTATGGAAATTCCACCAATGGGAAACTCTTGCTGTAGTCATCTCCAAGTGTTGCTGCCTAAGAACATATAACTAACAAAGGATGTGGTTTCAAGCTGAATGAGGAAAGGAGGGATTATCATTATTTCAGTGCAGGTTGACCTTTCAAAGAAACAGTAATTCCTATCAAAAGAGGTAAAATCTTTTGTAAAGAGACATGGACATGACACGCTCAACTTTATGTCCCTTTTTTTAAAATGCCAAGGGCATTTGAGAAATTCTTGGCTGCTGAATTGTCCCTTTTTTCAAATTTCTCTTAGGTAAGACACCCCAGCTTCTTCAAACCATGGTACTGTTTCTTCCATGTAAAAAACCAAAGGAAAAAACAAAATAAATTAAAACAAAACCCATGAAATAACATTTGAGAGCACACAATTGCTCAGTAGGCCCATGTAAACACTATTCAAGAAGCTAGAGGTACAGAAGCCTCAGCCTTCAGCCCATGGCATGAAGTTTTGTCTCTATCATGGCCCCTCAATTCCCTGGCATGTCCATATTAACTCATGAATATTTACTCATTTCCTTTTCAAATGCACAGGATCCAATATATTTGAACCCTGTTCACCTGGGCAGTAATCATCCAAGGACACACCAGAGGAAGGGCAGCCACCCCCTTGCCTGGGGCCTTGGAGCTTATCACAATAGAAATGGACACCTGAACAAGGGGAGCCAAAACAAAGAGAGGCATATTCCTAAAGCCTGAAGCACAGAAGCTACCTATAGAACAGTAGTGGGATTTCACAAATTATGTAAGAAACTCTGTGCACATGCTTGGCATGGTAGCTCATGCCTATAATCCCAGCCATCTGGGGGCTGAGGTGGATGGATCCTTGGGAGTTCCACTCCATCTTGGGCTACGAATTTATCTCAAGGCCTCTTTCAACCACTACATAAGATGTTGTTACCAAAAAGAGGACAACAGAAAACTAGACACACTTGCTCCAGGTCCCTGGGTTCACTACACGAGTTGTGGAGTCTAAATATTCCATGCCATGAGAAAATACCTGGGATTTTTAGGGAAAGGGGCATTTGCATCCCATTTCTAAGGGTTTCCCTTTCACCATGTTACATTTGAATTCTGGGAAGACCTGCTGGTGATAAGCTATCTAGTATTATGTTGGTTTAGGTATTGAGCTAGTACATCATATTTAGTGTTCAGGGTTATGCTGGAATGGCTGGGGACCTCCTTGAAATAGCGATTGCAGACATGTGAACCCCGAGAAAGCTGGATAGTTAAAGCAGGCACTCCAAATATTCATGCACTGCAAGGATTCACTGTCATTTTGGGAGTCATCTCCTGGTTGCTGGCTTTTAGTGCTAACTGATACTACCATGGTGGCAGTAATCCAGCAGAGATTGCATGTATGGTTTGCAGGTTTGCTTCCCAAGCCACCAGAAACTCAGCAGAACTCACATCATTTTGGCATTTTCTTTCCTCCCCTTAAACATTTGGCTTTCTAAGTTTGAAAGTTGAATAGACTGGTGTAGTCAAGTTTGGGCCCCATGTACCACAAACAGAGCTAAAGATAGAGCGAATTACTTCCCTCCACTTGTCAAAATATGTCAAATTTGCTTGATCACAACCACTTCAAAGAAAATTCGGGGGCAACTTAGAGAGGCTAATCAAATACTGCATGATTGGAATGGCTGTGGTTGTATGAGGTGGAAAGCTGCACAGTTGGGCTGGAACTGTTCACAGAAATCCACAGGCTTGTGGTTGTCAGGCAACAAAGCTGGGCTGAGATTGGCTGAACATCACTGTGAGGTGGATTTTAGGCTCTAGGTGTGAAAATTTAAAAGACTGGTGTAGTCAAGTTTGGAACCCATAGATCTCAGACATAGCAAAAGGTTTTCCCATTACTTTCCTCCACTTCTCAAAATATGTCAAATTTTGTTGATCACTACAACTGTAAAAAAAAAATTCTGAGGCAACATCGAGAGGCTAATCCAATACTGCATGATTGGAATTGCTGTGGTTGTATGAGTTGGAAAGCTGCAGAGTTGGGCTGAAACAGTTCACAGAAATCCACAAGCTTGTGGTTGCCAGACAACCACACTGGGCTGTGATTGGCTGAGCACGATTGTGAGCTGGACTTTAGGCTCTAGGATACAAGTGTGCAGTAGGAGACCTGAGTCACAATGCTGGGCGTTGCCATGGAGACCTCAGTGGCACAGAGGAACTTGTAGGGCAAGATTTAAATAGGATGAATATTCTTGGCCTGGTATGCCACAATATTCTCTCTGAAGGCTTCACTGCTCAGAATTTGTGGATGGAAATGCTTGCCAATCTACACATGGATGTACTTTCAATGGGATATGAAATATTCCAGGGCCTGGCAGATGATCTCTGATATGTCCTATCATTGAGCATACCCTTTTCCCTTGTCATGTCTGTCATTTGGCTGAGTCCTGTTTCCTAAGCTATTCAGTCAAGACTTGCTGAGATTATTCAACTGCTGTATAAGAGCTTTCTGTGAAATTTCTCAGCAGAAATCCTCTGCAAGCACATAGCTTTGGATATGAGAGACAGTGGTGGAAGTTGAATTTCCAGGGCAGATATTTGAAAACAATGAAACAAGCCCCAAATATGATCTTTACATGTTTCCCAGATGAATATGTTTGGAAATATTGGGGAACATGGAGATCAAGACTGAGAAGAGTGCACACCCATTTCAAGGTACAAAAACCAGGGAAAAACATGGGAAAGCAAGAGAGCTGGTTAATCTGATGTAAAAATCTTTGATGATGAAAGGAAAAGTATATTATCATGATGATTTAATCAGGCTGTAGAAGTGAAGTTCTCATGTTGGTTGTCCTATGTGTGGCATTCTGAATTGGGCAGTGGATGCAGGACAGGAGATCTTCAAATAAATCTGGTGGAACACAAAATACTGAAAAAAATCAGCCTAAATCCTGTGAAATCCCTCCCTTTGAGAAAATATATGGATAATGTACGAAGTTTCAAAAGAGAAAATGTCTATTGGGTCATGGTTTCACCACTGAAATGGTCACTTCACATAACATTTTGAATTTTGCTTTCACACTTGCTCATGTACCGGGCCTGAGTAAAGCAGAATGCAGAGTAAGCCTGTTCAATAGATGTGCATTCCTTAAGTGGTTTTAAAACCAGTGAAACCCTTTGGACTGAGTGTTTTTATTTTATTGGTTTATTTATTTTTTCAAACTGTTTGTTTTACTCTTTTTAACTTTGTGAGTCAGGGAAGCCCTCACTCATAGTGATTTAGACCTCTCCAAAAGCTTTGAAGGTATTCATGTAACAGCCATTACATGTTATAAGTTTCTCCTATTAAAACTTGAAAAACTAACAGACTCTGCCACTTTTCATCTAAATTCAGTGTTGGGCTAAATTCAGTGTTGGACTTTTTACAAGTCCTTTGAAATGTGTGCTCCTCTAGTCACTGGTAGTGCTGGAATTCACTTTCTTGTGAAGACAGGATTTGAGCAAATTGACACAAGTACAGTTTGCCACTACTCTGCACACCTGGTTAAGTATCGAGTTCCCTAAATGGTGTGTGTTTTATTTTGATCTCTGCTCACACTTTGCTCATCCACTTAGAACCACAGGGCTCCAGGCCATAGCGTTCCAGGCCTAAACAAGAAAATTTCCATTCAGTTTTCGGAGTTCTTTCTTCTCTCATAATTACTTTTTCCACAAATGTGTGCTTAAGGAGAGGCCCTGTCCAAATGTGGAGAGGCCCATTTTCATTCACTCACTTTCAGACTTTCTAAGATTTTCAGTTACTAGAGGTTTTCCCAGACTTGCCATTGTCAAGGGAAAGTGCACTTCACTTGAAGTTGTGCAGTATTACTACATGGGTCTCCATGGAAATTCCACCAATGGGAAACTCTTGCTGTAGTCGTCTACAAGTGTTGCTGCCTAAGAAAATATAACTAACAAAGGATGTGGTTTCAAGCAGAATGAAGAAAGGAGGGATTATCTTTATTTCAGTGCAGGTTGACCTTTCAAAGAAACAGTAATTCCTATCAAATAGGAGGTAAAATCTTTTGTAAAGAGACATGGACGTGACATGCTCAACTTTATGTCACGTTTTTTAAAATGCCAAGGGCATTTGAGAAATTCTTGGCTGCTGAATTGTCCCTTTTTTCAAATTTCTCTTAGGTAAGACACTCCAGCTTCTTCAAACCATGGTACTGTTCCTTCCATGTAAAAAACCAAAGGAAAAAACAAAATAAATTAAAACAAATCCCATGAAATAACATTTGAGAGCACACAATTGCTCAGCAGGCCCTTGTAAACACTATTCAAGAAGCTAGAGGTACAGAAGCCTCAGCCTTCAGCCCATGGCCTGAAGTTTTGTCTCTATCATGGCCCCTCAATTCCCTGGCATGTCCACATTAACTCATGAATCTTTACTCATTTCCTTTTCAAATGCACAGGATCCAATATATTTGAACCCTGTTCACCTGGGCAGTAATCATCCAAGGACACACCAGAGGAAGGTCAGCCACCCCTTGCCTGGGGCCTTGGAGCTTATCACAATAGAAATGGACACCTGAACAAGGGGAGCCAAAACAAAGAGAGGCATATTCCTAAATCCTGAAGCACAGAAACTACCTATAGACCAGTAGTGGGATTTCACAAATTATGTAAGAATCTCTGTGCACATGCTTGGCATGGTCGCTCATGCCTATAATCCCAGCCATCTGGGGGCTGAGGTGGATGGATCCTTGGGAGTTCCAGTCCATCTTGGGCTACGAATTTATCTCAAGGCCTCTTTCAACAACTACACAAGATGCTGTTTCCAAAAAGAGGACAACAGAAAACTAGGCACACTTGGTCCAGGTTCCTGGCTTCACTACATGAGCTGTGGAGTCTGAATATTCCATGCCATGAGAAAATACCTGGGATTTTTAGGGAAAGGGGCATTTGCATCCCGTTTCTAAGGGTTTCCCTTTCACCATGTTACATTTGAATTCTGGGAAGCCCTGCTGGAGATAAGCTATCTAATATTATGTTGGTTTAGGTATTGAGCTAGTACCTAATATTTAGTTTTCAGGGTTATGCTGGAATGGCTGCGGACCTCCTGGAAATAGTGACTGCAGACTTGTTAACCCCAAGGAAGCTGGATAGTTGAAGCAGGCACTCCAAATATTCATGCACTGCAAGGATTCACTTTCATTTTGGGACTCATCTTCTGGTTTCTGGCTTTTAGTGCTAACTGATACTACCATGGGGGCAGTAATCCAGCAGAGATTGCATGTATGGTTTGCAGGTTTGCTTCCCAAGCCACCAGAAACTCAGCAGAACCCACATCATTTTGGCATTTTCTTTCCTCAACTGAAACATTTGGCTTTCTAAGTTTGAATTGTCCTGTTTTTCAAATTTGTCTTAGGTAAGACACACCAGGTTCTTAAAACACCAGAGGAAGGGCAGCCACTCCCTTGCCTTGGGTCTTGGAGCTACCTATAGATCAGTAGTGGGATTTCACAAATTATGTCAGAAACTCGGTGCGCATGCTTGGCATGGTCGCTCGTGCCTATAATCTCAGCCATCTGGGGGCTGAGGTGATGGATCCTTGGGAGTTCCAGTCCATCTTGGGCTACGAATTTATCTCAAGGCCTCTTTCAACAACTACATAAGATGCTGTTTCCAAAAAGTGGACAACAGAAAACTAGACACACTTGTTCCAGGTCCCTGGGTTCACTACATGAGTTGTGGAGTCTAAATATTCCATGCCAGGAGAAAATACCTGGGATTTTTAGGGAAAGGGGCATTTGCATACCATTTCTAAGGGTTTCCCTTTCACCATGTTACATTTGAATTCTGGAAAGACCTGCTGGTGATAAGCTATGTAGTATTATGTTGGTTTAGGTATTGAGCTAGTACCTCATGTTTAGTGTTCAGGGTTATGCTGGAATGGCTGCAGACCTCCTTGAAATAGCGATTGCAGACATGTGAACCCCGAGAAAGCTGGATAGTTGAAGCAGGCACTCCAAATATTCATGCACTGCAACTATTCCCTTTCATTTTGGGACTCATCTTCTTGTTGCTGTCTTTTAGTGCTAACTGATACTACCATGGTGGCAGTAATCCCGCAGAGATTGCATGTATGGTTTGCAGGTTTGCTTCCCAAGCCACCAGAAACTCAGCAGAACCCAAATCATTGTGGCATTTTCTTTCCTCCCCTGAAACATTTGGCTTTCTAAGTTTGAAATTTGAATAGACTGGGGTAGTCAAGTTTGGACCTCATGTACCACAAACAGAGCTAAAGACAGAGCGAATTACTTCCCTCCACTTGTCAAAATATGTCAAATTTGCTTGATCACCACAACTTTAAAAAATTTGGGGGCAACTTAGAGAGGTGATTCAAATACTGCATGATTGGAATGGCTGTGGTTGTATGAGGTGGAGAGCTGCCGAGTTAGGCTGAAACTGTTCACAGAAATCCACAGGCTTGTGTTTGCCAGGCAACAACTCTGGGCTGAGATTGGCTGAACATCACTGTGAGGTGGATTTTAGGCTCTAGGTGTGAAAATTTAAAAGACTGTGGTAGTCAAGTTTGGAACCCATAGACCTCAGACATACCAAAAGGTTTTCCAATTACTTTCCTCCACTTCTCAAAATATGTAAAATTTTGTTGATCACTACAACTGTAAAAAAAATTATGAGGCAACGTAGAGAGGCTAATCAAATACTGCATGATTGGAATGGCTGTGGTTGTATGAGGTGGAAAGCTGCAGAGTTGGGCTGAAACAGTTCACAGAAATCCACAAGCTTGTGGTTGCCAGGCAACCACACTGGGCTGTGATTGGCTGAGCACCATTGTGAGCTGGACTTTAGGCTCTAGGATACAAGTGTGCAGTAGGAGACCTGAGTCTCAATGCTGGGCGTTGCCATGGAGACCTCAGTGGCACAGAGGACCTTGTACAGCAAGATTTAAATAGGATGAATATTCTTGGCCTGGTATGCCACAATATTCTCTCTGAAAGCTTCACTGCTCAGAATTTTTGGATGGAAATGCTTGCCAATCTACACATGGATGTACTTTCAATGGGATATGAAATATTCCAGGGCCTGGCAGATGATCTCTGACATGTCCTATCATTGAGCATACCCTTTTCCCTTGTCATGTATGTCATTTGGCTGAGTCCTGTTCCATAAGCTATTCAGTCAAGACTTGCTGAGATTATTCAACTGCAGTATAGGAGCTTTCTGTGAAATTTCTCAGCAGAAATCCAGTGCAAGCACATAGCTTTGGATATGAGAGACAGTGGTGGAAGTTGAATTTAAAGGGCAGATATTTGAAAACAATGAAACAAGCCCCAAATAAGATCTTTACATGTTTCCCAGATGAATATGTTTGGAAATATTGGGGAACATGGAGATCAAGACTGAGAAGAGTGCACACCCATTTCAAGGTACAAAAACCAGGGAAAAACATGGGAAAGCAAGAGAGCTGGTTAATCTGATGTAAAAATCTTTGATTATGAAAGGAAAAGTATATTCTCATGATGATTTAATCAGGCTGTAGAAGTGAAGTTCTCATGTTGGTTATCCTATGTGTGGCATTCTGAATTGGGCAGTGGATGCAGGACAGGATATCTTCAAATAAATATGGTGGAACACAAAATACTGAAAGAAAATCAGCCTAAATCCTGTGTATTCCTTCCCTTTGAGAACATATATGGATAATGTATGAAGTTTCAAAAGAGAAAATGTCTATGGGGTCATGGTTTCACCAATGAAATGGTCACATCACATAACATTTTCAAATTTGCTTTCACACTTGCTCCTGTACCGGGCCTGAGTAATGCAGAATGCAGAGTAAACCTGTTCAATAGATGTGCATTCCTTAAGTAGTTATAAAACCAGTGAAACGCTTTGGACTTAGAGTTTGTATTTTATTGGTTGATTTATTTTTCAAATTGTTTGTTTTACTCTTTTTAACTTTGTGTGTCAGGGAAGCCCTCACTCATAGTGATTTAGACCTCTCCAAAAGCTCTGAAGGTATTAATGTCATAGCTATTACATGTTGTAAGTTTCTCCTATTAAAACTTGAAAGACTAACAGACTCTGCCAATTTTCATCTAAATTCAGTGTTGGGCTAAATTCAGTGTTGGACTTTTTACAACTACTTTGAAATGTGTGCTCCTCTAGTCACTGGTCGTGCTGGAATTTACTTTCTTGTGAAGACAGGATTTGAGCAAATTGACACAAGTACAGGTGGCCACTACTCTGCACACCTGGTTAAGTATCGAGTTCCCAAATGGTGTGTGTTTTATTTTGATCTCTGCTCACACTTTGCTCATCCACTTAGAACCACAGGGCTCCAGGCCATAGCGTTCCAGGCCTAAACAAGAAAATTTCCATTCCATTTTGGGAGTGCATTCGTCTCTCATAATTACTTTTTCCACAAATGTGTGCTTAAGGATAGGCCCTGTCCAAATGTGGAGAGGCCCATTTTCATTCACTCACTTTCAGACTTTCTAAGATTTTCAGTTACTAGAGGTTTGCCCAGACTTGCCATTGTCAAGGGACAGTGCACTTCACTTGAGGTTGTGCAGTATTACTTCATGGGTCTCCATGGAAATTCCACCAATGGGAAACTCTTGCTGTAGTCATGTCCAAGTGTTGCTGCATAAGGAAATATAACTAACAAAGGATGTGGTTCCAAGCAGAATGAGGAAAGGAGGGATTATCTTTATTTCAGTGCAGGTTGACATTTCAAAGAAACAGTAATTCCTATCAAATAGGAGGTAAAATCTTTTGTAAAGAGACATGGACATGACACACTCAACTTTATGTCACTTTTTTTTAAAACGCCAAGGGCATTTGAGAAATTCTTGGCTGCTGAATTGTCTCTTTTTTCAAATTTCTCTTAGATAAGACACTCCAGCTTCTTCAAACCATGGTACTGTTCCTTCCAAGTAACAAACCAAAGGAAAAAACAAATTAAATTAAAACAAAACCCATGAAATTACATTTAAGAGCACACAATGCTCAGTAGGCCCATGTAAACACTATTCAAGAAGCTAGAGGTACAGAAGCCTCAGCCTTCAGCCCATGGCCTGAAGTTTTGTCTCTATCATGGGCCCTCAATTCCCTGGCATGTCCACATTAACTCATGAATATTTACTCATTTCCTTTTCAAATGCACAGGATCCAATATATTTGAACCCTGTTCACCTGGGCAGTAATCATCCAAGGACACACCAGAGGAAGGGCAGCCACCCCCTTGCCTGGGGCCTTGGAGCTTATCACAATAGAAATGGACACCTGAAAAAGGGGAGCCAAAACAAAGAGAGGCATATTCCTAAAGCCTGAAGCACAGAAGCTACCTATAGTCCAGTAGTGGGATTTCACAAATTATGTAAGAATATCTGTGCACATGCTTGGCATGGTAGCTCATGCCTATAATCCCAGCTATCTGGGGGCTGAGGTGGATGGATCCTTGGGAGTTCCACTCCATCTTGGGCTACGAATTTATCTCAAGGCCTCTTTCAACAACTACACAAGATGCTGTTTCCAAAAAGAGGACAACAGAAAACTAGACACACTTGGTCCAGGTCCGTGGGTTCACTACATGAATTGTGGAGTCTAAATATTCCATGCCATGAGAAAATACATGGGATTTTTAGGGAAAGGGGCATTTGCATCCCGTTTCTCAGGGTTTCCCTTTCACCATGTTACATTTGAATTCTGGGAAGCCCTGCTGGAGATAAGCTATCTAGTATTATGTTGGTTTAGGTATTGAGCTAGTACCTCATGTTTAGTGTTCAGGGTTATGCTGGAATGTCTGCAGACCTCCTTGAAATAGCGATTGCAGACATGTGAAACCCGAGGAAGCTGGATAGTTGAAGCAGGCACTCCAAATATTCATGCTCTGCAAGGATTCACTTTCATTTTTGGACTCATGTTCTGGTTGCTGGCTTTTAGTGCTAACTGATACTACCATGGTGGCAGTAATCCAGCAGAGATTGCATGTATGGTTTGCAGGTTTGCTTCCCAAGCCACTAGAAACTCAGCAGAACCCAAGTCATTGTGGCATTTTCTTTCCTCCCCTGAAACATTTGGCTTTCTAAGTTTGAAAATTGAATAGACTGTGGTAGTCAAGTTTGGACCCCATGTACCACAAACAGTGCTAAAGACAGAGCAAATTACATCCCTCCACTTGTCAAAATATGTCAAATTTGCTTGATCACCACAACTTCAAGAAAATTCGGGGGCAACTTAGAGAGGTGGATCAAATACTGCATGATTGGAATGGCTGTGGTTGTATGAAGTGGAGAGCTGCAGAGTTGGGCTGAAACTGTTCACAGAAATCCACAGACTTGTGGTTGCCAGGCAACCACGCTGGGCTGAGATTGGCTGAACATCACTGTGAGGTGGATTTTAGGCTCTAGGTGTGAAAATTTAAAAGACTGGGGTAGTCATGTTTGGAACCCTTGGACCTCAGACATACCAAAAGGTTTTCCAATTACTTCCTTCCACTTCTCAAAATATGTCAAATTTTGTTGATCACTACAACTGTAAAAAAAAATTCTGAGGCAACATAGAGAGGCTAATCAAATACTGCATGATTGGAATGGCTGTGGTTGTATGAGGTGGAAAGCTGCAGAGTTGGAATGAAACAGTTCACAGAAATCCACAAGCTTGTGGTTGCCATGCAACCACACTGGGCTGTGATTGGCTGAGCATCATTGTGAGCTGGACTTTAGCCTCTAGGATACAAGTGTGCAGTAGGAACCCTGAATCACAATGCTGGGCATTGCCATGGAGACCTCAGTGGCACAGAGGACCTTGTAGGGCAAGATTTAAATAGGATGAATATTCTTGGCCTAGTATGCCACAATATACTCTCTGAAGGCTTCACTGCTCAAAATTTGTGGATGGAAATGCTTGCCAATCTACACATGGATGTACTTTCAATGGGATATGAAATATGCCAGGGCCTGGCAGATGATCTCTGCCATGTCCTATCCTTGAGCATACACTTTTCCCTTGTCATGTCTGTCATTTGGCTGAGTCCTGTTCCCTAAGCTATTCAGTCAAGACTTGCTGGCATCATTCACCTGCAGTATAAGAGCTTTCTGTGAAATTTCTCAGCAGAAATCCTCTGCAAGCACATAGCTTTGTATATGAGAGACAGTGGTGGAAGTTGAGTTTCAAGGGCAGATAATTAAAAACAATGAAACAAGCCCCGAATAAGATCTTTACATGTTTCCCAAAAGAATATGTTTGGAAATATTGGGGAAGATGGAGATCAAGACTGAAAAGAGTGCACACCCATTTCAAGGTACAAAAACCAGGGAAAAGCATGGGAAAGCAAGAGAGCTGGTTAATCTGATGTAAAAATCTTGATGATGAAAGGAAAAGTATATTCTCATGATGATTTAATTAATCTGTAGATGTGAAGTTCTCATGTTGGTTGCCCTATGTGTGGCCTTCTGCATTGGGCAGTGGATGCAGGACAGGATATCTTCAAATAAATCTGGTGGAACACAAAATACTGAAAAAAATCAGCCTAAATCCTGTGTAATCCTTCTCTTTGAGAAAATATATGGATAATGTATGAAGTTTCAAAAGAGAAAATGTCTATGGGGTCATGGTTTCAGCAATGAAACGGTCACTTCACATAACATTTTGAATTTTGCTTTCACACTTGCTCATGTTCCGGGCCTGAGTAAAGCAGAATGCAGAGTAAGCCTGTTCAATAGATGTGCATTCCATAAGTGGTTTTAAAACCAGTGAAACCCTTTGGATTAGTGTTTGTATTTTATTGGTTGATTTATTTTTCAAATTGTTTGTTTTACTCTTTTTAACTTTGTGAGTCAGGGAAGCCCTCACTCATAGTGATTTAGACTTCTCCAAAAGCTCTGAAAGTATTCATGTAACAGCTATTACATGTTATAAGTTTCTCCTATTAAAACTTGAAAGACTAACATACTCTGCCACTATTCATCTAAATTCAGTGTTGGGCTGAACTCAGTGTTGGACTTTTTACAAGTCCTTTGAAATGTGTCCTCCTCTAGTCACTGGTCGTGCTGGAATTTACTTTCTTGTGAAGACAGGATTTGAGCAAATTGACACAAGTACAGTTTGCCACTACTCTGCACACCTGGTTAAGTATCGAGTTCCCTAAATGGTGTGTGTTTTATTTTGATCTCTGCTCACACTTTGCTCATCCAGTTAGAACCACAGGGCTCCAGGCCATAGCATTCCAGGCCTAAACAAGAAAATTTCCATTCCGTTTTGGGAGTGCATTCGTCTCTCATAATTACTTTTTCCACAAATGTGTGCTTAAGGAGAGGCCTTGTCCAAATGTGGAGAGGCCCATTTTCATTCACTCACTTTCAGACTTTCTAAGATTTTCAGTTACTAGAGGTTTGCCCAGACTTGCCATGGTCAAGGGACAGTGCACTTCACTTGAAGTTGTGCAGTATTACTTCATGTGTCTCCATGGAAATTCCACCAATTGGAAACTCTTGCTGTAGTCATGTCCAAGTGTTGCTGCATAAGGAAATATAACTAACAAAGGATGTGGTTCCAAGCAGAATGAGGAAAGGAGGGATTATCTTTATTTCAGTGCAGGTTGACATTTCAAAGAAACAGTAATTCCTATCAAATAGGAGGTAAAATCTTTTGTAAAGAGACATGGACATGACACGCTCAACTTTATGTCACTTTTTTTTTAAAACGCCAAGGGCATTTTAGAAATTCTTGGCTGCTGAATTGTCCCTTTTTTCAAATTTCTCTTAGATAAGACACTCCAGCTTCTTCAAACCATGGTACTGTTCCTTACATGTAAAAAACCAAAGGAAAAAACACAATAAATTAAAACAAAACCCATGAAATAACATTTAAGAGCACACAATGCTCAGTAGGCCCATGTAAACACTATTCAAGAAGCTAGAGGTACAGAAGCCTCAGCCTTCAGCCCATGGCCTGAAGTTTTGTCTCTATCATGGCCCCTCAATTCCCTGGCATGTCCACATTAACTCATGAATATTTACTCATTTCCTTTTCAAATGCACAGGATCCAATATATTTGAACCCTGTTCACCTGGGCAGTAATCATCCAAGGACACACCAGAGGAAGGGCAGCCACCCGCTTGCCTGGGGCCTTGGAGCTTATCACAATAGAAATGGACACCTGAAAAAGGGGAGCCAAAACAAAGAGAGGCATATTCCTAAAGCCTGAAGCACAGAAGCTACCTATAGTCCAGTAGTGGGATTTCACAAATTATGTAAGAATATCTGTGCACATGCTTGGCATGGTAGCTCATGCCTATAATCCCAGCCATCTGGGGGCTGAGGTGGATGGATCCTTGGGAGTTCCACTCCATCTTGGGCTACGAATTTATCTCAAGGCCTCTTTCAACAACTACACAAGATGCTGTTTCCAAAAAGAGAACAACAGAAAACTAGACACACTTGGTCCAGGTCCGTGGGTTCACTACATGAATTGTGGAGTCTAAATATTCCATGCCATGAGAAAATACATGGGATTTTTAGGGAAAGGGGCATTTGCATCCCGTTTCTCAGGGTTTCCCTTTCACCATGTTACATTTGAATTCTGGGAAGCCCTGCTGGAGATAAGCTATCTAGTATTATGTTGGTTTAGGTATTGAGCTAGTACCTCATGTTTAGTGTTCAGGGTTATGCTGGAATGTCTGCAGACCTCCTTGAAATAGCGATTGCAGACATGTGAAACCCGAGGAAGCTGGATAGTTGAAGCAGGCACTCCAAATATTCATGCTCTGCAAGGATTCACTTTCATTTTTGGACTCATGTTCTGGTTGCTGGCTTTTAGTGCTAACTGATACTACCATGGTGGCAGTAATCCAGCAGAGATTGCATGTATGGTTTGCAGGTTTGCTTCCCAAGCCACTAGAAACTCAGCAGAACCCAAGTCATTGTGGCATTTTCTTTCCTCCCCTGAAACATTTGGCTTTCTAAGTTTGAAAATTGAATAGACTGGGGTAGTCAAGTTTGGACCCCATGTACCACAAACAGTGCTAAAGACAGAGCAAATTACTTCCCTCCACTTGTCAAAATATGTCAAATTTGCTTGATCACCACAACTTCAAGAAAATTGGGGAGCAACTTAGAGAGGTGGATCAAATACTGCATGATTGGAATGGCTGTGGTTGTATGAAGTGGAGAGCTGCAGAGTTGGGCTGAAACTGTTCACAGAAATCCACAGACTTGTGGTTTCCAGGCAACCACGCTGGGCTGAGATTGGCTGAACATCACTGTGAGGTGGATTTTAGGCTCTAGGTGTGAAAATTTGAAAGACTGGGGTAGTCATGTTTGGAAACCTTGGACCTCAGACATACCAAAAGGTTTTCCAATTACTTCCCTCCACTTCTCAAAATATGTCAAATTTTGTTGATCACTACAACTGTAAAAAAAAATTCTGAGGCAACATAGAGAGGCTAATCAAATACTGCATGATTGGAATGGCTGTGGTTGTATGAGGTGGAAAGCTGCAGAGTTGGGCTGAAACAGTTCACAGAAATCCACAAGCTTGTGGTTGCCATGCAACCACACTGGGCTGTGATTGGCTGAGCATCATTGTGAGCTGGACTTTAGCCTCTAGGATACAAGTGTGCAGTAGGAACCCTGAATCACAATGCTGGGCATTGCCATGGAGACCTCAGTGGCACAGAGGACCTTGTAGGGCAAGATTTAAATAGGATGAATATTCTTGGCCTGGTATGCCACAATATACTCTCTGAAGGCTTCACTGCTCAAAATTTGTGGATGGAAATGCTTGCCAATCTACACATGGATGTACTTTCAATGGGATATGAAATATGCCAGGGCCTGGCAGATGATCTCTGCCATGTCCTATCCTTGAACATACACTTTTCCCTTGTCATGTCTGTCATTTGGCTGAGTCCTGTTCCCTAAGCTATTCAGTCAAGACTTGCTGGCATCATTCACCTGCAGTATAAGAGCTTTCTGTGAAATTTCTCAGCAGAAATCCTCTGCAAGCACATAGCTTTGTATATGAGAGACAGTGGTGGAAGTTGAGTTTCAAGGGCAGATAATTAAAAACAATGAAACAAGCCCCGAATAAGATCTTTACATGTTTCCCAGAAGAATATGTTTGGAAATATTGGGGAAGATGGAGATCAAGACTGAGAAGAGTGCACACCCATTTCAAGGTACAAAAACAATGGAAAAACATGGGAAAGCAAGAGAGCTGGTTAATCTGATGTAAAAATCTTGATGATGAAAGGAAAAGTATATTCTCATGATGATTTAATTAATCTGTAGAAGTGAAGTTCTCATGTTGGTTGCCCTATGTGTGGCCTTCTGCATTGGGCAGTGGATGCAGGACAGGAGATCTTCAAATAAATCTGGTGGAACACAAAATACTGAAAAAAATCAGCCTAAATCCGGTGTAATCCTTCTCTTTGAGAAAATATATGGATAATGTATGAAGTTTCAAAAGAGAAAATGTCTATGGGGTCATGGTTTCAGCAATGAAACGGTCACTTCACATAACATTTTGAATTTTGCTTTCACACTTGCTCATGTACCGGGCCTGAGTAAAGCAGAATGCAGAGTAAGCCTGTTCAATAGATGTGCATTCCATAAGTGGTTTTAAAACCAGTGAAACCCTTTGGATTAGTGTTTGTATTTTATTGGTTGATTTATTTTTCAAATTGTTTGTTTTACTCTTTTTAACTTTGTGAGTCAGGGAAGCCCTCACTCATAGTGATTTAGACTTCTCCAAAAGCTCTGAAAGTATTCATGTAACAGCTATTACATGTTATAAGTTTCTCCTATTAAAACTTGAAAGACTAACATACTCTGCCACTATTCATCTAAATTCAGTGTTGGGCTGAACTCAGTGTTGGACTTTTTACAAGTCCTTTGAAATGTGTCCTCCTCTAGTCACTGGTCGTGCTGGAATTTACTTTCTTGTGAAGACAGGATTTGAGCAAATTGACACAAGTACAGTTTGCCACTACTCTGCACACCTGGTTAAGTATCGAGTTCCCTAAATGGTGTGTGTTTTATTTTGATCTCTGCTCACACTTTGCTCATCCAGTTAGAACCACAGGGCTCCAGGCCATAGCATTCCAGGCCTAAACAAGAAAATTTCCATTCCGTTTTGGGAGTGCATTCGTCTCTCATAATTACTTTTTCCACAAATGTGTGCTTAAGGAGAGGCCTTGTCCAAATGTGGAGAGGCCCATTTTCATTCACTCACTTTCAGACTTTCTAAGATTTTCAGTTACTAGAGGTTTGCCCAGACTTGCCATGGTCAAGGGACAGTGCACTTCACTTGAAGTTGTGCAGTATTACTTCATGTGTCTCCATGGAAATTCCACCAATTGGAAACTCTTGCTGTAGTCATGTCCAAGTGTTGCTGCATAAGGAAATATAACTAACAAAGGATGTGGTTCCAAGCAGAATGAGGAAAGGAGGGATTATCTTTATTTCAGTGCAGGTTGACATTTCAAAGAAACAGTAATTCCTATCAAATAGGAGGTAAAATCTTTTGTAAAGAGACATGGACATGACACGCTCAACTTTATGTCACTTTTTTTTTAAAACGCCAAGGGCATTTTAGAAATTCTTGGCTGCTGAATTGTCCCTTTTTTCAAATTTCTCTTAGATAAGACACTCCAGCTTCTTCAAACCATGGTACTGTTCCTTACATGTAAAAAACCAAAGGAAAAAACACAATAAATTAAAACAAAACCCATGAAATAACATTTAAGAGCACACAATGCTCAGTAGGCCCATGTAAACACTATTCAAGAAGCTAGAGGTACAGAAGCCTCAGCCTTCAGCCCATGGCCTGAAGTTTTGTCTCTATCATGGCCCCTCAATTCCCTGGCATGTCCACATTAACTCATGAATATTTACTCATTTCCTTTTCAAATGCACAGGATCCAATATATTTGAACCCTGTTCACCTGGGCAGTAATCATCCAAGGACACACCAGAGGAAGGGCAGCCACCCGCTTGCCTGGGGCCTTGGAGCTTATCACAATAGAAATGGACACCTGAAAAAGGGGAGCCAAAACAAAGAGAGGCATATTCCTAAAGCCTGAAGCACAGAAGCTACCTATAGTCCAGTAGTGGGATTTCACAAATTATGTAAGAATATCTGTGCACATGCTTGGCATGGTAGCTCATGCCTATAATCCCAGCCATCTGGGGGCTGAGGTGGATGGATCCTTGGGAGTTCCACTCCATCTTGGGCTACGAATTTATCTCAAGGCCTCTTTCAACAACTACACAAGATGCTGTTTCCAAAAAGAGAACAACAGAAAACTAGACACACTTGGTCCAGGTCCGTGGGTTCACTACATGAATTGTGGAGTCTAAATATTCCATGCCATGAGAAAATACATGGGATTTTTAGGGAAAGGGGCATTTGCATCCCGTTTCTCAGGGTTTCCCTTTCACCATGTTACATTTGAATTCTGGGAAGCCCTGCTGGAGATAAGCTATCTAGTATTATGTTGGTTTAGGTATTGAGCTAGTACCTCATGTTTAGTGTTCAGGGTTATGCTGGAATGTCTGCAGACCTCCTTGAAATAGCGATTGCAGACATGTGAAACCCGAGGAAGCTGGATAGTTGAAGCAGGCACTCCAAATATTCATGCTCTGCAAGGATTCACTTTCATTTTTGGACTCATGTTCTGGTTGCTGGCTTTTAGTGCTAACTGATACTACCATGGTGGCAGTAATCCAGCAGAGATTGCATGTATGGTTTGCAGGTTTGCTTCCCAAGCCACTAGAAACTCAGCAGAACCCAAGTCATTGTGGCATTTTCTTTCCTCCCCTGAAACATTTGGCTTTCTAAGTTTGAAAATTGAATAGACTGGGGTAGTCAAGTTTGGACCCCATGTACCACAAACAGTGCTAAAGACAGAGCAAATTACTTCCCTCCACTTGTCAAAATATGTCAAATTTGCTTGATCACCACAACTTCAAGAAAATTGGGGAGCAACTTAGAGAGGTGGATCAAATACTGCATGATTGGAATGGCTGTGGTTGTATGAAGTGGAGAGCTGCAGAGTTGGGCTGAAACTGTTCACAGAAATCCACAGACTTGTGGTTTCCAGGCAACCACGCTGGGCTGAGATTGGCTGAACATCACTGTGAGGTGGATTTTAGGCTCTAGGTGTGAAAATTTGAAAGACTGGGGTAGTCATGTTTGGAAACCTTGGACCTCAGACATACCAAAAGGTTTTCCAATTACTTCCCTCCACTTCTCAAAATATGTCAAATTTTGTTGATCACTACAACTGTAAAAAAAAATTCTGAGGCAACATAGAGAGGCTAATCAAATACTGCATGATTGGAATGGCTGTGGTTGTATGAGGTGGAAAGCTGCAGAGTTGGGCTGAAACAGTTCACAGAAATCCACAAGCTTGTGGTTGCCATGCAACCACACTGGGCTGTGATTGGCTGAGCATCATTGTGAGCTGGACTTTAGCCTCTAGGATACAAGTGTGCAGTAGGAACCCTGAATCACAATGCTGGGCATTGCCATGGAGACCTCAGTGGCACAGAGGACCTTGTAGGGCAAGATTTAAATAGGATGAATATTCTTGGCCTGGTATGCCACAATATACTCTCTGAAGGCTTCACTGCTCAAAATTTGTGGATGGAAATGCTTGCCAATCTACACATGGATGTACTTTCAATGGGATATGAAATATGCCAGGGCCTGGCAGATGATCTCTGCCATGTCCTATCCTTGAACATACACTTTTCCCTTGTCATGTCTGTCATTTGGCTGAGTCCTGTTCCCTAAGCTATTCAGTCAAGACTTGCTGGCATCATTCACCTGCAGTATAAGAGCTTTCTGTGAAATTTCTCAGCAGAAATCCTCTGCAAGCACATAGCTTTGTATATGAGAGACAGTGGTGGAAGTTGAGTTTCAAGGGCAGATAATTAAAAACAATGAAACAAGCCCCGAATAAGATCTTTACATGTTTCCCAGAAGAATATGTTTGGAAATATTGGGGAAGATGGAGATCAAGACTGAGAAGAGTGCACACCCATTTCAAGGTACAAAAACAATGGAAAAACATGGGAAAGCAAGAGAGCTGGTTAATCTGATGTAAAAATCTTGATGATGAAAGGAAAAGTATATTCTCATGATGATTTAATTAATCTGTAGAAGTGAAGTTCTCATGTTGGTTGCCCTATGTGTGGCCTTCTGCATTGGGCAGTGGATGCAGGACAGGAGATCTTCAAATAAATCTGGTGGAACACAAAATACTGAAAAAAATCAGCCTAAATCCGGTGTAATCCTTCTCTTTGAGAAAATATATGGACAATGTATGAAGTTTCAAAAGAGAAAATGTCTATGGGGTCATGGTTTCAGCAATGAAACGGTCACTTCACATAACATTTTGAATTTTGCTTTCACACTTGCTCATGTACCGGGCCTGAGTAAAGCAGAATGCAGAGTAAGCCTGTTCAATAGATGTGCATTCCATAAGTGGTTTTAAAACCAGTGAAACCCTTTGGATTAGTGTTTGTATTTTATTGGTTGATTTATTTTTCAAATTGTTTGTTTTACTCTTTTTAACTTTGTGAGTCAGGGAAGCCCTCACTCATAGTGATTTAGACTTCTCCAAAAGCTCTGAAAGTATTCATGTAACAGCTATTACATGTTATAAGTTTCTCCTATTAAAACTTGAAAGACTAACATACTCTGCCACTATTCATCTAAATTCAGTGTTGGGCTGAACTCAGTGTTGGACTTTTTACAAGTCCTTTGAAATGTGTCCTCCTCTAGTCACTGGTCGTGCTGGAATTTACTTTCTTGTGAAGACAGGATTTGAGCAAATTGACACAAGTACAGTTTGCCACTACTCTGCACACCTGGTTAAGTATCGAGTTCCCTAAATGGTGTGTGTTTTATTTTGATCTCTGCTCACACTTTGCTCATCCAGTTAGAACCACAGGGCTCCAGGCCATAGCATTCCAGGCCTAAACAAGAAAATTTCCATTCCGTTTTGGGAGTGCATTCGTCTCTCATAATTACTTTTTCCACAAATGTGTGCTTAAGGAGAGGCCTTGTCCAAATGTGGAGAGGCCCATTTTCATTCACTCACTTTCAGACTTTCTAAGATTTTCAGTTACTAGAGGTTTGCCCAGACTTGCCATGGTCAAGGGACAGTGCACTTCACTTGAAGTTGTGCAGTATTACTTCATGTGTCTCCATGGAAATTCCACCAATGGGAAACTCTTGCTGTAGTCATCTCCAAGTGTTGCTGCATAAGGAAATATAACTAACAAAGGATGTGGTTCCAAGCAGAATGAGGAAAGGAGGGATTATCTTTATTTCAGTGCAGGTTGACATTTCAAAGAAACAGTAATTCCTATCAAATAGGAGGTAAAATCTTTTGTACAGAGACATGGACATGACACGCTCAACTTTATGTCACTTTTTTTTTAAAACGCCAAGGGCATTTTAGAAATTCTTGGCTGCTGAATTGTCCCTTTTTTCAAATTTCTCTTAGATAAGACACTCCAGCTTCTTCAAACCATGGTACTGTTCCTTCCATGTAAAAAACCAAAGGAAAAAACACAATAAATTAAAACAAAACCCATGAAATAACATTTAAGAGCACACAATGCTCAGTAGGCCCATGTAAACACTATTCAAGAAGCTAGAGGTACAGAAGCCTCAGCCTTCAGCCCATGGCCTGAAGTTTTGTCTCTATCATGGCCCCTCAATTCCCTGGCATGTCCACATTAACTCATGAATATTTACTCATTTCCTTTTCAAATGCACAGGATCCAATATATTTGAACCCTGTTCACCTGGGCAGTAATCATCCAAGGACACACCAGAGGAAGGGCAGCCACCCCCTTGCCTGGGGCCTTGGAGCTTATCACAATAGAAATGGACACCTGAAAAAGGGGAGCCAAAACAAAGAGAGGCATATTCCTAAAGCCTGAAGCACAGAAGCTACCTATAGTCCAGTAGTGGGATTTCACAAATTATGTAAGAATATCTGTGCACATGCTTGGCATGGTAGCTCATGCCTATAATCCCAGCCATCTGGGGGCTGAGGTGGATGGATCCTTGGGAGTTCCACTCCATCTTGGGCTACGAATTTATCTCAAGGCCTCTTTCAACAACTACACAAGATGCTGTTTCCAAAAAGAGGACAACAGAAAACTAGACACACTTGGTCCAGGTCCGTGGGTTCACTACATGAATTGTGGAGTCTAAATATTCCATGCCATGAGAAAATACATGGGATTTTTAGGGAAAGGGGCATTTGCATCCGGTTTCTCAGGGTTTCCCTTTCACCATGTTACATTTGAATTCTGGGAAGCCCTGCTGGAGATAAGCTATCTAGTATTATGTTGGTTTAGGTATTGAGCTAGTACCTCATGTATAGTGTTCAGGGTTATGCTGGAATGTCTGCAGACCTCCTTGAAATAGCGATTGCAGACATGTGAAACCCGAGGAAGCTGGATAGTTGAAGCAGGCACTCCAAATATTCATGCTCTGCAAGGATTCACTTTCATTTTGGGACTCATCTTCTGGTTGCTGGCTTTTAGTGCTAACTGATACTACCATGGTGGCAGTAATCCAGCAGAGATTGCATGTATGGTTTGCAGGTTTGCTTCCCAAGCCACTAGAAACTCAGCAGAACCCAAGTCATTGTAGCATTTTCTTTCCTCCCCTGAAACATTTGGTTTTCTAAGTTTGAAAATTGAATAGACTGGGGTAGTCAAGTTTGGACCCCATGTACCACAAACAGTGCTAAAGACAGAGCAACTTACTTCCCTCCACTTGTCAAAATATGTCAAATTTGCTTGATCACCACAACTTCAAGAAAATTCGGGAGCAACTTAGAGAGGTGGATCAAATACTGCATGATTGGAATGGCTGTGGTTGTATGAAGTGGAGAGCTGCAGAGTTGGGCTGAAACTGTTCACAGAAATCCACAGACTTGTGGTTTCCAGGCAACCACGCTGGGCTGAGATTGGCTGAACATCACTGTGAGGTGGATTTTAGGCTCTAGGTGTGAAAATTTGAAAGACTGGGGTAGTCATGTTTGGAAACCTTGGACCTCAGACATACCAAAAGGTTTTCCAATTACTTCCCTCCACTTCTCAAAATATGTCAAATTTTGTTGATCACTACAACTGTAAAAAAAAATTCTGAGGCAACATAGAGAGGCTAATCAAATACTGCATGATTGGAATGGCTGTGGTTGTATGAGGTGGAAAGCTGCAGAGTTGGGCTGAAACAGTTCACAGAAATCCACAAGCTTGTGGTTGCCATGCAACCACACTGGGCTGTGATTGGCTGAGCATCATTGTGAGCTGGACTTTAGCCTCTAGGATACAAGTGTGCAGTAGGAACCCTGAATCACAATGCTGGGCATTGCCATGGAGACCTCAGTGGCACAGAGGACCTTGTAGTGCAAGATTTAAGTAGGATGAATATTCTTGGCCTGGTATGCCACAATATACTCTCTGAAGGCTTCACTGCTCAAAATTTGTGGATGGAAATGCTTGCCAATCTACACATGGATGTACTTTCAATGGGATATGAAATATGCCAGGGCCTGGCAGATGATCTCTGCCATGTCCTATCCTTGAGCATACACTTTTCCCTTGTCATGTCTGTCATTTGGCTGAGTCCTGTTCCCTAAGCTATTCAGTCAAGACTTGCTGGCATCATTCACCTGCAGTATAAGAGCTTTCTGTGAAATTTCTCAGCAGAAATCCTCTGCAAGCACATAGCTTTGTATATGAGAGACAGTGGTGGAAGTTGAGTTTCAAGGGCAGATAATTAAAAACAATGAAACAAGCCCCGAATAAGATCTATACATTTTTCCCAGAAGAATATGTTTGGAAATATTGGGGAAGATGGAGATCAAGACTGAGAAGAGTGCACACCCATTTCAAGGTACAAAAACAATGGAAAAACATGGGAAAGCAAGAGAGCTGGTTAATCTGATGTAAAAATCTTGATGATGAAAGGAAAAGTATATTCTCATGATGATTTAATTAATCTGTAGAAGTGAAGTTCTCATGTTGGTTGCCCTATGTGTGGCCTTCTGCATTGGGCAGTGGATGCAGGACAGGAGATCTTCAAATAAATGTGGTGGAACACAAAATACTGAAAAAAAATCAGCCTAAATTCGGTGTAATCCTTCTCTTTGAGAAAATATATGGATAATGTATGAAGTTTCAAAAGAGAAAATGTCTATGGGGTCATGGTTTCAGCAATGAAACGGTCACTTCACATAACATTTTGAATTTTGCTTTCACACTTGCTCATGTACCGGGCCTGAGTAAAGCAGAATGCAGAGTAAGCCTGTTCAATAGATGTGCATTCCATAAGTGGTTTTAAAACCAGTGAAACCCTTTGGATTAGTGTTTGTATTTTATTGGTTGATTTATTTTTCAAATTGTTTGTTTTACTCTTTTTAACTTTGTGAGTCAGGGAAGCCCTCACTCATAGTGATTTAGACTTCTCCAAAAGCTCTGAAAGTATTCATGTAACAGCTATTACATGTTATAAGTTTCTCCTATTAAAACTTGAAAGACTAACATACTCTGCCACTATTCATCTAAATTCAGTGTTGGGCTGAACTCAGTGTTGGACTTTTTACAAGTCCTTTGAAATGTGTCCTCCTCTAGTCACTGGTCGTGCTGGAATTTACTTTCTTGTGAAGACAGGATTTGAGCAAATTGACAAAGTACAGTTTGCCACTACTCTGCACACCTGGTTAAGTATCGAGTTCCCTAAATGGTGTGTGTTTTATTTTGATCTCTGCTCACACTTTGCTCATCCAGTTAGAACCACAGGGCTCCAGGCCATAGCATTCCAGGCCTAAACAAGAAAATTTCCATTCCGTTTTGGGAGTGCATTCGTCTCTCATAATTACTTTTTCCACAAATGTGTGCTTAAGGAGAGGCCTTGTCCAAATGTGGAGAGGCCCATTTTCATTCACTCACTTTCAGACTTTCTAAGATTTTCAGTTACTAGAGGTTTGCCCAGACTTGCCATGGTCAAGGGACAGTGCACTTCACTTGAAGTTGTGCAGTATTACTTCATGTGTCTCCATGGAAATTCCACCAATGGGAAACTCTTGCTGTAGTCATCTCCAAGTGTTGCTGCATAAGGAAATATAACTAACAAAGGATGTGGTTCCAAGCAGAATGAGGAAAGGAGGGATTATCTTTATTTCAGTGCAGGTTGACATTTCAAAGAAACAGTAATTCCTATCAAATAGGAGGTAAAATCTTTTGTAAAGAGACATGGACATGACACGCTCAACTTTATGTCACTTTTTTTTAAAACGCCAAGGGCATTTTAGAAATTCTTGGCTGCTGAATTGTCCCTTTTTTCAAATTTCTCTTAGATAAGACACTCCAGCTTCTTCAAACCATGGTACTGTTCCTTCCATGTAAAAAACCAAAGGAAAAAACACAATAAATTAAAACAAAACCCATGAAATAACATTTAAGAGCACACAATGCTCAGTAGGCCCATGTAAACACTATTCAAGAAGCTAGAGGTACAGAAGCCTCAGCCTTCAGCCCATGGCCTGAAGTTTTGTCTCTATCATGGCCCCTCAATTCCCTGGCATGTCCACATTAACTCATGAATATTTACTCATTTCCTTTTCAAATGCACAGGATCCAATATATTTGAACCCTGTTCACCTGGGCAGTAATCATCCAAGGACACACCAGAGGAAGGGCAGCCACCCCCTTGCCTGGGGCCTTGGAGCTTATCACAATAGAAATGGACACCTGAAAAAGGGGAGCCAAAACAAAGAGAGGCATATTCCTAAAGCCTGAAGCACAGAAGCTACCTATAGTCCAGTAGTGGGATTTCACAAATTATGTAAGAATATCTGTGCACATGCTTGGCATGGTAGCTCATGCCTATAATCCCAGCCATCTGGGGGCTGAGGTGGATGGATCCTTGGGAGTTCCACTCCATCTTGGGCTACGAATTTATCTCAAGGCCTCTTTCAACAACTACACAAGATGCTGTTTCCAAAAAGAGGACAACAGAAAACTAGACACACTTGGTCCAGGTCCGTGGGTTCACTACATGAATTGTGGAGTCTAAATATTCCATGCCATGAGAAAATACATGGGATTTTTAGGGAAAGGGGCATTTGCATCCCGTTTCTCAGGGTTTCCCTTTCACCATGTTACATTTGAATTCTGGGAAGCCCTGCTGGAGATAAGCTATCTAGTATTATGTTGGTTTAGGTATTGAGCTAGTACCTCATGTTTAGTGTTCAGGGTTATGCTGGAATGTCTGCAGACCTCCTTGAAATAGCGATTGCAGACATGTGAAACCCGAGGAAGCTGGATAGTTGAAGCAGGCACTCCAAATATTCATGCTCTGCAAGGATTCACTTTCATTTTTGGACTCATGTTCTGGTTGCTGGCTTTTAGTGCTAACTGATACTACCATGGTGGCAGTAATCCAGCAGAGATTGCATGTATGGTTTGCAGGTTTGCTTCCCAAGCCACTAGAAACTCAGCAGAACCCAAGTCATTGTGGCATTTTCTTTCCTCCCCTGAAACATTTGGCTTTCTAAGTTTGAAAATTGAATAGACTGGGGTAGTCAAGTTTGGACCCCATGTACCACAAACAGTGCTAAAGACAGAGCAAATTACTTCCCTCCACTTGTCAAAATATGTCAAATTTGCTTGATCACCACAACTTCAAGAAAATTGGGGAGCAACTTAGAGAGGTGGATCAAATACTGCATGATTGGAATGGCTGTGGTTGTATGAAGTGGAGAGCTGCAGAGTTGGGCTGAAACTGTTCACAGAAATCCACAGACTTGTGGTTTCCAGGCAACCACGCTGGGCTGAGATTGGCTGAACATCACTGTGAGGTGGATTTTAGGCTCTAGGTGTGAAAATTTAAAAGACTGGTGTAGTCATGTTTGGAAACCTTGGACCTCAGACATACCAAAAGGTTTTCCAATTACTTCCCTCCACTTCTCAAAATATGTAAAATTTTGTTGATCACTACAACTGTAAAAAAAATTCTGAGGCAACATAGAGAGGCTAATCAAATACTGCATGATTGGAATGGCTGTGGTTGTATGAGGTGGAAAGCTGCAGAGTTGGGCTGAAACAGTTCACAGAAATCCACAAGCTTGTGGTTGCCATGCAACCACACTGGGCTGTGATTGGCTGAGCATCATTGTGAGCTGGACTTTAGCCTCTAGGATACAAGTGTGCAGTAGGAACCCTGAATCACAATGCTGGGCATTGCCATGGAGACCTCAGTGGCACAGAGGACCTTGTAGGGCAAGATTTAAATAGGATGAATATTCTTGGCCTGGTATGCCACAATATACTCTCTGAAGGCTTCACTGCTCAAAATTTGTGGATGGAAATGCTTGCCAATCTACACATGGATGTACTTTCAATGGGATATGAAATATTCCAGGGCCTGGCAGATGATCTCTGCCATGTCCTATCCTTGAACATACACTTTTCCCTTGTCATGTCTGTCATTTGGCTGAGTCCTGTTCCCTAAGCTATTCAGTCAAGACTTGCTGGCATCATTCACCTGCAGTATAAGAGCTTTCTGTGAAATTTCTCAGCAGAAATCCTCTGCAAGCACATAGCTTTGTATATGAGAGACAGTGGTGGAAGTTGAGTTTCAAGGGCAGATAATTAAAAACAATGAAACAAGCCCCGAATAAGATCTTTACATGTTTCCCAGAAGAATATGTTTGGAAATATTGGGGAAGATGGAGATCAAGACTGAGAAGAGTGCACACCCATTTCAAGGTACAAAAACAATGGAAAAACATGGGAAAGCAAGAGAGCTGGTTAATCTGATGTAAAAATCTTGATGATGAAAGGAAAAGTATATTCTCATGATGATTTAATTAATCTGTAGAAGTGAAGTTCTCATGTTGGTTGCCCTATGTGTGGCCTTCTGCATTGGGCAGTGGATGCAGGACAGGAGATCTTCAAATAAATCTGGTGGAACACAAAATACTGAAAAAAATCAGCCTAAATCCGGTGTAATCCTTCTCTTTGAGAAAATATATGGATAATGTATGAAGTTTCAAAAGAGAAAATGTCTATGGGGTCATGGTTTCAGCAATGAAACGGTCACTTCACATAACATTTTGAATTTTGCTTTCACACTTGCTCATGTACCGGGCCTGAGTAAAGCAGAATGCAGAGTAAGCCTGTTCAATAGATGTGCATTCCATAAGTGGTTTTAAAACCAGTGAAACCCTTTGGATTAGTGTTTGTATTTTATTGGTTGATTTATTTTTCAAATTGTTTGTTTTACTCTTTTTAACTTTGTGAGTCAGGGAAGCCCTCACTCATAGTGATTTAGACTTCTCCAAAAGCTCTGAAAGTATTCATGTAACAGCTATTACATGTTATAAGTTTCTCCTATTAAAACTTGAAAGACTAACATACTCTGCCACTATTCATCTAAATTCAGTGTTGGGCTGAACTCAGTGTTGGACTTTTTACAAGTCCTTTGAAATGTGTCCTCCTCTAGTCACTGGTCGTGCTGGAATTTACTTTCTTGTGAAGACAGGATTTGAGCAAATTGACACAAGTACAGTTTGCCACTACTCTGCACACCTGGTTAAGTATCGAGTTCCCTAAATGGTGTGTGTTTTATTTTGATCTCTGCTCACACTTTGCTCATCCAGTTAGAACCACAGGGCTCCAGGCCATAGCATTCCAGGCCTAAACAAGAAAATTTCCATTCCGTTTTGGGAGTGCATTCGTCTCTCATAATTACTTTTTCCACAAATGTGTGCTTAAGGAGAGGCCTTGTCCAAATGTGGAGAGGCCCATTTTCATTCACTCACTTTCAGACTTTCTAAGATTTTCAGTTACTAGAGGTTTGCCCAGACTTGCCATGGTCAAGGGACAGTGCACTTCACTTGAAGTTGTGCAGTATTACTTCATGTGTCTCCATGGAAATTCCACCAATGGGAAACTCTTGCTGTAGTCATGTCCAAGTGTTGCTGCATAAGGAAATATAACTAACAAAGGATGTGGTTCCAAGCAGAATGAGGAAAGGAGGGATTATCTTTATTTCAGTGCAGGTTGACATTTCAAAGAAACAGTAATTCCTATCAAATAGGAGGTAAAATCTTTTGTACAGAGACATGGACATGACACGCTCAACTTTATGTCACTTTTTTTTAAAACGCCAAGGGCATTTTAGAAATTCTTGGCTGCTGAATTGTCCCTTTTTTCAAATTTCTCTTAGATAAGACACTCCAGCTTCTTCAAACCATGGTACTGTTCCTTCGATGTAAAAAACCAAAGGAAAAAACACAATAAATTAAAACAAAACCCATGAAATAACATTTAAGAGCACACAATGCTCAGTAGGCCCATGTAAACACTATTCAAGAAGCTAGAGGTACAGAAGCCTCAGCCTTTAGCCCATGGCCTGAAGTTTTGTCTCTATCATGGCCCCTCAATTCCCTGGCATGTCCACATTAACTCATGAATATTTACTCATTTCCTTTTCAAATGCACAGGATCCAATATATTTGAACCCTGTTCACCTGGGCAGTAATCATCCAAGGACACACCAGAGGAAGGGCAGCCACCCCCTTGCCTGGGGCCTTGGAGCTTATCACAATAGAAATGGACACCTGAAAAAGGGGAGCCAAAACAAAGAGAGGCATATTCCTAAAGCCTGAAGCACAGAAGCTACCTATAGTCCAGTAGTGGGATTTCACAAATTATGTAAGAATATCTGTGCACATGCTTGGCATGGTAGCTCATGCCTATAATCCCAGCCATCTGGGGGCTGAGGTGGATGGATCCTTGGGAGTTCCACTCCATCTTGGGCTACGAATTTATCTCAAGGCCTCTTTCAACAACTACACAAGATGCTGTTTCCAAAAAGAGGACAACAGAAAACTAGACACACTTGGTCCAGGTCCGTGGGTTCACTACATGAATTGTGGAGTCTAAATATTCCATGCCATGAGAAAATACATGGGATTTTTAGGGAAAGGGGCATTTGCATCCCGTTTCTCAGGGTTTCCCTTTCACCATGTTACATTTGAATTCTGGGAAGCCCTGCTGGAGATAAGCTATCTAGTATTATGTTGGTTTAGGTATTGAGCTAGTACCTCATGTATAGTGTTCAGGGTTATGCTGGAATGTCTGCAGACCTCCTTGAAATAGCGATTGCAGACATGTGAAACCCGAGGAAGCTGGATAGTTGAAGCAGGCACTCCAAATATTCATGCTCTGCAAGGATTCACTTTCATTTTGGGACTCATCTTCTGGTTGCTGGCTTTTAGTGCTAACTGATACTACCATGGTGGCAGTAATCCAGCAGAGATTGCATGTATGGTTTGCAGGTTTGCTTCCCAAGCCACTAGAAACTCAGCAGAACCCAAGTCATTGTGGCATTTTCTTTCCTCCCCTGAAACATTTGGCTTTCTAAGTTTGAAAATTGAATAGACTGGGGTAGTCAAGTTTGGACCCCATGTACCACAAACAGTGCTAAAGACAGAGCAAATTACTTCCCTCCACTTGTCAAAATATGTCAAATTTGCTTGATCACCACAACTTCAAGAAAATTGGGGAGCAACTTAGAGAGGTGGATCAAATACTGCATGATTGGAATGGCTGTGGTTGTATGAAGTGGAGAGCTGCAGAGTTGGGCTGAAACTGTTCACAGAAATCCACAGACTTGTGGTTTCCAGGCAACCACGCTGGGCTGAGATTGGCTGAACATCACTGTGAGGTGGATTTTAGGCTCCAGGTGTGAAAATTTAAAAGACTGGGGTAGTCATGTTTGGAACCCTTGGACCTCAGACATACCAAAAGGTTTTCCAATTACTTCCCTCCACTTCTCAAAATATGTAAAATTTTGTTGATCACTACAACTGTAAAAAAAAATTCTGAGGCAACATAGAGAGGCTAATCAAATACTGCATGATTGGAATGGCTGTGGTTGTATGAGGTGGAAAGCTGCAGAGTTGGGCTGAAACAGTTCACAGAAATCCACAAGCTTGTGGTTGCCATGCAACCACACTGGGCTGTGATTGGCTGAGCATCATTGTGAGCTGGACTTTAGCCTCTAGGATACAAGTGTGCAGTAGGAACCCTGAATCACAATGCTGGGCATTGCCATGGAGACCTCAGTGGCACAGAGGACCTTGTAGGGCAAGATTTAAATAGGATGAATATTCTTGGCCTGGTATGCCACAATATACTCTCTGAAGGCTTCACTGCTCAAAATTTGTGGATGGAAATGCTTGCCAATCTACACATGGATGTACTTTCAATGGGATATGAAATATGCCAGGGCCTGGCAGATGATCTCTGCCATGTCCTATCCTTGAGCATACACTTTTCCCTTGTCATGTCTGTCATTTGGCTGAGTCCTGTTCCCTAAGCTATTCAGTCAAGACTTGCTGGCATCATTCACCTGCAGTATAAGAGCTTTCTGTGAAATTTCTCAGCAGAAATCCTCTGCAAGCACATAGCTTTGTATATGAGAGACAGTGGTGGAAGTTGAGTTTCAAGGGCAGATAATTAAAAACAATGAAACAAGCCCCAAATAAGATCTTTACATGTTTCCCGGATGAATATGTTTGGAAATATTGGGGAAGATGGAGATCAAGACTGAGAAGAGTGCACACCCATTTCAAGGTACAAAAACCAGGAAAAAACATGGGAAAGCAAGAGAGCTGGTTAATCTGATGTAAAAATCTTGATGATGAAAGGAAAAGTATATTCTCATGATGATTTCATTAATCTGTAGAAGTGAAGTTCTCATGTTGGTTGCCCTATGTGTGGCCTTCTGCATTGGGCAGTGGATGCAGGACAGGAGATCTTCAAATAAATCTGGTGGAACACAAAATACTGAAAAAAATCAGCCTAAATCCTGTGTAATCCTTCTCTTTGAGAAAATATATGGATAATGTATGAAGTTTCAAAAGAGAAAATGTCTATTGGGTCATGGTTTCAGCAATGAAACGGTCACTTCACATAACATTTTGAATTTTGCTTTCACACTTGCTCATGTACCGGGCCTGAGTAAAGCAGAATGCAGAGTAAGCCTGTTCAATAGATGTGCATTCCATAAGTGGTTTTAAAACCAGTGAAACCCTTTGGATTAGTGTTTGTATTTTATTGGTTGATTTATTTTTCAAATTGTTTGTTTTACTCTTTTTAACTTTGTGAGTCAGGGAAGCCCTCACTCATAGTGATTTAGACTTCTCCAAAAGCTCTGAAAGTATTCATGTAACAGCTATTACATGTTATAAGTTTCTCCTATTAAAACTTGAAAGACTAACATACTCTGCCACTATTCATCTAAATTCAGTGTTGGGCTGAACTCAGTGTTGGACTTTTTACAAGTCCTTTGAAATGTGTCCTCCTCTAGTCACTGGTCGTGCTGGAATTTACTTTCTTGTGAAGACAGGATTTGAGCAAATTGACACAAGTACAGTTTGCCACTACTCTGCACACCTGGTTAAGTATCGAGTTCCCTAAATGGTGTGTGTTTTATTTTGATCTCTGCTCACACTTTGCTCATCCAGTTAGAACCACAGGGCTCCAGGCCATAGCATTCCAGGCCTAAACAAGAAAATTTCCATTCCGTTTTGGGAGTGCATTCGTCTCTCATAATTACTTTTTCCACAAATGTGTGCTTAAGGAGAGGCCTTGTACAAATGTGGAGAGGCCCATTTCCATTCACTCACTTTCAGACTTTCTAAGATTTTCAGTTACTAGAGGTTTGCCCAGACTTGCCATTGTCAAGGGACAGTGCACTTCACTTGAAGTTGTGCAGTATTACTTCATGTGTCTCCATGGAAATTCCACCAATGGGAAACTCTTGCTGTAGTCATCTCCAAGTGTTGCTGCGTAAGAAAATATAACTAACAAAGGATGTGTTTTCAAGCAGAATGAGGAAAGGAGGGATTATCTTTATTTCAGTGCAGGTTGACCTTTCAAAGAAACAGTAATTCCTATCAAATAGGAGGTAAAATCTTTTGTAAAGAGGCATGGACATGACACGCTCAGCTTTATGTCACTTTTTTAAAAACGCCAAGGGCATTTGAGAAATTCTTGGCTGCTGAATTGTCCCTTTTTTCAAATTTCTCTTAGGTGAGACACTCCAGCTTCTTCAAACCATGGTACTGTTCCTTCCATGTAAAAAACCAAAGGAAAAAACAAAATAAATTAAAACAAAACCCATGAAATAACATTTGAGAGCACACAATTGCTCAGCAGGCCCATGTAAACACTATTCAAGAAGCTAGAGGTACAGAAGGCTCAACCTTCAGCCCATGGCCTGAAGTTTTGTCTCTATTATGGCCCCTCAATTCCCTGGCATGTCCACATTTACTCATGAATATTTACTCATTTCCTTTTCAAATGCACAGGATCCAATATATTTGAACCCTGTTCACCTGGGCAGTAATCATCCAAGGACACACCAGAGGAAGGGCAGCCACCCTTTGCCTGGGGCCTTGGAGCTTATCACAATAGAAATGGACACCTGAACAAGGGGAGCCAACACAAAGAGAGGCATATTCCTAAAGCCTGAAGCACAGAAGCTACCTATAGACCAGTAGTGGGATTTCACAAATTATGTAAGAATCTTGTGTTAAGCCGCCTGAGATGGCGCCCATTTCCTGCTTCCGGGTTCTTCCCGGCCTGAACAAGCCCGCCAAATTGTCATGTCTGCCCCGTTACCCGTAATGCTAGCCTATCAGCTTGTTAGATGCGCTTCTCTGTGATTGGATACTGCTTCCCCTTATAAGAGGTTGTTCCTGCCCCCAATGGGCGGAAGAGGAACCAACACTGAGGGTGGCAGACCTTGTTAGGTCCGGTTCGCTGTACGCAATAAAGTTTGAGAGCTGATCCTGCTCAAGTTTGGTCTCCTGTGTCCCGCGGCTCCGGTCACCTGGTGGCCTGTACGGGGAAAAAGACTCAGCTAT
Organism: Cavia porcellus; assembly: GCF_034190915.1. Classification (NCBI taxonomy): domain Eukaryota; kingdom Metazoa; phylum Chordata; class Mammalia; order Rodentia; family Caviidae; genus Cavia; species Cavia porcellus. Next base: position 29,666,758 of record NW_026947517.1, on the reverse strand, counting down.
GTGCCTCTTCAGCCGGAAGTTGCGATTGCTGTTGCCTGCGGTACGACAGAGGACCTGGCCCAATAACAATGGAAGGCACTGAGCGCCTCTTCTCTTCACCCTGATCAGCTACGTGAGATACAGTGGTTCCCGGGACAGGTGAGTACTGGATCACCTGGGTTGGGTGGACGCACCTAACAGATTTTGAGCGCCACACGAGTGGACTCCGGTTTTTTTTTTCTTTTTTTTCCCTTTGCATCTGTTTTGCTTTCGCTTCGCTAATATGGGCAACGCTGCTCGCAAGCCCCTTGCCGATTCCCTAAGGGTCTTACTACGGACCCGAGGCATCTACATGAACCGGGTCACATTCTCGAGGTTCCTGGACCATATCAATGATATTGCCCCCTGATTTTGGCCCACGGGCTCACTAACTCTCCCATCGTGGGAAAAGCTGGGAGGAGACCTTAGATGTGCCCAGGAGAGGGGTCTCTTAGACCCTATGGTTCTACCCCTATGGGAGATGATTAGAGCTTGCCTAATGGATGAGCAGATCCCCGGATTTCATACAGCCCGACAGGCTTTTGATAAAGCTCGATCGGAATGCTCAGAGGAGCCTGGAGCCACTGCCAATTGTGGGTCTCCGGAGGACCCTCAGGGCTCTAATTCTGATTCTGATTCGGAAGGTTCAGAAGAGGAGGTTGTCTTCGCTAAACAGGACCCTCCTGCACAGCTTAAAGAGGAATTCAGGGCTCGGGAAGATAAAAAGGGGAACCAAACACCACCCTGCCCGAGCTACTCCGCCTTACGGGAGGAGCTTAAGCCCTTCCACCCTTTGGCAAGTTCGCGACCCACGATTGCCCCCTTCAGGGTGCCAGGCCCCACTGCACCGCTGTGGCCGGAAGAGGAGTTGCTCCCTGGGCTGCCACCTCCACCCGTGGCTGCCAGAGGGCGCCCACAACCTATGGCACCGCCCTGGTTAGAGGGAGAGCTACTTCCTGGGTTGCCTTCTGCGCCCCCATCTGGGGAGGGAGGAGGACGTTCCTTCCACCAGAGGGTATGGTAGCGGCTTCCCTTTGAGTGTTCCGGTCTCCATGCATTCCCGGTACAAGTAGGAGGCAGGGGAGGAGGAGGATATTATGAGCCCTTAGAAATTAAACAACTTAAAGCTATCAGAATATCATTGGCACTCTTTACCATAAATTTTTTAAACCTTAATCACAATAATCATTCCCCTGCCATGGAACATAGCAATCCGTCCCCAACCGACAAAGGGCTGGTTAGATGGAAAGATGTCCTTACAGGACAATGGATGGGCCCGGATCCAGTGGTTAGCTGGACCCGAGGTGCGGTTTGTGTCTTCCCACAGGAACCAGGTCGCGAGCCGCTGTGGGTCCCGGAAAGATTGACGTGAGCAGTAAACTCCCCACCAGTTCCTGATAAAGCACAGGAGGATAAGCCCGCGGACACAAGTCAACTCGACCCTTCTCGGACCGACGCTCAGCGCCCGAGACCATCTACAAACTAAAATGTCTGGTTTGGAGCTTTTTCTATTCTGTGGGTTCCTATTAAACACCCCTGTTCGCACAAATTTGACCAACACTGTTAAAAATATGACAGCTTGGCTGCAAGACACCTACCTACCTAAGTTTCACAATTTGTCCCTCATAGTCGGTCAGGAACTTGACGATATGGATGGTATCCAACTAGGTCCAGTCAGGTTCAATTTATCAACTTTAGGCAGTGTTATAGCCAGTTTGTGGGAACGCGTCACCTCCTGGTTCTCCTGGCCCAACCTGACTACTTGGATCCTGATTGCCGTGGCCTTCCTAGTGGGGCTTGTGGTTATTAAATGCTTGTTAGATCGCCTCATATAAACTCAGCAGCAGGTTAAGATCACATCTATGGCAGCCATGCAAATGGCAGCAGGTGGCCCATCAGGCCAGCAGGCCGCCGCATATCTCCTTCACATTGCAGAACATCAGCTATAAGAGCTGAGTGGGCAAGCCAATGATGGGTAAGACGGGAAAAGCCCTCCCGGTCAACCTAAGACAGGCTCCACTCAGACACACATGGCCTATAAGGCCAGGGGTCCTTTCCGGAGTCAAATTATTGGCATTGAGATGCGAGACCAAGGGTACTGCAGTGCCATCCGCCCCAAAGGTTTGGGGGAAGGCAGGAATGAATGTCTATATGCATCCAGGTTCGGTTCACAAAAGCCAGGCCCTGCGAAAAAATGAACCACTCACCTTGAGCATGGTCCTGGCGCAAGGATATGCACAAAACAGGGTGATGCACAGCAGGATATAGACCTCTACATTCTCTCATGCCTCGGCCTACAAGGTAGGCCCACTCCTAGGTGTCTAACAGCAACAAGGTCATAGACACCTGGGAGGGACCCACAGACCATCCTATTTAAATAAATTAAAAAAGGGGAGATGTGGGAAACCGCCTGAGATGGCGCCCATTTCCTGCTTCCGGGTTCTTCCCAGCCTGAACAAGCCCGTCAAATTGTCAAGTCTGCCCAGTTACCCGTGACGCTAGCCTATCAGCTTGTTAGACGCGCATCTCTGTGATTGGATACTGCTTCCCCTTATAAGAGGTTGTTCCTGCCCCCAACGGGCGGAAGAGGAACCAACACTGAGGGTGGCGGACCTTGTTAGGTCCGGTTCGCTGTACACAATAAAGTTTGAGAGCTGATCCTGCTCGAGTTTGGTCTCCTGTCTCCCGCGGCTCTGGTCAAATCTCTGTGCACATGCTTGGCATGGTCGCTCATGCCTATAATCCCAGCCATCTGGGGGCTGAGGTGGATGGATCCTTGGGAGTTCCACTCCATCTTGGGATACGAATTTATCTCAAGGCCTCTTTCAACAACTACACAAGATGCTGTTTCCAAAAAGAGGAAAACAGAAAACTAGACACACTTGGTCCAGGTCCCTGGGTTCACTATATGAGTTGTAGAATCTAAATATTCCATGCCATGAGAAAATACTTGGGATTTTTAGGGAAAGGGGCATTTGCATCCAGTTTCTAAGGGTTTCCCTTTCACCATGTTACATTTGAATTCTGGGAAGACCTGCTGGTGATAAGCTATCTAGTATTATGTTGGTTTAGGTATTGAGCTAGTACCTCATGTTTAGTGTTCAGGGTTATGCTGGAATGGCTGCAGACCTCCTTGAAATAGCGATTGCAGACATGTGAAACACGAGGAAGCTGGATAGTTGAGGCAGGCACTCCAAATATTCATGCACTGCAAGGATTCACTTTCAATTTGGGACTCGTCTTCTGGTTGCTGGCTTTTAGTGCTAACTGATACTACCACGGTGGCAGTAATCAAGCAGAGATTGCATGTGTGGTTTGCAGGTTTGCTTCAAAAGCCACCAGAAACTCGGCAGAACCCAAATCATTGTGGCTTTTCTTTCTTCCCCTGAAACATTTGGCTTTCTAAGTTTGAAAATAGAATAGACTGGGGTAGTCAAGTTTGGACCCCATGTACCACAAACAGAGCTAAAGACAGAGCAAATTACTTCCCTCCACTTGTCAAAATATGTCAAATTTGCTTGATTACCACAACTTCAAAGAAAATTCGGGGGCAACTTAGAGAGGTGAATCAAATATTGCATGATTGGAATGGCTGTGGTTGTATGAGGTGGAGAGCTGCAGAGTTGGGCTGAAACTGTTCACAGAAATCCACAGGCTTGTGGTTGCCAGGCAACCACACTGAGCTGAGATTGGCTGAACATCACTGTGAGGTGGATTTTAGGCTCTAGGTATGAAAATTTAAAAGACTGGGGTAGTCAAGTTTGGAACCCATAGACCTCAGACATACCAAAAGTTTTTCCAAATACTTCCCTCCAATTCTAAAAATATGTCAAATTTTCTTGATCACTACAACTGTAAAAAAAATTCTGGGGCAACATAGAGAGGCTAATCAAATACTGCATGATTGGAATGGCTGTGGTTGTATGAGGTGGAAAGCTGCAGAGTTGGGCTGAAACTGTTCCCAGAAATCCACAAGCTTGTGGTTGCCAGGCAGCCACACTGGTCTGTGATTGGCTGAGCACCATTGTGAGCTGGACTTTAGGCTTTAAGATACAAGTTTGCAGTAGGAGACCTGAGTCACAATGCTGGGCGTTGCCATGGAGACCTCAGTGGCACAGAGGACCTTGTATGGCAAGATTTAAATAGGATGAATATTCTTGGCCTGGTATGCCACAATATTCTCTCTGAAGGCTTCACTGCTGAGAATTTGTGGATGGAAATGCTTGACAATCAACACATGGATGTACTTTCAATGGGATATGAAATATGCCAGGGCCTGGCAGATGATCTCTGCCATGTCCTATCCTTGAGCATACGCTTTTCCTTTGTCATGTCTGTCGTTTTGCTGAGTCCTGTTCCCTAAGCTATTCAGTCCAGACTTGCTAGCATCATTCACCTGCAGTATAAGAGCTTTCTGTGAAATTTCTCAGCAGAAATCCTCTGCAAGCACATAGCTTTGGATATGAGAGACATTGGTGGAAGTTGAATTTCAAGAGCAGATATTTGAAAACAATGAAACAAGCCCAGAATAAGATCTTTACATGTTTCCCAGATGAATATATTTGGAAATATTGGGGAAGATGGAGATCAAGACTGAGAAGTGTGCACACCCATATCAAGGTACAATAACCAGGGAAAAACATGGGAAAGCAAGAGAGCTGGTTAATCTGATGTAAAAATCTTTGATGATGAAAGGAAAAGTATATTCTCATGATGATTTAATCAGGCTGTAGAAGTGAAGTTCTCATGTTGGTTATCCTATGTGTGGTCTTCTGCATTGGGCAGTGGATGCAGGACAGGAGATCTTCAAATAACTTTGGTTGAACACAAAGTACTGATAAAAAATCAGCCTAAAACCTGCTTATTCCTTCCTTTGAGAACATATATGGATAATGCACGAAGTTTCAAAAGAGAAAATATCTATGGGGTCATGGTTTCACCAGTGACCATGGTTTCACATGGTCACTTCACATAACATTTTGAATTTTGCTTTCACATTTGCTCATGTACTGGGCCTGAGTAAAACAGAATGCAGAGTAAGGCGTTTCAATAGATGTGCATTCCATAAGTGGTTTTAACCCCAGTGAAACCCTTTGGACTTAGTGTTTGTATTTTATTGGTTGATTTATTTTTCAAATAGTTTGTTTTACCATTTTTATCTTTTTGAGTCAGGGAAGCCCTCACTCATAGTGATTCAGACCTCTCCAAAAGCTCTGAAGGTATTCATGTAACAGCTATTACATGTTATAAGTTTCTCTTATTAAAGTGTGAAAGACTAACAGACTCTGCCACTATTCATCTAAATTCAGTGTTGGGATAAATTCAGTGTTGGACTTTTTACAAGTCCTTTGAAATGTGTCCTCCTCTAGTCACTGGTCGTGCTAGAATTTACTTTCTTGTGAAGACAGGATTTGAGCAAATTGACACAAGTACAGTTTGCCACTACTCTGCACACCTGGTTAAGTATCGAGTTCCCTAAATGGTGTGTGTTTTATTTTGAACTGTGCTCACACTTTGCTCATCCAGTTAGAACCACAGGGCTCCAGGCCATAGCATTCCAGGCCTAAACTAGAAAATTTCCATTCCGTTTTGGGAGTGTATTCGTCTCTCATAATTACTTTTTCCACAAATGTGTGCTTAAGGAGAGGCCGTGTCCAAATGTGGAGAGGCCCATTTTCATTCACTCACTTTCAGACTTTCTAAGATTTTCAGTTACTAGAGGTTTGCCCAGACTTGCCATTGTCAAGGAACAGTGCACTTCACTTGAAGTTGTGCAGTATTACTTCATGTGTCTCCATGGAAATTACACCAATGGGAAACTCTTGCTGTAGTCATCTCCAAGTGTTGCTGCGTAAGAAAATATAACTAACAAAGGATGTGTTTTCAAGCAGAATGAGAAAGGAGGCATTATCTTTATTTCAGTGCAGGTTGACCTTTTAAAGAAACAGTAATTCCTATGAAATAGGAGGTAAAATCTTTTGTAAAGAGGCATGGACATGACACGCTCAGCTTTATGTCACTTTTTTAAAAACGCCAAGGGCATTTGAGAAATTCTTGGCTGCTGAATTGTCCCTTTTTTTCAAATTTCTCTTAGGTAAGACACTCCAGCTTCTTCAAACCATGGTACTGTTCCTTCCATGTAAAAAACCAAAGGAAAAAACAAAATAAATTAAAACAAAACCCATGAAATAACATTTGAGAGCACACAATTGCTCAGCAGGCCCATGTAAACACTATTCATGAAGCTAGAGGAACAGAAGCCTCAGCCTTCAGCCCATGGCCTGAAGTTTTCTCTCTATCATGGCCCCTCAATTCCCTGGCATGTCCACATTAACTCATGAATCTTTACTCATTTCCTTTTCAAATGCACAGAATCCAATATATTTGAACCCTGTTCACCTGGGCAGTAATCATCAAGGACACAGCAGAGGAAGGGCAGCCACCCCCTTGCCTGGGGCCTTGGAGCTTATCACAATAGAAATGGACACCTGAACAAGAGGAGCCAAAACAAAGAGAGGCATATTCCTAAAGCCTGAAGCACAGAAGCTACCTATAGACCAGTAGTGGGATTTCACAAATTATGTAAGAATCTCTGTGCACATGCTTGGCATGGTCGCTCAGGCCTATAATCCCAGCCATCTGGGGGCTAAGGTGGATGGATCCTTGGGAGTTCCACTCCATCTTGGGCTACGAATTTATCTCAAGGCCTCTTTCAACAACTACATAAGATGCTGTTTCCAAAAAGAGGACAACAGAAAACTAGACACACTTGGTACAAGTCCCTGGGTTCACTACATGAGTTGTGGAGTCTAAATATTCCATGCCATGAGAAAATACCTGGGATTTTTAGAGAAAGGGGCATTTGCATCCCATTTCTAAGGGTTTCCCTTTCACCATGTTACATTTGAATTCTGGGAAAGCCTGCTGGTGATAATCTATCTAGTATTATGTTGGTTTAGGTATTGAGCTAGTACCTCATGTTTAGTGTTCAGGGTTATGCTGGAATGGCTGTGGACCTCCTTGAAATAGCGATTGCAGACATGTGAACCCCGAGGAAGCTGGATAGTTGAAGCAGGCACTCCAAATATTCATGCACTGCAAGGATTCACTTTCATTTTGGGACTGTTCTTCTGGTTGCTGGTTTCAGTGCTAACTGATACTACCATGGTGGCAGTAATCCAGCAGAGATAGCATGTATGGTTTGCAGGTTTGCTTCAAAAGCCACCAGAAACTCAGCAGAACCCAAATCATTGTGGCATTTTCTTTCCTCCCCTGAAACATTTGGCTTTCTAAGTTTGAAAATTGAATAGACTTGGGTAGTCAAGTTTGGACCCCATGTACCACAAACAGAGCTAAAGACAGAGCAAATTACTTCCCTCCACTTGTCAAAATATGTCAAATTTGCTTGATCACCACAACTTCAAAGAAAATTCGGGGGCAACTTAGAGAGGTGAATCAAATACAGCATGATTGGAATGGCTGTGGTTGTATGAGGTGGAGAGCTGCAGAGTTGGGCTGATACTGTTCACAGAAATCCACAGGCTTGTGGTTGTCAGGCAACCACGCATGGCTGAGATTGGCTGAACATCACTGTGAGGTGGATTTTAGGCTCTAGGTGTGAAAATTTAAAAGACTGGTGTAGTCAAGTTTGGAACCCATAGACATCAGACATACCAAAAGGTTTTCCAATTACTTCCCTCCACTTCTCAAAATATGTCAAATTTTGTTGATCACTACAACTGTAAAAAAAAATTCTGAGGCAACATAGAGAGGCTAATCAAATACTGCATGATTGGAATGGCTGTGGTTGTATGAGGTGGAAAGCTGCAGAGTTGGGCTGAAACAGTTCACAGAAATCCACAAGCTTGTGGTTGCCAGACAACCACACTGGGCTGTCATTGGCTGAGCACCATTGTGAGCTGGACTTTAGGCTCTAGGATACAAGTGTGCAGTAGGAGACCTGAGTCACAATGCTGGGCGTTGCCATGGAGACCTCAGTGGCACAGAGGACCTTGTAGGGCAAGATTTAAATAGGATGAATATTCTTGGCCTGGTATGCCACAATATTCTCTCTGAAGTCGTCACTGCTCAGAATTTGTGGATGGAAATGCTTGCCAATCTACACATGGATGTACTTTCAATGGGATATGAAATATTCCAGGGCCTGGCAGATGATCTCTGACATGTCCTATCATTGGCCATACCCTTTTCCCTTGTCATGTCTGTCATTTGGCTGAGTCCTGTTTCCTAAGCTATTCAGTCAAGACTTGCTGGCATAATTCACCTGCAGTATAAGAGCTTTCTGTGAAATTTCTCAGCAGAAATCCTCTGCAAGCACATAGCTTTGGATATGAGAGACAGTGGTGGAAGTTGAATTTCAAGGGCAGATATTTGAAAACAATGAAACAAGCCCCAAATAAGATCTTTACATGTTTCCCAGATGAATATGTTTGGAAATATTGGGGAAGATGGAGATCAAGACTGAGAAGTGTGCACACCCATTTCAAGGTACAAAAACCAGGGAAAAACATGGGAAAGCAAGAGAGCTGGTTAATCTGATGTAAAAATCTTTGATGATGAAAGGAAACGTATATTCTCATGATGATTTAATCAGGTTGTAGAAGTGAAGTTCTCATGTTGGTTGTCCTATTTGTGGCCTTCTCCATTGGGCAGTGGATGCAGGACAGGAGATCTTCAAATAAATCTGGTGGAACACAAAATACTGAAAAAAAATCAGCCTAAATCCTGTGTATTCCTTCCCTTTGAGAACATATATGGACAATGTGCGAAGTTTCAAAAGAGAAAATGTCTATTGGGTCATGGTTTCACCAATGAAATTAAATAGTCACATCACATAACATTTTGAATTTTGCTTTCACATTTGCTCATGTACCGGGCCTCAGTAAAGCAGAATGCAGAGTAAGCCTGTTCAATAGATGTGCATTCCATAAGTGGTTTTAAAACCAGTGAAACCCTTTGGACTTAGTGTTTGTGTTTTATTGGTTAATTTGTGTTTCAAATTGTTTGTTTTACTCCTTTTAACTTTGTGTGTCAGGGAAGCCCTCACTCATAGTGATTTAGACCTCTCCAAAAGCTCTGAAAGTATTCATGTAACAGCAATTACATGTTATAAGTTTCTCTTATTAAAGCATGAAAATCTAACAGACTCTGCCACTATTCATCTAAATTCATTGTTGGGATAAATTCAGTGTTGGACTTTTTACAAGTCCTTTGAAATGTGTCCTCCTCTAGTCACTGGTCGTGATGGAATTTACTTTCTTGTGAAGACAGGATTTGAGCAAATTGACACAAGTACAGTTTGCCACTACTCTGCACACCTGGTTAAGTATCTAGTTCCCTAAATGGTGTGTGTTTTCTTTTGATCTCTGCTCACACTTTGCTCATCCAGTTAGAACCACAGTGCTCCAGGCCATAGCATTCCAGGCCTAAACTAGAAAATTTCCATTCCGTTTTGGGAGTGCATTCGTCTCTCATAGTTACTTTTTCCACAAATGTGTGCTTAAGGAGAGGCCTTGTCCAAATGTGGAGAGGCCCATTTCCATTCACTCACTTGCAGACTTTCTAAGATTTTCAGTTACTAGAGGTTTGCCCAGACTTGCCATTGTCAAGGGACAGTGCACTTCACTTGAAGTTGTGCAGTATTACTTCATGGGTCTCCATGGAAATTCCACCAATGGGAAACTCTTGCTGTAGTCATCTCCAAGTGTTGCTGCGTAAGAAAATATAACTAACAAAGGATGTGGTTTCAAGCAGAATGAGGAAAGGAGGGATTATCTTTATTTCAGTGCCCGTTGACCTTTCAAAAAAACAGTAATTCCTATCAAATAGGAGGTAAAATCTTTTGTAAAGAGACATGGACATGACATGCTCAACTTTATGTCACTTTTTAAAAAATGCCAAGGAGCTTTGAGAAATTCTTGGCTGCTGAATTGTCCCTTTTTTCAAATTTCTCTTAGGTAAGACACTCCAGCTTCTTCAAACCATGGTACTGTTCCTTCCATGTAAAAAACCAAAGGAAAAAACACAATAAATTAAAACAAAACTAGACACACTTGGTCCATGTCCCTGGGTTCATTACATGAGTTGTGGAGTCTAAATATTCCATGCCATGAGAAAATACCTGGGATTTTTAGGGAAAGGGGCATTTGCATCCCGTTTCTAAAGGTTTCCCTTTCACCATGTTACATTTGTATTCTGGGAAGACCTGCTGGTGATAAGCTATCTAGTATTATGTTGGTTTAGGTATTGAGTAGTACCTCATGCTTAGTGTTCAGGGTTATGCTTGAATGGCTGAAGACCTCCTTGAAATAGCGATTGCAGATATGTGAAACCCGAGGAAGCTGGATAGTTGAGGCAGGCACTCCAAGTATTCATGCACTGCAAGGATTCACTTTCATTTTGGGACTCATCTTCTGGTTGCTGGCTTTTAGTGCTAACTGATACTACCATGGTGGCAGTAATCCAGCAGAGATTGCATGTATGGTTTGCAGGTTTGCTTCCCAAGCCACCAGAAACTCAGCAGAACCCAAATCATTGTGGCATTTTCTTTCCTCCCCTGAAACATTTGGCTTTATAAGTTTGAAAATTGAATAGACTGGGGTAGTCAAATTTGGACACCATGTACCACAAACAGAGCTAAAGACAGATCGAATTACTTCCCTCCACTTGTCAAAATATGTCAAATTTGCTTGATCACCACAACTTCAAAGAAAATTCGGGTGCAACTTAGAGAGGTGATTCAAATACTGAATGATTGGAATGGCTGTGGTTGTATGAGGTGGAGAGCTGCAGAGTTGGGCTGAATCTGTTCACAGAAATCCACAGGCTTGTGGTTGCCAGGCAACCACGTTGAGCTGAGATTGGCTGAGCACCATTGTGAGCTGGATTTTAGGCTCTAGGATACAAGTGTGCAGTAGGAGACCTGAGTCACAATGCTGGGTGGTGCCATGGAGACCTCAGTGGCACAGAGGACCTTGTAGGGCAAGATTTAAATAGGATGAATATTCTTGGCCTGGTATGCACAATATTCTCTCTGAAGGCTTCACTGCTCAGAATTTGTGGATGGAAATGCTTGGCAATCTACACATGGATGTACTTTCAATGCGATATGAAATATTCCAGGGCCTGGCAGATGATCTCTGACATGTCCTATCATTGAGCATACCCTTTTCCCTTGTCATGTCTGTCATTTGGCTGAGTCCTGTTCCATAAGCTATTCAGTCAAGACTTGCTGGCATAATTCACCTGCAGTATAAGAGCTTTCTGTGAAATTTCTCAGCAGAAATCCTCTGCAAGCACATAGCTTTGGATATGAGAGACAGTGGTGGAAGTTGAATTTCAAGGCAAATACTTGAAAACAATGAAACAAGCCCCAAATAAGATCTTTACATGTTTCCCAGATGAATATGTTTGGAAATATTGGGGAAGATCGAGATCAAGACTGAAAAGAGTGCACTCCCATTTCAAGGTACAAAAACCAGGGAAAAATATGTGAAAGCAAGAGAGCTGGTTAATCTGATGTAAAAATCTTGATGATGAAAGGAAAAGTATATTCTCATGATGATTTAGTCAAGCTGTAGAAGTGAAGTTCTCATGTTGGTTGCCCTATGTGTGGCCTTCTGCATTGGGCAGTGGATGCAGGAGAGGAGATCTTCAAATAAATCTGGTGGAACACAAAATACTGAAAAAAATCAGCCTAAATCCTGTGTAATTCTTAACTTTGAGAAAATATATGGATAATGTACGAAGTTTCAAAAGAGAAAATGTCTATTGGTTCATGGTTTCACCAATGAAATGGTCACATCACATAACATTTTGAATTTTGCTTTCACATTTGCTCATTTACCGGGCCTGAGTAAAGCAGAATGCAGAGCAAGCCTGTTCAATAGATGTGCATTCCATAAGTGGTTTTAAAACCAGTGAAGCCCTTTGGACTTAGTGTTTGTATTTTATTGGTTAATTTATTTTTCAAATTGTTTGTTTTACTCTTTTTAACTTTGTGAGTCAGGGAAGCCCTCACTCATAGTGATTTAGACCTCTCCAAAAGCTCTGAAGGTATTCATGTAACAGCTATTACATGTTATAAGTTTCTCCTATTAAAACGTGAAAGACTAACAGACTCTGCCACTATTCATCTAAATTCAGTGTTGGGATAAATTCAGTGTTGGACTTTTTACAAGTCCTTTGAAATGTGTCCTCCTCTAGTCACTGGTCATGCTGGAATTTACTTTCTTGTGAAGACAGGATTTGAGCAAATTGACACAAGTACAGTTTGCCACTACTCTGCACACCTGGTTAAGTATCGAGTTCCCTAAATGGTGTGTGTTTTCTTTTGATCTTTGCTCACACTTTGCTCATCCAGTTAGAACCACAGGGCTCCAGGCCATAGCGTTCCAGGCATAAACAAGAAAATTTCCATTCTGTTTTGGTAGTGCATTCGTCTCTCATAGTTATTTTTCCACAAATGTGTGCTTAAGGAGAGGCCCTGTCCAAATGTGGAGAGGCCCCTTTTCATTCACTCATTTTCAGACTTTCTAAGATCTTCATTTACTAGAGGTTTGCCCAGACTTGCCATTGTCAAGGGACAGTGCACTTCACTTGAAGTTGTGCAGTATTACTTAATGTGTCTCCATGGAAATTCCACCAATGGGAAACTCTTGCTGTAGTCATCTCCAAGTGTTGCTGCGTAAGAAAATATAACTAACAAAGGATGTGGTTTCAAGCAGAATGAGGAAAGGAGGGATTATCTTTATTTCAGTGCAGGTTGACCTTTCAAAGAAACAGTAATTCCTATCAAATAGGAGGTAAAATCTTTTGTAAAGAGACATGGACATGACATGCTCAATTTTATGTCACTTTTTTTAAAACGCCAAGGGCATTTGAGAAATTCTTGGCTACTGAATTGTCCCTTTTTTTCAAATTTCTCTTAGGTAAGACACCCCAGCTTCTTCAAACCATGGTACTGTTCCTTCCATGTAAAAAACCAAAGGAAAAAACAAAATAAATTAAAACAAAACCCATGAAATAACATTTGAGAGCACACAATTGCTCAGCAGGCCCATGTAAACACTATTCAAGAAGCTAGAGGTACAGAAGCCTCAGCCTTCAGCCCATGGCCTGAAGTTTTGTCTCTATCATGGCCCCTCAATTCCCTGGCATGTCCACATTAACTCATGAATCTTTACTCATTTCCTTTTCAAATGCACAGGATCCAATATATTTGGACCCTGTTCACCTGGGCAGTAATCATCCAAGGACACACCAGAGGAAGGGCAGCCACCCCCTTGCCTGGGGCCTTGGAGCTTATCACAATAGAAATGGACACCTGAACAAGAGGAGCCAAAACAAAGAGAGCCATATTCCTAAAGCCTGAAGCATAGAAGCTACCTCTAGACCAGTAGTGGGATTTCACAAATTATGTAAGAATCTCAGTGCACATGCTTGGTTTGGTCGCTCATGCCTATAATCCCAGCCATCTGGGGGCTGAGGTGGATTGATCCTTGGGAGTTCCACTCCATCTTGGGCTACGAATTTATCTCAAGGCCTCTTTCAACAACTACATAAGATGCTGTTTCCAAAAAGAGAACAACAGAAAACTAGACACACTTGGTCCAGGTCCCTGGGTTCACTACATGAGTTGTGGAGTCTAAATATTCCATGCCATGAGAAAATACCTGGGATTTTTAGGGAAAGGGGCATTTGCATCCCATTTCTAAGGGTGTCCCTTTCACTATGTTACATTTCAATTCTGGGAAGACCTGCTGGTGATAAGCTATCTAGTATTATGTTGGTTTACGTATTGAGCTAGTACCTCACGTTTAGTGTTCAGGCTTATGCTGGAATGTCTGCAGACCTACTTGAAATAGCGATTTCAGACATGTGAACCCCGAGGAAGCTGGATAGTTGAAGCAGGCACTCCAAATATTCATGCACTGCAAGGATTCACTTTCATTTTGGGACTCATCTTCTGGTTGCTGGCTAACTGATACTACCATGGTGGCAGTAATCCCAGTCAGATTGCATGTATGGTTTGCAGGTTTGCTTCTCAAGCCACCAGAAACTCAGCAGAACCCAAATCATTGTTGCATTTTCCTTCCTCCCCTGAATCATTTGCCTTTATAAGTTTGAAAATTGAATAGACTGGGGTAGTAAAGTTTGGACCCCATGTACCACAAACAGAGCTAAAGACAGAGCAAATTACTTCCCTCCACTTGTCAAAATATGTCAAATTTGCTTGATCACCAAAACTTTAAAGAAAATTGGGGGGAAACTTAGAGAGGTGATTCAAATAATGCATGATTGGAATGGGTGTGGTTGTATGAGGTGGAGAGCTGCAGAGGTGGGCTGAAACTGTTCACAGAGATCCACAGACTTGTGGTTGCCAGGCAACCACTCTGGGCTGAGATTGGCTGAACATCACTGTGAGGTGGATTTTAGGCTCTAGGTGTGAAAATTTAAAAGACTGGTGTAGTCAAGTTTGGAACCCATAGACCTCAGACATACCAAAAGGTTTTCCAATTACTTCCCTCCACTTCTCAAAATACGTCAAATTTTCTTGATCACTACAACTGTAAAAAAAATTCTGAGGCAACATAGAGAGGCTAATCAAATACTGCATGATTGGAATGGCTGTGGTTGTATGAGGTGGAAAGGTGCAGATTTGGGCTGAAACAGTTCACAGAAATCCACAAGCTTGTGGTTGCCAGGCAACCACATTGGGCTGTGATTGGCTGAGCACCATTGTGAGCTGGACTATAGGCTCTAGGATACAAGTGTGCAGTAGGAGACCTGAGTCACAATGCTGGGCGTTGCCATGGAGACCTCAGTGGCACAGAGGACCTTGTAGGGCAAGATTTAAATAGGATGAATATTCTTGGCCTGGTATGCCACAATATTCTCTCTGAAGGCTTCACTGCTCAGAATTTGTGGATGGAAATGCTTGCCAATCTACACATGGATGTACTTTCAATGGGATATGAAATATTCCAGGGCCTGGCAGATGATCTCTGCCATGTCCTGTCCTTGAACATACCCTTTTCCCTTGTCATGTCTGTCATTTGGCTGAGACCTGTTCCCTAAGCTATTCAGTCAAGACTTGCTGGCATCATTCACATGCAGTATAAGAGCTTTCGGTGAAATTTCTCAGCAAAACTCCTCTGCAAGCACATAGCTTTGGATATGAGAGACAGTGGTGGAAGTTGAATTTCAAGGGCAGATATTTGAAAACAATGAAACAAGCCCCGAATAAGATCTTTACATGTTTCCCAGATGAATATGTTTGGAAATATTGGGGAAGATGGAGATCAAGACTGAGAAGAGTGCACACCCATTTCAAGGTACAAAAACCAGGAAAAAACATGGGAAAGCAAGAGAGCTGGTTAATCTGATGTAAAAATCTTTGATGGTGAAAGGAAAAGTATATTCTCATGATGATTTAATCAGGCTGTATAAGTGAAGTTCTCATGTTGGTTGTCCTATGTGTGGCCTTCTTCATTGGGCAGTGGATGCAGGACAGGAGATCTTCAAATAAATCTGGTGGAACACAAAATACTGAAAAAAATCAGCCTAAATCCTGTGTATTCCTTCCCTTTGAGAACATATATGGATAATGTACGAAGTTTCAAAAGACAAAATGTCTATTGGGTCATGGTTTCACCAATGAAATGGTCCCTTCACATAGCATTTTGAATTTTGCTTTCACACTTGCTCATGTACCGGGCCTGAGTAAAGCAGAATGCAGAGAAAACCTGTTAAATAGATGTGCATTCCATAAGTGGTTTTAAAATCAGTGAAACCCTTTGGACTTAGTGTTTGTATTTTATTGGTTGATTTATTTTTCAAATTGTTTGTTTTACTCTTTTTAACTTTGTGAGTCAGGGAAGCCCTCACTCATAGTGATTTAGACCTCTCCAAAAGCTCTGAAGGTATTCATGTAACAGCTATTACATGTTATAAGTTTCTCCTATTAAAACTTGAAAGACTAACAGATTCTGCCACTTTTCATCTAAAATCAGTGTTGGGCTAAATTCAGTTTTGGACTTTTTACAAGTCCTTTGAAATGTGTCTTCCTCTAGTCACTGGTCGTGCTGGAATTTACTTTCTTGTGAAGACAGGATTTGAGCAAATTGACACAAGTACAGTTTGCCACTACTCTGCACACCTAGTTAAGTATGGAGTTCCCTAAATGGTGTGTGTTTTCTTTTGATCTCTGCTCACACTTTGCTCATCCAGTTAGAACCACAGGGCTCCAGGCCATAGAGTTCCAGGCCTAAACAAGAAAATTTCCATTGCGTTTTGGTTGTTCATTTGTCTCTCATAATTACTTTTTCCACAAATGTGTGCTTCAGGAGAGGCCCTGTCCAAATGTGGAGAGGCCCATTTTCATTCACTCACTTTCAGACTTTCTAAGATTTTCAGTTACTAGAGGTTTGCCCAGACTTGCCATTGTCAAGGGACAGTGCACTTCACTTGAAGTTGTGCAGTATTACTTCATGTGTCTCCATGGAAATTCCACCAATGGGAAACTCTTACTGTAGTCATCTCCAAGTGTTGATGCGTAAGAAAATATAACTAACAAAGGATGTGGTTTCAAGCAGAATGAGGAAAGGATGGATTATCTTTATTTCAGGGCAGGTTGACGTTTCAAAGAAACAGTAATTCCTATCAAATAGGAGGTAAAATCTTTTGTAAAGAGACATGGACATGACACGCTCCGCTTTATGTCACTTTTTCAAAAACGCCAAGGGCATTTGAGAAATTCTTGGCTGCTGAATTGTCCCTTTTTTCAAATTTCTCTTAGGTAAGACACTCCAGCTTCTTCAAACCATGGTACTGTTCCTTCCATGTAAAAAACAAAAGGAAAAAACAAAATAAATTAAAACAAAACCCATGAAATAACATTTGAGAGCACACAATTGCTCAGCAGGCCCATGTAAACACTATTCAAGAAGCTAGAGGTACAGAAGCCTCAGCCTTCAGTCCATGGCCTGAAGTTTGTCTCTATCATGGCCCCTCAATTCCCTGGCATGTCCACATTAACTCATGAATCTTTACTCATTTCCTTTTCAAATGCACAGGATCCAATATATTTGAACCCTGTTCACCTGGGCAGTAATCATCCATGGACACACCAGAGGAAGGGCAGCCACTCCCTTGCCTTGGGTCTTGGAGCTTATCACAATAGAAATGGACACCTGAACAAGGGGAGCCAAAACAAAGAGGCATATTCCTAAAGCCTGAAGCACAGAAGCTACCTATACACCAGTAGTGGGATTTCACAAATTATGTAAGAATCTCTGTGCACATGCTTGGCATGGTCGCTCATGCCTATAATCCCAGCCATCTGGGGGCTGAGGTGGATGGATCCTTGGGAGTTCCACTCCATCTTGGGATACGAATTTATCTCAAGGCCTCTTTCAACAACTACATAAGATGCTGTTTCCAAAAAGAGGACAACAGAAAACTAGACACACTTGGTCCAGGTCCCTGGGTTCACTACATGAGTTGTGGAGTCTAAATATTCCATGCCATGAGAAAATACCTGGGATTTTTAGGGAAAGGGGCACTTGCATCCCATTTCTAAGGGTTTCCCTTTCACCATGTTACATTTCAATTCTGGGAAGACCTGCTGGTGATAAGCTATCTAGTATTATGTTGGTTTAGGTATTGAGCTAGTACCTCACGTTTAGTGTTCAGGGTTATGCTGGAATGGCTGCAGACCTCCTTGAAATAGCGATTGTAGACAAGTGAACCCCGAGGACGCTGAATAGTTGAAGCCGGCACTCCAAATATTCATGCACCACAAGGATTGACTTTCATTTTGGGACTCATCTTCTGGTTGCTGGCTTTTAGTGCTAACTGATACTACCATGGTGGCAGTAATCCAGCAGAGATTGCATGTATGGTTTGCAGGTTTGCTATCCAAGCCACCAGAAACTCGGCAGAACCCAAATCATTGTGGCATTTTCTTTCCTCCCCTGAAACATTTGGATTTCTAAGTTTGAAAATTGAATAGACTGGGCTAGTCAAGTTTGGACCCCATATAATACAAACAGAGCTAAAGACAGAGTGAATTACTTCCCTCCACTTGTCAAAATATGTCAAATTTGCTTGATCACCACAACTTCAAAGAATATTCTGATGCAAATTAGAGAGGTGATTCAAATACTGCATGATTGGAATGGCTGTGGTTGTATGAGGTGGAAAGCTGCAGAGTTGGGCTGACACTGTTCACAGAAATCCACAGGCTTGTGTTTGCCAGGCAACCACTCTGGGCTGAGATTGGCGGAACATCACTGTGAGGTGGATTTTAAGCTCTCGGTTTGAAAATTTAAAAGACTTGTGTAGTCAAGGTTGGAACCCATCAACCACAGACAGACCAAAAGTGTTTTCAATTACTTCCCTCCAATTCTCAAAATATGTCAAATTTTCTTGATCACTACAACTTTAAAAAAATTCTGAAACAACATAGAGAGACTTATCAAATACTGCATGATTGGAATGGCTGTGGTTGTATGAGGTGGAAAGCTGCAGTGTTGCCCTGAAACAGTTCGCAGAAATCCACCAGCTTGTGGTTGCGAGGCAACCACACTGGGCTGTGATTGGCTGAGCACCATTGTGAGCTGGACTTTAGGCTCTAGGATACAAGTTTGCAGTAGGAGACCTGAGTCACAATGCTGGGCGTTGCCATGGAGACCTCAGTGGCACAGAGGACCTTGTAGGGCAAGATTTACATAGGATGAATATTCTTCGCCTAGTATGCCACAATATTCTCTCTGAAGGCTTCACTGCTCAGAATTTGTGGATGGAAATGCTTGCCAATCTACACATGGATGTACTTTCAATGGGATATGAAATATGCCAGGGCCTGGCAGATGATCTCTGACATGTCCTATCATTGAGCATACCCTTTTCCCTTGTCATGTCTGTCGTTTGGCTGAGTCCTGTTCCCTAAGCTATTCAGTCAAGACTTGCTGGCATCATTCACCTGCAGTATAAGAGCTTTCTGTGAAATTTCTCAGCAGAAATCCTCTGCAAGCACATAGCTTTGGATATGAGAGACAGTGGTGGAAGTTGAATTTCAAGGGCAGATATTTGAAAACAATGAAACAAGCCACGAATAAGATCTTTACATGTTTCCCAGATGAATATGTTTGGAAATATGGGGGAAGATGGAGATCAAGACTGAGAAGTGTGCACACCCATTTCCAGGTACAAAAACCAGGGAAAAACATGGGAAAGCAAGAGAGCTTGTTAATTTCATGTAAAAATCTTTGATGATGAAAGGACAATTATATTCCAATGATGATTTAATCAGGCTGTAGCAGTGAAGTTCTCATGTTGGTTGTCCTATGTGTGGCCTTCTTCATTGGGCAGTGGATGCAAGACAGGAGATTTTCAAATAAATCTGGTGGAACACAAAATACTGAAAAAAATATCAATCTAAATCCTGTGTATTCCTTCCCTTTGAGACCATATGTGGATAATGTCCGGAGTTTCAAAAGAGAACATGTCTATTGGGTCATGTTTTCAACAATGAAATTGTCACTTCACATAACATTTAAATTTTGCTTTCACAGTTGCTCATGTACCGGGCCTGAGTAAAGCAGAATGCAGAGTAAGCCTCATCAATAGTTGTGCATTCCATAAGTGGTTTTAAAACCAGTGAAACCCTTTGGACTTAGTGTTTGTATTTAATTGGTTGATTGGTTTTTCAAATTGTTTGTTTTACTATTTTTAACTTTGTGAGTCAGGGAAGCCCTCAATCATAGTGATTTAGACATCTCCAAAAGCTCTGAAGTTATTCATGTAACAGCTATTACATGTTGTAAGTTTCTCCTATTAAAACTTGAAAGACTAACAGACTCTGCCACTTTTCATCTAAATTCAGTGTTGGGCTAAATTCAGTGTTGGACTTTTTACAAGTCCTTTGAAATGTGTCCTCCTCTAGTCACTGGTCCTGCTGGAATGTACTTTCTTGTGAAGACAGGATTTGAGCAAATTGACAGGAGTACAGTTTGCCACTACTCTGTACACCTGGTTAAATATTGAGTTCCCTAAATTGTGTGTTTTACTTTGATCTCTGCTCACACTTTGCTCATGCAGTTAGAACCACAGGGCTCCAGACCATAGCGTTCCAGGCCTAAACAAGAAAATTTCCATTCCGTTTTGGGAGTTCATTTGTCTCTCATAATTTCTTTTTACACAAATATGTGCTTCAGGAGAGGCCCTGTCCAAATGTGGAGAGGCCCATTTTCATTCACTCACTTTCAGACTTTCTAAGATTTTCAGTTACTAGAGGTTTGCCTGGACTTGCCATTGTCAAGGGACAGTGCACTTCACTTGAAGTTGTGCAGTATTACTTCATGTGTCTCCGTGGAAAATCCACCAATGGGAAACTCTTGCTGTAGTCATCTCCAAGTGTTTCTGCGTAAGAAAATATAAATAATAAAGGATGTGGTTTCAAGCAGAATGAGGAAAGGAGGGATTATCTTTATTTCAGTGCAGGTTGACCTTTCTTTTTTTTTATTGCTTTGATTTATTATATATATATATATATATATATATATATAATCAATGAGATATTTTTTCCTTTTTTTTTTATTTAAGAGGAAAAAGTGAAAAACACAAAACAAACCAAAGTGGCATAAGGGTACACGCAATACAGAACTACAAAACAAAACAAAACAAAACAAAACAAAACAAAACAAAACAAAAAAACATAACAGTAAGAAATCACCTGCTAGTAGATTACACACTATCTTCTTGAAAATAGTTTCTCAAATCACAGTATCAAAGAACACAAGGTGGACATTCAAACATGGAGTCCACAAACAGCTGTGTTCAATGTTCCAAAAACATTGATATAGTCAGCTATTTAACACCCCCAAACACCCTTGCTGTTATATCCGTTACAGCTCTTTTTCTTTTTTTTTCCCTCTCTTTTTTACAACAAAACCCACACATCCTGGATTTTACAACTCCTTAGTGCTCATTACTTTCTTTGGGGGGGGGGGAAAGAATACAGTCAAATATGGCAAAACAAAGCTGTCAGTCAATACCAAGGATAGACATAGCACATGGTGCAGAACAGAGTACAAGTTTATCAACAATGGTTATCAACGTTGTCCTCTGTTTCCTTAAAAAGAATTGTCTATCTCACCAAATATCATAAAGTTGGACAAAACAGTAGAGAACAAGACCAATACAACTTAGGCATTGTAAACATTACAGGACTTCCAAAGAAGACAATAGTCAAACCAGAATGGGTATCTTAGTGAATCTTATTGTCTTCAAAGTAGTTGCCTATGTCTTCAAACTTGATACTATCATATAGAATGGAACAGAGTCTAATCAGTCAAAACAAGATCATGGGAGTACTATAGGACTTCAAAACAAGTTAATAGGAAATCAAAAAGAGTTACTATTTATATATCCGAATTATTTTAATTTTTTCTTTAATTAAGACAAACATAAGAAATGACTAAATAATTTTTTTTGAAACAATAAGGGGGAGATTGAGATAAAACAGGACATAACGATATAACAATAGATAGGTCTGCAGAGGAGGAGCTGGGCAGATCTGGGGTGCCCTCACTGGCCTCTCTGCGTGTCTGGAGGACTCTGGATATCTGCGCCCAGACTGCTGGAGTTCCCTCAGGCTTCCAGGTGCAGTGAAGGAGAGAGGTGGGTTTGAGGCTTCCACATCAGCCTCCCCATTCCCGGCTTCATTTGGAGACCTGCTGAGCTCCCCATAGGTGCCCTGGCCCACACTACCAGCCTAGCCCAGCCTGTTTAGCTGCCGCGCCTGGCCATAGGTCTGCAGAGGAGGAGCTGGGCAGATCTGGGGTGCCCTCACTGGCCTCTCTGCATTTCTGGAGGACTCTGGATATCTGCGCCCAGACTGCTGGAGTTCCCTCAGGCTTCCAGGTGCAGTGAAGGGGAGAGGTGGGTTTGAGGCTTCCACATCAGCCTCCCCATTCCCGGCTTCACTTGGAGACCTGCTGAGCTCCCCATAGGTGGGCTGGCCCACACTACCAGCCTAGCCCAGCCTGTTTAGCTGCCGCGCCTGGCCATAGGCCTGCAGAGGAGGAGCTGGGCAGATCTGGGGTGCCCTCACCGACCTCTCTGCGTGTCTGGAGGACTCCGGATATCTGCACCCAGACTGCTGGAGTTCCCTCAGGCTTCCAGGTGCAGTGAAGGGGAGAGGTGGGTTTGAGGCTTCCACATCAGCCTCCCCATTCCGGCTTCATTTGGAGACCAGCTGAGCACCCGATAGGTGGGCTGGCCCACACTACCAGCCTAGCCCAGCCTGTTTAGCTGCCGCGCCTGGCCATAGGTCTGCAGAGGAGGAGCTGGGCAGATCTGGGGTGCCCTCACTGGCCTCTCTGCGTGTCTGGAGGACTCTGGATATCTGCGCCCAGACTGCTGGAGTTCCCTCAGGCTTCCAGGTGCAGTGAAGGAGAGAGGTGGGTTTGAGGCTTCCACATCAGCCTCCCCATTCCCGGCTTCATTTGGAGACCTGCTGAGCTCCCCATAGGTGTCCTGGCCCACACTACCAGCCTAGCCCAGCCTGTTTAGCTGCCGCGCCTGGCCATAGGTCTGCAGAGGAGGAGCTGGGCAGATCTGGGGTGCCCTCACTGGCCTCTCTGCATGTCTGGAGGACTCTGGATATCTGCGCCCAGACTGCTGGAGTTCCCTCAGGCTTCCAGGTGCAGTGAAGGGGAGAGGTGGGTTTGAGGCTTCCACATCAGCCTCCCCATTCCCGGCTTCACTTGGAGACCTGCTGAGCTCCCCATAGGTGGGCTGGCCCACACTACCAGCCTAGCCCAGCCTGTTTAGCTGCCGCGCCTGGCCATAGGCCTGCAGAGGAGGAGCTGGGCAGATCTGGGGTGCCCTCACCGACCTCTCTGCATGTCTGGAGGACTCCGGATATCTGCACCCAGACTGCTGGAGTTCCCTCAGGCTTCCAGGTGCAGTGAAGGGGAGAGGTGGGTTTGAGGCTTCCACATCAGCCTCCCCATTCCCGGCTTCACTTGGAGACCTGCTGAGCTCCCCATAGGTGGGCTGGCCCACACTACCAGCCTAGCCCAGCCTGTTTAGCTGCCGCGCCTGGCCATAGGCCTGCAGAGGAGGAGCTGGGCAGATCTGGGGTGCCCTCACCGACCTCTCTGCATGTCTGGAGGACTCCGGATATCTGCACCCAGACTGCTGGAGTTCCCTCAGGCTTCCAGGTGCAGTGAAGGGGAGAGGTGGGTTTGAGGCTTCCACATCAGCCTCCCCATTCCGGCTTCATTTGGAGACCAGCTGAGCACCCGATAGGTGGGCTGGCCCACACTACCAGCCTAGCCCAGCCTGTTTAGTTGCCGCGCCTGGCCATTGGTCTGCAGAGGAGGAGCTGGGCAGATTTGGGGTGCCTGCATCGGCCTCTCCATGTGTCTGGAGGACTGTGGATATCTCTGCAACCAGGGAGTGTCCACAGGTTCCTGAAGCACTGCGGCCTGTGGTGAGTACCCTAACCCGGCTGCGATTGAAGAACTGTGGAGCTTCCAAGGGGCAGGTGGGCGCACACTGTCCCTGAGGCCCAGCTTGTCTGGAACTGCGGAGTTCTGAGCAGGTAGAGGAGGGCCACTGGTTCTGTAGGCCTAATGGCTTGGGGTAGCGCGGCGCCAGAGTCTCAGTAGCTCCAAACATAGAAGGGGATTTTCAACAGATCCTGAGGAAGCTTTCAAATAACACTTGAAACACAGAAATATAGGAAAATGACAAAACAAAAGACCAAATTACAACCTCAAACCTCCAGCCCATCTCAAGAAACCCTAGGAGCGATGTATATAGAAGAAAATATATCCCATCCACCTTATATATCGGACAAAATAGCTACTGAAATTGACAAGCAACTCCAGGAAGCTTTAAAGAAGTTCAAACTCGAAATAATCTCCCAGATAAAAGAAGAAATGATAAAAGAAATGAAAGAGATTCTAAATATATCTAAAGAAAACACAGATAAAAAATTGGAGGAACTAAACAAAAAGATAGAATCCCTAGACGAGCAATATAAGAAACAAACAGAATACATAATGCAGATGCACAGAGATATACAGGAAATAAAAAACTCCACTGAAAGTTGTAAAAACTGCCTTAATGAAAGTGAAGATAGAATTTCAGACCTTGAAGACAGGATTGCAGCTAGTGAACAGGAAAGGAAAGATCTTTTGAAAATAACAAGGAATCAGGAAACAACAATTCAACAACTGCAAGATGACACAAAGAAGAATAACATAAGAATGCTAGGGATTAATGAAAGAGAGGGAGACAACATGAAGGATGTCAGGAGGATATTTAGAGGAGTAATAGCTGAAAATTTCCCAAGCATGAGATCCGAAACTGACATCAGGATCAGTGAAGCATATAGAACTCCAAATAGTCATAACCAAAATAAAACTACACCCAGACATATAATAATCACCATCCCAGAAATCCAACACAAGAATAGATTATTAAAAGCTGTCAGAGAGAAAAGACAGATCACTTATAAAGGAAAACCTATCAGAATCACAGCAGACTTCTCAGCAGAAATGATAAAGTCAAGAAGAGAATGGAGTGAAATATTCCAGATCCTAAAGCAAAATGATTTCCAACCAAGACTGATATATCCTGCAAAACTATCATTCAAAATAGATGGTGAAATACGATACTTCCATGACAAAGAACAGTTGAAGAACTTCATGAACACCAAACCAACCTTGCAAAAAATATTGAAAGACAGTTTAGATACACAAAGGAAAAAACCACTAAGCAAAGCAAATAATTAAACAGATCAGAAAGATAAAGATGCAAAAGCAGAGAGATAACATTCCTGCAATTAACCAGCATTTAAGAGTAATAACCATTGATGTAAATGGTCTCAATGCACCAATCAAAAGAAACAGACTAGCAGAATGGATCAAGAAACAAAATCTAACCGTATGCTGTTTACAGGAAACCCATCTAACCCGGAAGGATACTCACAGACTGAAAGTCAAAGGATGGAAAACAATTCTTCATGCAGCAGGAATCCAAAAAAAGGCAGGAGTAGCCATTCTGTTTGCAGACAACGTGAACTTTAAACCAACAATGACCATAAAGGACAAAGAAGGTCACTACATACTCGTAAGGGGAAAACTCAAAGAGGAAGAGATAACTATCTTAAATATATACGCACCAAACTCCAGAGCACCCAGTTATATAAAACAATTATTAACAGAAATAACAACTCAAATTATCAGTAACACAATTGTAACAGGAGACCTTAATACACCACTGACACCAAGGGACAGATCAACCAGACAGAAAATGAGCAAAGAACAGAACTGAATCACACCTGTGAACAAATGGGTTTGATAGACATATACAGAATGTTCCACCCAACAACATCAGAATACACATTCTTCTCAGCAGTACATGGATCATTTTCTAAAATAGACCATATATTAGCTCACAGAACATATTTAAGCAAATGCAAAAGAGTTGAAATCATCCCTTGCATATTACCGGATCATAGCGCTCTGAAATTAGAAATTAATGACAAAGGATACTGCAAAAATTCCGCAAACACATGGAAACTAAATAACACACTCCTGAGGATTCAGTGGGTCACAGAAGAAATTAAAGAAGAAATTAAACAATACCTAAAAGAAAATGAAAATGCAGATACAACTTACCGGAATCTGTGGGATGCAATGAGAGCCGTTCTGAGAGGAAAATTTATTGCACTGAGTTCCCACATCAGGAAAACAGAATGAATACAAATAAATAACTTGATGCTACACCTCAAACAGCTAGAAAAAGAAGAGCAAGTCAAGCCCAAAGCCAAAAGAAGAGAGGAAATTATAAAAATCAGAGCAGAAATCAATGCAATAGAGACTAAGAAAACAATCCAAAGAATCAATGAATCAAAGAGTTGGTTCTTTGAAAGAATAAATAAAATCGATAAGCCCCTAGCCAACCTTATTTAAAAAAGGAAAGAAAAAGCTCAAATTCATGCAATAAGAAATGAAAAAGGAGAAATCACTACAGACCCAATAGAAATACAGAGGATCATCAACACCTATTTCGAAAACCTCTACTCTCAAAAGTTTGATAACACAGAAGAAATAGACAGATTCTTAGAAGCATATGAAGTACCAAAGCTAGATCAAGAGGATATAAAACTGTTGAATAACCCAATCTCTGCTAATGAAATTGAGAATGTAATTGGGTCCTTGCCCACCAAGAAGAGCCCAGGCCCAGATGGATTCACTGCAGAATTCTACAAGAAATATAAAGAAGACCTAATGCCGACACTCCTCAAACTATTCAATGAAATTGAAAGGGAAGCAATCCTTCCTAAGTCATTCCTGGAAGCAAATATTACTCTAGTACCAAAACCTGAGAAAGACCCAACTATAAAAGAGAACTATAGACCGATCTCCCTAATGAACACAGATGCAAAAATCCTCAATAAATTATTGGCAAATAGGATCCAGCAAATCATCAAGAAGATTATACACCATGACCAAGTGGGATTCATCCCAGGAATGCAAGGATGGTTCAACATACGCAAATCAATAAATGTAATCCACCATATCAATAAAGCCAAAAATAAGAATCACATGATCATCTCTATAGATGCAGAAAAAGCCTTCGATAAGGTCCAACACTTATTCATGATAAGAACTTTACAGAAAATTGGAATAAATGGTCTTTACCTCAATATAATAAAGGCCATTTATGACAAACCAACAGCCAGCATCATACTAAATGGCCAAAAATTGAAAGCCTTTACTTTAAAATTGGGTACAAGACAAGGATGTCCTTTATCACCACTCCTATTTAATATAGTACTGGAAGTACTAGACAGAGCAATTAGGCAAGAAAGAGAAATAAAAGGGGTAAAGATAGGAAAAGAAGAAGTTAAATTATCATTGTTTGCAGATGACATGATACTCTACATAGAAGACCCCCTAAACTCCATTGAAATACTCTTAGATACAATAAATAAATTCAGTAATGTGGCTGGATACAAAATCAATACTCAGAAATCAATAGCATTCCTATACACGAACAACAAAATTACAGAGAGGGAAATAAGAGAAACTGGACTATTCACATTAGCAAGCAAAAAAATGAAATATTTAGGAATTACTCTTACGAAAGAAGTGAAAGACTTATACAGTGAAAATTATAATACACTGAAAAAGGAAATTGAAGATGATCTCAGAAAATGGAAACACATCCCTTGCTCATGGATAGGAAGAACAAACATTGTGAAAATGGCCATTCTCCCAAAACTGTTATACAGATTCAATGCAATCCCAATAGAAATACCATCAACATACCTTATAGATCTAGAGAAATCACTCCTAAATTTCATCTGGAACCAGAAGAGACCTAGAATCGCAAAGGCAATTCTAAGCAGCAAAGACAAAGCAGGAGGCATCACAATCCCGGACTTGAAGTTATACTACAAGGCAACAGTAGTAAAATCAACATGGTATTGGAAACAAAACAGAGCCGAAGATCAGTGGAATAGATTAGAAGATACAACCACAACTACGAACACACTCAACCACCTTATTTTTGATAAAGGAGCCAAGCAGGTTCACTGGAAGAAGGACAGTCTCTTTAATAAATGGTGCTGGAAAAACTGGCTCTCCATTTGCCGAAAACTAAAGCTAGACCCATGTCTATCACCATGTACTAAATTAAAATCTAAATGGGTCAAAGATCTGAATATTGAAACAGGTTGACCTTTCAAAGAAACAGTAATTCCTATCAAATAGGAGGTAAAATCTTTTGTAAAGAGACATGGACATGACACGCTCAACTTTATGTCACTTTTTTTAAAACGCCAAGGGCATTTGAGAAATTCTTGACTGCTGAATTGTCCCTTTTTTCAAATTTCTCTTAGGTAAGACGCCCCAACTTCTTCAAACCATGGCACTTTTCCTTCCATGTAAAAAAAAAAAGCAAAAAAAAAAAATAAATTAAAACAAAGCCCATGAAATAACATTTGAGAGCTCACAATTGCTCAGCAGGCCCATGTAAACACTATTCAAGAAGCTAGAGGTACAGAAGCCTCAGCCTTCAGCCCATGGCCTGAAGTTTTGTCTCTATCATAGCCCCTCAATTCCCTGGCATGTCCACATTAACTCATGAATCCTTACTCATTTCCTTTTCAAATGCACAGGATCCAATATATTTGAACCCTGTTCACCTGGGCAGTAATCATCCAAGGACACACCAGAGGAAGGGCAGCCACCCCCTTGCCTGGGGCCTTGGAGCTTATCACAATAGAAATGGACACCTGAAAAAGGGGAGCCAAAACAAAGAGAGGCATATTCCTAAAGCCTGAAGCACAGAAGCTACCTATAGACCAGGAGTGGGATTTCACAAATTATGTAAGAATCTCTGTGCACATGCTTTGCATGGTCGCTCATGCCTATAATCCCAGCCATCTGGGGGCTGAGCTGGATGGATCCTTGGGAGTTCCAGTCCATCTTGGGCTATGAATTTATCTCAAGGCCTCTTTCAAAAACTACATAAGATGCTGTTTCCAAAAAGAGGACAACAGAATTCTAGACACACTTGGTCTAGGTCCCTGGGTTCACTACATGAGTTGTGGAGTCTAAATATTCCATGCCATGAGAAAACACCTGTGATTTTTAGTGAAAGGGGCATTTGCCTTCCTTTTCTAAGGGTTTACCTTTCACCACGTTACATTTGAATTCTGGGAAAACCTGCTGGTGATAAGCTATCTAGCCTTATGTTGGTTTAGGTATTGAGCTAGTACCTCATGTTTAGTGTTCATGGTTATGCTGGAATGGCTGCAGACCTCCTTGAAATAGCGATTGCAGACAAGTGAACCCCGAGGAAGCTGGATAGTTCAAGCAGGCACTCCAAATATTCATACACTGCAAGGATTCACTTTCATTTTGGGACTCATCTTCTGGTTGCTGGCTTTTAGTGCTAACTGATTCTACCATGGTGGCAGTAATCCAGCAGAGACTGCAGGTACGGTTTGCAGGTTTGCTTCCTAAGCCACCAGAAACTCAGCAGAACCCAAATCATTGTGGCATTTTCTTTCCTCCCCTGAAACATTTGGCTTTCTAAGTTTGAAAATTGAATAGACTGGGCTAGTCAAGTTTGGACCCCATATACCACCAACAGAGCTAAAGACAGAGCCAATTACTTCCTTCCACTTCTCAAAATACGTCAAATTTGCTTAATCACCACAACTTCAAAGAAAATTCTGAGGCAACTTAGAGAGGTTAATCAAATCCCGCATGATTAGAATGGCTGTGGTTTTATGAGGTGGAAAGCTGCAGACCTGGGGTGAATCTGTTCACAGAAATCCACAGGCTTGTGGTTGCCAGGCAACCACACTGGGCTGCGATTGTCTGAATATCACTGTGAGGTGGATTTTAGGCTCTAGGTTTGAAAATTTAAGAGACTGGTGTAGTCATGTTTGGAACCCATCGACCACAGACAGACGAAAAGGTCTATCAATTACTTCCCTCCACTTCTCAAAATATGTCAAATTTTCTTGATCACTACAAATGTAAAAAAAATTCTGAGGCAACATAGAGAGGCTAATCAAACACTGCATGATTGGAATGGCTGTGGTTGTATGAGGTCGAAAGCTGCAGTGTTGCCCTGAAACAGTTCACAGAAATCCACAAACTTGTGGTTGCCAGGCAACCATACTGGGCTGTGATTGGCTGAGCACCATTGTGAGCTGGACTTTAGGCTCTGGGATACAAGTTTGCAGTAGGAGACCTGAGTCACAATGCTGGGCGTTGCCATGGAGACCTCAATGGCACAGAGGACCTTGTAGGGCAAGATTTAAATAGGATGAATATTCTCGGCCTGGTATGCCACAATATTCTCCCTGAAGGCTTCACTGCTCAGAATTTGTGGATGGAAATGCTTGCCAATCTACACATGGATGTACTTTCAATGGGATATGAAATATGCCAGGGCCTGGCAGATGATCTCTGCCATGTCCTATGCTTGAGCATAAGCTTTTCCCTTGTCATGTCTGTCACGTGGCTGAGTCCTGTTCCCTAAGCTATTCAGTCAAGACTTACTGGCATCATTCACCTGCAGTATAAGAGCTTTCTGTGAAATTTCTCAGCAGAAATCCTCTGCAAGCACATAGCTTTGGATATGAGAGACAGTGGTGGAAGTTGAATTTCAAGGGCAGATATTTGAAAACAATGAAAGAAGCCCCGAATAAGATCTTTACATGTTTCCCAGATGAATATGTTTGAAACTACAGGGGAAGATGGAGATCAAGACTGAGAAGAGTTCACATGCAATTCCAGGTACAAAAAACCAGGAAAAACATGGGAAAGCAAGACCGCTGGTTAAGTTGACGTAAAAATCTTTAATGCTGAAAGGAAAATTATATTCCCATAATGATTTAATCAGACTGTAGCAGTGAAGTTCTCATGTTGGTTGTCCTATGTGTGGCCTTCTGCACTGGGCAGTGGATGCAGGACAGGAGATTTTCAAATAAATCTGGTGGAAAACAAAATAGTGAAAAAAATATCAATCTAAATCCTGTGTATTCCTTCCCTTTGAGAACATATATGGATAATGTCTGGAGTTTCAACAGAGAAAATGGCTATTGGGTCATGGTTTCAACAATGAAATGGTCACTTCACATAACATTTTGAATTTTGCTTTCACAGTTGCTCATGTACCCGGCCTGAGTAAAGCAGAATGCAGAGTAAGCCTCATCAATAGTTTTGCATTCCATAAGTGGTTTTAAAACCAGTGAAACCCTTTGGACTTAGTGTTTGTGTTTAATTGTTTGATTGGTTTTTCAAATTGTTTGTTTTACTATTTTAAACTTTGTGAGTCAGGGAAGCCCTCACTCATAGTGATTCAGACCTCTCCAAAAGCTCTGAAGTTATTCATGTAACAGCTATTACATGTTATAAGTTTCTCCTATTAAAACTTGAAAGACTAACAGACTCTGCTAGTTTGAATCTAAATTCAGTGTTGGGCTAAATTCAGTGTTGGATATTTTACAAGTCCTTTGAAATGTGTCCTCCTCTAGTCACTGGTCGTGCTGGAATTTACTTTCTTGTGAAGACAGGATTTGAGCAAATTGACACAAGTACAGTTTGCCACTACTCTGGACACCTGGTTAAATATCGAGTTCCCTAAATGGTGTGTGTTTTATTTTGATCTCTGCTCACACTTTGCTCATGCACTTAGAACCACAGGGCTCCAGGCCATAGCGTTCCAGGCCTAAACAAGAAAATTTCCATTCCGTTTTGGGAGTTCATTCGTCTCTCATAATTGCTTTTTACACAAATGTGTGCTTCAGGAGAGGCCCTGTCCAAATGTGGAGAGGCCCATTTTTATTCACTCACTTTCACACTTTCTAAGATTTTCAGTTACTAGAGGTTTGCCCAGACTTACCATTGTCAAGGGACAGTGCACTTCACTTGAAGTTGTGCAGTATTACTTCATGTGTCTCCGTGGAAATTCCACCAATGGTAAACTCTTGCTCTAGTCATCTCCAAGTGTTTCTGTGTAAGAAAATTTAATTAACAAAGGATGTGGTTTCAAGCAGAATGAGGAAAGGAGGGATTATCTTTATTTCAGTGCAGGTTGACCTTTCAAAGAAACAGTAATTCCTATGAAATAGGAGGTAAAATCTTTTGAAAAGAGACATGGACATAACACGCTCAACTTTATGTCACTTTTTTTAAAACGCCAAGGGCATTTGAGAAATTCTTGACTGCTGAATTGTCCCTTTTTTCAAATTTCTCTTAGGTAAGACACTCCAGCTTGTTCAAACCATGGTACTGTTCCTTCCATGTAAAAAAAACTAAAGCAAGAACCAAATAAATTAAAACAAACCCCATCAAATTACATTTGAGAGCACACAATTGCTCAGCAGGGCCACTATTCTAGAAGCTAAAGGTACAGAAGCCTCAGCCTTCAGCCCATGGCCTGAAATTTTGTCTCTATCATGGCCCCTCAATTCCCTGCATGTCCACATTAACTCATGAATCTTTACTTATTTCCTCTTCAAATGCACAGGATCCAATATATTTGAACCCTGTTCACCAGATCAGTAATCATCCAAGGACACACCAGAGGAAGGGCAGCCACCCCCTTGCCTGGGGCCTTGGAGCTTATCACAATAGAAATGGACACCTGAAAAGGGGGAGCCAAAACAAAGAGAGGCATATTCCTAAAGCCTGAAGCACAGAAGCTACCTATAGACCAGAAGTGGGATTTCACAAATTATGTAAGAATCTCTGTGCACATGCTTGGCATGGTCGCTCATGCCTATAATCCCAGCCATCTGGGGGCTGAGGTGGATGGATCCTTGGGAGTTCCACTCCATCTTGGGCTACGAATTTATCTCAAGGCCTCTTTCAACAACTACACAAGATGCTGTTTCCAAAAAGAGGACAACAGAAAGCTAGAAACACTTGGTCCAGGTCCCTGGGTTCACTACATGAGTTTTGGAGTCTAAATATTCCATGCCATGAGAAAATACCTGGGATTTTTAGGGAAAGGGGCATTTGCATCCCGTTTCTAAGGGTTTCCCTTTCAGCATGTTACATTTGAATTCTGGGAAGCCCTGCTGGAGATAAACTATCTAGCATTATGTTGGTTTAACTATTGAGCTAGTACCTCATGTTTAGTGTTCAGGGTTATGCTGGAATGGCTGCAGACCACCTTGAAATAGCGAATGCATACTTGTGAACCCCGAGGAAGCTGGATAGTTGAAGCAGGCACTCCAAATATTGATGCACTGCAAGGATTCACTTTCATTTTGGGTCTCATCTTCTGGTTGCTGGCTTTTAGTGCTAACTGATACTACCATGGTTCCAGCAATGCAGCAGAGACTGCATGTATGGTTTGCAGGTTTGCTTCCCAAGCCACCAGAAACTCAGCAGAACCCAAATCATTGTGGCATTTTCTTTCCTCCCCTGAAACATTTGGCTTTCTAAGTTTGAAAATTGAATAGACTGGGCTAGTCAAGTTTGAAACCCTTATACCACAAACAGAGCTAAAGACAGAGCAAATTACTTCCCTCCACTTGTCAAAATATGTCAAATTTGCTTGATCACCACAACTTCAAAGAAAATTCTGAGGCAACTTAGAGAGGTGAATCAAATCCTGCATGATTGGAACGGCTGTGGTTATATGAGGTGGAAAGCTGCAGAGTTGGGCTGAAACTGTTCACAGAAATCCACAGGCTTGTGGTTGCCAGGCAACCACACTGGGCTGAGATTGGCTGAACATTACTGTGAGGTGGATTTTAGGCTCTCGGTTTGAAAATTTAAAAGACAGGTGTAGTCAAGTTTGGAACCCATCGACCACAGACAGACCAATAGTTCTTTCAATTACTTCCCTCCACTTCTCAAAATATGTCAGATTTTGTTGATCACTACAACTGTAAAAAAAAAATTCTGAGGCAACATAGAGAGGCTAATCAAATACTGCTTGATTGGAATGGCTGTGGTTGTATGATTTGGAAACCTGCATAGTTGTGCTGAAACAGTTCACAGAAATCCACAAGCTTGTGGTTTCCAGGCAACCACACTAGACTGTGATTGGCTGAGCACCATTGTGAGGTGCACTTTAGGCTCTAGGATACAAGTTTGCAGTAGGAGACTTGAGTCACAATGCTGGGCATTGCCATGGAGACCTCAGTGGCACAGAGGACCTTGTAGGGCAAGATTTAAATAGGATGAATATTCTTGGCCTGGTATGCCACAATATTCTCTCTGAAGGCTTCACTGATCCTAATTTGTGGATTTAAATGCGTGTCAATGTATACATGGATGTACCTTCAATGGGATATGAAATATGCCATGGCCTGGCAGATGATCTCTGCCATGTCCTATCATTGAGCATACGCCTTTCCCTTGTCATGTATGTCATTTGGCTGAGTCCTGTTCCCTAAGCTACTCAGTCAGGACTTGCTAGAATCATTCTCCTGCAGTATAAGAGCTTTCTATGAAATTTCTCAGCAGAAATCCTCTGCAAGCACAGAGCTTTGGATATGAGAGATAGTGGTTGAAGTTGAATTTCAAGGGCAGATATTTGAAAACAATGAAACAAGCCCCGAATAAGATCTTTACATGTTTCTCAGATGAATATGTTTGGAAATACGGGGGAAGATGGAGATCAAGTCAGAGAAGAGTGCACACCCATTTCAAGGTATAAAAATCAGTGGAAAACATGGGAAAGCGAGAGCTGGTTAATCTGATGTAAAAATCTTTGATGATGAAAGGAAAAATACATTCTCATGATGATATAATCAGGCTGTAGTAGTGAACTTCTCATGTTGGTTGTCCTATGTGTGGCCTTCTGCATTGGGCAGTGGATGCAGGACAGGAGATCTTCAAATAAATCTGGTGAAACACAAAATACTGAAAAAAAAATTCAGCCTCAATCCTGTGTATTCCTTCCCTTTGAGAACATATATGGATAATGTAGGAAGTTTAAAAAGAGAAAATGTCTATTGGGTCATGGTTTCAACAATGAAATGGTCACTTCACATATCATTTTTAATTTTGTTTCCCAGTTGCTCGTGTACTGGGCCTGAGTAAAGCAGAATGCAGAGTAAGCCTCATCAATTGTTGTGCATTCCATAAGTGGTTTTAAAACCAGTGAAACCCTTTGGACTTAGTGTTTGTATTTAATTGGTTGATTGGTTTTTCAAATTGTTTGTTTTACTATTTTTAATTTTGTGAGTCAGGGAAGCCCTCACTCATAGTGATTTAGAACTCTCCAAAGGATCTGAAGTTTTTCATGTAATAGCTATTACATGTTATAAGTTTCTCCTATTAAAACTTGAAAGAATAACAGAATCTGTAACTTTTCATCTAAATTCAGTGTTGGACTTTTTACAAGTCCTTTGAAATGTGTCCTCCTCTAGTCACTGGTCGTGCTGGAATTTACTTTCTTGTGAAGACAGGATTTAAGCAAATTGACAGGAGTACAGTTTGCCACTACTCTGGACACCTGGTTAAATATCGAGTTCCATAAATGGTGTGTGTTTTACTTTGATCTCTAATCACACTTTGCTCATCCAGTTAGAACCACAGGGCTCCAGGCCATAGCGTTCCAGGCCTAAACAAGAAAATTTCCATTCCGTTTTGGGAGTTCATTCATCTCTCATAATTAGTTTTTCCACAAATGTGTGCTTAAGGAGAGGCCCTGTCCAAATGTGGAGAGGCCCATTTTCATTCACTCAGTTTCATACTTTCTAAGATTTTCAGTTACTAGAGGTTTGCCCAGACTTGCCATTGTCAAGGGACAGTGCACTTCACTTGAAGTTGTGCAGTATTACTTCATGTGTCTCCTTGGAAATTCCACCAATGGGAAACCTTTGCTGTAGTCATCTCCAAGTGTTGCTGCGTAAGAAAATATAACTAACAAAGGATGTCGTTTCAAGCAGAATGAGGAAAGGAGTGATTATCTTTATTTCAGTGCTGGTTGACCTTTCAAAGAAAAAGTAATTCCTATCAAATAGGAGGTAAAATCCTTTGTAAAGAGACATGGACATGACACGCTCAACTTTATGTCACATTTTTTAAAACAGCAAGGGCATTAGAGAAATTCTTGACTGCTGAATTGTACCTTTTTTCAAATTTCTCTTAGGTAAGAAACTCCAGCTTCTTCAAACCATGGTACTGTTCCTTCCATGTAATAAACCAAAGGAAAAAACAAAATAAATTAAAACAAAACCCATTAAATAACATTTGAGAGCACACAATTGCTCAGCAGGCCCATGTAAACACTATTCAAGAAGCTAGAGGTACAGAATCCTCAGCCTTCAGCCCATGGCCTGAAGTTTTGTCTCTATCATGGCCCCTTAGTTCCCTGGCCTGTCCACATTAACTCATGAATCTTAACTCATTTCCTTTTCAAATGCACAGGATCCAATATATTTGAACCCTGTTCACCTGGGCAGTAATCATCCAAGGACACACCAGAGGAAGGGCAGCCACCCCCTTGCCTGGGGCCTTGGAGCTTATCACAATAGAAATGGACACCTGAACAAGGGGAGCCAAAACAAAGAAGCATATTCCTAAAGCCTGAAGCACAGAAGCTACCTATAGACCAGTAGTGGGATTTCACAAATTATGTAAGAATCTCTGTGCACATGCTTGGCATGGTCGCTCATGCCTATAATACCAGCCATCTGGGGGCTGAGGTGATGGATCCTTGGGAGTTCCAGTCCATCGTGGGCTACGACTTTATCTCAAGGCCTCTTTCAACAACTATATAAGATGCTGTTTCCAAAAGTGGACGACAGAATACTAGACACACTTGGTCCAGGTCCCTGAGTTCACTACATGAGTTGTGGAGTCTAAATATTCCATGCCATGAGAAAATACCTGGGATTTTTAGGGAAAGGGGCATTTGCATCCTGTTTCTAAGGGTTTCCCTTTCACCATATTACATTTGAATTATGGGGAAACCTGCTGGTGATAAGCTATCTAGCATTATGTTGGTTTAGGTATTGAGCTAGTACCTCATGTTTAGTGTTCAGGGTTATTCTGGAATGGCTACAGACCTCCTTGAAATAGCGATTGCAGACTTGTGAACCCCGAGGAAGCTGGATAGTTGAAGCAGGCACTCCAAATATTGATGCACCGCAAGGATTCACTTTCACTTTGGGACACATCTTCTGGTTGCTGGCTTTTAGTGCTAACTGATACTACCATGGTGGCAGTAATCCAGCAGAGATTGCATGTATGGTTTGCAGGTTTGCTTCCCAAGCCAACAGAAACTCAGCAGAACCCAAATCATTGTGGCATTTTGTTTCCTCCCCTGAAACATGTGGCTTTCTAAGTTTGAAAATTGAATAGAGTGGGCTAGTCAAGTTTGGACCCCATGTACCACAAACAGAGCTAAAGACAGAGCCAATGACTTCCCTCCACTAGTCAAAACATGTCAAATTTGTTTGATCACGACAACTTCAAAGAAAATTCGGGGGCAACGTAGAGAGGTGAATCAAATACCGCATGATTGGAATGGCTGTGGTTGTATGAGGTGGAGAGCTGCAGAGTTGGGCTGAAACTGTTCACAGAAATCCACAGGCTTGTGGTTGCCAGGCAACCGCACTGGGCTGATATTGGCTGAACATCACTGGGAGGTGGATTTTAGGCGCTAGGTTTGAAAATTTAAAAGACTGGGGTAGTCAAGTTTGGAACCCAAAGACCTCAGACATACCAAAATGTTTTCCAATTACTTCCCTCCACTTCTCAAAATATGTCAAATTTTCTTGATCACTACAACTGTAAAAAAAATTCTGAGGCAACATAGAGAGGCTAATCAAATACTGCATGATTGGAATGGCTGTGGTTGTATGAGGTGGAAAGCTGCAGAGTTGGGCTGAAACAGTTCACAGAAATCCACAACCTTGTGGTTGCCAGGCAGCCACACTGGGCTGTGATTAGCTGAGCACCATTGTGAGCTGGATTTTAGGCTCTAGGATACAAGTGTGCAGTAGGAGACCTGAGTCACAGTGCTGGGCATTGCCATGGAGACCTCAGTGGCACAGAGGACCTTGTAGGGCAAGATTTAAATAGGATGAATATTCTTGCCCTGGTATGCCACAATATTCTCTCTGAAGGCTTCACTGCTCAGAATTTGTGGATGGAAATGTTTGATAATCTACACATGGATGTACTTTCAACGGGATATGAAATATGCCAGGGCCTGGCAGATGATCTCTGCCATGTCCTATACTTGAGCATACCCTTATCCATTGTCATGTCTGTCATTTGGCTGAGTCTTGTTCCCTAAGCTATTCAGTCAAGACTTGCTGGCATCATTCACCTGCAGTATAAGAGCTTTCTGTGAAATTTCTCAGCAGAAATCCTCTTCAAGCACATAGCTTTGGATATGAGAGACAGTGGTAGAAGTTCAATTTCAAGGGCAGATATTTGAAAACAATGAAACAAGCCCCGAATAAGATCTTTACATGTTTCCGAGATGAATATGTTTGGAAATATTGGGGAAGATGGAGATCAAACTGAGAAGAGTGCACACCCATTTCAAGGTACAAAAACCAGGGAAAAACATGGGAAAGCAAGAGAGCTGATTAATCTGATGTAAAAATCTATGATGATGAAAGGAAAATTATATTCTCATGATGATTTAATTAATCTGTAGAAGTGAAGTTCTCATGTTGGTTGCCCTATGTGTGGCCTTCTGCATTGGGCAGTTGATGCAGGACAGGGGATCTTCAAATAAATCTGGTGGAACACAAAATACAGAAAAAAATCAGCCTAAATCCTGTGTATTCCTTCCCTTTGAGAACATATATGGATAATGTACGAAGTTTCAAAAGAGAAAATGTCTATTGGATCATGGTTTCACCAATGAAATGGTCACTTCACATAACATTTTAAATTTTGCTTTCACACTTGCTCATGTACCGGGCATGAGTAAAGCGGAATGCAGAGTAAGCCTCTTCAATAGATGTGCATTCCATAAGTGGTTTTAAAACCTGTGAAATCCTTTGAACTTAGTGTTTGTATTTTATTGGTTGATTGGTTTTCAAATTGTTTGTTTTACTATTTTTAACTTTGTGAGTCAGGGAAGCCCTCACTCATAGTGATTTAGATCACTCCAAAAGCTCTGAAGGTATTCATGTAACAGGTATTACATGTTATAAGTGTCTCCTATTAAAACTTGAAAGTCTAACAGACTCTGCCACTTTTCATCTAAATTCAGTGTTGGGATAAATTCAGTGTTGGACTTTTTACAAGTCCTTTGAAATGTGTCCTCCTCTAGTCACTGGTCGTGCTGGAATTTACTTTCCTGTGAAGACAGGATTTGAGCAAATTGACAGGAGTACAGTTTGCCACTACTCTGGACACCTGATTAACTATCGAGTTCCCTAAATGGTGTGTGTTTTAGTTTGATCTCTGCTCACACTTTGCTCATCCAGTTAGAACCACAGGGCTCCAGGCCATAGTGTTCCAGGCCTAAATAAGAAAATTTCCATTCCGTTTTGGGAGTTCATTCGTCTCTCATAATTACTTTTGCCACAAATGTGTGCTTCAGGAGAGTCCCTGTCCAAATGTCTAGAGGTCCTTTTCATTCACTCACTTTCAGACTTTCTAAGATTTTCAGTTACTAGAGGTTTGCCCAGACTTGCCATTGTCAAGGGATAGTGCACTTCACTTGAAATTGTGCAGTATTACTTCATGTGTCTCCGTGGAAATTCCACCAATGGGAAACCTTTGCTGTAGTCATCTCCAAGTGTTGCTGCGTAAGAAAATATAACTAACAAAGGATGTGGTTTCAAGCAGAATGAGGAAAGGAGTGATTATCTTTATTTCAGTGCTGGTTGACCTTTCAAAGAAAAAGTAATTCCTATCAAATAGGAGGTAAAATCCTTTGTAAAGAGACATGGACATGACACACTCAACTTTATGTCACATTTTTTAAAACAGCAAGGGCATTAGAGAAATTCTTGACTGCTGAATTGTACCTTTTTTCAAATTTCTCTTAGGTAAGAAACTCCAGCTTCTTCAAACCATGGTACTGTTCCTTCCATGTAATAAACCAAAGGAAAAAACAAAATAAATTAAAACAAAACCCATTAAATAACATTTGAGAGCACACAATTGCTCAGCAGGCCCATGTAAACACTATTCAAGAAGCTAGAGGTACAGAATCCTCAGCCTTCAGCCCATGGCCTGAAGTTTTGTCTCTATCATGGCCCCTTAGTTCCCTGGCCTGTCCACATTAACTCATGAATCTTAACTCATTTCCTTTTCAAATGCACAGGATCCAATATATTTGAACCCTGTTCACCTGGGCAGTAATCATCCAAGGACACACCAGAGGAAGGGCAGCCACCCCCTTGCCTGGGGCCTTGGAGCTTATCACAATAGAAATGGACACCTGAACAAGGGGAGCCAAAACAAAGAAGCATATTCCTAAAGCCTGAAGCACAGAAGCTACCTATAGACCAGTAGTGGGATTTCACAAATTATGTAAGAATCTCTGTGCACATGCTTGGCATGGTCGCTCATGCCTATAATACCAGCCATCTGGGGGCTGAGGTGATGGATCCTTGGGAGTTCCAGTCCATCGTGGGCTATGAATTTATCTCAAGGCCTCTTTCAACAACTACATAAGATGCTGTTTCCAAAAAGATGACAACAGAAAGCTAGAAACACTTGGTCCAGGTCCCTGGGTTCACTACATGAGTTGTGGAGTCTAAATATTCCATGCCATGAGAAAATACCTGGGATTTTTAGGGAAATGGGCATTTGCATCCTGTTTCTAAGGGTTTCCCTTTGACCATGTTACATTTGAATTCTTGGAAGACCTGCTGGTGATAAGCTATCTAGTATTATGTTGGCTTAGGTATTGAGCTAGTACCTCATGTTTAGTGTGCAGGGTTGTGCTGGAATGGCTGCAGACCTCCTTGAAATAGTGATTGCAGACAATGTGAAACCTGAGGAAGCTGGATAGTTGAAGCAGGCACTCCAAATATTCATGCACTGCAAGGATTCACTTTCATTTTGGGACTCATCTTCTGGTTGCTGGCTTTTAGTGCTAACTGATACTGCCATGGTGGCAGTAATCCAGCAGAGATTGCATGTATGGTTTGCAGGTTTGCTTCCCAAGCCACCAGAGACTCGGCAGAACCCAAATCACTGTGGCATTTTGTTTCCTCCCCTGAAATATTTGGCTTTCTAAGTTTGAAAATTGAATAGACTGGGGTAGTCAAGTTTGGACCCCATGTACCACAAACAGAGCTAAAGACAGAGCCAATTACTTCCCTCTACTTGTCAAAATATGTCAAATTTGCTTGATCACCACAACTTCAAAGAAAATTCGGGGGCAACTTAGAGAGGTGATTCAAATACTGCATGATTGGAATGGCTGTGGTTGCGTGAGGTGGAGAGCTGCAGAGTTGGGCTGAAACTGTTCACAGAAATCCACAGACTTGTTTTTGCCAGGCAACCACACTGGGCTGAGATTGGCTGAACATCACTGTGAGGTTGATTTTAGGCTCTAGGTGTGAAAATTTAAAAGACTGGGGTAGTCATGTTTGGAACCCATAGACCTCAGACATACCAAAACGTTTTCCAATTACTTCCCTCCACTTCTCAAAGTATGTCAAATTTTCTTGATCACTACAACCGTAAAAAAAATTCTGA
Organism: Cavia porcellus; assembly: GCF_034190915.1. Classification (NCBI taxonomy): domain Eukaryota; kingdom Metazoa; phylum Chordata; class Mammalia; order Rodentia; family Caviidae; genus Cavia; species Cavia porcellus. The sequence continues at coordinate 29,625,521 of NW_026947517.1, read as the reverse complement.
GGCAACATAGAGAGGCTAATCAAATATTGCATGATTGGAATGGCTGTGGTTGTATGAGGTGGAAACCTGCATAGTTGGGCTGAAACAGTTCACAGATATCCACAAGCTTGTGGTTGCCTGGCAACCACACTGGCCTGTGATTGGCTGAGCACCATTGTGAGCTGGACTTTAGGCTCTAGGATACAAGTGTGCAGTAGAAGACCTGAGTCACAATGCTGGGCATTGCCATGGAGACCTCAGTGGCACAGAGGACCTTGTAGGGTGTTGGGAGCCGCAGCCCCGAGCCCAGTCGCCTCACTTGGCGGACGTGAGGCCTGTAGTAAAGAGTAAAGCCTGAGGTAGATTACCCCTCCCATCGAGCATGTTAGTTTCCTGCTTACCGCGTAAGCAACCCGCTCAACAATATAGTCTGCCTGGCAACTGATGATGTTAGCCAATCAGCTTGCCTTGCTTACTTTAACATGATTGGACACTGTATCCGTATATATACTGGTGCCACCCCTGGGGGGGAAGAAGAAGCCCGGAAGTAGAAGCCCAAAAGGAGCCGCGGGGAGCGGACCAAAGGAGGCTTCGGCTGGGAGTGATCCCAGGGCAGGCTGTACGGAGAAGGAAAATAAAAGAAAAGGTTGTCCACTGCCAGACTTTGTCGTGTGTCCTTCCTGCCGGCCGGGAGTGACATCGACATTTGGAGGCCCGCACGGGGACTGATCACCCCCGAGACGTGACAGCGGACAACGCTCCAGTACAGAGCTGCGAGACAGGTGAGTTGGGGATAAGCCTGGGCTCTGGGTGGCGCGCACCTACAGGGCTTTTAGACTCCCCTCAGGCTCACGCGTAAGTGGCGGATTCCTTGGGCCTCACGCGGTGAGTAACATATTAAAAGATGGGAAACATGCTAGGTAGCAACACTAAGAGCGAGGGTGGTTGTGGAGAAAGCTCTCAAGAGCTTACAAAAGTACGCAGGGTATTTGAGCAGGCCCAGTCAGGGAGCTCCCGAGAGGGGCCCGTCAAGGGGAACAAAGATGCTAAGGAGAAGGACGGGGCTCTAGCCTCGGAGTCGTCTGACTCCGAGGACGAGGGAAAGTTGAATGGCAAGGAGGCCAAAGAGACCAGCTGTCAGGAGCCTAAGTCGCTCGATAAGGAGTCACAGGGTTCTTTCCCAGCGTTGCGCCGTGAATTGCGCTCCGCTCAACTTGGTCTGCGGAGGAGTAGAGAGCTCCTGAGCGCTCCCCGGCGCGAGAGGGAGGCGAAGCCTTCCACCCCACCTTGGGGGCTGTTCCCGGAGGCGATCCCTCGCCGCGAGGCGGCCGCCCGGGAGCTCCCTTCCCCTTCGCCAGAACAGGAAGTGATGCACGGGCCCCCATTTTCCGCCCAATCATGGCCGCCGTCTTATGCTCCGCCGCCGGCGGGTCGGTATTTTTACAGGTGGCTTTGGCAGGGGGGACGTTTGTCTCATGAGGTACATCCACCACCTGGGATAGATAGTGGCCCCTACGGGATATTTCCTGTACAAGTAGCTATGGGCCAGGGACGTAATGCATGGGAGCCTTTTGAGATAAAGCAGATTAGAGAACTTAAAAATGCAGTTACAACCTTTGGGCCGACTGCGCCTTACACCATTGCCATGCTGGAGAACCTGTCTTCTGGGCCCCTCACCCCCGCGGACTGGATTCAGCTGGCAAAGGCGTGTCTGCCCTCGGGTAGTTACCTGGATTGGCGAGCCTGGTACGCAGAGTTCTCTGCAGAGCAGGCTGAGAGAAACGCCAATCGGGGAAACCGGGGGTGGAACAAGGAAATGCTTATGGGAGAAGGTCGGCACGCTGATGATCAGACTCAGTTCCCCGGCGCTGTCTATGAACAAATCAATGCCATAGGGCTCCGCGCCTGGAAGCAGGTAAGTGGTGCCGGAACAGCCTCCTTGTGTCTTTCAAAAATAATTCAGGGTACCACAGAGCCATTTGTTGACTTTGTGGCCCGAATGCAAGATGCTGCCGATAAGATATTTTCTGATCCGGGAGTGGCTCGACCGCTGGTAAGGCAGCTGATTTTTGAGCAATGTACAAAGGAGTGCAAGGCAGCGATAGCTCCTCATAAGAACAAGGACCTCAACGCCTGGATTAGGATATGCAGAGAGATAGGGGGGCCGCTCTCCAACTCGGGAGTGGCTGCTCTCCTGGCCGCGGCTGTACAGCAGAGGGGACCTCACGGGTTAGAAGGGGAATGTAAGGCTAAAGGGTGTTTTGCCTGCGGGGAGCCAGGACACATTAAACGTCATTGCCCAAACAATGCAGATGCTAGGCCTCGCCCTAGGAATGAAGAACCATATGTTTGTGGGCGATGCAAGAGGGGATCACACAAAGCTGAGGAGTGTAGGTCGGTCTTTGACGCTCAGGGCAACCGTATTTGTGGACGAGATGCTAGAGGGCTAAAAAACGGCCAGAGGGGGCCCCCTTCACAGGCGGGCCCCCGCCCCAGAGACAGGACAGCTCAGGATGGCAGCCTTCAACAAGGGCCACCCCTGGGTCAGCAGGTGTGGACCTCAGTGTCGCCTCCAGACTTATATTAGTGCCTGATATGGGTGTTCAAGTGGTTGAAACCAACTTTAAGGGACCGTTACCCGAAAATTCCGTGGGTCTGGTGATCGGGAGATCCTCCACGGCCCTTCGGGGTCTCATAGTAGTCCCGGGGGTCATAGACTCAGACTACACAGGACACATTAAAATTATGGTTCAATCTCTTGTGGGTACTATGGTAATCAATAAAGGAGACAAGATAGCGCAGCTCTTGCTGCTCCCCAGTCTCCACAAGAGATTCCCCTCAAAGCAGAAAATTAGAGAAAGTCAAGGTTTCGGTTCCTCAGGGGAAGTCTTCGAGGGACTCCATATAATACTTGATAAAAGGCCCATGCTCTCACTTAAGGTCAATGGCAAGAATATTACAGGGCTCCTAGACACAGGAGCTGACCGTTCTATTATCTCTAGAAAGGATTGGCCCTCCAACTGGCCCACCAACACTGCAGATAACACGCTGCAGGGCCTGGGGATGGTGTCAGCTCCTCAGGTTAGTGCTTCAACCCTGCTCTGGTGTGATGAGGAGGGTCATCAGGGCCATTTCCAACCATTTGTGTTGCAGTTGCCAGTGTCTCTATGGGGAAGGGACATCCTCACTCAGATGGATGTCACGCTTACGTCAAACTGCTCCCCCCAGGCTAAGGATATACTCAGGAACCAGGGATATACCCCCGGCAAAGGCTTGGGCAATGCCCTACAGGGTCGGACATCCCCAATACCAGTAGAGAACAAAAAAGGTAGGCAAGGGCTGGGTTTTTCTTAGGGGCCGCTGAAGAAGCTCTCCTACCCACTTCGATCAAAATCACCTGGAGGTCAAATGATCCGGTTTAGGTACCTCAGTGGCCCCTGCCTAAGGAGAAGCTATTAGCCTTGTCAGAAATAGTCAGTACACAACTTAGATTAGGACACATTAAGCCGTCAACCTCCCCATGGAACACCCCCATTTTTATAATTAAGAAAAAGTCTGGCAAGTGGAGGCTGCTCCATGATCTAAGGGCGGTCAACGCGCAGATGCAGTCCCTGGGGGCGGTCCAGAGGGGGCTGCCAGCTCTCTCAGCCATCCCTCAGTCCTGGCCAGTTTATGTTATAGATCTTAGAGACTGTTTCTTCTCAATCCCCCTGCATCCAGAGGACACTCATAGGTTCGCCTTTACTTTACCCACCATTAACCAAGAAAGCCCTGATCTCAGATACGAGTGGATAACGCTGCCCCAAGGTATGGCCAACAGTCCCACTATGTGTCAGATTTACCTTGATTCCCTACTGGCCCCCCTACGGAAATCCTTTCCCAAGATAAGATGTGTGCATTACATGGACGACCTTTTACTCAGCGGCAGGGACCCAGACATGCTAAATAATATGCTCGGCCAGTTGGTCAAGGCCCTGAGACAAGCTAATCTGCATGTTGCCCCTGACAAGATTCAGGGAGGAGAAATGGTGACCTACTTAGGCACGAAAATCTCCCCTATGCTAGTCTCTCCACAGAAGGTCACCATTAGGACGGATGGCGTTAGGACCCTAAATGACATGCAAAAGCTATTGGGAGACATTAATTGGATTAGGCCATATTTACATATACCATATTCAGATCTCAAACCCCTGTTCGACCTTCTAAAGGGAGACCCAGATATAGCCTCCCACAGGAGGCTCACTCCTGAGGCAAGAGCTGCCTTACAGAGAGTGGAAAAAGCCTTAGGTGGGGCTACCTTACACAAAATTGAACCAGGGCGACCCTTTGATGTCTGTTTGCTACAGACTAGTCTACAGCCCACAGCGGTGATTTGGCAGAAAGGACCATTACTGTGGATACACCCTAAGGTCTCACCTGCAAAAGTCATAGAGCATTACCTGGAGGCAGTCGCTTCATTGGCCCTTGAAGCGCATGATAGAGCTGTCCAACATTTTGGCTCAGGACCACAAGCCATCCGAGTACCCTATACCGCCAGCCAGATCAAGACCCTGGCTGCCTGCATAGATACGTGGGCCATTCTGAGATGTGTTTTCCATGGGGATATAAACAATCAGTACCCTAAAGACCCTATCTTGTCATTTGTCACTCAGCACCCTATAATTTTTCCAAAGGTTACTGCCTCTGAGCCATTAGTCCCAGCAACTACAATATATACAGATGGCTCCAAGACGGGGATAGGCGCCTATGTGATCCTAGGCAAGCCCCCGGTTACCATACAATTTAAACCTGATCAGCCTCAGGTGATAAAACTGCAGATCGTTAAAATGATTCTTTAACGGTTCTCAGAAGCCATTAATATTGTCTCCGATTCTAGGTATGTGGTCAATGCTATGCAAGTGCTTGAGACTGCCGGTTTAATTAGATCCACTTCCACAGTGGCTGGGCTGTTCCTGTCTATCCAGACATTGCTTCAGAACAGACACCATAAGGTCTTCACCACCCACATAAGAGCACATACATCCCTGCCGGCGCCCATGGCACAGGGGAATGCGGCTGCTGATACTGCCACTCGCCCGTTATGGATTTTTACCTTACTAACACCAATCGAGCGAGCCCGTGCCTTCCATGATAAGTTTCATGTCAATGCCAGGACACTAGCAAACCATTTCCATGTTTCCAGAGCAGATGCACGAGATATCGTGCGACTATGTGACTCCTGTGCCACATACAAACCTGCCATACTGATGGGAGTAAACCCTCGAGGTTTGATCCCTGGTGATGTTTGGCAGATGGACATCACACATATACAGGAGTTTGGGACTCTTAAATATGTTCATGTTTCCACAGACACCTGTTCTCACGTCATATTCGCAACAGCAGAAACAGGTGAAAAAGTGTCTAATGTGATCAATCATTGCCTGGCGGCTTGGGCCATATGGGGCAAACCAAAAATATTAAAAACTGATAATGGACCAGCCTATATAGGCAAAGCCTTCAATGAGTTCTGCAAAATGATGGAGGTTCAATTAAAACATGGTATCCCATACAATCCCCAAGGTCAAGAAATCATTGAGAGGGCTCATAAAAGCCTCAAAGAAATTTTACAAAAACAAAAAGGGGGAGTAGGCCAAGGCCTGGCCCCAAAGGCATGATTATCCATGGCACTATTCACACACAATTTTTAAAATTTAAATAATGATAATTGCTCCCCAGCCGTGGAGCACTGCAACCCTTCCCCCAACCATAAAGGGTGGGTGAAGTGGAAAGATGTCCTGACAGGACAATGGATGGGCCCGGATCCAGTGGTCAGCTGGAACCGAGGCGCGGTTTGTGTTTTCCCACAGGAATCGGGACAAGAACCACTGTGGGTACCGGAGAGACTGACACGGGCGACAAAGCCCTCGACTGAAGATCAGACCTGCCCTACCGGAGATCCATCACAGACCAACCAACAAGATGAATAGAAATAGCGGTAGCCCGAAATGGACAAGAAGATCCTCAGGCATATGCATGGCTCGCTCGCCTAGCCTACGACCGAGTCTAGGGGTGGTGAGCTTCCCACACTCCTCCTCTAAAAAAAAAATTATGACATAGCTGGGTAGGAGAGTCAATGACGGGTAAGAGCGTGCCTCCCCAGCACGACTCGACCTAAGCCAGGCCCTACCCCATCCTGCACGTAAGCCGCTGGACTGTTAGATGCTGCCCAGGTCTAAATTTCTCTCCGAGGGGATTTCTTTACGGAGAGGAAATGAGTGCAAGCTTGTGTGCATCCAGGTTCCGTCCAGTTTGTGCCTGGCCCTAGAAAAAGGACGAGGGCCTCAGGGCCTTGGCGGACCATGGGACGGCTGACCAGGGTCTAAGCCAAGGACCTACGGTGGGCCTACACATAGGGCATAAGCCTCTGCACCCAGTCCAGGAAGGGCTACGATGCGCACATTCATAAAAAATAAAAAAGGGGGAGATGTTGGGAGCCGCAGCCCCGAGCCCGGTCGCCTCACTTGGCGGACGTGAGGCCTGTAGTAAAGAGTAAAGCCTGAGGTAGATTACCCCTCCCATCGAGCACGTTAGTTTCCTGCTTACCGCGTAAGCAACCCGCTCAACAATATAGTCTGCCTGGCAACTGATGATGTTAGCCAATCAGCTTGCCTTGCTTACTTTAACATGATTGGACACTGTATCCGTATATATACTGGTGCCACCCCTGGGGGGGAAGAAGAAGCCTGGAAGTAGAAGCCCAAAAGGAGCCGCGGGGAGCGGACCAAAGGAGGCTTCGGCTGGGAGCGATCCCAGGGCAGGCTGTACGGAGAAGGAAAATAAAAGAAAAGGTTGTCCACTGCCAGACTTTGTCGTGTGTCCTTCCTGCCGGCCGGGAGCGACATCGACAAGTTTCTCTTTCCTTAAAATATTTGAGTATAACTTTGTATTCTATAGCATCAAACTTATCAAGACAGTGTGAAATCATTCAAGAGAATGAAAGTATTGCAGGGTATTTAGAACCAGCTAACAGAAACCGAACAATGGTTTCTATACTATCTCTTTGCCTATAAAAATTTTTGTTTATACTATCACACATATTAAAATATAATATGATACAACATGTTAAAACCAATGGAAACAGATGAACAACAACTTGATGAGACTTCAAAACAGGATGATATTAAATCAGCAATAGCTTTTACGCTGTCAAATTTTCTTCAAAATAGCTATTCGTACTATCACAGACAATAAAATTGAACAACCCAGATTAAAACCATTCCAATTAATGAATGAAAACATTATATGACTTCAAACCAATATGATGGGAATCATGATTACCATGTACTTTTATGTATTCTTATCATTTCTTACACTAGGGAAACTATTTGGTATTTATACACGTGAGTTTGATTTATTTCACTTATGAGTATGTTCTCAAGCTGCATCCATTAATTTATATCTCAATGTGATCATCCTTTATAGCTGAGTAGTACTTCATTGTATCAAAATACCACAACTTTTTTATCCATTCCTCAGTTGATGGACACTTAGGTAGTTTCCAAGATCTGGCTATTACAAATTGTGCTGCTATAAACATGGGTGCACATATATCACTGTGGTATAATGCTTTCAGTCCTTCTGGGAATATGCCTAGGAGTGGAATAGCTGGGTCAAATGGGGCTTTCAATCCCAGCTTTCTGAGAAATATCCACACTGACCTCCACAATGGTTGCACCAGTCTACACTCCCCCCAACAGTACAGGAGAGTTCCTTTTTCCCCACAGCCTCTCCAACATTTGTTGTTGTTGGTTTTCTTAATCTTGATGATTCTTTCAGGAGTGAGATGAAATCTCAGCGTGGTTTTAATTTGCATTGCTCTAATGACCTATGATGGTGAAGATTTTTTTCATGTATTTATTTCTTGTTTGTATTTCTTCATCTGAGAATTGTGTATTCATTTCAGATGCCCATTTTTGGATTGGGGCCTTGAATATTGGGGGTCAGATTTTTTTTTAATTCTTTATATGTTTTAGAAAGAAGTCCTTTGTGTGAGGGACAGTTCACTCAGATTTTTTTCCCAGTTCGTAGGTTTTCTTTTCCCTATGTTAGATTTTTTTTTTGACGTGCAGAAACTTTTTAATAAGTGGTGATCCCACTCATTGACTCTGAGAAGTATTTCCTGTGTGGTTTGAGTCTTGTTCATGAATTCTCTACCTACCCCTATGTCTTCAAGATTTTTACCCAGTTTGTCTTCCAATAGATTTAGTGTTTCTGTTTTAATATTTAAATCTTCGATCCATTCAGATTTTGTTTTAGTATATGGTGATAGGCATGGGTCCAGTTTTAGTTTTTGGCATGTGGAGAATCAGTTTTTCACCACAATTTATTAAAGAGACTGTCGTACTTCCAGTGAACATGTTTGGCCCCTTTATCAAAGATGAGGTGGTTGAGTGTGTTTGTAGTTGTGTTTGTATCTTCTCATCTATTCCACTGATCTTTAGCTCTGTTTCGATTCCAGTAGCATTTTACTACAGTTGCTTTGGCAATTTTACTACAGTCAATTTTACAACAGTTGCTTTGTAGTTTAACTTCAAGTCAGGGATTGTGATGCCCCCTGCCTTGCCTTTGCTGCTTAGAACTTGCTATTCTAGGTCTCTTCTTGCTCCAGATGAATTTTAGGAGGGATTTCTTGAGATCTATGAGGTGTGTTGATGGTACATTTATTGGGCTTGCATTGAATCTATATAACAGTTTTGAGAGAATGGCCATTTTCACAATATTTATTTTTCCTATCCATGAGCAAGGGATGTCCTTCCATTTTCTGAAATCATCTTCAATTTCATTTTTCAGTGTATAATTTTCCCTGTATAGGTCTTTCACTGTTTTTGTGAGAGTAATTCTTAAATATTTCATTTTTTGATTGCTAGTGTGAAGGGTGTGGCTTCTCTTAGTTTTTTTCTCTGTGACTTTGTTGTTAGTGTATAGGAATGCTATTGATTTTTGAGTATTGATTTTGTCTCCAGCTACATTGCTGAATTTATTTATTATATCTAGGAGTCTTTCAGCGGAGTTTTGGGGGTCTTCTATGTAGAGTATCAAATCATCTGCAAATAATGATAACTTCTTCTTTTCCAGTCTTTACACCTTTTATTTCTCTCTCTTGTCTAATTGCTCTGGTGAATATTTCCAGTACTGTATTAAATAGGAGTTGTGAAAAGGGACATCCTTGTCTTGTGAATGATTTTAAAGTAAAGGCTTTCAATTTTTGGCCATTTTGTATGATGCTGGCTGTTGGTTTGTCATAAATGGCCTTTATTATGTTGCCGTAAATACGATCTATTCCAATTTTCTGCAAGGTTCTTATCATAAATGAATGTTGGACTTTATCAAAAGCTTTTTCTGCATATATAGAAATGATGATGTGATTCTTACTTTTGAGTCTATTGATATGGCAGATTACCCTTATTGATTTATGTATATTGAACCATGCCTGCATGCCTGGGATGAATTCCACTTGGTCATGGTGAATGATCTTCTTGATGATTTGCTGCATCCTATTTGCCAAAATTTTATTGAGGATTTTTGCATCTGTGTTCATTAGGGAGATTGGCCTGTAGTTCTCTTTTTCAGTTGGGTATTTCTAAGTTTTGGTACTAGAGTAATATTTGCTTCCAGGAATGACTTAGGAAGGATTGCTTCCCTTTCAATTTTATTAAAGGTTTTGAGGAGTGTCGGCCTTAGGTCTTATTTGTATTTCTTGTAAATTTCTGCAGTGAATGCATCTGGGCCTGGGCTCTTCTTTGTAGGTAAGGATTAATTACATTTTCAATTTCATTAAAAGAATTTGGGTTATTCAGCAGTTTTACATCTTCTTGACCTAGCTTTGGTACTTCATATGCTTCTGTGAATCTGTCTATTTCTTCTGTTTTATCAAACTTTTGAGAGTAGAGGTTTTCCGAAACAGGTGTTGATGATCTTCTGTATTTCTATTGGGTCTGTAGTGATTTTGCCTTTTTCATTCCTCATTGCATGAATTTGAGCTTTTTCTTCCCTTTTTAAAATAAAGTTGGCTAGGGGCTTATTGATTTTATTTATTCTTTCAAAGAACCAACTCTTTGATTCGTTGATTTTTTTGGATTGTTTTCTTCATCTCTATTGCATTGATTTCTGCTCTAATTTACAAGAATTTTTCATCTCTCACAGAAGGAACTCATTCTCTATCTGGGGTTTTCTCTTCTATCAAAGAGCAATAGCAGCCAGTGTCATCCAGTAAAATTTGAACAGAATCTGATAAAAGGTTATTAAGACCCAGAGTACTAAATCACAGTGAGAAAAAAGTCAGAGTTGGGTGGGTTATAGCAGGAAAGAATAGGGATTTGGGTGGCTCCAAAACTGAGCAGAAAGCTGGAACTCAACAAATGTGGAAATTGTACAAATTGATGATGTGCTTATATGTTACTGAATTTAACATTATGAAACTAATGTTATCTTAATTTTGAATTTAAATTGTACTAGAATTTAATGTTTAGAATAATTACAGACTTAGGAGTAGAAATATAAACTATAATACAAGGGGTACAAAGGGAGGGGAAAGGAAAGGCATGTGCTTTGCAGGATTGGCCCTGAGTGGAGCTTAGGATGCTTGCTGTGGAGCCAGTAAAAGCCTCAGCTCTAGAATTCCTCAAGACAGGGTGTGTGGCCTTAGTTTTCACTTTGCTACCAAAGCTGAAGAGGTCACCAGAGATGGATCTAGCATAAATTCTGCATTAGGGATGTGGGCTCAGTTAGGTACTACCCTGTGTTAGCAGGAGAAAAATCACCAACTGTCCTTGTTCCTTGCAGGCTCTAGAACTTGCCAGTGCCTGTCACAGACAGTTCTGTGCTCAAATCTACCCCAGGAAAGCTTCCCATTCTTTGACCCACTCACTTCTGCTTGCCTCAGTGTTGCTGTAGGTCACAAGTCTTGGAGTCTTTATCTATGTAAAATGTCCCATGGACTTCCCAGAGGCGCACAGACCCAGGACAAATCTCCTGACTGCAGTTCTCATTTTCAGTGAGCTTAGGTTTGTTGAACTCAAATTGGCATCTTGTAGAGTTGGACATCAAACTCCTGGACCTGTTGCAGAGATCCTAGCCCCAGCCTTTTCATTGCCTGGAATGTGGCAGTGCTGGTCCAGGTTGTCCTCATGTGATGACAGAAGTCCCTAATAGTGCTATGACCACCTTTCCTCCATTCTTCAGTGAAGCCTGACATACACCTAACTTTACCACCTTGTGGCCTGATGTTTCTGTGAGGAGGAGTGGTATCTGCAATGTTACTCTACTCATAGTCACTCTATAGGGGTGCTATACTATAAATATCTTCAAAGTGTTTGGACAGAGAGTAGGGGTCCTACCTGCCTTTCCTCAATCTTCAGTATATATAATGATGCATCACCCCATTCTATGTGCCTTAGTGTGACTCTCCTTACCCTATTAGGTGTTGATATATACAGAGGCCCAGAAGTTAGGTGCATTCACAGTAATGTGGGTAGTACCTCATCTGCTCTGCAGGGTGACTGTGTGGCCTGAACAATATTGAAGCACAGGACAACAGTGTTTATGTTGAATCTGGTCATTACATCTATCAGAGCCTAGTAAATTGATGATTAAAGGTACCCACCCGCTCCCTCCATGATTTCTGTGTGGACCTGGTTCCATGATATCTCGCAGAGATTCCTGGTCAGGATAACATGGAAGCCCACAGAATGAATCTCCATTGTCCTTCACAATAAACAACAACTTCTTCACCCAAGTAATGGATCCATGGCAGGATGCGATGCTTTTCCAAGGCTAAGGAAATACAACAGTGCAGGCAGGGTCTCACCTCTAAGGCAAAAGTCAGGGGTTTGGATTGAACTTGTCCCCCTGACTTTCTACGTAAACCTAGACATGACACCATGCCTCTCAGGACCTTCCCAATGTGTTCCTATGCTCTGTGGAGGTCATCCTGGCATCTACTATCTGGGAACATCATCAGTGGTGTGAGATAACATTTATAAAACCTGTGGGCTAGTATCACATATACATAGAGCACAGAACTAGAAGTAAAATCCAGGGAGGATTAGGATGAAGGTGGAATACAGTGCACACAATGCTGGATCCTGCTGTATGACAGTAGAAATGAGACTTAACTCCTGCACATGTTTCCCTGGTGGCTTCATGAGGGTGTGGAAGTGCATTGATTCAGCCATCCTTATTTTTCCTAAGCATCTCAATTTCTTCTATGTATTGGTGCTGTGGCCTCAAATCAGGACCTCACACAGACTAAGCAAGTATTATGGATGGAGCTACATCCCCATATCTATGTCCATAGCTCTTGTATTCACACCTGTGTGAGCCACCATTCCTATTGTCTGTGCTCCTGCTCAGTCACAGAAACCTCATCTTGTGATGGCCATATCCTGAGTAGCTGTTCCCTATATTATGCACCTAGCTTTGTGGCTTGTTATTATTATTGTTATTATTATTAGTGTTATTATATTTCATTAGCAGTGCTGAAATTGAGCCCAGGGCCTCATGCATGGTGAGCACGTGTTGTATCCTGAGCTTTTTCTCCAGTTCCTGACTCAGTCTTAAATAACTGGATATGACAGACGTTGTGTGTTAGTACTATTAAGGTTCACACAAAATAACTGTGACCAACCTCCTCATCTTTTCATTTGTTCTCCCCAATAATGTTGGTTATTTTTTTGGGGGGGATCTCTGGCTCCAAATAAGTCACTCCTTTCTCTGCAGCTTCTTTGAGGACAAGCTGATGAACGTTGAGTGAGAAAAGAGAAAACAGAAAGAGGAGACATCAGGCTTTTGTCCTTAGTCCTGCCTCTATACAAGGAACAGAGCCCGAGAGCAAATTCTCCCCTATTGGCAAGTTCACTGAGTATGTAGCTCTGTGCACTGAGCTACTATGGTAGCAGCCCCAGCAAAGTTTTCTGGATCCATACACAGCAACTCTTGATACAACAGCATATTTTCTCTTGTATCAGATAGGTACAGACTGACCCGCCTTCTATCACACGTATGTCTTGTCATATTTTGCAAATGTATGTAATGAATAGACAAAATTTCACCTCTCTACCTTTTTTCACCAGTCATTCTGAAGGTTATTGCTATGTTTTTAGCAGACTTTTAATACATGGCTTGCTGTGGTTTGTTTATTCATTGAGGTTTTACTGGATATTCACATTGTAGTTTTCAGTTTAAGGAAAACAATGTTGATGTGAATATCTTGTAAAATTCTCTTTATGACATAGAGAATTGGATACACAGAATGTTAAGGTAATCAGATGTGTTACTCTTAATTTAACTACCAAAATGATTTCTGAAGTGAATGTACCACTAGCAAGGCAGAAGGAGTCTCATTCCTACACTTCCCCACCAATATCAGTGCACTTTGATGTAAAAGACAAAGTCTGCTCTTCAAAACATGAGCAGGGTTTCTCCTTGTGTGATGAGTATTCACTTACCTGATTACTGATAATAATAAGAGACATGTACATAGTGGGAATAGTCCATCTGACTCCCAAGGGAACGTTGAAGGCCTTCAGAAGTGATAGACACTTGGACCCCACAGAGGCCTTGGAATCACTGCTGGCTCCTGCATAAATCACACTGCATGACACAAAGAACACTGCATCCATCTGAGGGTAAGGCCCAATGACCAGGATAGTTCCTGTGAGAGTTCTCTAGTATTTCATGATAGGCCTGCTCCTTGACAGAAGGTGGAGGTGGAAGAGCCCTTAGCCTAAGGAGGGGGACTTGTGGGAATGCTTCCCTCTACCCATAATGCCCTGGAATATGAGACTTGGTGAAACAGTTGAAGCAAAATGTGAGTGAAATTGTCCCAACATGGGTTTTATAGCTATGGGAAAATGGTGCTGATAACATAAAGTTGTGCCCATAGAATGTCTCCCAAATTTACACCAGCCAGCACTCCCTATATGTGACAAGTTCTACAGAATGTGCAAATGACACCCTGTCAGCAGATAAGCACATTCTCATAACCTTGTTGATAATATCAGCCTGGGATCAGAGATGCCAGGCAAGCAAGGTGCTGATTTGTAGAACATGACTACACCACAGGGACTGGGGCCTGTTATGTACAATGTCTGGGGTTGGGTAACAGGGAACTAAGGAGCATAACTGGATGCAGCCCCACATTTTATGCAACAGGTAAATTCAGCATTGGCGCACCCCATTGTGCAGTGGATACGACTTGACCTGTGTAACTGTGTATCACTGAAAAATGATAAAAACATTTGGGGTGACAACAATCTCTTCAGGGTGGTGCCCACTGATTGGCTTACTCTAGAAGCCTCTTAGGTCTGTGTGATCTAGGGATGATCATAACTATCCCGACAATGACCAGGACACCACCTGGGTTTTCCCATATATCCAGGGCACCATCAAACACATTATATTGGACACTCTGAAATATTGTGAAACAGTTCTATAAGTGCCACAATACTCAACAGGTGCCACCATATTGTAAAGGTGGCCTGGGGGATTTATCTGGTAGCAGTGTTGCTACCAAGGGCAGGAATCATGGACCTCACCATCCAGATTGAAACCCTTGTCAATGCAGGGCCCAATCCATGAAACTCACTTGCTAGGCTTGGTGTTGCTCATGGATGAAACATCTCAAATGTGAAAGTTGGTTTTGCAAAACCACATGAGCCTTGATTTGTGAACCACAGCACAAGAAGGTACTTGTGCCATCTTGCATGTAGAATCTGGCATTTATATCACTGACAAACAGAGATAGGAAGAAGAAGCCTTGCAAGAAATGGATGTGCACCTGAGTTGCCTGGACTGCCACCATGGGCCACCACTCTGACCGACAACTGAGGACCCCCTGGACAACCACTCAGGCCACCCCATGGAGGAACTCCCCCACCTGCTCGACCTAGTATTGCCATTGATCTTTGACTCTAACCCATTCTCCCAAAACCTTGGAATATAGTGGATTACCATGCTGGCTCAATGAGAGACTCAGGAGCCCCTCATGCAAACAGAAGCCATCATCAGGCTCCAGTCAATGTGTTGAGTTTTCCCCTAAAGTAGAGATCTGCAGTGGATCAACAGGAGCAGAAATGAAGCTCCTTCCAAATATAAGCCCTTGTCGAACCTGACAAGAGGGTCAAGAATCACCTTCTCCATACAGAGAACATTGGACAGGCTGAGGAGTGCCCCAATAAGGTCTCCCCCAAATGGAGCAAATTAAAAGAGCTTATAAGAAACCCAGTGACACAGTAGGGCCTAGGCTGACACGAACATTATAGACAGGGAGATCTGGTGACCTGCAACAACCTGAAGACATAGCAATAGTGGGAAGAAAGAGTTGACCTACATCAATACTTCTAGGCTAGTTAGCCTGGGAAGTATATAGGACTCAAAAAACAGGCTCTGCAGGAGGAATTCAGAGTGACTCTCCTTTTCATTTTGTTACCCAGCAATTGCACCAACATCCACCACACAGTAGGATCCTAAAGGTCAAACTATGTTGGGATTTAAACACCAACTATGTACCCCAATTTTGAAAATGACAAGCAAATTGGCAAAGTGCAATCTCAAACATTAGTCAATAAGGAGCAATAACAGGCAACAGTGAAACAGAGGATCTTAAAAGTCATACACCAGAAATCTCTCAAAAGAGAGCAACTGAAGTAAAGAAACCAGTCCATTAGGCTATAGCAGAAATCAAATTAGAAAGACTGTCTCATGTAGAGACAGAAATACCAACCTTATTAAACTAGTTGCTCAACATAGCTAGAGAAGAAATAAATTTAAAAAAAACACAAGAGATGGGAAATTGAAACTTTGCGTGAATAACACAGAAAACAAGCAGAATCCATGAAACAAATGCAAAGAAATATCCAAGACAAAAAACTACTGAAAGCTGGCAAAAACATTTGAATGAAGCTGAGGATACCTTGAGGACAGAGTTGCACATAGTGACCATGATAGGGTTGAACTTTTAAAAACAACAAAGCAACATGAAGTGAATATTCAGTAGCTTCAAGACAATGACAAGAGAAACATTGTAAGAGTAACTGGCATCAGTGAAGACACAGGTGTGGATACTAATGACATAACTAAATTATTTACAGAAAGTAATAGCAGAAAATTTCCCAAAGGTAAGAAAAGTCTGATATACAAATAAGTGAGGCATGAAGAATGTCAAACAGTCACAACCAACATAAATCTACACCCAGTTATATAATAATTAAGATCCCAGACATTCAGCATAAAAATAGAATACTGAAAGCTGTTAGAGAAAAGACACAACTCACGTATCAAGGAAAGCCTATTAGAATCACAGCAGAATTTTCAGCACATAACTTCACGTTAAGAAGAGCTTGGAGTGAAGCATTTTAAGCCTTTTAAGAAAACAATTTTCAGTACAGACTAATGTATCCATCAAAAATTTCATTCAGATTTAATGGAGAAACAAGATACTTCCATGACAAAGTACAACTGAATCAATTCATGTCCATCAATCCAACCCTAGAAAAAATACTGAAAGATATGCAAGATAGCAGTAAACATGACCACAATCTCCAGAACAACAAAAAGAAACCACAATGCTGGACAAAATACTAAATAATGGAGAAAATCAGGAAACCAACAATAGGAACACAATATGGCAAAGTCAAAGCAGTATATATTAGTGATATCCATAAATGTAAATGGACTCAACTCACCTATCAAAAGAAACAGGTTGACAGAATGCATCAACAAATAGGATCAAGGAGTATGTTTTACACAAGAAACACATCTGACTCAAAAAAAAAAAAAACTCAGATTAAAAGTCACAGCATGGAAAAGAGTTTCCATTAACCAGGAACCCAGGAAAGAGCAGGGTAGCTATTCAGTTTGCAGACAATGTGAAGTTCAAACATAAAATGATTAAAAGAGATATGAAGGCCACTACAAACTTTTACATGGATAACTACAAGAGAAAGAACTAACAATTATAAATATATATGCACCAAATACAGGAAGACCCAACTATGTTAGACAAATACTAATGGGCATTAAAATCTAAACACACAAGAACACAATTGTAATAGGAGACCTTAGCAACCCACTGTCACAAAGAGATAGATGAACTTAGACAAAAAGTCAGCAAAGAAATGACATAACTAAATGATACCTGTGCATGGATAGACTTATTGGATGTTTACATAGTATTCCACCCAAACATATCAGAACATACATTCTTCTCAGGTGCACATGGGATATTCTACAAAATAGACCATATATCATCCCATAAAACAGTTTTAAGTAAATGCAAATGGAGTGAAGTTTTCTCATGCATATTATGGGACCATGTTGCACTAAAATTGGAAATCAATGGCAAAAATCCTGGAAAAGCCTGCATAAATACATGGAAATTAAATAACAATCCTGGACTTCCGGGAGAACATGGCGGACAGATAACAGCAACTACGGGAGGCTCTCTGAAAAACTAGGCTCAGAAGCCAGGAATGGTGCGGACTAAAGAGAATAAGCAGGTGGAGATATGCTCTGCTGACTCAGGAATGAACTGGGCTGAGAGAAACCAACTTGGAATGCAGTCCTGGTGCTAAAATAGGAACAGAAAAGGCTCGGTGTGGAGGCTCGAACCCGTGCCATTGGAAACCGCGATTTGGGTTTCCCGCCGCAGCGGCTGGCTGCCTCCACAGTGGCTCAGCAAGGGTTAGACATGGAAGCTCTGAGAATGGCAATCTGCGAACGGAGTCGAAAACAGGACGGGCAGGGAGGTGTGCACCGACAAGTGGTGAGGTGAGTGAGAGAAACTGACACTCCACCACAGTTTGACTCCAGCGGACTTTCTGGGCCCGGGCAATCCTGCGGGAGCAGGGCGCTGTGGCGACTCCAGCCACACATCCCCCTCTCGGGTGGGATTGGTGAAAAGTGCCTGGCCTGCGTGACGCTGCCGGTGGACCCAGTAGGCTAGCCCAAACCAGATCCCAGAGCCTGATGGTGGCCGGGAGGGGCGGGCCCCGCATAGGCTGCCTGGTGTGCAGCGGTGAGTGGGAACACCTAACCAGCGCAATTCGATCAGGCTGTGGCTGACAGGGAGAGAAGCTGAGCCTCTCACATAAGCTTGCATATATAAGAAACAGAGAATATGGGAAGAGGCAGCAACAAAAAAGGCTCCTCGGCCCCCAATTCTGAGAAACAGGCAATAGCAGACACCGCACCAATACATATTAAGCGCCATATAGAGAGCCTCATAGACCAATTCAGGAATGAAGTTATCAACGACCTGAAGCTAGAAGTATGCAGAATAGTTAGAGAAATGCTAAGCACCACCCAGGAAAAAACAGATGGTGGAATGGAAGAACAGAAAAAGAGGGGAGAATTGTTTGATGGAGAAAACAGAGAAAGCATAGAGTACGTGAAGCAGGTTCAAAGGGACTATCAAGAAACTAAGAAGTCTATCCAAGACTGGCATAACAGCTTGCAAGAAACTAAGGACAGACTATCTGATCTGGAGGGCAGACTTGTAATATGGGAGAATGAAATGAAAAACTTCTTAAAAATAACAAAGAAACAAACAGCAATAATACAAAGACAAGAAGATGATAAGAGGAGCCATAACTTAAAGATTAAGAACATAAAAGAAGAAGTAGGGACACAAACAAGTGAACTACAAAAGCTACTCACAGAAATAATCCAGGAGAATTTTCCTAATTTAGCAAAAGGTAAATATACTCAGATGTATGAGGCATACAGGGCCCCAGCTACCTACAACCCTAACAGAGAAACACACAGGCATATAATAATAAAAATTCCAGAAATTCAATACAAGAACAGAATATTAAAAGCTGCCAGAGACAAGAAACAGACCACTTACAAGGGAACACCCATCAGAATTACAGCAGATTTCTCTGCACAAACCATCAAATCACAAAGAGCGTGGGGGGAAATAATTCAAGCTTTGAAAGATAATAATCTCCAGCCAAGATTGAGATATCCTGCACAACTGTCCCTGGAAATTGATGGAAAAACGAGGTGCTTCCAGGATAAAGAGGAACTGGGAGAATTTGCAACCACCAATTCAACTCTACAGAAAGTATTGCAGGATATTCTAAAAAAAGAAAAATACAAAGAACCCAGAAATAGTGGCGGGGAGGCCACAACGAATGGAGCAGAGAACAAAATGAAGAAGACAAACTGACAGCTACTGACAGAAAAAGAGCTCAACAGAAATGAGACAGAGAAGATTGGATGATAGGAACAGCTATTTTGGAGAAAATGACATTTTAATAGGTAATACTTATTTAGTATCATCTTGTTTTGAAGTCTCATCTAGCTTTTGTTCTTCTGTCTCCAATGGTCTAAATAGGTTGTATCATATTGGATTTTATTATGTACGTTAGTATAAGCAAAAACATTTTAAAGACAAGGAGATTATACAGAAACCATTGTTCATTTTATGTTAGTCGATTCTAAATACTCTATAATGCTGTCATTCTCTTAAATGGTTTTACATTGTTTTGATATACTTAATGCTACAGTATACGAAGTTTACTCAAGGACTTCAAGGAAAGAGTCAATATGGTAACTACTTTTAGGTCGGAATTATCTGGTGGTGAAACACTATTCTGCGTAAATGGTTATGTTTGATCTGCGCTGTTTCGCTGTTATGTCCTCTTTTATCTCAATCTCCACTCCATTATTTACTTTTTTATTTTTTTATCCATTTAATTAAAGGGGGAAAAATAGCAGGTTATATTATAGTAACCCACTTTGACTTTCTATTATCTCGATTTGAAGCCCTGTATTACTCCCACCATCTTGTTTTTGTCTGATGTTCCCCTATTCTGTTTTGCTGGATAGTATCAGGTTGGAAAGTATAGGCATCAGCTGAGAAGATAATGAGATTCATTATAATACCCATTCTCGTTGACTTTTATCTACTTTTGAAGACCTACAATGTCTCCAATGTTTTGGTTTTGTTGGTTTTGTTCCTTACTGTTTTGTTCAATTGTATTATAACTAATGATATAGGCAGCTCTACTAGAGATAGCGGGAGGCATTGTGGTAACCATTGTTGATCACCTTGTATTATGTTTTTACATTATCTATTATGTCCACCCTTTTGACTTGACCGATTCTGTTCTGTTATGTCACATTTGGTTTTACTCTCTTCCAAAAAAGCAATAAGAACCATGGGAGCAATGAAACCCAAAATGTATAATAGTCATTGTACAAAAGAGATGAAAAGAAAGTGCTCTAAACTATATAACTGCATGTATATTTAAGTGTATAAGATAGAAAATGATATCAAAGAGTTTTATTAGATCATTGAACAGAACTGTTTGCAGTATCATTGTTGGAATGTCCACTCTACAAGCTTTAATTTTGTGACTTGAACAATTAATTCTAAGATGGCAATATGTAATCCATTAACTAGTGATTTCCTACTGTTCATCTTTTTTCCTCTGTAAATCTGTATAACTTGTACCCTTTCACTGTTTTTTTCTTCTTTTCTCCTTAAATAAAATTTAAAAAAAAATAACAATCCTGAACAACCAGTGGGTTACAGATGAAATTAAAGAAGAAATAAAACAACGTCTATAATACAATGAAAATGCAGAAACAACATACCACAACCTATGGGACACAATGAAAGCAGTCCTAAGTGGGAAATATATAGTAATAAGAAGTCACATCAAGAAAATGGAATGAACACAAATAAAAAACCTAATGCTATATCTCAAGCTTCTAGAAAACGAAGAGCAAGTCAAACCCAAAGTTCACAGAAGAGTGGAAATTATAAAGATTAGAGCAGAACTTAATGAAATTGAAACCAAAATATTTACAAAGAATTAATGAATCAAAGAGCTGTTTTTTTGAGAAAATAAAATTAATAAACCTCTAGCCAAGCTTATCAAGAAAAAAATCCACACAGTATGGAGTGAATAGAGAAAAATTACTGTAGATCCCATGGAAATTCAAAACATCATGAACACCTACCTTGAAAATCTCTACTCACATACGTTGCAAAACAGAGGAAATAGATTTGTAGAGATATGAACTACCAATGCTCAATCAAAATATATAACAATTTTGAGTAACCAAATATCAGCTACATTAATCAAAAATGTGATTAAAAACTTACCAACAATAAAAGCCCAAATCCTGCTGGATTCAGGGATGAATTCCATAAGAAATTCAGAGATCTGACTGCAACACTCCTTAAACTCTTTAATGAAATTGAAAGAGAATTAGTCCTCCCTAATTCATTCTTAGAACCAAGTGTCATTCTGATTCCAAAACCAGAGAGAGATCAAACTAAATAGCAGAACTATAGACTAATTTCACTAATGTACAACGATGCAAACATTCTCGATACAATATAGGCAAATAGAATGCAGCAAATCATCAAGAAGATTATACAACATAAACAAGTAGGATTTATTCCAGGAATGCAGGGATGATTCAATATGCACAAATCAATGAATGTGATACACCACATCAACAGAGCCAAAAATAAAAATCGCCTAATCATCACAATGCATGCAGAAAAAGCTATTGATAACATACAATACCTGTTCATGATAAAAACCCTAAAGTAACTCAGAATAGACGCTATGTACCTCAAAGTCTAAAGACCATTTATTGAAAACCTACAGCCAATGTTATACTAAATAGACAAAAACTGAAAGCCTTCACACTAAAAAAAGGAATAAGACACTGATGTCCACTACCACTCCTAGTCAATATAGTTCTGGAAATATTAGCCAGAGCAATCAGAAAAGAGGGAGAAATAAAAGGAATAAAAATAGGGAAAGAAGTTAAATTATCATTATTATCATTATCATGACAACATGATACTCTACATAGAAGACCCCAAAATCTCAATTGAAAGACTACTAGAGGCAACAAACAAATTCAGCAGCATAGCTGGATAGAAAGTCAACACTCACAAATCAATAACATCCCTGTACACAAACAAAAAACTCCATGAGAGAAAAATTATGAAATATCAGCTTTCACAATAGCATCTAAAAAATGAAGTACTTAGGAATCAACCTAACTAAAATTGTAAAACACCTATATACTGAAAATTATACAACTCTGAAAATGGCGATTCAAGAGGAAATTGGAAAATGGAAGGATATTTCTTGCTCTTGGTTAGGAAGAGCCAATATTGTGAAAATGGCTATACTTCCAAAACTGGTATACATTTCAATGCAATCCCAATCAAAATATCATTAACATACCTTCATATCTAGAAAAAATAATTCTGAAATTCATCTGTTACCAGAAGAAATCTAGAATAACAAAAACATTTCTGGGCAACAACAGAAAGACAAGACTCATCTCAATTCCTGACTTGAAACTATACTACAAAGCCACAATAATAAAATCAGCATGATACTGGCAAAGAAATAGACCTGAGTATCAATAGAACCGATTAGAAGATGAAAACTCTACTACAAAGACACAGAATCACCTTAAATTTGTCCAAGGGGCTAAAAATGTTCACTGGAAAAGGATAGCCTCTTTAAAAAATGGTGTTAGAAAAATTGACATTACATGCTAAAGACTGAAACTAGACCCATACCTATCACCATACAGTAAACTAAAGTCAAAGTGATTCAAGGATCTTAATATTGAAAAAGAAACAAAAATCTACTGGAAGACATGGTAGATAGAAATCTTGGAGACATAGGACTAGGCAGAGAATTCATTAATAAAACACAACCACATGGAAAATACTTCAAAGAATCAACAACTGGGATCTCATATTACTAAAATTTTTTGTACATAAATACAAATCAAATAAAGTCAAAAAATCCCCACAGAGTCAGAAACAATCTGGATAGATGACAAAGGACTTGTATGCAGAACATATAAAGAATTGAAAAATGTCAAGCCCCCAAATTCAAAGACCGTTTCCAAAAATGGGCATCAGAGGTAAGTACACAGTTCTCAGATGAAGATATACAAATGGCAAATAAATGCATAAAGAAATGTTCACCATCATTGGTGATTTGATAAATGCAAATTAAGACAGCACTGTGATTTTATCTTATTCTGGAAAGAGTGACTGACATCAAGAAATCAACTGAAACAAATTTTGGCAGCATGAAGGGAAAAAGGAACACTTGTCCACTGTTGGTGGGAATGCAGACTGATAAAAGCACTGTGCAAATTAGTGTGGAAATTCCTCAAAAAACTAAGATTGGATGTTCCATTCAATCCAGCTATTCCCCTTCTTGGTATTTTCCCAGAAATTTGAAAAAAAATATTTCACAGTGATATGTGTGCAATGATATGTGCAACAGAGTTGTGATAGCTAAAGCTTGGAAACAACAAAATGCCATCAACTACAAGTGGATGAAAAAATTGTATTTTTTCACAATGGAATACTACTCAGCTATAGAAAAGGATGATTTGAGGCCTTTATAAGTAAATGAAAGTAACTTGAGAATATCCTCTCTCATTGTCCCTCTAGTGTAAAAAATAATAAAAAAACTGACAAAGAATTGGGATCCAAAAAAGTACAGTGTATATTGTAAAAGCAAAAGCAAAGAAACGGGCTCTAAATGATATAATGATATGTATAGTATGAAAGATAGATGACTGTATTACTAAATTTCTGTTAGATCACTGAAAGGAAGGGTTTTCCCATCAAGGTTTCAGTATTTAGTGACTTTTTATGCTTTGTTTTTTGTAACTTTAACAACCGTTTTTAAGATGAGAATATATAATGTATCAACTAATAATTTTAGGTGTTAATTTTTTTGAATTCTATATTCTACACTTTTTTGCTTTTTTGTATTTTGTTTCTTTTAATTTTATTTTCTATCTTTAAATTTAAAAAATTTAAAAGAAATGAACATAGAGTTTTGTGTCCTTGATGCCTTGCAGCAGGACCTGCTCATGCAGTGGTGGGAATCCTTGGGATCCACCTGGCTCTGGGTGGCCATAAGCTGCACTGTGGCATGATTAGTGGTACTTTACTTTACATTTATTGTTGTCATGGTCTTTTTGTGCATGAGTCCACCCTATAGGTCACTTACAATAAACACATTTTCCCTGATCTTTGAGGTGACGGAATGTGAGAAACCACTGTACACTGCTTCAACACCAAAAGGTATGAGGACCTATGGGATCTGACCCAACCGATTAGCATGTGCACACCATGGACATAGTTATATAAGCATGAGTGAACATAGACAGTGATGGATGTGCTCAGGCTTGTGTCACTGCAAGAATGTAATGCTTGATGATGGCTGACCTCTACAGGCTGGATAATAAAGATGTTTGCTTACTGCTGTTGCTAATGTTGGCTCCATGTGGTTTCTTCTCTCTGGGGATCTTACCCACTAAAATACCAATTCACCTCCCTAACTCTGAGAAAATTTCATGCCGCAGACACAGGGTGCTTTAATGCCCCACAAAACTAAAGTCTCTGTGCCTTGTTCCAAGCGATGCATCATATCCTAAAGCCAAAATCTCTGTTGGGGTACAGCTTTAGAAAGGACAACAAGTTATATACCTGTGCCATGGTGATCACTTCCTAAGCCCTGTGATGGACATTTTCCCCACTTCCATTCCTCTTCTGTACCCCACAGGGCATGAAATGTCTCAAATGTTATGACGTGGACCTGGAACGCAGCTCCCCAAGCAGCAGACATGTAGTTCTTGAACAGGCTGCCTGGACCATGGTCTGAGGTGAGTCAGTCCCAGGCTGGAGGCTGAGGACAATAGTTTCTGTTGGCCCCACTCTCACAGAGTGGGCTACTTATCAGCATATCTTAGCCTCCCTTGATCCCTGAACCCATGGGGACTCACTTTTCCTATGTGTCATGATGTGTTAAAACCAGGCACAGCACTAATGCTGGCATGGAGATCCCTTCCCCAGCACAAACCCTGCTGAACATGACTCCCGCCAAGTACTCTTCAAGCCATCTGTTATTAACATGTGGCATCATGTTGTAGCTGAGTGCCATTAGGGAAAGCACAAAACAAGGGCAGGAGCAGGTGCTATGGTGCTCATAGATTTGGGCAGCCCTTCTCTGATGTGTGTGGACCCCAGGGTGGCACTCTTGAATGAGCTATGGAGATCCATGCCTGAGGGTGTTGGGTCAGGGAGGCATTTGGACCCTGGCTGTGTCAAGTAGCCACGTTGAGCAACACAGAGTGTGTACCACTACCACATGCCCAGGACATCCTCTCACACTGTCTTTGTCATTCCGCTACAAACCTTTGTCTACACAGGGCCCCAACTGACCACTCCAATCTTCCCTGGACCTTTGAATGGAATCACAGGAGGAGGCAGTGTATGTGTAGCTGCCCAAAGTCAAGTGTCACTGTTGTCTGCTGTCACCCAAAAGGTATGGTGGGTGGAGGCTTGGGATTTAGCTCAGCAGCATAAGCGCCTGCCTTGCAAGTGTGTGGTCCTGAGTTCGATACTTGGTACCGATAAACAATTGAAAAAAAAAAGGTATGGTAGGTAACAAAATCAGGTGTCCCTCAATGAGTAACTCAAGGCCTTTTTCTACTGTTATTCAATCTTCCATTCCCTCATTCCTCAGGCACCCCTCCCTCCTCCTGCTATATTCCATTCTCCTCCTAAAAGTACAAAGCTGGCTGGCCTAGGGGCTGTTTTGTGCCCCTCCCATCTCATTCTGTCTGAGAGAGAATACTGTTCCCACAAGTATGGCTGATTGGTTATCACAAAGAACAAGCTGGGTCCAGCCTGTGTTGCACTTGTTCCAGGGCTTATGACTGAAGAGCCCCTAATTTTAGCTCCCAGCTCTAGAAGTTCTCCTCAGAACATGGTGCTCAGAATTGAGGTCTCAAGGTCAGTCTGGAAATCCCTATCTGTGGAGCATCTAAGGAGCTGACTTAATCTGTGGGTTACCATGTGATGCATGAATATCTGGATATGTGGGGAGACAAATGCAGATGCTTCTGTCTGGCACAATCCAAGTAGAAACAGTAACTTTGAAATGGCTCCTGCGGAATGGGCAGAATTGGATCTGGCTAGGGAACAAAGGCTATGTGCACCACACATAGAAGCAGGGCCCTGAGATCTGGACCACACATTGGAAGGAAGGGAAATAAGGGTGCCCCAGCGCAACAGTGTCTGGGGATAAATTCTTCCCAAATGTTACCATCCATCTCTGTTCTGTCCCAAACCAAATGACTGTGTTATAAAGGCATGACAGTGTCATCACCCTGCTATTTGTATGTCTCTGGGTCCTTCAAGAGTGGAGAGTACCTGGAAAGGAGATGGACCAAGGCTCACCTGTGCATAATATGCCTCTGTATCAGTGACTGACCCTCAGGTAAGATGGTCATGGCCACTGTCATCTCTTTTTCTGTTTGGCCATCTAGTTGCCAGGCACCACTGTGTTCCCACTTTCCTGCCTATTGGCTCCAGAAGCAAACACCTAGTTTTCTGGTCTTGGTGTGGGTGAGGATTTAGCCTAGTGTGGTGGGGTAGGGCAGGAATCTGTGTGATCAGCAATGGGGCAGCTGAGTTTTGAGTGGCCACGGAGGGGGGCAAGAACCTAATATATTTCCTCCCCCACCACGTTGATGTAGGGCCTTTGTGTATAAAGCAGGGTTCATTCCAGTTATCTGTCATTTTTAATACATCTTTCTATCTCAAGACCATTTACTGGAAAGCTGTGTGTATGTGACACAGTATGTCACATAGAAAACTATGCTGATAAAACTATGTTGAAGGCCCTGCTGAGCATCTTCACCCAGACTGCTGGGCAGCAGCTCAGCCTTCGAAATGTAGTGAGAGAGGCAAGGGAGGAAGGTGGAGGAAGACAAGAGTCTTTCTCCAAGACAGCAGTTGCAGAGGTGCCAGAGCACCTCCAGCTGTCCCTGTTACACCCACTTCTGAGACTGTATCCTGAGGCCAGAGAGGAGACAGCAGTTTTGATCACTTTGATAGAAATCAGAGGTCTAAACAGAGTTACAAATACAGGACTTGGGAGCCAGACTGAGTGTTCCTGCAGAAGATTTGCCTGTGTTTGGTTTTCACCTTCTTTCCATGACTCAGTCATCACCAGCTATTGGCAGTGTGAGTTTCATTGTCTCACCAAGTGTGATCTGCATCTGGAGAGCTCTGGTACCCAGCACACAGTGAGTCCTCTATGTGTCTCTATTAGGTTGTGCATAGAGAAAAGTATAAAAGTGCATGTTCCTATGATAGGAGGATTAGCCACAAAAATTCCATTAGCAAGGATGTAGACTGAGGACAGCTGATGCTTTGTTCTACAGATTTGCATTTGCACAAAGGAAACATTGCTGGCCAAGGAGAGCCTGTATTTCCTGTGGGAGATTTTTCATCAGTAGGTCTTTTTTCCCCACATATCAGAAGTGTATTTTCTTGCTTTGTGTTTTGTTTACAGATAACTATATATTTTTTCTTACTATATATTTACAGTGTATACTGATTATGTTGGTGTTAGGACCAGGGCACATGTGGTGCACAGAGTGCATATTGGGCCCTATATTTTGCACAGTGGTACAATCCAACCACTAGTGACTGCTCTCAAAGTTTTGTGCATTGAGCACACAGCTCAGGGCCACGATATTGCCAGCATAAGGCGCTGCTTTGTCTCGATTGTCCTTTCTTTATGACAAATACAGTGGATAATGATGCAATAATTGGGAGCTTAGTCCAACCCTAACCCTATGTCTAACCTACCCCTAAACCTAACTCTAACCCAAGGTAGTCACTACCAACATTCCTGGCCAAAGAAAACTTTATGGCATTGATGTGGGAAATGCAATAGAGGTTAAGTATGAGACATACAATCAGTGGTGGCTGGGATGGGGCAAGAGGGGAAAGAAAAGAAAACACCATTGTGTAAAAATTTGAAGAATATGTTCTGGAAGTGGACTTGGGGAAATTTGCTCAACATTGAGAATGCAATGAATGTCAGCAAGCTGATTATTTTAAACAACCCTAAAATCTTAAATTTTACCTATATTTGTTCTATCACTAATGTATCTCTGGTAAATAAGTGTAGCTGTGAAAACAATAGTAAGTAAATCTAGAAGAGAGGGGAATGGCAGGTGTGGGTCAAGAGCTGCCCGCAGTTAGAGCTCGAGAGATGACTCCTAGTGGAGACACCAGGAGGCTCAGAACTTCAGCTGCTGGACAAAGGAGTCCAGGTACTGGCTCTTGCTCTGGGATCACAGCTGGTAAGGGAGTTGCAGGTAGAGCTGGCACAAGGTCTGCAGGTGCAACTTCTGCATGGGCTGAGCCTGGCCCTGTAGTTGCAGGAAATGAAAAGATTGCCAACTTTCCATGGACCTCCTGGGCAAAACCTTCCCACTGCCTGTCAGAGGCAGCCTTGTGCACCAACATAGCCCAAGCAAAGCCTCCTGACTGCATCCCCACACTGACTGCTGAGTGTGTCATACTCCTGGGTCACCCAGCATCTGGGTACTTTGCTGAGTTCCAAGGCCATCACCCCCCACAACCCTACATCCTACACTCCAGGGATAGTTACCCTGTGGCTCAGTCTCTGGGGCTCCAGCTAGTCCAGGAGAAGCTCAGCCTGGGGATCCAGATAGGCGTATACTTCCAATGTGGCCTCAAGCACAGAAGAACTGGGGCAGACAGGGAACCAGCAGAGAGAGAGACCTGGGCTTTCCTCCCACAATGCCTGCACATCTCACTTGTAGAGAGGGGTCATGGACCTCCTGACCAGTTGATACAATGTCCAGCCCCATCCTCACTCACCCATAATTGGGCAGTGAGGGCCCAAGGGGCCCTTAGTGGCTGAAAGAAGTCTCAGTGGGAGGGAGACCTTGCTTAGTTTTATCATGCATCTACATTCTTCAGGGAATCCTGACAGAGTATCTCCTTGACCCTCCCCAGTGAAAGTCACTTGGAGAAGGTAGAGACTGCAATCTGCCCTGTCTTTGCACTCAAAGGCTCAGGGCTGCCACTCCATGAATATCTGAGAAGTGAGGGATCAATCAGTGTCTGTCTTGTGTCTCTGCAGTCTCTAGCTCAGGCAGTGATGCATTGCCCACTTCTCTTTGCCCCTGTATAACTCCTTGTGCATGGTTTGTACCCACAACTAGGGAGGCCTGGAGACTGAAACAATGGCTTTGAGGTGAGCAATATCTGTTCTGCTGTCAAGGGTTACTCTGTGGCCTCCCACAAACATCGAAACTCAAAAGGGCAGTGGTTCCACTGGCTCTGCTTACAGAATCTTGGTTAATACCCAGAAACGTGCTTGCACACAGTGTGTCTTCATATACGATTGTGGGTTGGTAACACGGATTTGCTCTTCCTATCTGTCTGACAGCCATGGACAATTTGCCATTCTCAAGATTTCCTGTCACAGAGTGACTCTCCAATCTCCTTTCTGATGAACAGAACTGCATCCACCAAGTGTTGGTCACTGGGTGGGATGGAAGATCATCCATCAGAATTATCACAGCCTCTACAGCAGGTCTTCTTGGGGCCAAGGCCACAGCTAGCTGCTTGGCATGGAGCCCCCATTTCATCCTCAGTGACCCTAAGCTCTCAATCCACTCATTCCCGACCTGTTTGGCACTGTAAACTAGGGTTGAGTGAGGCCCTTGCATAGGGCCAGGACCTGAATCCACAGGTGACCAATTCCCACTGGGCTGCTTAGGTAAGAACTCAGCTTCTCACCTTTGGTGCCTATAGGGTAGAGAGTTTAGCCCTGGAGAAGTCCAAGGAGGAGAGGCTGTGCCTGGGGTATCTATCCAGAAGGCCAGCTCCTTAGGCTTCTTCAGGCTGTGAGGCCCATCTGCCTGCACCGTGCTTCCTGTACAGACCTCTACCAGTCTCTCTGCTGCCTGACTTCTGAGACTGTGGGTAGACATGGAATTGGTGTCCTGCACATGGCTTCTCAGGAGGTTTTGGGACTGAAGAAAAGCCCACACTCCAATTTGCCTGCAGAGGCTAGTGGTAATGGGCTCACAGGAGGGCCCCTGCAGAAAAGGGATTCTCTTATTAAAACTTACATTTCACAAGGGAAACTTAGAAAAACTAGCATGCTCAAATCACCTCAATAGAGAGGTTGAATAGAAGTCTATGTATGAACAAAACCTATGAATCCTAAGACAGCCCACCCATTTTAGAGATGAGAAAAGGAGGCTCATTCTGGATGTCCAGGTGCATTAATGAGGCACCTCAGAATGTTCCCAAGATTCTGATGAAAAGTCCCCAGGAAGTAATTAAGTTCCTCTTCTATAGCCATGGAACGCTGAGCCACTGTGCTCACCACTCTCTTCTTGTGCAGTGAATGGAAAAATCCCATGAGACAAGTGCCAGAGAATTGGACAGAGCAGACTGACATTTGAGGTGAGCACACATCTGGTGAGGTGATGCTGTGTAAGAGCTGGGTACAGTGGAGTAAGACACCTTGATAATGGTCCTTGGACACCAGGCCCAGTACAGAAAATGAGGTACAATGGCAGAATTCATTCATGACAAGAAATGAAATGATTTTGTGTCTGTTTCCTTTCTCCTCTTCCATCAATATGCGTACAGTGACCTTGCCTGTGACAAGGTAGAGGCTTAGTAGAGAGGATATGGTAGTTGAGCACTTGTAGTCCAGATTCCTTTGGAGCAAGACCATGGGCCCAGTGTTTGACAAGTCCTGGATAGAGGCGTTGGAAGGGTTAATCAGACCCAAAGTTCCTCTTAGTCGTGTGTGGGCCTCCATACATTCCCTTCTGCTCACATACTCTGCATTGGAGCCAATACCTCCTGTTATTGTGGGTCCCATCTCTGGAGCAGGGATGTGGCACACAGGGCCCAGGGTCCACCTCCATGCCAATGTCCTGTGTGCAACATGGTTGGGGCAGTGCCCAGTAGCCAACAGGAAGCCTGAGACTCTGAGACACCACAGGTTTCACTTTGTGAACCCAGATAACCTTATGTTCCGCAAAGACTAACAGCTCTTTCCCAGACTTCTACCCAGGGGGACAGGAGATGACTCTGGAGGCTCTGGATAAGCATGATGCTGCCCTTCTCCTCCTGCCAGCCCTGTTCTGGGTTGGAACATGACAGGAGCACAGGCTCACACTTCCCAACACCTGCCCCTGCCCCAGAGCATCTGCCCTCACTGCCTGTCCTCAGAGCCCTTACACTGATGATTTAGGATGGGAATTGTTTAGAAGAATTCACAGAGGTGGCCATGCCTTAATATGCTGTCCTCTAGTTGGTGTCTCTGAGTGGCTGGTGGCTGAGCCTAGGGACACCTGTCCTGGGCTCCCTCTTGTTTGTGGTGTCTTGGGAGTTGGGGCTCTTGGGCCTTGCCCTGTGCTGCCCTTGATTTTAGGCAGTTCCCGTTGAGCTTCCTGAAACATCTTGGCACAGTGAACCATCCTTTCACTCATTCGTATGTGGTTTTCCCATGCAGGGTCAAGAGGCTGGGGCTTCAAAGCCTCAGAAAGCAGCACAGCATATTCACTGGTTACTCTCATGAGCCAAGTGCTGGTGAAGGTCAACTGCCACCAGACAAGTTGCCTGGTGACCAGAACCTTCAAAGTTCTGTTTAGACCTGTTGCCAAGGAAGTTGTTTCATGTGCTGGGGTCCATAGTTAGGCTGCCCTCTATGATGCCTCCTTTCTTTTTGTTGTGGAACAAATTTGTGTTCCTTAGAAATCGAAAGTGAAAAGCTAGAAAACAGAATGTGATTTTATACTTTTCTTCACTTTGAAATATTTCATACAACAAACATGTAGATGCTTCAGAAGTGGCAGGCTGGGAACCAAGTGCACATTTCCATCCAAAAAGTTTTTTCATTGAGAATTAGGCTTCATTTAGAGATCTGTCAAATTTTAGGATGAGTTTCTTTCCTTGGCTTATGTTAGTTTCATTTCAAATCCATTAGGGAGTATGGAGATGTTCCCAGA
Organism: Cavia porcellus; assembly: GCF_034190915.1. NCBI lineage: Eukaryota > Metazoa > Chordata > Mammalia > Rodentia > Caviidae > Cavia > Cavia porcellus. The sequence goes on along the minus strand of NW_026947517.1, from coordinate 29,593,619 downwards.
ATAATCATAATAATTTTCTTTGAAGTATGTGAATGTTTCATGTTATAACCTCCTCCTGTCCAGGGGATGAAGATTCCTAAGAAGTTTTACTCTCATGGGCCTATGAGTGATTACTTATTCATCCTTAGATATTTAACTCAGCCACACACTGTTGTGCCATACTCTGACATCCTGTGGAGTGGAGGCCAGGTGGTGATTGCAAGGCGAGGCTTTCCAAGGCCATGGACATCATCAACCCCTGCTGAGGAAGGACACATGCACATCACTCCTGGGGAACTTGTCTCATAGCCACTGATATCACTTCCAGTCCTCCATTCCCAAACAGACCATGGGCTTTGTGTCCCTCCTGGGTAGTTTGCCTTTCCTAGAGGTGATGGCCCTGAGGCTGATCAGGCAAAATGCTCTCTGGTTGGTTTCCTTCAAGCAGTGTCTCCATCCTGGGCTCCCAGTGTGCTGCCACCGCATGCCATTGGGGGGGGGTGAACAAAACCAGCTGTCACTTGTTCATGCACCCCTCACCCATCTGCCGATGTCCATTTCTTCTGTTTCTGGCTCAACCCTTGAAAGCAAGCTGCCACAGCCAATCTTATACCTGTGCTTGAGTGGATGCAGTCTTTCATTTTAAAGAAAAACAACTTAAATGTGAAATTAATGGATTATATTACTAGTTTATGGCTAACTAGAAATTAATGGATTATTTTACTAGTTTATGGCTAACTAGAAATTCTTAAAGTATCTTTGGAAGCAGTTGTTTAAAGCAGAGTTAGGTGGTTCCTTTTCGTTTTGTTTTATTAAGGTATAGTGGGCTATGCTATATTATGTTACATTGTGTTATATGTTGGTGAGGATTTTGAAACTGTATTTTCTTTGGTTTCTGATTTGATTTTGTATATTCAATCTGAGAAAATATAAGAATATCACATAACTCTGAGTAAGTTTGTTTGGAGAAAATTTTAAAAGGAAAACACAGTCTGTGATGTTGGTACACACCTGTCATTTCAGTTCTCAGAGGTTGAGGCAGGGGGATTGTTGTAATTTTGAGGTCATCTGGGGCTAAAAGGGAAGATCAAGGCCAGCTTCAACTGTATAGCAGAACCCAATCTCAAAAAAAGAATGAAAGAGTAATAGGAAGAAACAAAAGAAGCGAAAAATTAAAAAGTTTAAAAATACAAAGTCAAATATCACCTGTGAATTCAGAATAAAAACATATGTGAGCTTTTCTTGCAAATGTACTTTAGTCAGCACATCTAGCATAAGGTTTACCATCATGTGTACATTGATGTGCTGCCAGGTTTGCATTGTTTCAATTTTTTGAATATTTTACAGAGATGACTGCAGATATGCTACTGAATATACTTTCTTAGGATTTGTGTAGCTCAGTGTGAAGAGAATGTGATCATTGCTTTTCTTCCTCTCCTAAATTTATATTTAGAATCAGAAGTGGATCAAGGGATTGCTATTTTTTTGAAATAATAATAAGGACCATATAAAAGATACTCTTTTAAGTCTATGGAAAATAAAAATAATTGTAGAATAAAAGTGGTTAATGTATCTTGAAAAGTGATTTCTAGGATTACTTAATGATCAATAATTTCATAAATTTGTAAAATTTTGTTTTTAAACATTTTAAGACATAGTCTCAGCAGTTTTCTGAGTTTCCCATGCTAGGTTTAAACCCTTCATCATCCTTCTTCACGCTGTCAGAGGGCTGGGATTACAGGTGTACATTATTCTGAGTTGGCAATTGGCAAACAATTTTGCATACTCATGGAATAAAATATTTGACTTTGATCTTTAGACTTTGTAGAAAGAATCCATCTAGTTAAGCTATCTACCACCTTCCCAATCTGCAGTTTCTTTCACAATGAGTAGGACTGAAAATCCAATTAACAATATTGGTAGAGTCACTGCTTTTTAACTGTAACTGTGGTCAGCATGCACTTCAGAAGATTACTCCAAATGCCTTCTGCAGGGAGACTGAGGCTTGATATCCCCAAAGTACTTTCTCTTTTTCTCTGATCACTCATGGAAATTGATGATTGGGGTCAAATCCCAAGAAAGATGTGAAGGATAAAGCTACTTGGGGCGCACTGCCCTCCAGAAGGCCAGGCCAGGATAAAACATTGTTGCCTTCCCTTCTACTTTCCAAGGTTTTGTTTTGGTTATGGTTTAGGTTTTCCATTCAGTTTCTAGAGATTGAATACAGAGCTTTTGCATTTAGCTCCATTACATTCCACGTTTAAAAGTCTTTCTTTTGGACTTTTTTTGTTTTTATCGGTACCAGGGATCGAACTCATGACTGCCTGCTTGCAAGGCAAGCACTTATGCTGCTGAGCTAAATCCCAGCCCCAAAAGTCTTCCTTTTTTGAAGAGTTTCTCAATAAGTTGCTAAGTTGGTGAGTCTATCCTTGAATTTATGATGCTCCTGCCTCAGCCTTCCAGAGTGATAGCATTACAAGACACACCAGCAGACGTGGTTTCATCCTGGTGTTATTAAAAACTCACTGGCTGAGCAAGGTATAGGTGAAAATACCTGCAATGTCAGGCCGCTGAGGCAGCAGGAATACTGGGAGTTCCAGACAAGCCTGCAACACACTGATTTCAGCTCAGAGTAGATCGACAGAAGGAGAACCTGAAAAGAAAAAGAAAAGGAAAATACAGGAATGGAATGAAGAAACAAATCCAAATTCCTGCTGACTCTATGAGTTGGTTTGTCTCTGGGCTAGTCATTTTCATCTGTGATCCTATTCTTTCAGTATAAGATGCTTTTGACTGCTGCTACATTATAATATATTTGGAAACCAGGTATTTTGTGCTTCTATGTTTAGTGTTCTTTACATGGCTAGAGGATGGCACTTTGTACTTCCTTGTGACTTTTCATATTGTTTTTTTGATTTCTAGGAAAATATCAGTGGCATTTTGACATGAATGCTTTGAAAGGGCTGGTTGATCTGGGTAGCATGTACATTATAACAACATGAATTCTTCCCATCCACCATCATGATATGTGTTTTCTTCTGTTAGTGCTATTGTACTGCTTGCATCAATTTCTACAAATTTTAAAGAACATGTGAGTTTGGTTAAATTTTTCCTAAGCATTAATTCTATTTGATGAATTCTGAAATGAATTGTATTCTTTGTATTTGAGGTTGCAGTTTGTTTAAAGCACATAGATATGAATTGTTTAGGACATGTGGATCTTGTACTCTGCTCCTTATGTTATTTTTGAATTTGTTCTCAATGGTTTTCAGTGGATATATAAAATGAAAGGATAATATGAAAGGTTGTGTCCTCAGGAAACAGAAATAGTGCTTAATTCTTCCTTTCTGGTTTGAAAGCATTTCATTTCTTATTCTTGAGTAAATTCTAGGGCTAGAACTTGGAGTGCTGTGTTGAAAGTTGCTGCAAGCCTTTTCTGGTTCCTGATCTGAGAAGAAAATCTTGCAGCTTGTCACCATCGGGGCACGATGTCAGGGATGGGCTTCTCATGTATCATCTTTGCTGTGCTGAGGTCCATTCTTCCTATACATGGTATGTAAGTAGCTCTTACCATGACAAAATGTTGAACTTCATAATTTCTCAAAGCTATTTTTCCAAATCTATTGAAGGGTTAGCTCTGTCTCATTCTGGGAAAATGGCAAGTGATGATCAATGGTTTTTATAGTGTGATGGCAGTTGCATCACTGAGATTGAGCCAAGTGTTAATCATGGTGCTTAAATTTTGCCTGTGCTTGCGAATTTAGCTGACAAGCATTTAGCTGAATAATCTTGCTTATGTTCATTAGGAATATTGGTCAGTAGGGTGTTTTCAATTGTTTTTTATTTTATTTTTCAATATATTATTGTCTGGCTTCATTCTCAGGGTGACTTTGTCATCTAAAAGAAGTTGGTGTTGGTTCTTTCCCTTCAATTTCTAGGAAGAATCCAAAAGTGATTACTATTTATTCTTTATTATATACTTGAAAAAAATCACTGAGTCATTTATCTTATCAGTGGGCTTTGTGGTTGTTATTAATGAGTTTTGATTGTTGACACATTGAATATATTCATTTTTGCTGTATCCATCAGTGTGTTTGTTCCTGATGGATGTGGGTCAGTGACACCAAAGGAGACAAGATTCCCATTAAGAGTCACATCTCATTTTACTTAGGGATGCAGCTATTTACTTTTGTATCTTCAAATACTGTAATCCTACAGTGTATATTTTTTGGCAGTAACTCCTTTCAGTTACTTAAACATTTAATGCAAAGTGTTCTTGTTGGGTGGTTACTGCTGAAGGAAACTGGAGCTGATCAGGTGCCCGTCTCTTATTTCAGGCTTCATAAACTGACCTGCCTGCAGTGTCCCCACCTCCTAACCTGCTCCCTGCAAACACCTGTCCTACTCCACAGCTGTGGTGCATCCACATGTGGAAGTTGAGATCTGCACCTGGATGGAAGACATTCAGTCAATTTGGGCTGTATAACAGACTGGCCTTTTCTTATAGTGATTCCCTGAGTGAGACATGGGGCCTCAGGCCTACAGGGAGGAGCTCTGGTAGCAGCGGCATTCCAGCAGTCTTCTGTCCAGTGTGCAGTGTATGCTGCTTTGCTCAGAAGCTGACTTGTGGATCAGGAGGCCTGGACCTCACAATCTCTTGCCCCTGGTGCCAAGGTTTCCTCTACCATTGCCTGGCCCATTTTCCCCTGACATAAGATCTCCACAAAGATGTGAGCACCCCTGGACTTCCTCGTCCAGGCTGCAACTCAATCTGGAGACTTCAGGTTTGAAATCTGTGTCTATGACAGTCAGCATCTGTACATTTAACCTGGAAAATGTACTGCTAAGTCTTCATTACAAAAAGTGAGATTGAAAGACACCCGTATTCTTTTTTTACTCAGTTAAGGTGTGAAAAATTAGAAACCATGAATGTAGCACACAGCAAAACTGCTGAGTGAATTATAAACTTACAGGCAGAGAAAATGCTGAAAGAAGGCCATGTTCTAGGCCATGTCCCCAGTCTTACTTGAGATGACAGAAAGCTTATGGCTTGGCCCTCTCTCTACCCAGCAGTGAAGAGACACAGGCCCTCACAGCAGGCAATGACAGGAGAGAGGAGCTGGTGGATGGCAGACCACTCATCCTAATGGCCCTGATAGGTACATTGTGATCCCCTCTCACACAGCTGAGCCCTGGCTCTCTTCCTACCCAGCCTTGTACTCTGTGCTGCCCCCCCACACACACACACACCTTGGGAAGAGGTGGCATCTCTCTTTGATTTAACTAAGTAGTCTCAGGTGACATTTTTTTCAACTAAGGGAAAATGCCATTTCCACCTTTATATGGACATTGCTCTGCTTCTCCCACCCTTCTTCTGTCTCCCGAGCCTGCTAATGACAAGCCCATGGAGGACTCTGCTACTGGAGAACTATTTGTATGCCATTAATATATGCTCTCTTATTACCAATGACAGATTTAGAAAAAGAAAAAAGGAAATCTTGGTATATTTATCTATATCATGAGGTTTGTGTTAGTTCCCTGTGCCACTTCCCCACCCAAAGGTGATATTGTATGATAAAGGAATTTGAGAGTAAAACCAAGAAGAGCATTCACATTTCCAGTCCTTTGCAGCTCCATTCATTAAGTAATGGGCAAGTCTCCCAGACCTGCCTCACTCTGCCTCTGTCCCTCTGGTTGTCTCTGTGTGTATGCATATTGATGGCAGAGATATTTCATTGTAAAAACTGAGATCTTCCACACACAAATCCATCTTGCATCAATGGTAATTTCATGATCAGATTCCTTGGCCTCTTTCTCTGTGTGCCCAAAGATACTGAGCTCAGCTTCCCTGAAGCTTTCCCTGATTTCTGTGGCCTACACTGGTGCCCAGCACTCTCTACCTGCAGGGTAGGGAGGGTCCTAGTTCCTTCCTTTTCTAAAAGTGCTATGAACAACAATCTTGAAAAGAAAGTTAAAATGTTATGCAGATTTATCTTTTTTTTTGTGTGTGTTGTTGTTGTGCAGGTCTCTGTGTGGGAGAAACCTCTATGCTTAGCTCAGAGAGCTCCAGGGACCCTGTGTAGAGCTCGGATGGGAGCTGAGGGAAATGGTTCTGCTTCCTCCACCCCATTTTCTCCCCACTGTTGTTACCCACTTACCTTAAAACCTGAAGTCAAATGGGGACACAGCATCACTCAGTGACATGGCCCTGAATGTATCTTCACTGGGATACTGCTCATTTTGTACACTTGTTGGCCATATGAGCAGATTCCCTTTTGCATTGCAAGTATTTGTCTCTTACCTCACAAAAAATATGGAAAAGCATTTCCAACCTCAAAGATGAATGTATTTTAGTTTTATTTATAAACAGGGATATATCTGGGACTGTCCCCTTTATCAAAGAAAAATATCAGTTAGTCTCTTCCATTAATGCTTGGTCAAACAGAGCTGTGATGCACTGGTGTGAAAACCTAGAGTACTAAATCACAGAGGCAGAAAGATCAGTAGTGACTGGGGCTGGCAGGGAAGAGAGGGAAATGTGTCCAAATGAGAATGAAGTTGTGGGAAATGTTCTGGAACCAGGAAAAACTGAAGATTGTTCATATTGAGAATGTGTGCATGCCACTGCACTGAGTATGCTAATTAAAGTGAATGACATCCTATCATTTGTTTAAAATTAATTTATGCCATAATATTTAAAAGGAGTTTAGAGGTAAGAGCAAGAAAATGGAAAAAAATAGTGAAGGAGATGGGAAACTCAAGTTTTCAGCAGGAGCTGCCCTCAGTGGAGATGAGGAGCTGCCACCTGCTATGGAGCCCCTGTTAGTCATACCTCTGAGAAGACAGAGATGGGCTTCCTGGTGCTGTCTCTTCCCATGGTCCCAGAGCTGGTGAAGGCACTGGAGATGGATCAGGTGCAGACTCTGGAGCTGGTCCTTGAGCTTGGTGTGCAGCTGACCCTTCAACAGCAAAAGGGGAAAAGATCATCAATTTCCCATGTTCCTTGCAGTGCAAACAAATTTCCCACTGCATGTTAGAGACAGCTCTGTGCACAAATCCACTATCTGGAAGTTTCTCACTCTGCATCCACCCACTGATTTCTGTGTGTCTCAGAGCTACAGTGTGGTCCCTTAGCCTTGTCCTCCTCACATACCCACAGACCTTACCAGTCCTCCTCACCCTTGTTTCTGCCTCAGTGTGCTCATAATGCTCAAGCTCAGCAAGGTGAAGTTGCATTGGAGGGTTCATGTGGGTTTGCAGCTGCTACTTAGAGCTAAGAAGCAGGGCTCTGGTTCTGGAGGAGACAGGTGTGGGGAGCTGAGTGTGAGATCTGGTCCTCAAACCCAAAATGCTTGCCCAAGCCAACATGCTGAGTTAGACACCTGCCTGCAGCTCCAGCTGTGGAGAGCCCAGTTCCACTCTATCTCCACCACCAGTCTTGGTCCAGACAGTCCTGAGAGACTGACAGATGACTTCATGGGAGAATCTGTGTACACTGGTGTGACCATTTCTCCCTTCTTCAGGGAAGCTGCACACATATTTCTCTAGTGCTCTTCAGTGGCATGTTGCCTTCATGGGGGATGGAAAACTGTCTTCTATGGAACAGGGGTTGTCTTCCATAGGTATGTTAGAAGTGAGAGGACAGAGAGATGTGTCCTGTTCCACCTTTCCTCAGTCATTAGATTGCTCAGTGACTTGCCACCCAGTACTCTGTGCTTCCTCTGGGCTCCACTTTCACTGTTGTTCATTCATGTCTAGGGAAGCCAAGAGGGGGTATCGTGTACTATAATGTCAGTGATAGATGATCTGCCATGCAGTATAGCCCCCACTAATGTGGAAGGTCAAGAGGGGAGTACATATATCTTTCCTGGTCATTGGATCATGGTCAGTGCCTGGAAAGTGTCTGTGCATGGTGTGGCTCTATGTATATTCATGTACACATGGTGCCAACTGGTTCCTGCCCTGATGTCTGAATGGGCCTGGTGCCTCTGCCAGCCCCCAGAGAATATGGCTCTCAATAATACATCCCAAAGGCTATAGAGCAACTCTCCAATCTCCTCTATGATGAAGAGAGAATATTTACTCAGTCTAGGGATCAGTGAGGGAGAAACAAACCTTTCCCATGGAGAGGGCAGCTCAATGGAGAATAAACACAGCTACTCCAGCAGGCCTTCCATAGAGCCTTGGTTGGTGTCAGCAATTGCCTGGAAACCCCATTTTGTACCATAGGGACCCTATAAGCTTGTCCATAGGTACAATTCACTGTTCTGAGAATTGCACTATTACTGGGTAGAGTTATCAGTTCTCCTTGAAGTGAGGCTGAGAGATGTAAGCACATTTCAAAGACTCAGCTTTAGGTGGCCGAGTCACACTGTGCAGCTGAGAGCAAACTCACTATCCCACCATCCAGGCCTGTGGGGTGGAAATGTTGCCCCTTTAGGGACCTGGGAAGGAAGAGCTGTGCATAGGGCAGCTGTGCAGAAAGTCCTGTTCCAGGGGCTCCATCAGGCTGTGCAGCCCTTCTGCCTGTGCCACCCTCACTGTGCAGACCACCGCCAAGTACTACACTGAGTGATTTGCAGTCTGTGATGAGACAGTAGGAAGCCTAGAGTTACTGGCCCAGCCATGCCCTACTGTGAGTGCTGGAAGCTGCAGTGATACTCAAAGTTTAAATTTCATAATGAACATTTAGAAATAATAGCATTTTCAGATCAGTTTGTTAGCAAATAAGTAATAAACTCCCTACAAGAAGAGTATCATCCCATTTGTCCTGTGACAACCACACATTCTAGAGATGAGAAAACAGGCTTGTCCTGGGTGTGGGAGTGGGGACCTGTATGTGATGACTCACAGGGTACTTCCCTGTGGGCTGCTGAAAAAATTTGGTCCAGTTTTCTTAGCCATGAAAGGCTGAGTGGCTGTATTCACTGTCTCCTAGTACAATGTCATTTAGCCTAGTGGCCCCTAATCTCTGACCTGAGGGGCTGGATATTTACCCTGAGACATGGACAAAATAGCAAGGACCCACATTTTAGATGAGTGCACCTCTTCTGATGTGATGATGTGTCAGAGCGAGGGATCTGATAGAAGCACAGTCATGCCACTGCCAAAGGTATAGCTGGGCCCAGGAGTTACAGTGAACTAAAACACCAGAAGTCAATCATGACAGGAAGTGAAGTGACTTAGTGTCCATGTCTCTATTTTGATGCTCCCACTAATGTGTAGACAGTGACCTGGCACTTGGCTGAATTAGTGGCTGAGCAGAGAGGATGTGATAGTTGAAGACATAGACCCCAAGTTCCTTTGGTGGCAGTACCACAGGCCTGCTATTTAGTATACACTGGAGGGAGGTTCTGAAGGTGTAATCTGTTCCTGAAGATCCCTGTCCTCCTGTGGCTTCATTACAGAGTCTGCTCAGCTCACACTTTCCCCCTGCTGGCATCTGTTGTTATTGGGAGGCCCCACTGTGGTAAACCTATGTGTATTGCAGCCCTGCAGGGACCTGCTCCAGGCTGATGTTTGGGGCAGCACAGTTGGTGCAGTGCCTAGTAGTGTGCAAGAAGCTTCTGAGATCTCAGATCAGCAGAGAAGGGGACCATCAGGAATCCCACAAAGCCTCCCTGAGATGTGAATACAGCACAGAGACATGGCAGCTTCTGGAAGCACAGGCTGCACATAGAGCTGCAGGATCAGCCCTGCCCAGTGAGCATGGAGGGGCCACACCCTGTCTCATAACCCTGCTCCCCCATGGTACGGATAGTAGGGACACCCAGACCCACTGAGCAGGTAGTCACTAAGTGGTGTTAACTAGCATTTATGATCCAGGAAGACCTCAAAGCCACCAGCCAGGCAGGCAGCAGACCAGGAGGTCTCACTTTGTCTCCTTTGGGATTGCCTAAGGGGGAAAGGATTCACTGTTCTAGTGACAGCACAGAAGCCGCCAGCCATATGATGAACCAAGTCCTTTATTGCAGTTCCCCATGGCAGCCTTTCAGATAGCACCTGGGGATTGCTGGCCTGGTGGGAAAGCCTGACTGTGTCCTTCTGGAAGCAGATCTCATCCACCTTCCCCTCCCCATCTAAAATTTATTCTTACATTGTGGTTCTCAAAATGCTGGACCAGCTGAGGCACACTTTTCAGCCCCCATGTGGCCTTCCTCAGAGACCTAGTGAGATTCCCTCTACCTGGGATGCCTGGCCATCTAAAGCCTGAAACACCACTATCTCTATTCCTGTTTCCTACAGGTGACTCATGGCCACCTGAGTGGGCTTTTGGGCATCAGAGCTTCTTATGTACATAGGATGGTTCTTGAGAAATTAGGCAGTGAGTACCCAGATTCTGGATTGAAGTCCCTGCTTTAGAGCCAGGTTAAAAGGCTATACCATCTCTCACTGGCAGTATATATATTGCACATGTTACATTTTGTGTCTGGATGTACCTCAAAGGCCTCATGTCACAGGAGCATGGTTTTGCCAAAAGTCACTGAAACTAAGTTTGTGATGGATTCATGGTCTAATGCTGAGATTAAGGGTGCTTGTGGAACACCTGCCCTAGGGTTGGTACCTGCTTACATTGTAAGGGATGGAAGGAGACTTCCTCTCCCCTCCTTACCTGTTGATTTTACTGTTTTCCACTGCCATGGACTGTTGCCCTTTCCCATGTCCCACCCTGCCTTGAAGCCAGCAGGTAATGGACTGAAACCTCTCCAAATTGTCAACTAAATAAACCCTCCCCTTTTAAAGTCTGGGTGTCTGTTATTTTGTCTCACCAGCAAGGCAAAAGTAACTAAGACATAACACAAGAGACCCAGGCTGCTATATGGTCCCATGCTCTCAGCCTCAGGAATTCTTGCTCACATTGCTGAATTCAGCTGAGTGTAACCCATTTCCCATATAGACCATGCATCTGATACCCAGAGGAGCAGTGCTGGCCCTGTGTAAATATATACCTGCAATTGACCTTGTGTCTCAAAGGCCACCTTTCAAGAATTGTGCTATCTGAGACCAAGCCTTTCACCTGTGAGATCATGGGGAACCTTGACTGACCAAAGCTAAACCCCACATCAAAAATTTCCAGGCTCAGGGATGCTCAGCACCAAAGAGTATGCTTCAGTCAAAGTCAGACTCCTCAAGTGCTTGGAGTTGATTGTTAGTAGGAAAAGTCCATTCAGAGAGTGGGCTTCATGCTCCATGGGAGCTATGCAGAGCAACAGAGAACACCATGGTGGTGGTCTGCAGCCAGGAGCTGGGCAGTGGTTTGTTCCCCACCACAAGGCTCTGTCTACACAGGAAGGAAGCCCCCCTCCTCCTGGATGCACAGAATAGACAGTTGGGGTCAGCAACATAGACACTGTGTGTGGTCCTCTCAACCCATGCTCTCTATGGCTGCTCAAACCTATGACCTAGCACTTGGTCATGGCCAAGGCCAGTCTCAGAATAATAGAGCAGCAGGTAATAAACGTTCCAACAGGGGAGAGGTGGACCTGGGCCCCAAAAGGCAGAGGCATCTATGCAAGCTGGGCTCATTGGGAACCATACCCTAGGGGACCATATTCTGTCACCTGGAGCATGAACCCCATGTCAGGAAGTGTATGGTCAGTCCCAGGCACAAGATACTGTGATTTCAGTATGTGGTTAAGGTTTGGGAGGGAGGTAGAATGTGTGCCCAGGGAGGTTACACTGCACCCTTTCACTTCCTGCCAGGCTCCCATGGACAGGCAGAGTGACCTGGCAGATGTTGGGGAACCTCCCTTTCTGTTCTGTTAGCCTCAGGCCACAGACAAGGGAGGCAGCTGCATCCCACCCCATGCTCTTCCACAGGGCACTAATTTCATGGACTAGTGGCTAAATGACCTCATGACTAGTAAGTATTTGACTGAGTGCAGAATCATCATTGGTTGGCATCTGCCTGCATCTTCAGAAATTCAGGCTGCCAGTTGCCCTCCTTGCACCCGGCCATCAACCTGGTTGGTTGATTGTTCCCAGCCCAAGAGGCAGGCTTATGGAAGGCTCATGTCTCAAAAGAGTCTTGACAATTGTGATAAATGTTCAGTAATCCATATCTCTGGCCCCTTTGTTTTGCTGACACTGTTTCATAACTACTAAAGGAACAGCATTGGGGGTGCAGCCTACAGAGTTCAATGCCAAATGTATACACTGCCAGAGAACTGCAGAGTGAAGACAGATTCGTGACTATTGGCAATTGAAGAGAGCTGCTGGGGTAACTGTCAAAACTGCCTCCCCAACACAAGGGCAGCTGGACTGTACTGGAGAGACCTATCACACCCATGTGGGGAGGACTGTTTCTCACCTCTAGAGGGAAGCACTTTCCTGTTCTCCTGGAATCATATTATAGATCATGCTGCATTGTGCACTGTGCATCAAAACTGGTGGATTAGGTGGCTCATCTTTTTGAGCACCCACACTCCATGCTTGAGTGCATTTTGTTTCTTCCTCTAGCAAACCCTTCTGAAGCCTGTGTTTTAAAAAAAATAGTGGAAGCTGGACATGGTGATGCTCACCTGTAATCCCAGCACTCAAGAGGCTGAGTCAGGATTCTTGAAAGTTTGAGACCAACCTAGTCTACACAGTGATCTCAAGTCTAGCCTGAATTGCAAAGTGAAACCTTGTTTCAAAAAGACAAACCTAAACTAAAGAAATGGTGGATTAGGTCACTTATGAGTAGAGAACTTGATATTATAATGTGTGCATAGATTTTTCTGTTTAACTTCTCTCTCTCTCTCTCTCTCTCTCTCTCTCTCTCTCTCTCTCTCTCTCTCTCTCTCTGTTTTTTGAATCTGCGTATTCTTCAGCCTAGGCTTGAACTTCTGATGTTGCTGTCTCAGATTCCTACAGTATGGGAATTGCAGTTGTGCATAACTATGCCAGTTTCAAAGGGTGATTGTAACAAGCACTGTTTACTCTAGATGACTTACAAGGCTGTGTGTATGTGTGTGTGTGCTGTTTTGTTTGGTTTAATGTAATTTCTCATTTTTTGTTTTTGTTTTTCTGGTAGCATGGATCAAACTAGCAACCTTGCATTTTCTAGGCAGGTGCTGAAGCTGCTGAGTGAAGTCCTCAGCCTAAAGCAATGACTTCTGTGGTTCTCATTACCTTGAGGATGTCATCTGAAATAAGTAAACAATTTAAAGGGGTGTTTGCAATTACTAGTAGTATTTTCCTTAACCCTCAACATCCCAAAGAATGAATGCTTAACCCTATCCCCTCCTGCATAGCACCTAACTGCTTTGGGAATGTCTCCGCCTGGGCTACCTGTAAACTTGGAGGGCTGGAGGTTGTTCTTGATGGAATTGTCCATTGAGGCCACTTCATCCTTTTTGGTCATTGTTACCAAGTGCCTGCAAGAACTGTCATACCTCAGACACAGTGAACAAACCCAACCGCCCTTTGACCTCATTCATGGCAATGATGACTAACTAAAGTCCAAATCCCTGGTGAGTACACCTTTTGAGAGAAGTCTAAGTTTCATTCTTCTTCCCTGGCATCATTTACTAAGTCCTGTGATGACATTTGCCTCACTTCCATAGTGCCCCTGTGCCACACAGGTCAATGAGTGTCTCAGCTGTCCTGACCTGGACTGCAACATGGTTCTTCAAGCAGCAGATGTGCCATTTCCCGGCTTGCTGCTCTGACCACAGTCTGATGGGCATCATTCCCGGGCTGAAAGTCCAGGGCAATAGCATCTCTTGGCTTCACTTTGACACATGGCAGCCATGTAACTGGGAGTGTGGCCTCCCTTACTCCCTGAGCCTGAGGGGAGTCACTTGAACTGGTTCTGTGGCACAGCAAGCTGAAGCACAGGATCATTACCAGAATGGAAAAATACATGCCTTTCTGTGTGGCAGCATGTGGGAGCTGAGCACCATGAGTGAGGGCACAAAACAAGGGCAGGAGCAGGTGCTATGGAAACCACAGAGGTGGGCATCCCTTCTCTGATGTGTGGACCCCAGTGCCTGTAAGGGCATCAGAATAGTCCTCTTGCATTGAACAAGGGAGTTCCTGGCCTGCTGTTGCTGGGTCAGGGTGGCAGTGGACACTGGCTCTGTCTGGCAATGAATTTGCACAACACAGATTGTGTGACTGCCTGACTTTGTCTACCCAGGTCCTTCCTGGTCCACCACAGTCTTCTCTGAAACTTTCAGTGGAGCCACAAGAGGAGACACTGCATGTGTAGCTGCCCAAAATATAGCTGGTGCAGTTTGGTGCTATCAGCCAAAAGGTATGGTGGGTGACAAAATGAAGTGCCAGGCATTATGTAGCTCAGGGACTTTTCTTAGCCTTCTTCTTCCAGCTTCCATTCTCTCTTTCCACAGGCATCCCTCCATCCTCCACTTATACTCCTTTCTCCTCTCAAGAGCACACATCTGGGCTTGTGCTAGCCCTGGCTGGACTGGGAGCTGCTCTGCACTCCCCCAGAAACTTTTGACAAAGAGAGAATTCAGTACCCACAGGTATGGATGATTTGTTGTCACCCACAACAAACTAGAACCAAAATGTGTTGTCCTTGATTCACAACGTGGGACTGAAGCTACCAGGAATTCTATTCTTGGCTCTAAGCTCTAGAGTTCTCCTCAGGATATGGTGGTCAGAACTGGGGGATCAAGATCAATCTGATTGTAGAGCAACCCAGGACCTGATCTAAGCTTTGGGTCCCTGTGTGATACATATGTTTTTGGTTATGTCGGGAGACAAATGCAGATGCTCCTGTCTAGCAGAATCTAGGTAGACACAGTAACTTTGAAATGGCTCATGTGATATGGACAGAATTGTATCTGCTCAGGGAACAAAGGCTGGGTGCACCAGAATGTGAAGCGGGACGCTCAGATCTGTACTACACTTTGGAATAAAGACAAATAAGTGTGACTCAGCCAAATGTGTCTGCGTCCAAATTCCTGCCACCTGAGTTCATGCATTTCAGTCCTGTCCTAAGAGCAATGGATGGTATTATAAGGTGTGACAGTGTAGTCAGCCTTCTAATGGCATGGCTCTGGGCACCTCAGGACCTGGACAGCACCTGGACAGGAGATAGGCCCAAGGCTCATTTGTGTACAATGTGATGCTGTCCCAGTGACCAGCCTCAGGTTATGGCCACCATCAGCTCTTCTTTTGTTTTGGCCACCTAGTTGCAGGGCTTCCATTGTGTTCTCTCTGTTCTTGCTCACTGTCTCCTGAATCACAGCAGAATTGATTGTCCAAGTCCAGTTGCATAGTGAGGTTGTAGGCCAGTGTGCTGGTGTGAGGCAAGCACCTGTGCCATCAGCAATAGGCCTGCTGTGTTGTGAAAAGCTGTGGAGTGTGGCAAGAACCCTATGTGTTTTGATCCCCACCACATGAATGCTGATGTCATGATGTACAGAGCAAGATTCCTGACACTCAGATGTCAAGTTTTACTATAACTTTCCTTCCCATGATCAGTTACTTGGAAGCTGTGTGCCAGATAAATATATGTTGAAGGCCCTTCTAAGCATCTGCACCCAGATCGCCTGGCAGCAGCTCAGCCTTCAAAGCTAGGTGGGAGAGGCAGGGAGGGAGATGGAGGAGGGCAAGGGGCTTTGTCCTCCAAGACATCAGTTACAGAGGAGCAGAGGGAACCTTCCGCTGTTACTGTTACACCCCCTTCTGAGCCTGTATCCTGTGGTCAGAGAGGAGACAGCAGTTTTGATCACTTTGCTAGAAATCAGGGATCTGAACAGAGCTATGAAAGCAGGACATTGGACCCAGACTGAGGGCTCCTCCAGAAGATTTGCCTGCCTTTCGTTTTTGCTTTCTGTTCCATGACTCAGTCATCACCAGCTATTGGCAGTGTGGATTCACTTGTCTCCCCAACAGTGAGCTGCTTCTGGGGATCTCTGGCAGTCAGCACACAGTGAGATCTCCATGTGTCTCTGTTAGGTTGTGCATACAGCAAAGTATAAAAGTGCATGTTCCTATGATAGGAAGATTTGTCCCAGAAACTCCATTAGTAAGGTCTTAACTTGAGTACAGTTGATGCTTTGTCCTTGAGCCTGCATCTGCTTGAAGGACCCTTTGCTTGATGCCTGGACAGTGTTCTTCCTGTGTGAGGAAGGACATCATTATCATTAGTTGCTCTTTTTTTCTCCATAAGTAACAAGTGTGGAATTTTTCTGTTTATTTTCTTTGTTATTTATGATATATTTTTACTACAACTTCTTTGCAGTGTGTATTGATTACACTGATGATAGATACATCATTTATTTATTATGCAGAATGCATATTATATCCTATGTGATGCATGATACTCAAACCCATAAACTAGAGACTGTTCTCTAAATTTTTTACATTGATCACCCAGAATTGGAAAAATGTGAAAAAGTTTATAGAGAAAATCTTTCAGATGCAAAAACATACATTAAGTCAAATATATTAGAGAACACACAAATAAAAGAATAGATGAACATAGGAAAACAATGAAAAACAAATGTTGACCCACATAGCAAAGAAATGGAATACATGAAAGAGATCCAAACAAGAGTTCAACAATTTAAGTGCTATATAAGAGATATATAAAACCTAGAATAGATTAAAATTATATGCACAGACTGAACAAATGAGAGGTTTGGAATTTCAGATCTTGAAGACAAAATTGTAGCTAGTTGTCATGAAAACAGTGCTACCTTAAAAGTAGCAAGATTCTATGAGAAATCAATCCAGCAGGTACAAAATGCATCAAAGAAGAATTGCATGACATTGATTGGGGTCAATCAGAAATCCAGAGACAACACAAATACCATAAAATCTTCACAAAATAATGGAATAAAACTTCCCAAGCATGAATAGAGAATTTTCCATACAAATAAGTGAAGTGTAGAACTCCAAACAGACATAACCAAAATAAAACTACACCAAGATATACAATATTCAAGATTCCAGAAATACAGCACAAGGACAAATTTTAAAATGCAGTTAGGGAGAAGTCACAGATCACTTATAATTGAAAGCACATCAAATTCTTAGCACTCTTTGTTGTAGCTTGGCATAACTGACATTGTCTTGAGCCTGCTTTTAACTGGTGCCCTATATTTAAACCAAGAGAATGGAAAATTACTCAGCACAAGTCCTGTGAGAAAAGCAGAATGAGCTTCACCACCTGGCGAAAAATTACCCTGTTCAATGGAAGGAACAGGTGTCAACTAAAAATTAATGAAAGATTCTAGCTCGATTGTTTCCAATAGGATGTCACTGTTTAAAATGTTTGTAAGTTTTCAGTTCAGCCACGCATTTGAACTCTGAAATTGGCAGGTAATTTATATGAGTGGTCCTGAGTTCTAGTAATCAAATTGCAAATTTATCAATTTGTATGCTTTGATTCCTTTATTTTTGTTCATGAAACTACCTCAGTCTTCTCAACACAAATATTCAAGTAAAGAAGAAAGCTGTAGTTGAAATAGAAGAACAAGTCTTGAAATTGGACAGAAGTACAAGTTCTGAAAGGAAAGAACATCCAATCCAGATTGATGTATCCTACAAAACATTCAAAATTAATGGAAACATAAGATACTTCCATGACAAAGAATAACTGAAGAAATACATGACTGCAAAACTGACCGTAGAAAAAGTAATGAAAGTTATACTAGAGAGAGGTAAAAATGGCCACAATTCCAAGAAAAACACAGAAACAACCAGGCAGGACATGTAATTAAACAGAGGAGAAAAGCAGAGAATCAACAGCAGAACATTACAACAAAGACAAACCAATACGTATCATTGTTAATGGTCGCATCAACCAAAAGAAATAGATGGGTGAAATGGATCAAGAAACAATATACAAAAATATGCTGTATACAGAAAACATGTTTAATTCAAAAAGAAATTCAGAGACTGAAAGGCAAAGGACAGAAAACAATCTTCCATGCAACAGAGGCCCAGAAAAAAGCATGAGTAGCTATTCTCTTTGCAGACAATATGAACTTCAAACCAAGAATGACCAAAAAGATAAAGAGCCTCACTACAAACATATTAATGGAAAATTTTTAAAAGGATAAGATAACAATCATAAATATGTGTGCATCTAATACAGGAGCACCCAACATTATATGGCAGTTTTTAAAAGACATGAAAATAATGCAACAAAGAATAACACAATTGGCCCAAGAGACTTCAATATCCCACTATCACAAATAGATGTACTAGATTAATAATCAGCAAAGAAATATGAAAGTCGAATCGAATCTATGAACAAATGAACTGAATCGATGTTTACCAAGTATGTGACCCAACATATTCAGAATAAACATTCTTCTCAGCCCTGCAGGGGAGGTATTCTACAACAGGCCACATAAACAAGTCCACAAAACATGCTGAAGTAAATGCAAAGAAACTGAAGTTACTCCATACATTTTACCTGACCATAGTGCAATACAATTGGGAAATAATTGTAAAAGAAGTTGCAAAAACTTCATAAATATATGGAAATTAAATGACACTCTGCCAAACAATCAATGGGTCACAGATGAAATAAAGGAAGAAACTTGAAAATATCTACAACACAACAGGAATACAGATGCAAACCTTGGTTCTCGTGGGATTCAATGAAAGCAGTTCAAAGTGGGAAATTAATAGTACTCAAATTTCACTTCAGGGAGTAGAAAGAGCACAAATAAAGATCTACTGTTTTACCTCACATTTTCTGAAAAAAATAGCATGACAAACCCACAGCCAATAAAAGGGAGGAAACTACAATGATCAGAGAGGAAAGTAATGCAGTGCAGAACATAAAACAATAAAAAGATTAAATGAATCAAAGAGTTGGTTCATGGAAAGAGTAAACAAATTGATAAGCCCTTAGCCAACCATATCAAAAAGAGAAAAGAACCATTCAAAACCATTCATTGAGGAATGAAAACAGTAAGATACCTACAGATCGTGTGAAAATTAAGAAGATCATCAGTATCTACTTCAAAACTTATGCCTCCCTAGGTTGGATAATATAGCAATGAATCGATTCCTAGATACATATGAATTGAAAAGCTGACTCAAGAAGATATAAAAATTCTACATAATGCAGTATCTGTTAATGAGACTGAAGATCTAATTAAGTTTTATTAAAGGCCGGGTGGTGCATGCCTTTATCCCCAGAACTTGGGAGGCTGAGGTAGAAGCATTGTTGTGAGTTTGAAACTAAACAGGGCTAAAATGTGAGCTCAAAGCCACTCCAGTGCATAATAATACTCTCTGCCAAACACATTAAAATGAAGCAAAACAATGACAACCAAAAAAGCAACTGACCAACATGTAGAAGTGTAGGTCTTCATGGATTTACTGCTGAATTTTAAAAGAAATGCATAGAAAATTGAAAGCCCCTACTCTTTAATGAAATTGAAAGAGAAGCAGTTCTCCCTATCTCTTTCCTGGAGGCCAGCATTACACTGATACTAATACCACAGAAAGACACAATCAGAAAAAGAAAACTATAGGCAAGTTTTCCTAATGAACGTAGATACAAAAAATCTTTAATAAGATACTAGCAAAGTGAATGTAGCAAATCATCAAGAAGATTTTAAAACCTGATCAACTTGGATTCATCCCAGGAAGACAGGGATGTTTCGGTCCATGCAAATCAATAAATTTAAATGTCCTATCAGCAGAGGCAAAAACAAAAGTCACATGGTGATCATCTCAATAAATGCACAATAAGCTTTTGATAAAATCAAGCACTGATTGGTAATAACGTCCTGCAGTATGTAACAATAGAGAGCCTTTACCTGAATCTGATAAAACAAGCAAAGACAAAAATATATACAGCATCATACTAAATGGTGAAAAACTAAAAACTTTCACACTACAATTAAGAACAACAAAAGAATGATTCCTATCACCACTCCTATTCAATATAGCTCTGGAAACATTAGGCAGAACAATTAGACATAAGAGACAAATAAGAATAGTCACATAACAGAAAGTAGATAAACTATCATTATTCACAGATGACGTGCTATTCTATGTAGAAGATGTCAATTACTCCACCAAAAGACTTCTAGACTTACCCAAATTCAATGATGTAGCTGAAGACAAAGTTGACAATCAAAAATCAAGAACATTCCTGTACAAAATCAACTCACTAAGAGAGAAGTTACAAAAACCACTCCCTTTACAATAGCCTCCAAGAAAACAAAATACTTGTAATGAACCTAGCAAAGAATGTCAAGGACTTATATATTGAAAATACAGTAATTAGTAAAAGGATACTGAAGAGATTATCAGAAAATGGAAAGATATCCTTTGCCCAAACTGTGCTTTGTTTTTTCACTGTTCATGATTTCTTTTGATGTACAAATATTATTTAATAAAATGGGGTCCAAGTGGTTGATTCTTTGAAGTTGATTCTTCAAAATTTGTGTTTTGTTCATGAAGCCTCATTAGTGTTTCTGTTGTAATATTTAGATCTCCAAGCTAGTTTGACTTCTGTCTATTTCATGGTGATAGGCATGGACCCAGTTTAAGTCTTCAGTATGAGGAAAGTCATTTGCTTCAGCATTATTGAAGAGGCTATCTCTCTTCCAGTGAAACTATTTGGCTCCTTTATCAAAGACAAGGTAGCAGACTGTGTTTGTAGTTGTGTCTCCATCTTTTATCTCTTTGATAGATTATCAGGTATGTTTTTCCTCCAGTACATTGGTGATTTTGTGATAGTAGCTTTCTAGTATTATAGCAAGTGAAGAATTGTGATGCCTCCTGACTTGCCTTTGTTGCCCAGAAATGTGTTTAGTGTTGTAGATCTTCTCTGTTTCCAAATAAATTTTAGAAAATTTTTCTTTATATTTGTGAGCTAAACTAATATTATTTGGATGGGCATTGCATTAAATCTGTGTAAGAGTTCACAATATGATTTTTTTTGAGTTTTCCATATCCTTAAAAGTAGTCTTGTTTTTATACTCACCTGATATATCCTAAAAGGTATGATCCTAAGAGTTTCAAACTATGGAGTTCTTCTTCTCAAGGATATCAAAAATAATAGATATTTTTTCCTATTTGTTTGAGACAGGGTTTCCCTATGCAGTTCAGGCTGACTGTGGACTCACACCTTAGTCCAGTAAATTCACAGTGATAATCCTACCTCAGCGTTCCAAGTCCTGGGATTACACGTGTGCACCTAACACCTGAAAAAATTCCTGGTGTTATTTGAAAGATGAGGAAACAGTCATGAGATACACATGTACTCATTAATTGTCATTTCCTTAAAGGAAAAGTGTCCAAATTAACACATAATACCACTGGGGTGTACGGAATCAGAAGATGTGTTTCTATCTTTAATGGGCTGGGGATAACATACTACACTACTGCAAAAATGGGAGACATCACAGCTAGGAATATGTGTCAAATTTGAGTACCAATATTATGAACTCAGAGAGTATTTATGGAAGATGAGGAAAAAGACCAGTGGAAAATAATGAGAGTCTTGCTGACGTTAGACTTTCATGAATCTAGATCAGGCTTTATTATAATGCTGAACATCACAAATACTGGAATAGTAAAATATTATGTGTGTTTTTACCTAGATAATATTAAGGCTTGGCACTATATCCTTGCTATGTTGTAGCTTGGCATAAATCATGCCATCTTGAGCCCTACATTTAACTAGTGCCTTGTATTTGACCCAGGAAAATGGAAAATCACTCAGTGTATAAGTCCAATGAGAAAAGCAAAATTAACGGTAGCCAAAGAAAAAAATTTAACCTGCTCAACAACAACAACAACAACAACAACAACAACAAAAACAGGATACAGGTGTCAGCCAAAAATTAACATACATTGTTTCCAATAGAATGTTCTTAGTGACTCTCTCTTTTAAAAACTCTTAACTTTCCAGTCCAGGACCACTTGTTGTGATTTTGAAATGGGGGAGGTGAGTTTGTATAGAAGTGTTTCTGAGCGCAGCTATTTAAATTCCAAATTTATTCTTTGACTGCTTGGATTCCTATATTGTTGTTCACAAATGGGATCTCAAACTCCAAAAAGGTTCACTGACACAAGCAAGCACCTGAATTAAATACAGTGTCACCTTAAGGAAAGAATAATAATGAAAAGGAGGGAAGAAAAAGACAAACACCATGTGTTATGATACCCACCACTTTATCCAGCATTTAAGAGGCTGAAACAGGAGAAAGGTCATGTATTCAACACAGACTACTGCACATAGTGAGTGCTAGGTCAGCCAAAACTAAATGTGGGACTATGTGTTTAAAAACAAAAAACAAAAATGAAAAATATAAAAAACCAAGGAGCAGAGAAAGACTATTAAAAGAAAACAAAAATAGTAGAGCTGAATGAAAGTTGACTTAACTAAAATGGGAATTATGGAATGATGTCACAGAGGAAAGCTGATCATGAAGTGGCACCCAGGAGGCAGTGAAAAATACAGTTATAAATGTGACCTTTTGTGCTACATCACGATAGTGACCTGCTTCCTCCAATACATCTGCAATTTAATAGACAGGAAGTCCAAAACTCATGGAAATGTCAAACCCAGAGCAAACAAGCAGCTTGAAATCAAGGCTTTGGATCATGGCCTTTAGCAGATGTTTCATATTCAAATTGAAATAGGAGAAATATAATCCTACCCTATTTGATGGCAAATGCAGCAAGTTGGTTGGCTCACAACATTGAAGAATGAAGTCACAAATCAAAAGAAGTTCAAAACGTTTTCTTAGAAAAAAAGACAGAATAGCCCTGCCTTTGCAGGAATGGTCTTCAGTGTTTAGGCAACAGATCTATTGTCAGGGGTGATTTATACAGCAAAGTCAGAATATGAGTACAGTGTGGGTCTCAAACTACAATCAACCTATAAGCTTATAGGTGCTTAACTAATATTATTCAGAAGGGTAGCAAGTAACCCAGAAAAGGTATGCAGAAAGAACCAAGGTATTTTGTGGGAACAAAGTCCAGTTGTTCTGGTCATTGAGTATGGTAATAGATGCCTATATGGACTTCCTGGGGAAGGTGGTGGTAACTGTAGTACATTTCAAGCTATTGTTTGTTATAGCCTAGCTCTAACCATTGTACCTTATTTCTCTTCTGTTTGCACCGCACTTCCTCTCCTTTCCCCTTTCCCCCTTCCCCCTTCCCATATATCTAGATTAAGTTTTAATTTCCTGAAAGGCCGTAAAAGCCTTAGGCTTCAGTTTCTTGTAACCTCCTTCCCTACCCAGTGGTCTATAATAAAATGTGTTGTTCTTTAGAAAATGCTTAACTTCAAGGAAATTTCAGGATGTTCTGTAAAGCACAGATGCTATCTGTGTCAGCAATTATAACATTCCTGTGGTTTTCAGCTGTGAAAGCCTCTTCCTGCAACTGTGAGGAGTGTGGTCTTTGGGTGGATCTTAAGGAGACTGTGCCCCCAGGCCTGGAAGTAAAGCCATTGCTCCCCAAATTTTAATTTCTTGCTTCCTTGGATTTTATTCTGGGGTCCAAGCTGTCCCATTTGAGGGCTTGTCTGGGATGGGAGCAAGAACCCAGACTCAATTCTGAACATTTGAAAGTAAGTACTCTGGAGGGTTTGTTTGGGCCACAGTCACTTTGTACTTTTGTACTTTTGGAGGGGACACCCTCAACTTGGGGTGTGGGGATCTCCTGAGTCCATAGTCATTTGGCTTTGGAACGCAATCCATCCGTTTGTGACTCTGCCTCAGGTAGCGAACTGCACCATTGGATAGTTTGGTAAATTCCTCCAGAAATCCAGAATTGATTGACTTTTTGAGCAAGGTCCATTTTTTTTTTGCTGCAGCATGTCATGTCTTTTATGTTTGTCTTTGTGTCTATGTGGTCTAATTGTTGTCCTTTTGGTCACCTGACTCTGACAGAACGTTTTCTCCTAGTAACCACTTCTGCAAGCCCAAAGCCAGCCAGAGCAATTTTTACCATTCTCTTGGTCTCATTAGTAATTGGTCTTTTCCTTCTGACCCTGTTTTTGTCTCTTAAATTTTCTGACAGGAAAAGTAAACCAGTGGCATTGCCAGCCATGGGTCAGACCAAGTCTTTTTCCAGTGCTCCCCTCGGCCTTGTGCTTGATCACTTCAAATAATTTAAATGACAAGCTGAGGGATATGGGGAAAAGTTTCATAAGGCCAGATTAATAACTTTTGTCACACAGGAGTGGCTGCTGGGTACCCAAGGGGTCTGGTCCCCTTCTGGATCTTTTGACCTGGGAACTGTGCAGACTGTTCACCAGTATGTGTTTGGGCCCTCTGCTCATCCTGACCAAATTGTCTATATTCAGATTTGGATAGATATAATCTATGACACCCTCTCATGGATTAAGCCCTCTCAGAATGGAGTTCTGGCAGCCCTCAAACTGAAGACAAAGGCCAAAGAGGTGGCACCTGGACCCAATGCACCTCCAGTCTTGCCTCCAAGTGAAGACTCTTCTGATCCACTAGACATTTTTCCCTTGCCCCTCCCCCATACCCTGCCCTTAGTCCCCACCCTGACTCCACCACTCCTCCCCTCAGAGTCTTATCCAAACCCACCACCACCCATGGCCGGAGGGACCTCCAGAACATGGTCCCGAAGCGGCACTGCTGTACCCTTTGCGGGGAGTCCCCATTCCCGAGAGGGGGCTCCATGTTTGTGTATACCCCCTTCTCTTTCTCTTACCTCTATAACTGGAAAGCTCAAAACCCCCTTTCTCAAAGGACTCAGAGACTCTTATTAACCTTATAGAATCTGTTTTCTCTAACCATTGCCCCACTTGGGACAACTGTTAGCAGATCCTGCGCATTCTTTTCATGGCCTAGGAAAGAATGTGTATCTACACTCTAGGACAAAAGGGAGTTTGGGATCCAGATGGATCTCCATCTGCTGATCAGCAGAGACTTGAACACCCGTTCCCTTCCTCTCGACCTGAATGGGACCCCAACATGGACGGAGGTAAGAAGGCTCTTGATGATTATTGCCTGAGGCTCCTAGATGCACTTTGTGCCACTGCTAACAAGTCTACCAATCTGTCTTGAGTGAGGTAAGACAGTTAGCCGATGAGTCTCCTGCTATGTTCTTGGAGTGCCTCCTAGAGGCCTATATGTTACATACTCCAATTAATCCGATGGCACCTGAAAACACTCAAGTGATTAACATTGCTTTCATGTCTCAGTCGGCCCCCCATGTTAGGAAAAAGTTACAGAAACTTGAGGAATTTGCAGGGATGCCCCTCAGCCAGCTGATAGAGATAGCACAGAAGGTTTTCAACAACAGGGAGACTCCACAAGAAGCCACAAGTAAAAAGATGACTAAAGTATTGGAATTGCTTGGTGAGAAAGAAGCTAAAAGATTGACTAGCATTGGGAAAAAGGAGGTTAAAGACCAGCGGCCTCCTTTAGATAAAGAACAATGCACATATTGCAAAGAGATGGGACATTGGCATGAAGATGGCCCAAAGTTAAAGGCCAAGCTAGAAAAAGAGGCAAAGGCCCTGTTGTCTCAACAATGAGGAGGTCAGGGATCACCACCACCCACGAGCCCTGGATAACTCTTCAAGTGGGAGGGCAACTGGTGGACTTCCTTGTCAATACAGGAGCCCCCTATTCTGTGCAGACCTGAGATCAAGAAAGATAACCAAGAGTTCAGTCAATGTAATCAGAGCCACAGGGGGATGAAAGTCATACCCAAAAGTGACAGCTAGTTTGGCTTGACCTGGATGTAAACTGGTCCAACATGATTTTCTATGGGTTCCTGAGTGTCCAGACCTCTCTTGGGATGAGACCTCCTCCATAAATTGCAGGGGCATATTGACTTCTTTACACATGAGCCAAGACTAAAATTGGGGGTGGATATACTTCTGGACTCTGAAGGCATCAGAGTGCTAGCACTTGTCCCAGATGGAGAAAATTACCACCTACTAGGAAATTTGTCAGGTGTACCTGAGCCATTAAAACCTGACTTAGAATTAAAGTTGTTAACAAATGGAAGCAGGAAATCCCAGAAGTTTGGGCAGTAGCCCACCCCCCAGTGCTAGCAATTAACCAGCTGCCCCTTGTGGTGGAGCTCCTACCCTAGGGATGCCTTATTTGCAATACCTGATCAGCCAACAAAGGGATCAAAGCCTGAAACTGGATCAAAGTCCACATTTAGAGATTAAGAGACAATGGTATCTTAATTCCTTGTGTCTCTTCATGGAATACACCTCTACTTCCAGTACAGAAGCCAGGGACAAAAGACTATGGTCCTGTACAGGATCTCTGAGATGTTAATAGATGAGTATTGACTCTGTACACAATGGTGCCTAACCCTTATACACTTCTTAGCCTCCTGAATCCAGAGAACACCTGGTACTCTGTTTTGGACCTCAAGGGTGTGTTCTTCACTCTGCCCCTTGCATGGTGAGTTAACTCCTTTTTTGCCTTTGAGTGGAATAACCCAGATTAAGAAGTGAAGGAACAGCTGACCTGGACTCTCTTACCTAAGGGGTTTAAGAACTCACCCACCCTTTTCGATGAGGCACTAGCCAGAGAACACCTAAGATAGTGCTCTGTATGTGGATGAGTTGCTGGTAGCCTCCTCTTCATTAGAGACTTGTTGAGAGGCAAGCGAGGAACTGTTAAAGACTTTGGGGCAATTAGGCTATAAAGTCTCAGCTAAGAAGGCCCAGTTGTGCCACCAGTCTGTGATTTACCTGGACCACAAGTTACAAGAAGGCAAAAGAACTTTGTCTAGAGAAAGAGTCCAAGCCATATTACAGATACCAAACCCAAAAACTACGAAAAAAGTACACAAGTTTCTGGGAGCTGTCAGGTACTGTAGGCTGTGGATTCTAAATTTCATCAAAATGGCTCACCTGATGTATGACTCTCTTAAGGGAGAGACCCAAAAGCCATTAGACTGGACCAATGACTGCGAGCAGGACTTCTAATAGCTCAAATAGGCCTGACCGAGGCTCCAACCCTGGGACTCCCTAATGTTACCAAGCCATTTACCTTGTTCATAGATGAGCTCATAGGCATTGTAAAAAGTGTCTTGACTCAAGACATTGGCCCTTGGAAGAGGCTTATAGCCTACCTCTCTAAGAGACTCGATTCAGTAGCAGGAGGGTGGTCCCCAAGCCTAAGAATCCTAGCCCCCATGGTGATGTTACTCAAGGAGGCTAAAAAACTAACTCTTATACAAAAGACTTCTGTGGTCACCTCCCACAGTTTAGAGACTCTTCTCAAAACCCTTCCTAAAAACTGGCTCTTGAATGCTAGAATTTTACACTGTCAGGCTGTGCGGCTAGACCAAGAGTCAGTAGATTTCAAGGCTCCTGCAGCTTTAAACCCAGCCACCCTTATGCGTGATGATGACCCAGAGAGTCAACATACACCTCTCCATGAGTGTGCTGACATCCTCGATCTACAACAGAATCTATGTGCTGATCTCACCAATCAGCGTTTGGGAGATGCCAACAACTATTTCATCGATGGAAGCAGCTTCATCCAGAACGGCAAATGAGTGGCTGGGGCAGCAGTGTCCACTGAAAAAGAGGTACTCTGGGTTAAGATCTATTGCACTGGGTATGACCCTGGAGTTAATATTAACATTCTATATAAACCACCTAGAAAAGCTTCTGCAGTTCATTACAAAAGGGAATGCTGCCCAGTGGTGGTCCCTACTCCAATAAAGGTACCAATGTCCATTCCAAGCTGATTCTGGAGGCGCACTCCAATGCTTCCAGTGCCTGAAGCCCTTTGTAATGGAACTCTATATGATACAAACCAACCCCAAGTAAAAATGTGCATGTGGAAAAAGAAATAGGACCTCAAATATTGGATCAAAGTTGAGGTGCCTGGTCCAGATCAACCCCATTCCAACTTGCAACCACTAAGAGGCCACAAGAAACTGGCCCAGTGAAGTCTAGACAGGAACTTATAGCCTTGTTAGTAACTGGTGTAGAGCCTGAAACCCCCATGTCACCCTCAATGATGGAGATATTCCAAACCCTTAGAAATAGTAGCTGAGCTAATTAATGGCTCCATTGACAGTGGTCTGACAATCCCGTGTTGTCTATGTCTGTCCTCTGAGCCTCCCTTCTACAAGGGTTACATCACAGTCACCAGTAAACTAGCCTCCAGTGCCACCAGATGTGATATATTTCTCCCTCAATCTCTGTGGAAAAGTACCAGTCTAGAGGGTTTAAATGGGCACATATATATATATATATATATATATATATATATATCAGTGCAGCCACACGGCTCCTGAATATTGTGATCTCTCCCATTTCTATCGCATTATAGGGTCTAGTAATAATACTCCCATAGTGGCCCCAGCCAGCCATTAGTGGGCTTGTACTTTGGGATGGTACCCCTGTATTGCTTCAAGAAACTTTGTTATTGACCAGAATGAAGTTTGTGTGCTGACCCAGATCCTGCCTAGAATTTATTGGCATTCCAAAGAAGAAGAAAATAGGGCCCTCATCTCTACCAGCCACCAAATAGATAAGAGAAGTCCAGTTCTTCCTATTATGGCTGGAATCAGTATGTTCTCAGCCTCGGGCTTGGGGCTGCCTCCCTGGAAGTTAGTACACACCATTACCACATTTTATCCAAACAGGTAGATGAAGGAATGAAACAAATTCACAATGCCATTGAGGCCTTAGAAAGCTCAATCGGTGCATTAGCTGAAGTAGCTCTCCAAAATTGTAGAAGGCTAGAACTCCTATTAGCTGAAAACGGAGGATTGTGTTTGGCATTAAGGGAAAAATGTTGCCTGTATGCTAATAAGTTTGGCATAGTAAAACAAAATTTGGCTGAACTCCAGAAATGTCTACAGGAAAGAGAAAAACTAAGACAAGGAACTCTGCAGTGGATGGAACAAATGTTCTCCCTCCCACCATGGATGACTAGTATAATAGCGATGTTAGCTGGTCCTCTTGTTATGATTCTAGTATTAGTTACTCTAGGCCCCTGCATAATCAATAAGCTGACTATGTATATCAGATATTAGATGCAAAACATAAAATTAATGATGGTTAGACAACAAACATATGGGCGTGTTCCCAGAGGCACTTAAGTAATAAAATAATAAGGCCAAGGATTTGGCCTATGTTACAACATTATAGGGGAATGTTATAGCCTAGCTCTAACCATTGTGCCATTATTTCTGTTCTGTATGCGCTACACTGCCTTCCCCTTCCCCCTCCCATCTTCCCCCTTCCTATCTATCTAGGTTAAGTTTCAATTTCCTGAAAGGCCATAAAAGCCTTAGGTTTCAGTTTCTTATCACCCCCTCCTCTACCTGGTGGTGTATAATAAAATGTGTTGTTCTTTAAAAAATACTAAACTTCAAGGAAATTTCAGGACGTTTTGTAAAGCCCAGATGTTATCTAACTGTGTCAGTGATTACAACATTTCTGTGATTTTCAGCTTTAAAAGCCTCTTCCTCCAACTGTGAGGTGCGCGGTTTTTGGGTCCATCCTAAGGAGACTGTGCTCCCAGGCATGGAAATAAAGCCTTTGCTCCACAAATTTTAATTTCTTGCTTCCTTGATTATATTCTGTTGTCCGAGCTATCACATTGTTTTTCTCCTTAAGAGGCATGTAGACATGGTTACTGCATCTTCACATTCAGGTCTGGCTTGCCTCAGCTGTGCCTCTAACAGTGATTGTTGTATTTAGTTTTTTTGTTTGTTTGTTTGTTTGTTTGTTGTTGTTCTTTTTTTTTTTTTGTCTTTTTCATTTTTATCAGTACCGGGGATTGAACTCATGACTGCCTGCTTGCAAAGCAGGCGCTTATGCTGCTGAGCTAAATCTCTAGCTACGGTATTTAGTTTTTTACATTGATTCCTTTGAGGGTCCATTTCCTCTCTGAGTGTTTATCAATTTCTGTGTACCTTGGCCTCCTGTAGTAAAATCAAAATACTATTTGAATGGATAAAGGGATATTTATATATTTAATAAAATATCATTTAATAGGGGCCTGGGTTTTAACTCAGCAGGCAGAAGTACCTGCCTGGCCAGTACCAGCTTGTTAGTTTGATCCCCAGTATCTAAAAAAAAGTGATTTAAACTGCAATGAAAGAAAATAATTTCATTTGTGAAGATGTAGATGAACAAAATTTTCAATTAAATCTGTCAATGGCAAATTAAACAGTAGTAATAGTCATTTAGAATCTAAGGCTGTTCAGGCTGGGCATTGAACTCAGTGGTACAAGCACCACCCAGGCAAGCACAAGCTCATTTGATAACTCAGACCCTGGAATAATATTTAAGGAAGCAAGATATTAAAATTGAGGGACCAAAGGCTTTACTTTAGGCCAGGCCTGGTGACACAATTTCCAGGAGCCAATTTGCAGACTGTGCACCTCCCAGCTAAAAGGCAGGCCTTTATCTTGTAAAACTGCAAACAGCTGCTGGTCTCACAATGTAAGGAGGGGGGCTGGGGTGCACTACAGAACAAGATCACAGTGATTACATTGGGAAGAGCAAAGTTCAGGTAACAAGCAGATTTTCCTGCAAACAAGCAAGATTTCCTGTAAACAGGAATCAATTCTGTTTCCTTCAGCAGAGAATAGAGAAGTCTAGTAGCAATTAACAACCTTTTAAAGCTTATTTTAGCACTACATCTATTATTTCTAGAAGGCAGCAATGGTTAACATATCAATTAGGTAAGATTTTAAAATTCTTTACAGAGGAGAGCATTGATTAACATATCAATTAGGTCACCCAGATGGAGAATGAAAACATATATATGGGATGGACATGTTACAGGTAATTTGCTATAATTCAAATATAATGAAGCTATTTTTTCTAGAGTATAACAGGCATGAGTTCAATCCTTGGTACCAAAAATTTTTTTCTACAATTCTCAACCGTGTAGTTCTATGAACACAATTATTGAAATTGATAGTTGTTCATTCAATGGCTCAATTTTTCTTTTTCGGTCTACAAAATATCCACAGATAACATGGTAAATACGGTGAATGATATACTGTCCTTTATACTATGGGTATTTGCTAAGTATTGTTTTTAGTTTTTATTTTTCCACATACTTGAAAGCTGAAAATGTTTGGTGATGCTAGGTAGAGAAACTGTGATAATTATTTTTTCATTTTAAACATATATTTCACTATATCCATTAAGTACATTTTATTTGCTCCAATTATGCTAAGTGAAGTTGACAAATGATTCTTAATTTTATGGGCAGCTTAGTTAGTTAGAAATATAAGCAATCAGATAGTGATATAGGGGAATGAAACTCCTGACCTACTATGTGGGGTATGAGTTTAGGTTCTCTAAAATTGAAGAATGAATAATTAATAACAATAGAAGTAAGAGCAGAATATATTTTTGGTGAGAAAGAAATTGAGAGGATTTTGCTCTAGATGGGATATTTCAGCACTGGGAGGTGGGACCAGGGGTCTCTTTCCCCTCTCCTATGCAACTTACCTGTGGCATGAAAAGAGTCCCAATCAGCTACTTGCACATCAGCAATGCCATCTTTAAGCACCACCCCAATGGAAAGCTATATGTATGCCCATACATGACATTTTTATTTTGTATTCTCTCTTTTAGCATGCCAAAAATCCTATCATTTGGTTCCCTAACCACTAAGGCAGATTGAGTGTCTCCTGGGAATCCCACCCATTTTGAGTCCCTCTTACTTAAAACCACCTCTTTTTTCCTCCGGGACAGTTTACTTTCCAGTGCTAATATGCATACAACAGTAACCTTACTCACTGAACATGGGTGAGATACTGTCTGGGTTTTTTTGTTTTGTTTTGATTGTTTGTTTCTGTTCCTTAGCAAGCTTGTGACAGAAAACCCATCTTGCCATCCCCAAACAGGGTTACTAGTTTCCACATTCCTTAGGCCACATGGCTGGAGGTAACACTGAGATTTTTGTGTGCTGAGATCCTGCCCTGCTCTCATGGTTACCTGCCAAGAAGAATGGGTGTTGGAATTTTGCCTGTCACACTTTCAAAATAGATTATGATCTCTTATGTTGTGTGTGACTGAGCAGAGCTTCCATGTTCCTTGGGGGAGCTACAGCTCTTAGTTCCTGAGGTGAAATTGTTCTCTCAGCTCCCTTATAATTCGGTCATAGGGACCACTTCCTGTCCTCCAGAAAACACCCCTCTGTGGTGCCTGGTTGGTAACCTTGGTGCTTTGGGCCTCTAAAAGGCTACAACAACCAAAAAGCTAGTTTTTTTATTTATGCTTTTGTCAAAATAGTCAAAAGTTGGCAAAAACCCTTCATCTTTAGGCCTTCTTCACTTTAAGGACATGGTTTTCTCTCACTCTGTCTTCTGTGATGGCCCAAGTACTCCTGGCTCGCTCTGCTCCACCAGGATCTCTCCCTTCCCCTCACTTATGATGCGGCTTCTGTCTTTACAGCTTCTCCCCATATCTCTCATACCAAATCCCACAGCTTTCTCAGCCAAAGGTTTCTATGCCCCCTGCGTCATCCTCTCCTCCTCCTTCACTCCCCAGGGTCTCCAGTCCTCCCTCTAGGGTCTCCAATCTTCCCCCTAGTGTCTTGAATCTTTCCCCTACAGTCTCTAATCCTTCCCCTAGCATTTCTCACAAGGCTCTCACATCTCAGTCCCCCTGCCCTAGCCATCTGTCCCATCTGAGCATTCTTTTTCTCCTTCCCCTGCATCACCATTTTCTCTGCCTGCCCACCATACTCAGTCTCTGGCATTGCAGACTTCTGGCAGGCCAAATGCTTGCCAGCACCCATGTTGATTACACACAAGCACCTGCTGGGCTCATCTCTACTGCTGTTTTTGGAACAGGGTGGACCTAAAGGATTAAGTAGTATTTGTGTTCCTTCTTTTTAACTTTCTGAGCTACCTTAGGTTAACCATCAGTTAGGTTCCTTTTCTGGTATTCTTAATTCAAGAGATAGCTATTAATCGATCTATAAGAAGGTTCACTCTACTCTATTTATGATAGTTCAAGTTGGCCAAATATATTTGAGTTCATTCTAATTTTATAAGATGATTGTCAGTTTATATATCTGTTGTCCATTTGTCCAGTTGTCTGCTCTGATAGCAGCTTTTTCTTTTTATTTGAGCTCAACAACTTTTTCCTCAACATTTATATTTTCAAATCATGTAATAAAGGTTTATTTGGGTAACAGATTTAAAAGACATGCTTTCACCTAGGTTGCCAGCTGGTCAAAATGATGCTAAAATTGGTTAAAAAATTCCCTTGGGGTGAGGCAACATTAAACAGCCCTCCAACTGATAAACAAGAAAGTGGCCACCTGGTAACTTTTTTTAAAAATTTGTTTTAATTTCAAAGAGATTAAAATAAAAGAGGACTTAACAAATTAGATTGGAGCACAACAATTGAAGCAACACAGTATTTCAACACAAGACAACCTGACATCAGTAACTACTATAATGTCTCTTTCATTGAAGGAGTTGAGTATATTTTCATACACAATAGTATCAAACATAACAAAATATTATAAAACCATCAAAGAGCATGAAAGTATTACAGTTATTTAGAACCAAATAACACAAAATGAACAATGGTTACTGTATTATCTCATTGTCCATAAAATATTTGTTTATACTATCACAAATAATACAATCAATAAGATACAACAAGATAGAACCAATGGGAACAGAAGACTAAAACCATGTTAGCACTTCAAAATAAGATGATATTAAATCAGCACTAGCCATTATAATGTCTTGTTTTCTTAAAAAAGAGCTGTTCAAATAATCATAGATAATACAGTAACCATTGTTCATTTTGTGTTATTTGGTTCTGAATAAAATCAAACAACCCAGGATGAAACCATTCTGAGTAATGAATGGGAATATTATAAGGCTCCAAAGCAATGCAATGGGGAAGCAGGATTACTACAAACTCTTATGTACTCTTACCATTTCTCAAACTAGGGAGACTATATGGTATTTACACATGGACAACCAGGTAACTTTAACCAGATAAGGTTCACTGATTGTAGGTCCAAATAAACACTTTTTCCTCATGGGAGAAAGCTCAAGTAAAGTTCACATTACTAAGACAATTCATTGCTGATCTGATGGTATATTCATGCCTTCAAATATATTTTGTTTCATATCTGGATGTCTTATGACTTTTTCTTGTGTTTCACCCTGGTGATTTAGATCAAGCCAATACAAGATCACCAGTCAAATAAAAATTTTTAGCAGAAATTTATGTAATGTAATAGTGAGCAGTCCAAAATATGTGACAAATTTCTGCAGTGCTCAAATGTTAAAACACCCATGGTTAATAGAAAATAACAGTTCCATTTAATATTCTATATTAAGTTTACTGCTCATCCTGCACTGTATAGTATTAATCTTCTGGATGTTTAACAGCTACAGTTAAGAGATAATTATAAATTCCTTTTCAATTCCTTGTGCTAGGATCCACCAGATATTTTCTAGAAAAAAAAGGTTCTATGATGCAGGGAGCAACAGAACAATGAGACCAGCAGTGGGGCTGAGACTTGGGAAGCAGCCAAGTCAGAGCCAGTCCATGCCTGCCTGTCAGCACTGGCTCAGCCTTTAGGAAAGGAATGTATTTGCTTGGTGTTTTGTCTTGAGGCCTGACCCAAAACAAGAGGTATCCATCTCCCCCATGGTTGCAAGGTATCTGGGCTTTTGCATTGGCCATTTCTAGGACCTAGTCCTGTCTCACTGCCTATATATTTCTAACTAACTCAGCTGCCTGTAACAACAGGGCTGGGACTCAATGGAGCAAGGGATAAATGCAGATTGCTTATAGCCTTGGAAGAGACAATCACCTCCTGCTCTGACAAAATCTCAAGACAAAAGCAACAGAAATACACCAAGTGCTAAGGACCAATAGTCCAAATAGTTCTCTATCACAGTGAAGAAGTCAAGACTCACCATCCCAACCCCCTACAGGAAGAGTCCCTGCTGTTAAGCAAGCCCACTTATTATAGGACATGCTCCCCCATTTGTTCCTAATTGAATCAATTTTACCTGAGCAGTTGACCCTATTGGTTGAACACAGCTCTATCCCGCCTTATGCTTACCTTGCAAATTCCCATTCTTCCCCTCTTTTGACCCATCTAACCTCCTGTTTTTACTCTCTGAATACAGAGTCTTTGGCAACCCACTCAGGACCCCTTCTGTCT
Source organism: Cavia porcellus (assembly GCF_034190915.1). Taxonomy (NCBI): domain Eukaryota; kingdom Metazoa; phylum Chordata; class Mammalia; order Rodentia; family Caviidae; genus Cavia; species Cavia porcellus. The sequence continues at coordinate 29,558,553 of NW_026947517.1, read as the reverse complement.
CCCAGACAGAAGCTTTCTTCCTCTCAGTAAATATATTCCATTCTTAAACTCCATCATTCTAAACAGTATTCTTCTATTTTAGAGAACACAAACTCAAACCAGACATATAGTAGGTCAGGAGTTACCTTCCCCTCTATCATTAACATGAGCCAAGTTAACATAAATATCTTTATGATTTGTCTGAATGCTTTTCCCTTTTCCTGCAGTTTTAAGTGATAAATACTACTCACAGTGGTTGTATTCCTGGCAATGTATAAAGCTGTATACATCAGTCATTATAAATGTAAAATAATTGGTTTGAGTGTATAATTTAGCAAGAACTAGATATTGCCATGGCAGTATGTTATCTCTTATAAAAGTGAAGGTTCACCTAAAATTGTTCAGAACAATTTCTACATTATTGGCTGCTTCAACAATTTTAAGATACAAAAACTGTATTTTTGCCTTTTTCTAGAAAGCTTCAATTATGTTATTGAAAGAAGTCTGTGTGCCTGTAGGACCCTGTTTATATTTTGATGCTTTTTCTGCATTGAAGTTTGTATGAAGATTTATTTTTATCTTATGATGAAACTCACTGCATTGACACTGATGGAGTTTAGCAACAGTCTACTACATTAATTTCAACTAGATATTCATGGTATTGATCATATGAATTACTGTATATGGACAAGAATCAGTACTGTTAGCATTTTCTGGTGCAATAGAGAAGCAGAATATAAGGAAAAGTAAAAATGGCCTTTCTATTCAAGGAATGTGAGGAGGAGCCCTAAAAAAACAAGGATTTTTTGTTTTTTACTGACTATGTGGTTAAGGGTATGTGTGACTTTGCCTGGACGTGGAGACTGAAGCAGACATTTCTGTTATGTGAGGAGCTGATTGGAATTTTCTTCAGGCCCCTGGGAAAGGAATAGGAAGTTGTAATCAGGGAAAAAGTGGAAGTGGACATATGGTTAGCATCCCTGATTGGGCCTTCCACCATGTTGAACTACAACCAGGAGGTCCTGCAACTCATTCTAAGTCAAAATTCTTTCAAGTACATCCCTCAGTTTGAATGATGAAATAAAAATAAAGAATTTTTGCTATGTGTCTTCCTCCAAGGCTGGAGGTAAACCATTCAAAACAAATATTTTGAGTCACATCCTTAATAAATTGTAGATACCATAACCACAATTACAGATCAGTTCATTTTCAGAAAACAGAAGCAGCACTTAAATACAGGCATAAAGGCCTTCAGTGAGAGTATCCCTGAAGAAGTGAGATCAACATTACAGAACACAAACTACTACTCATTTACCTGAGTTCACTAAAGAGAAAATTTTATAATGGTGTTGCTACAGGGGAAAGAAATTCGTGATGTACTATGTCCAGTATGAATTTGTGTTCTCTAAAATTAAAGAATACATTTTAGGAACAACAGAATTTAAGAGTAGAGTATATTTATTTGGAGAAAGAAAGCTGTCTGAGAGAGAGAAGGGGTCCTGAGTGGGTTGCCAAAGACACTTTTTTAGGGACATTTATAGAGTAAAATAATTTGGTGAGATGGGTTTAAGGTGGGAATACTGGGAACTCACAAGGCAGATGGGCATAAGATGGGACAGAAATATAGAAGCCAATAAGATTAATAGTTCAGGTAAAGTTGATTAAATTGGGAACAAATGGGGAAGCCTGTTACACAGAAAGCAGGCATTCTTATTTAGTAGTGACTCTTTAATTACGGGGTTCACAGGTGACTCAGGACTTCACCAGGATAATAGGAATTATTTAAAGTATCAGGCTTTAAGATAGGGATACATTTATTTGAATGCTAACTGCTGATTTCCTCAGAGTGCTCGGGAAATATTTCGAATTAATCCTTACAATATCAATGCATTTGCTTAATATTTTGTCCTGAAGTTGGACACTTACCAGGAAGTATCTGGCTTCCCCCGAGTTGCAAGGTATCTGGGCTTCTGCATGGGCTCCTTGGAGGACCTAGCCCTGTCTCAAAGCCAACATTATTTGACTAACTCAGCTCAGTATTGTTTGGAAAATTGAATACAAACATCTTGGGCTCTGGGATGACAGTGTACAATGTATTTACCATTGTTGTCCCTGATTGACATCTTTTGAAATTCAGTTTTACTTTTTCTTTTTATCCTTGAAATAAAATGGATCTGGAAATAAAAAACCTGAGGTAAATCTCTTTGGTACAAGCACTCCTCTGTGGATATCAGCACTGAAGGAGACAGCCAGCTCCAGAAGTCTGCACTAAAGTCTATCATTTGGGATCCTCTCTTGCAGGGAGGGATTCCTTTGCCTGTTTATTCTTGACTCAGAATGAGGGCAGTAGAGCAAGAGTCAATTAATCCTGAAGAGGTGGGCTATATGAACTGTCCAACCAGGTGGGCCATGACAGGTGGTCTCTTAGGTCTTTCCTGTATCAGGGCATTATTGACCCATTGTGAGCACAATGCTGGAGCAGAATGTTTGCTGGATCTCATTTAATCATTTCAATGTCATGTGGCCTGAATAGGAAGGAGCCTGGGAGATCTTCGAGCCACAGAATGCTGAGGTTGTGGATGGGAGCCCACAAATAGGTTGCAAAAGGCCTAAACCAGTTACAAGTAATTAGAAGCAATTTCAATGTCTTGATCCTCAGTTATTTAGTTAGCTTCAGCTCCTGAGGTCCTCCAGCATTGGCTGTGGGTCATCCACTGTGCATTTTGCCTCTTTCTGGTGGCAAGAGTGACTCTATCTTCTCTTTGACAGCAGCAGATTCCAGTATCATCTTTGAAATTCTCTGCTGCCTTGGTACCTCCACAGGGTCAGTGAGGGAAGGAGCTTGGGGACACCCTGACTCTGATGCATTTTGTAGATGCTACAAAAGTACTGAGGAAGGTCTCTGCCCTCATTGCTGTGAGAAGCAGACCTGGAGGGTCTGATGTTTATAAACGTCTGTGATACAGGGCCTTATAGCCACAGCTGCTCTCCTTAAACTTGTGCTTTGTTGTATTTAGAGTGATCTCCTACATTTATATTATATTCTTGTGTTTCCATCCTCCTCACAGGTGTTGGCAAAGGTACTGAGTATTCAAAGATGTGTAGCGATGTGCCTCGGTGGAGGAAGGCTTCCCAAACACCTGGTGAACTCCTATGTATCATACAGAATAAGGCAAAGAATTTTGAACATAATAATTTTAGGTGACACCTCTGCTCATGGACTGTTTGTGAGAACAGCCATGGATTTTTGAATTCTGAGACAAATGAAGCAGATATGAAAGTGTTATGAAGGGCAGGGTAAAGTGTGCTTGCTAAGGACAAATTCCAGAATCACCTGCCTATTAAACTCTCATTGAAAAAAGCCAAAATTTGTGCATTTGCATGGATACATGCACATGATATCCTTCTGAATGGAAAGGAATAGGGGTGTCATCTCTGAATTAACAGCTGACTTAACAGCTTGGCTGATAATACACATTGTTTACATATAGAAATGTTCTGCAATGGATTTTACTATGTGGTGTAAAATAGAATCCCTAAATAGATGTTGTGCTGCAGGGATATCCATTGGTAGGCATGAAGGGTTTTCTGTGTAGTGTGGATCAGAGCAGCATGGAAAGGATGTGCAAGTGATTAGCATGATACAGGGTGTCAATAGCAGGATTTACAACTGAGAGGATCTTTACTGAAAGTCAAGTAGTTCTTAGGGTAAGCATGAAGTTAAAGTTGGCTTCTGATTTCTTACTTGAGATGAATAACAACAGCTCTGTCACTAATCAGTATTCCACATACATGTTTAAGCATGAATTCTGTGTTCCATAATTCAGATCCAAATTTGATTTTCTCTAATTATGTGATGTCATGAAGTAGGAATTTGAATTCTTTTTTTTTTTTTTGTACCAGGGATTGAACTCATTATCTCATGCTTGCCAGGCAGGTGTTTATGCCACTGAGATAAATACCCAAACATGAATGTGTTTTCTGTATATTAAGGAAAGTATCAACATTCTATGTCAGAACATGTTGAAAGTTCTTGGAGTGTTACTAGATTGTATGAATATAATTTTTAAAGCACATCAATGGTGTTTATGCAGTCAATTTTCAAGTTTCATTTTTTTGTGAGGTTTTGCAGTTAGGATCTTTCTATTTCAGACAGCTCTGTAACTGAGGCTGTCCTCAAACTCAAGGCAGTTCTCTTGCATCAGCCTCACAAGATATATTTGTTATTTCTGAGTGAAAGGAGATCACTTGGTGACATTGAGCTATAATTTGCAATGTGTGCCTTGTTTAAATGTTTATACATTGTTTACATACACAGTTTTCCATTATCATTTGAGTTATTATTTATGTACCATATTTGATGTTACTTATGTTTTCTTGTATGAAACGAAATTCAAATTTCAAAATGCTGGTTAAGTAAATTAAGAACAAAGGGCTCAGTCACCTAAATGAGATTTGAAGAGATATCATCTGTAGTCTATCAAAGTGATTCATGAGACATTTGTCTACACCTTTGCTTTGTGGATGCTGGTCCTGCAGGCTCCCACTGTGAGCTCTGCTTTATAGACAGTGCATAGGGACTCTTGTGGTGACTCAGCACAAAAATCAGTGCTCTTATTTGGCTGTGAGTTGCAATCTAGCATCCAAAATGCTTTTTCAAAAAATGTGTCTATACATAAATTTAATCACCAAGACATGGAATTAAGCTTTGAAGAATTCGGTCTCCATTCAGCTGTGATGTTTGGTTTTACTTTGTTTAGTTTAGTTTTGTTTTATTGACACAGGCATTCACTACGTGCATCAGCTGGATTTGAAACCCATATTGTGCCTACAATTTCTTTGACTTTACAACAACCCTTCTCTCTCAGCTTCTTGAGTGCTGGGATAATAGATATGCACCAACTCTGCTTTTGATTCAGATTTTTGTGAGCACATTTAAGATATCCCAAGCCATGAGTCTCAACCTTTCCTTGAGAAATATATGCATTTATCTTTAGTATAATACTGTTATCACTTGGCCACTCAGCAGTTATCCTCTAACATCCCTTGGATAGCACATTTGTTTATGCACTGACTATGCTGAGCATCATTGGGACAGTTGTCATTTTAACCAATTGATTCTTGTTTTGAATACACTACAATACTCATTTTTATATTTCTTGCTATTTGATAAAAACTAACAAAAGTATACAGTTTTTGATTATCTTTTATTTAAACAATTGCACTGGTGAGGACTTATGTATAAAGCCCTAGGCTAAGTGTGATTCCTTTAGTCCCAGCATCAGTAGAGGATGAAATTAGATGATCATAGCTTTGAAGCTGACTTTGGGAGGCAAGTTTGCTATATGATCTAGCAGAATGTGTGGCTGTTGTTTTTATACCTGCATTTGAAGGTTAAGGAAACAGGTAAGTTTAGGTCAGGAATATAAACGTAGGATGGGATAACTGAAGCAAACTGCAAATCATGATTTTTTGGCTCAGGAAATGTGCATTTCATGGTAATTTGTGCAACAGTCTTAAATATGCCTGTATTAGAGTAAAACATAGTGAAACATGAATGAGCCAAGCATTCTATGTTCTGAATGCAGAGGCATTAACAAAACTTTTTTACTCAATGCTATTGTTGGTGCATTTTATAGAAAATAAGATAGGGTAACAAAGCAAGCAAAAATGCACAAATGAAGAAGCCAAAAAACAAAACAAAACAAAAATTAAATGAAAAAGAATGAAGAAATAATCTACAGGATAGGAAATTGCATGTTACTCCCTGACAGCTAACTTGTAAATCCAATAGAAATGTGAAATTAATACACACTTTTCAGAACAGGTACAAATTGTCAAGAAATACCTGATGAACTATTGATCATTTATGCACAATAGAAAAATGTGAATTAGGACACCATCTCATTGCAGAGACAAATCACCACAAGATCAAAAGAACACTCATGAGACAGCAGGAGAAAAGAAACTATTTAACTTTGTTGATGGAAATGTAAGCAATTATTTCAGCCACTACTGAAGTCAGTGTTCAAAGTATCTGAATGATTAAACATAGTAAGTCCACTAAGTGCAGTGCTTCCTTTAATGGGTCTCATACTCAAAGATCTAAGGACCCATTACAGTGATTCATGCATATTCCTGTTTATTGCAGCAATAGTCACTTTTCTGTGGAGAGCAGCAGCAAGCACTGCTCCATCACCACGAAATGCCAATGATGAACAACAAATATTCATCAGTGTACTCTACTTAGTAAATGATATTATATTTTACTATGAAATGGGCTCTAAGTTAGGTTTTCATAGTGTGATAAACATGATATAAACATGATAATCATGCTAATGTAACAAGGCTATCAGTATTACACTATGCTGATTAGATTTGAACTGTTTTTCTTTTGGAGTAAACATCTTGCTAAGAAGTTCAGGTTGGCTTGTGATCTCTTTATAACCCAGAGTGGTCTCAAACAATTCTCCTGCCTCAGCCTCTCAAGTACTTGGCTTACACACATGCCATCAGGTCCAGTTTAAATTTGGTATGTTAAATGCATATTCAGTATTTGTTTTTATTTCAACTGTTTTGGTTCTTAAAGTATTTCGATTTTTTAACTGCATCATTTTTACCACTGCAACCTTATTTAGTTGGTGATGTGCATAAAACCAGCCTCATGACATTCTCTCCTGGGTTCAGTGCTGTCAGTGTACTGCAGTGAGACTTATGTGTACAAATGTACATAACAATTTTTTTCTACTTTCCTTCAAAAAATTTTTAAAATTCCCTGATATAATCAATAACCTTGTCTACAGTTTGATGCAAATGCCCACATTTAAGTACAATGTAGCACACACACACAGGCGGCAGACCACATAGTTCCCATGAGAGGTTTGTCAAGGCCCATGAGAAGACAACTCCGTGGAGATATGTGTTTCTGATTATTACATTTGACTGAGCCTCAGGTTTTCTAACTGTTGTTTTTGTGAGGTAGACCAGATGACTACTTTAAGTTAGGAGTTGTATAACATCCTTTTTTGTTTCTAGAGGATCAAACTCATGACCTTGAGTTTGCTAAGCTGATGCTTATGCCACTGAGATCAATCCTCAGCCCCTGTAAAGTCTGTTTTGAAATTTAAGTATCTAAAGAACTACTTTGGTGGTGTGGCTCACTTAGTAATGTTAACTTGGATCACCCAGTAAACTGAGGCACTGTGGTTTTGGCATAGAGCATCCATTGAAGGATTGTTGCAAACACCATCAAAAGAGAAATGGAGGGAAAGTGTTGGGCTATTGATTCTCATGGAGAATCTGGTATCACAGTTTTCCAGATATGAACACAGACATCATCATCATCAGAGGAAGAGGAGCCCAGGACCTCATTTGTACTGTGCATGGCTACTGTTTTCTTTTGCAGGTATCTGGCCCTCATCCTGAGCTTTTTATCTTGGTTCCAGGAATGATTACTCAGCCTGATGGCACACATGCTGTGCCCAAGTGCACAGACTTTGTAGCTTCCAACACTGAACTTGGACTATTCCTAGTACACAACCTTGTTAGAGACTTGCATGAGACTTTGGCAGTGCCTCTATCTCCAGGTAAACTTGTGGTGGCCCTTGTCATGGGCTCTAGGTGTTCAGCAGGACTTAAGAAGTATGTTGTCATAGGATTCAGATTGTCAGCTGGATTCTTTAGGTATCTAGTAAGTGGACAGATCTATACCTCTCTAAATCTGACTTTTTGGGAGTGAATATTTTAATATAATTTTTCAATTATAAGTTCCATATTAAATCTCTTTCCTTGCAAACCCTGACTACAAGAGATGGGAAAGGGGAAGAGGTGACATTTTTCAGACATGACAAAGTTCTTTAGTTAGCTAATGTGCCATGCCACTTTTCTCATGTGGAGAAGCCCAGCTATATCAATAGCTTGGTTTTGAAGACTTTTGATAGATTCTCTATGGATATTAAGCCATTGCATTCTGTGTTGCATGCTCAAGAAGCACATGGGTTAGGAACCTGCATGGTGCTTCCTGTCACCTGTACCTAGCCTTGTAGCCTATGCTACAAGGCTTCTGTGTACCTGAATTGCCAATAAAGTGTGCACTCACAGGTGCAGTCATTTTATAAGGACAAATAATTTGCAAGTCTATAGGCATGTTATTTCCTGCTGTTGCATCTTTAACTTTCATGACAAAGAATATCTAAAGAAATTTATGACCATCAAGCCAACCCTGCAAAGAATACTGAAAGACGGTTTAGGTACTCATAGAATAAAACTACTAAGCAAGGCAGACATTTAACAAGTATGGAAAGATAACATGTCAACAGTAAACTAATATATAACAGTTATAAACATTAATGTGAATGAGTTCAATTCACCAATTAAAAGAAACAGTCTGATAGAATGGATCAAGAAACAATGGCCAATCACATGCTGTCTACAAGAAACCCATCTAACCCAAAATGAAACTCACAGACTGAAAGTTGAAGGATGGAAAACAATATATCATGCAACATGAAGTAAAAAAAAAAAAAAAAAAAAAAACAAGGGTGGCAATTTTGTTTGCAGACAATGTGAACTTCAAACCAGGAATGATTCTAAGACATAAAAAAGGTCACTACATACTGGTTAGAAGAAAACTTCAAGAGGAAGACATAACTATCTTAAATATATATGCACCAAATTCCAGAACACAAAATTATCCAAAGCAAGTATATATAGAAAAGAAAAATCAAATAAGCAACAACACAATTCTAACAGGAGAACTTAACACACCATGAACACCAAGAGATAGATCAACCAGACATAAATCAGCAAAGAAATAACAGAACTAAATCACACATTTAAACTAATGGACCTGATGGATATATACAGCGTGTTCCTCACAACAACATCAGAATACATATTTTTCTCAGCATTACATGGGATATTCTCTAAAATAGACCACATACTAGCCCACAGAATACTTTTAAATAAATGCAAAAGAGTTGAAATTATCTCATGCATGTTATAATATCATAGTGCCATAAATCTAGTAACTAATGATAAAAGAAACTGCAAAAATCACAAAAACACAGGGAAATTGAATAACACAATCTTGAGCAATCCGTGGGTCACAGGGGAAATTAAAAAAACAAATTAAACAATACCTAAAAGCAAACAAAAATACAGATACAAATTACTGGTATGTGTGGGACGCAATAAAGCAGTCCTCAGAGGAAAATGTATTGCACTGACTTCCCACATCAGGAAAACAGAAAGAATACAAATAAACAACCTGATGGTACACCTCAAATATCTAGAAAGACAAGAGCAAGTGAAGCCCAAAGTCAAAAGAAGGGAGGAAATATAAAAATCAGAGCAGAAATTAATGCAATACAGACTAAGAACACAATCCAAAGAATCAATAAATGAAACAGTTGGTTCTGTGAAAGAATAAATAAAATTGATAAGCACTTTACCTATCCTGTTTAAAAAATGGAAAAAAAGGCTTAAATTCATGAAATAAGGAATGCAAATGACAAAATCACAACAGACTCTTGGGAAATACAGAAGATCATTAACACCTATTTTAAAATTGTCTATTTTCATTGGTTTAATTACACAGAAGAAATGGACAGATTCCTAGAAACATATGAAGTACCAAAGCTCGATCAAGAAAATGTAAAACTACTGAATAATTCAATCTCTATTAATGAAATGAAAATACAATAATTCTCCTTACATACAAAGAAGAGCCCAGGCCCAGATGGATTCACTGTGGAATTCTACAAGAAATAATATGGAATTTAATGTCAGTACTCCTCAAACACTTCAATGAAATCAAAAGGAAAGCAATCCTTCCTTAATCATTACTAGAAGCAAATATTATTCTAGTTGCAAAATCTGAGGAAGACCCAACTAAAAAAGAGAACTACAGGCCAGTCTCCCTAATGAACACAAATGCAAAAATCCTCAATAAAATATTGGCAAACAGGATGCAGCAAATCATCAAGATGATACACCACAACCAAGTGTGATTCATCCCAGGCAGCCAAGGTTGTTTCACCATATGTACATCAATCAACGAAATCCACCATATCAGTAAAAACAAAGGTAAGAATCACATGAGAATTTCTATAGATGCAGAAAAAGATTTTCATGAGGCAGAACTTCCATTCATGAAAAAACCTTAAAGAAATTTGGAATAGATAATCTTTACCTCAATATGATAAAGGTCATCTATGACAAAACAACAGTGAGCATCATATTAAGTGGCCAAAAGCTGAAGGCCTTTATGTTAAAATAAGGCACAAGACAAGGATGCCCCTCATTACTGATCCTATTCAAAATACTACTGGAAATACTAGCCAGAGCAATGTGATATTAGACAAAAATTAAAGGGGTAAAGATAAGAAAAGAGGAAGTTAAATTATTATTATTTGCAGATGACATGATATTCTACATAGAAGACCCTCAAAATTTCATTGGAAGTATCTAGGAGACTAGATACAAGAAATTCAGGGAAGTAGCTGGATACAAAGTCAATATTCAAAAATAAATAGCATTCCTATATCCTAACAACAAAATCATTGAGAGGGAAGTAGGAGAAGCCACACACTTCACACTACACCCCCCCAAAATGAAATACTTTGGAATTAATCTCATGAAAGATGTAAAAAAATAATCTATATAAGGAAAATTATAATATCCTGAAAAAGAAATCAAAGAGAATCTCAGAAAATGGAAAGACATCATTTGTTCATGCACAGGAAGACTAAATATTGTGAAAATACCCTTTCTATCAAAAATGTTATACAGATTCACTGTGATCCCAATGAACATAGTATCAACATACCTCATAGATCCTGAGAAATCACTCCTAAAATTAATCTGGAACCAGAAAATAACTAGAATAGCAATGACAATTCTAAGCAGCAAAGGAAAGGCAGGTGGTATTACAATCCCTGAGCTGAACTTATACTACTAAGCAATCATGGTAAAATCAACATGTTATTGGAATAAAAACAGATCTGAAGATCAATGGAATAAATTAGAAGATATGACCACAACTACAAACAAACTCAACTATCTTATCTTTGATAAAGGGGCCAAACATGATCACTGGAAGAACCACAGACTCTTTAATGAATGGTGCTTGAAAAACTGGCTCACCATAGGCCAAAACTTAAAACTAGACCCATGCTTATCAAAATGTACTAAACTAAATGTAAGTGGATCACAGATATGAATGATATAACAGAAACACTAAATCTGTTGGAAGATAAATAGGTTACAATTCTTGAAGACATAGGATTAGGTAGAGAATTCATGAAAAAGAATCAAACCACGTGGTAAATACTTCCCAGAATCAATAACTGGGATCACATCTTATTAAAAAGTGTGTGCATGTCAAAAGAAATCTCCAGCATAGTGGGAAAAAAACACAAACTGGGAAAAAAATCTTAGAGAACCATCCCTCAGACAAAGGATTTCTTTCTAAAACATATAAAGAATTTGCAAAAATCAGACTCCCAATAATTCAAAGATCTAATCCAAAAATAACATTTGAGATGGATAAACAATTCTCAGATGAACAAATACAAATGGCAAATAAATATATGAAAAAATGTTCATCATCATTATTCATTAGAGAAATGCAATTAAAACCACACTGAGATTCCATTTCACTCCAGAAAGAATGGCCAGGATCAAGAAAACTACCAAAAACAAATGTTGGAGAGGCTGAGGGGAAAATGGAACTCTCCTGCACTGTTCATAGGAATTGAGACTTGTGAAACCATTATGGAGGTCTGTATGGAGATTTCTCTAAAAGCTGGAATAGGAAGTCCCACTTGACCCAGCTATTCCACTTCTAGGCATATTCCCAGAAGAACTGAAAGCATCATACTTCAGTGATATATGTACACCCATTTTTATAGCAGCACAATTTGTAATAGCCAGATTTTGGAAACCGACTAAGTGTCTGCAAACTAAGGAATGGATAAAAATCTGTGGTATTTTAATTCAATGGATTGTTACTCAGCTATAAAGAATGATCACATTGAGATATTTATAAATAAATGGTTGCAACTTGAGACCTTACTCACACATGAAATCAATCAAACTCACATGTATAAATACTGTATACTCTCCCTAGTGTAAGAACCGGTAAGAGTAAATTAGAGTTTATGGTAATCATGAATCCCCATTACATTGCTTTGGAGACTTATAATATTCCCATTCATTAGTTGGAATGGTTTTTTCCTGGGTTGTTTGATTTTATTATCTGTGATGGTATGAACAGCTACTTTTAAGAAAACAAAGACATTATAATAGCCACTGCTAATTTAATATCATCTTGCTTTGAAGTGTTACCATGCTTTTGTTCTTCTGTTTTCATTGGTTACATCATGTTTTATCTTATTGGATTTTATTATGTGTGATAGTATAAGCAAATCTTTTATGAATAATGAGATAGTATGGTAACAATTTTACATTTTCTGTTATTTGATTTTGAATGCCCTGTAATAATTTTATTCTCTTTAATGGTTTTATTCTATTTTGTTACGTTTGATACTATTATATATGAAAGTATACTCAACTATTTCAAGGAAAGAAATTATGGTGGCTACTGCTATATGGGGTTGTCTTGTGGTGAAATACTGTGTTCCTTAAATTGTTCTGTTCTGAAAAAATATAATTTGCAAGTCTCCCAAATCTTTTACTGATTTTTACCGATGTGAAAAAAATGTAGGATGCACAATCTGAGTTCACAATGATCAATTATTACAACTCTATAGACCTATCTGAACTCATGGAAATTCAACTATAGACTCCCCCTATTCCATCTAGAATTGGCCTTGAACCTAAGTGGTTCTGCAACATGTTACTAGACTTCTACAAGTACAAGAGGGATACGTTTCTCAGAGCCTCCCTTCTCATTTTTGGTTTACATTTACACAGTGTGTAACAATGTCATGTCTCTATGGTAAGCAGACCCTCATGTCTTTGCTTCAAACTACTGTTTCTGCCATCAATACTATATTAACATTGTCTCATTAACTTATTTGTGTTATTCAAACAACTCTAGGTAAAATGCAATTTTACTCTTCAATTGAGCTAATGAGTTTCACACTGCCTTTTCTCATTTTCTTACAGCATCTTGCACTATAATTTTTCCTTATTATCACCACTATGAGTTTCATACTCACTTGATCTAAAAATATTATGCCTGCTGAGAAACAGTATTGATGAAAAAAAGTGTTACTTTGTCCTCAGCATCTCATGGCTCAGACTGACAAATTCTCTTCTGTTGAGCATGGTGACTAGGCATAAATGTGATGATATAGGGCAAATGTCTATCAGTATTCATTAAAATTGAAAGGCTATGTCTGGGAGTGAGAGATAGTGGCAGAGTTTGAATGAGACCACAGTGATGTGCACTTGTGACTGATGTAATTATATGGAAAAAATGTTGGCACCATTGAAGCTGAATACACATGCAAGCCTGAGTCATGGCCTGGGCATGATTGAACTGAGAATGAGGAGACATCACAGGGGGAAAGTTAGGACAAAATGGTTTTCCTAAATTAGCATCATTTGTTGTTCTGAGGGATCCTTGAACCCCTCCCAAGATCCTGCTCAGGTTTCCTCCATTGTCCACTAAACTCCTTTCTGGTTCCAATTAAATACTTGCTACCCAGCATCATTCAGCCAGGTGGATAGCAGACTTATGAGCTCTGCCAAGAATTTTAATTCTCCTGCAGCCCTAAAGATTGTGTCACTTGTTACATTGTTTTGATCTTTTGCCATGCACCTGTATGAGGGGCTGGGGATCCAGGAATGGAACCCAAAATTTTGGTGCCTGAACAGGGACTCTAGAGTGGAGATGTCTGATGTAGAGTATAACTTACTTTTGCTGAGTTCATGGGAGAGCCCTCAGAGCACATCTATTTCATTTTCTTTGTAAAATCCTTTTGTTTTCTTTGAAAAAAGTCCCTACACCCATTAAATGAAGGAGAATTTTGTGTTTGAAGTGCAACAGAAACATAATGCAGGACTGCATTTCCTTAGGAAGGTGGGCCATGTTACTTCCAAGGATAGTTTGGTGCACCTCTTGTGGGAAATTCATAATCATTCTCCTTGTAATTCTGAGATCAGTGTGGTCATTGTGTCAGATTGAGAAAAACATACATAAACTGCTACATTGAGGAGCTTTGACCTCTGATCTCTGTCTTGCACATTTGGTATCTTTGTTAGGATGCTGTGACATTCAGCAGGCAGGCACATGGAACAACGCATGGTTGCTTCCCAGTTTTCCTGGATGCCTCATTTGTGCTGCTTCCTCACCTCCTCTTGCTGCTGCCTCCAAAATATGCAAACCCTGTAAAACCTCTGGGCAGCTCTTCACCTGTTCGACCTCCCATGTAAAAGATGGCCCAAGAAGGTAAACAACATGACAAATTAATTGCTTGACCTGTTTTGTATCAACAGGAAAAGAGTCCCACGTTGAAAGTTTGCAGTACTCTATTTAAAGAGTTAAAAGGGGTAGGGGATAATCTCAGTGGCCTAAGTGGCTGCCTGACACCCACAAAGTTGTGAGTTCAGTCCCATGTTCCAAACAACAAAAACAAGAAAGATAAAGAGTTTATAATGGCTCTCAAGGAATATGGATTTAAAAGTACTTTTGAAATTGGCATTATTGAGAGTATCGTTCGTGGTTGTGAAATGACCCTTTTGGACTAGAAACTCTCAGTGCATACTATTATCACTCCAGCCCAACATCAGGTTTGGCTTAAGAACATACTGGTGCTGAGGACATGCAAGCTAAAAATAATTTTGATTGCTATATTCCTATAGGACTGCTGGATTATGAGGGGAGAGAGATTTTTCAGATATTTGCCAACAAGTTAATTGTCACCCTCAGGCTATTATCCTCAAATTGCTTTTAAAGTTTGAAAAAGAATCCCTGAAGCAGTGGACACACAAAGATTTTTAGTACTATTAAACAGGAGGACACTGAATATGCCTTGCCTTTATAGAAGACTAAATAAAGCTATTGAATGCCAGGTGGATAACAAGGCAGTAGCCTCTATCTTGTTAAAGCAGTTAAAATACAAAAATGCAAACCAAGGCTACAAAAATGCTTTAAAAGATGTTTCTATGATAACCTGACACTAGCTTGGAATTCCCTGGTATGTTTTAGAAGGCTCCTACTATTTTTCATGATCCTTTACCTCCTAGGACAGCTCTCCAGTTCTTTCCTGTTCACCTGCATCAAAAAAGAGGCAATTTTGTTATCCGTGGCCTCATTGATGCTGGTTATACAGGCATATTGTTGCTTTAACTGTGATCTCTCTTACAAATTCAACTAATTATTTTGAATCTGTAGCCCAACTAATTGTCTTGCCTTGTCTCCTCTAAAACTTGTGATGTTACTCATGGAAATCAAGCATTTGGCTCTACTGTGGTGGCTACTGCTATTCCCTGGGAGATGAATGCTGAAACCTCTGTTTAACTATTGACAACCTTTTCTTTTCAGGATTGCTACACACTGGAGGGGATGGCTTTGTTTTACTCCACTCACCTGGCAATACTTTATTTCCCATTGTCAGTGCTATTCCCTCTCATGACTTGAGGATGTACTGGAACACATATAGTCCTTGGAATTGATTTAATCAATACTGTCTTACCACTTACCAAGGCTGACTTTTCCTTTTTACTGTCCTCTGCTGTTCCCTCTGCAAGACGCATGTCTGGGAATTTAGCTCAGTGGCATGAGTGCCTGCCTTACAAGTGCACAGTCATGAGTTTGATTCCTGGGACCAAAAAAAAAAAAACTCTGCAAGTGGCTTTTGCTGTCTATGTTGGTTCCATTTCTTTTGATATGTCCCATGATCATTGTTTGTCTCTATTTACCCTACTTCCCTTTTCTCTTCAAACTTATTTCATTAGCACCCCTTTAAATAGTGCCCTCACTGTCTTCACTGATGGAACCCCCCATCATGAAGCTGTAACATGTTTTTATAATAATTGGAAACACCTATATTTACTACCACAAACCTCTTGTCAATGTGGTGAGCTCTCTGTGTTATCCTTGCTTTGCAAAGTTTTTCAACCCATGTCCTTAACTTAGTTACTGCCTGTTTATATGTACATAATACTATCTCACACTTATCTTCTCTTGTTGTCTCTCCTGTAGCAGTAGACTCACACTTATTATCTTTTTTTTACATCTCACAGGCTCCTCTTTGGCTTCACCATGCAACTCTATTTTTTTTTACATATATGTAGTCATTAAGCCATACCTGTTGTTTGATATGATAATGCTATTACTGATCAAGCACTGAATATTCTGTTCTCTCTTTTTTTGGGCAAGGTCTTTTCGACAGTGTGTCTGTATAAGCAGTTCAGCCTGATCTTGAGATTAATTTGTAGTCTCTCCTCATTTGATAACGCTAAAGAAAGCCCCACCTTTTTCACCAATCAGCTTGTTCTTTGTGCAAATTGTTTCACATTCCACCTTCTGCAGCTAGAGCTTTATGTGCTGCCATGGCTCCGCCTTTTCCCTGTGATGCTGTCAATTCTCATGGCCTCTACTCCAATGACTCATGGTAACATGCTACACAGTTGTCCTCCTTAAAACTTTTTCATTTCTTCAAGTTTTTGTTGACACATTTTCTGTTTTTATTTGTGCTTCAGCACTGCTTGGTGAATCTGCCTGGCATGTAATTCAACATCTGGCTGCATTAGCAGTCAGGGGTGTATCTTCCTTTTTTAAACTGACAATGGTCCAGCCTATACCTCAAAGGTTTTTGCTTCCTTTTGTTCCATATGGCAAATTTGTTATGTAACTTGTATCCCCTATAATCCCAGTGGCCGCACTATCATTGAACAAGCTCATTAGTCACTGAAATCTCTTCTCTTAAAACAATTAAAGGAGAAAAATGCTCTTCTTGCACAAAATTTTACTATTCTGTCCATGGTGCTATTTACTGTAAGTGACTTCTCTTTCCCAGCAAGGCTTTCTTCTTCCCTAATTCAAATATATTTTACCAGATTATATCTCTGACAAAGCCTTTTGTATCATACAAAACACCTCCAGACTCAAGTGGGCAGGGTCTGGTGCCACTGCTGAACTGAGTAAAATGGGATACTTCTATGTTATTGCCAAGGCCTTGTGTGGATTTCTGCTTATTGTGTTTGCCCTACATGGAATGAGTTGGCACGACAAGCTGCACAACGTAATTCCACCATTTCACCTCTCCCTGAATCAAGCCTTGGATCCTTTTATGCCAGATCTCTGCTAGTTGGTGTATAACAAATCCAAATGATTGGTTTGTAGCTGTTAATTCTAAATTTGTAAGAAGGCATTATAATTTGGCTTGATTAAGGGTATACTCAAGTGTGCTCTGATTTTATAAGATGTTTGTCAGTCTGTCCACATGTCAGTTGCCTGTTTGTCCAGTTGACTTGTAAGCAGGTGTTGAAAGTTGCTAAGCATCTGATTGCTCATACCAGTAAAGCAAAAAGCAAAAGTCCCCAAACAGGAGTGCTCAAGGTGCCCAGAACCCCTGGGAAATGTCCTGAGGGCATGGAGTGCTGGAGGTGAACAGGTGTTCCAGCACTGGGAGCACATTGTGTAAGAAGTGAGCTCGTTTTCTTCTGTTTTTATCTAAGTTACCTTCTGTTTTTATCTCTCCTGGACTCACACTTAGTATCTTTTTTTACATGTACAAATTCTTTGCCCTCACAATGCTGCGCTTTTTCCTTTACATAAATGTGGTCATTAAGCCCTACCTGGCTTTTTACAAGATAATGCGATTTCTGATCAAGGATTGCATATACTCTACAGCCCCCCACTCCTTTGGCCTTTTTGAAGCAGGTTCTCTCTATGCAGTTCAGTCTGGCCTTGGGTTTACTCTGTAGTCTACACTGTTTTTCATAACATTAAGCAAAGCCATGCCTTTTTTCACCAATACACTTGTTCCTTGCATAAATTGTTTGACATTCCATCTTCTGAAGCTAAAGCTTTTATTTCCACTGGTTTCCATTTTGCTGCCATACCTCACCCTTTTCCCTGTGATGCTTTCAACTCTCATGGCCTCTGCTGCAATGAACCTTGGTAAATATGCCACACACTGTTTCCTGATTTCCTTTTCACTTTTTCATGTTTCTGTTGACACATTTTCTGCTTTTATTTGTGCTTAACCACTGCATGGTGAATCTGCCCGACATGTAATTCAACATCTCGTTGCTACATTTGCAGTCATGGGTGTATCTTCCTTCCTTAAACCTGAAAATGGTCCTGCCTGTACCTCACAGGCTTTTGCTTCCTTATGTTCCACATGGAACATTTCTCATGTAATTTTATTGCGTATAATGCCACTGGCCAAGCAATCATTGAACATGCTCATTATACCCTCAAATCTCTTCACATGAAACAATTAAAGGAGAATAGTACACTTACTGTGCAGGTTCTTACTATTCTGTCCTTGGTGCTATTTACTGTAAGTCACTTACCTTTCCCAACAAGGGGGTATTATTACCTAATTCAAATATGTTTTTACCAGGCTATATCTCTGACAAAGCCTTTTGTATTATACAAAACATCTCCAGACTCAAGTGGGCAGGGGCTGGTGACCCTGCTGATCTGGGGAAGAGGGGACATTTCTGTGTTATTGCCAAGGCCTTGTATGGATTCCTGCTCAT
Source organism: Cavia porcellus (assembly GCF_034190915.1). NCBI lineage: Eukaryota > Metazoa > Chordata > Mammalia > Rodentia > Caviidae > Cavia > Cavia porcellus. The sequence goes on along the minus strand of NW_026947517.1, from coordinate 29,539,890 downwards.
TGTGTTTGCCCTGCATGGAATGAGTTGTCGCCACAGGCTACACAACCTAGTTCTACCATTTCACCTCTCCCTGAATCAAGCCTTGGATCCTTTTATACAGGATCTCAGCTAGTTGGTCTATAAAAAATTGAACTAGTTGATTTATAGTTCTAACTTTGTAGGAAGGTTTTGTTATTGGGCTTAAGGATATGCTCAAGTGCACTCTGATTTTATAAGATGTTTGTCCGTCTGTCCATGTATCCGTTGTGTATTTGTTTAGTCTGTTTGTTAGCCATTGTTGGGAGTTCCCGAGCTAGTGATTGTTCAATCTTGTAAAGCAGAAAGCAAAAATGCCCATACAGGAGTGATCAAGTGGCCCAGAACAATCTGGGAAAGACCCCGAGTGCTTGAGGTGTACAGGTGTTCCAGCACTGGGAGCACGGGGCATAAGAGATGAGCTAGTTTAACAAAGGAGTATTGAACAAGTACACAAATGGCCTCTGAGGAACTTAAATTGTTGTCAAAAATCTCCACAAGCTCTGTGCTTATTTCTGTGTTTGTTTGAATCAGCACAGATTGTCTCTTTACGTTTATCCACTTGTGCACTCTGTGAACAACTGTTCCTTTCATTTGGAGCTCAGTAATCTTTCTCTTTTTCCATATCTGGATCACATAATCAAAGATTTGTTTCTTTACTGATTTATAAAGTATGATTGTACGTTGTTGCCAGCTGTTCCAAATGTCACAAAGACTGGGTATATGAATGGAATATGTTGTTATTTATCATTGACTTCATAGTCTCATTATTTAGAAATGATATTATTAACATGAATAAACAAAGCCCCTTATGACTGAGATTTCTGGACAGGGTTCTAATTGATAAATCAGAAAGTGGCTGCCTGGTAATGTTTTTAACCAGTTCTTGTTTATTGATCAGAGACCTCAATGATCTCCATAGCCTTATAGGAGATACTTCAACTAAAGTCATGAAATGTACTCTGCAATGTTCACATTGGTCAATATCAAAAGAATTAATGCATTTTTTCATTGAAGATGCCTGTGAAAACGTTTCACATAGTTGTGATGGTTGATGGTCATCAATTCATGATATATTAGATATATCCATATTTCTGGAGGCATAGACCTCTAAGATTTTAAAATGGGGATTACTTATGGTAGCAGACTTTTGATTCATGCTCATACTTCTGCTAATAACAAAGACTCGTGAGACTCATATTCCACTAAAGGTCAATAAATTGGTCAATAATACATAAGAAACTTCTTGAGTATTAGATGAGGGTGATTGACTAAAATGGATATTTTATATCAAAAGAGAAATTCAGATTATTGCAAGGATGTCATAATACAATTATATGTATGGTTCTGATTTCTGATTTCCTATGTAAAATATGTCACTGCTAACACTGTAGGTATTGAAATGTTAAAATATCCATGGATAGTAGAAAATACATTTCATTTAATGTTCTAGGGTGTTTCATGTTTAGATAAAACAGTAATGTTAACCTTACTGCCTCTACTATACTGTATTGTTACCAATCTTTTCTTCTGGATGTCCAACGGCTAAGGTATAGATACCAAAAATGACAGACACAGATGGGATAATGGATATCCAATATTTTGGCCCCAGCACTTCAAGCTTGGAGGAGGTCCAGAATGTAAAAGAAATTCTGCTTGCATCATCAAAAGATATTCAGTGAGTACCTGGTATTCTGATCAGGAAGATGATGAGACCAAAGAAGAAAGTCAACTTTGATGCAAGGTGTGCCTAAGGAGAATCAAGATTCACCAGAGAAATCTCCTAAGCTTTCACATAAATCAACGTGGTCAAGCAATGTCCATGGCTCTTCCAGGTGGCTGACACTGACAGAAGAGATATGAGGAGTTATGCATGGTTATAAGATTGTTCTTGAGCAGACCTAACTGGCCTTAATAGGAAGTACCGAATCAATTGTCCTTAGTGCAGTCCTTATGTTAGCTTGGTCTTGAACATTCTGCAGAAAAGCCTGGCCTCTGTTGGTACAGTGCAATGTAAAATATTGTCTGTGGATGAATCTTGGATCACTAACATCCTCTGACAATTGCTATCTATGCTGGCAACTGACTATCATTATGAATGGATGGACAGTGCAGTGGTGGGAACTCTAACACAGCTTCTCCATCTTCAGATGGTCACCCATCTGTGTATCAACCCAACAAAAAGGAAGCATATGTTGGAGCCATTGGAGCTGAATACTCATGCAGGGCTGTGATGTGGCCCAGGCATGACTGAAGTGAGAATGAAGAGATGCCTCAAGGGGCAAGATAGGCCACAGCTGAGGCCACCTAAACACTTTCTGTGGGATAGTTCTCTTCAGTTGGCATCATCTGTTGCTCTGAGGGGGTCTTGAACCTCTCCCAAGATCCTTATCAGGTTTCCTCCATTGTCCACTCAACTCCTGCCAGCATGAGTTGGCCAGCTGGCTAGCAGAGTGATGAGCTCTGCCAAGGACTTCTCTCCTCCTGCAGCCCTGAAGACCGTGCTGTGTTTCTCATTTCGTAGAGCCTTTTTGCTACCCCTTTTTGGTGTCTTGGTGTCTAAGAAAACACCCCAACATGAAACATAAATTGTATCTGTTTTAAAGACTCAGCACTGAAATCTGGTATTGTTGGATGAAGACAGGACCAAGTATCAAACCTGTTTAAGACAATTCAAGTATACAGAAGCTGTTCTTTTCTACTGTATTTTTTTTTGGTTCCCCAATGCCAAATCCTCTTACATGACACAATTTTCCTCAAGATATTTCCACTCCAATCAATGACCTACATATGAATTATTTTCTGTAGGACACACACATAAATATGCAGGTTTTATGGCATGTCTCCACCCAGTCTTCCTGATGAGAAAATTAACAATCCAGAGCCATCCCAGGCCTGAAAGGAGAAATAGACAGCTAATTTGCCCTTCCTATGAGCTGATGGAAGTCATAAGGGGAGTGGTAGGGAAAATTAGCCAATATGCTCATGTTGTGGTTCTGTGGAAGCTATTCCATTTCTCAGAAGAAAAGCAAGAATGTAACTTACACTTCCTGTGAGCTCACCACTGTATTGGTTGGGAGAGTAGCACGACAATCACCTCCTCCCAACACCAACCATCTGACTGGTTTAGAGGACATGCTGAGTTGATAGCAATGGAGGTATAAAAACAACTTAATCCTTGTATTACTTGATTGACTTTGCAGCCTAAGGCTAGTATTCTTAAGCATGTATTTAACTTGTGAAATAATGGTAAAAGAAGTTGCAATAACTTCATAAGTATATGGAACTTAACACTCTCCTAAACAACCAATGGGCAACAGATGAAATAAAGTAAGAAACTTTAAAATACCTACAACCTAAGAAGAATATAGATGCAAAATCTTGTACCTAATGGGATTCAATGAAAGCAGTCCAAACAGGGAAATTTATAATAGTCAAATCTCACATCAGGAAATAGAAAGAACCCAAACAAAAAATGAAATGTTGCATCTCAATCTTCCAGAAGAAGAATGGCAAGGGAAACACAAATCCCTTACAAGGGAGGAAATTATAAGACCTAACAAGAAATTCATGCAATGGAGAACAAGAAAAAAATTCAAAGAATTAATGAATCAAAGAGTTGGTTCACTGGAAGAATAAACAAAATTGATAAACCCTGGGACAACCATATCAAAAAAGAAAAAAATAAATACTGAAAACCATGCATTGAGGAATCAGAAGAATAAAATAACTACAGATACTGCAAAATTCAGAATATCATCAATATCTACTTGAATAGCTTATACTTTCATAGGTTAGAAAGTATTGAAATGCACTGATTCCTAGATACATATGAAATGCCAAATCTGATAAAAGAAGATATAAAAATTCTGGACAATGCAGTATCAGTTAATGATAATAAACATCTAATAAAAATTTATCAGCTGCTGGGCATGGTGGTGCATTCCTGTAATCCCAGAACATGGGAGGCTTGAGGTTCAAGGATTGTTTTGAGTTTGAGACTACACAAGGCTACAAAGTGAGCTCAAGGCCAACTTGAACTGAATAATGAGAGCCTGTGTCATGAGCACATTAAAAAAATAAGAAAAACAGTGACAACAGAAAAGCAAATGACCAATATAAAAAAGTCTAGGTCCTGGTGGATTTACTGCTGGATTCTACAATAAATGTAGAAAAAAATTTAAGGACACTGCTGTTTAATGATATTGAAAGAGAAGCTCTTCTCCCTAAATCATTCCATGAGGCAAGTATTACCCTGATACTAACACCAGAGGAAGACCCACCCAAAAGAAGAAAACTATATGACAGTTTTCCTAATGAACATAGATGCAAAAATCCTTAACAAGATACTAGCAAAGTGAATGTAGCAAATCATCAAGAAGACTTTAAAACCTGACCAACTTGGATTCAGCCCAGGAAGGCAGGGATGTTTCAGTACATGAAATCAACAAATTCAAATGTCATATCAACACAGACAAAAACAAAAGTCACATGGTGATCATCTCAATAAAAGCACAATAAGCTTTTGATAAAGCCAAGCACTGATTTGTGATAAAAACCCTAGAGTAAATAACAACAGATGACCTTTACCTGAAGCTGATAAAATAAAATAATGACGGGGCTGGAGATTTAGCTCAATGGCATAAGCACCTGCCTTGCAATTGTGTGGTGGTGAGTACGATTACCAGTACTGATAAAAAAGAAAAAGACAAAAAAATCAGACAATGACAAAGAAAATCCAGCATCATACTAAATGGAGAATAACTAAAATCTTTCATTCTACTGTTATTAAAAGACACGAATGAATACTATGACCACTCTTGTTCAATATAGCTCTGGAAACACTAGACAGAACAATTAGACAAAAGAGAGAAATAAGAATAAGTATATGATAGAAAATAGTTAAACTATAATTATTCACAAATGATGTGATATTCTAAATAGAAGATGCTGAAAACTCCACCAAAACAGTCCTAGAATTAATAACCAAATTTAATAATGTAGCTGGAGATAAAGTTGACAATCAAAAATCAATAGCATTCCTGGACACAATCAACAAACTCACCAACAGAGAAGTTACACCATTTTAAATAGCATCCAAGTAAATGAAATACTTGGAAAGATCCTAACAAAGAAACTCCAGGATTTACATATTGAAAATTATAGTACTTTGGAAATGATATTGAAGAGATTATCAGAAAATAGAAAAATATCCCCTGCCCATTTTGAGCATTGTCTTTTCACTCTGTTAGTGATTTCTTTTGATGTACAAATATTTTTTAATAAAATGGGTCCAGTGGTTGATTCTTTAAAATGTGTATTTTGTTCACAAAGCCTCTTTAGTGTTTCTGTTTTAATATTTAGATCTTTGATCTAGTTTCACATATTTATTTCATAGAGATAGACATTTCTCCAGTTTAAGTCTTCAGTATGAGGAAAGTCATTTTCTTTAGCATATTTTATTGAAGAGGCTGTCTCTATTCCACTGAACATATTTGGTTCCTTTGTCAAAGACAAGGTAGCATATTCTCTTTGTAGTTCTATTTGCATTTTCTAGGCTTTTTGGATGATTCTCAGGTCTGTTTTTCTGCCACAACAATGCTGATTTTCTGATAGTAGCTTTCTAGTATTATAGCAAGTCAGGAATTGTGATGCTTCTTGAATTGGCTTTGTTGCCCAGCAATGTCTTTGGTGATCTAGAGCATTTCTGTTTCCAAATGAATTTTAGAAATGTTTTCTCTACATATGTGAGCTATCCTAATGGTATTTTGTTGGGCAATGCATTACATCTATATGACAGTTTGCAATAAGATTTTTTGAGTTTTCTTCATATCCTTGAAGGTAGTTTTACTGGTATCTTATACTCACCAGATGAAACCTAAAGTGTATGATCCTCAGAGTTTCAAACTGTTGAGTTCTTCTTCCCAAGGATATCCACAATAATATGATATTTTTTGTGTTTGTTTGAGACAGGATTCCCCTAAGCAGTTCAGGCTGACTGTGCACTCACTTTTTAGTCCTATAAATTCAAACTGATTGTCCTACTTCAGCCTCTTAAGTCTTGGGATTACAGGTGTGCACCTAAAGCTTGAAAGAATTAATGCTGTTATTTGAAACATGAAGAAACAGTTATGAGATACACATGTATTCATTAACTGCCATTCTCTTAAAGGAAAAATGTCTAATTTAACACATAACCTCATTGGAGTGTAGGGAATCACAAGATGAGTTTCTATCTCTTATGGGCTGGTGATGCCAGTCTAGACTACTGCAGAAACAGGAGATGTCACAGGTAGGAATATGAATCAAATGTGAGCATTACGATTAAGAACTGAGAGACTCTTGTATTTAAGGATGATGAGGAAAATACCAGTGGAAAGCAATGAGAGACCTGGTGAGCTTAGCTTGTCATGACTCTAGATACATATCATTATAAGGATGAACATCACAAATTATGAAATATTCAAACATTATGTGCTTTTTACTCTAGAAAATATTAAGGGTTGGCACTGTAGCTAAGCTGTATTGTAGTTTGGCATAACGGATGCCATCTTGCACCCTGCATTTTTCTAGTGCCCTGTATTTGACCCAGGAAAACTAAAAAGCACTCAGGGTATAAGTTCCATGAGAAAAGCAAAAGGAGCTGTACCCAAAGAAAAAAAGTAACCTGCTAAATAAAGAAGCAGGATACAGGTGTCAAATAAAAATGCATTTAAGATTCTAGCTAAATTGTCTCCAAATAGGATGTCTTTTGTGATTCTCTTTTTAAAAAATACTTAACATTCAAGTTCAGGGCCACTTGTTTTGATTCTGAAATAAGAAAGGGGTCTTTATACAAGTGGTTCTGATCTCAGCTATTTAAATTCCAAATTTATTCTTTGGATGCTTGAATTCCTATACTGTTGTTCACAAACTCACCTCAAGATGCAGAAAGATTTACTGACACAAGCAAACATCTGGATTAAATGTCAGTGCCCCTGAAATGAAAGAATAATAGTGAAAAGGAGGGAAGAAAATGACAAACACCATATGTTATGATGCCCACCTCTTTTCCACAGCATTAAAGAGGCTAAAGCAGGCAAATGGCCATGTATTCAAGGACAACCTAATCTACACAGTGAGAGTGAAAGGCCAGCAAGAACTACAAAGTAGGACTACATCTTAATAATAATGAAAAATGTAGAAAACCAAGGGAGAGAGAGAGACTATTACAGGAAAACAAGAACAATAAAGTTGAATGCAAGCTGACCTAAATTGGCAATTATGGAATGATGTTGCTGAGGAAAGCTGGCCATGTAGTGGCATCTGGGCAGCAGTGACAAATACAGAGATAGAAATGGTGCCTATAGAGCTACAGCACAACAGTGACATCCTTCCATCAATAAGTCTGCAATTTGATAGAATGAAGAGTTCCAAAAGCTCATGGAAATCTTAAACTCAGAGGGAAGAAGTAGGTTCACACAAAGGCTTTGGAACATGGCCTTTAGCAGATATTTCATATTCAAATTGAAATAGGACAAATATAATCCTGCCCTGTTTGGGGTGAAATGCACCAAGTTGGTTGGCTCACAACATTGAGAATGAAGGCACAAAACAAAAGATGTTCAAAATTTTTCTGGGGAAAAAAGAGAGAAGAATAGTCCTGGATTTTCAGGAATGTTTTCAGTGTTTAAATCCCAGACTTATTGTCAGGGGTCATTTATACAGGAAAGTCACAATGTGGGTACAGTGTTGGTCTCAAACTACAATCAACCTATAAGCTTGTAGTGGCTTAACTAATAGTATTTAAACTTCGAAGAAGTCACCCAGAAAAAGCATGTTAAAAGAGCCAAGGGATTTTGTGGGAACAATAGTCCAGTTGTTCTGATCATTGAGTATGGTAACTGATGCCTCTCTCGACTTCCTGGAGGAGGTGGTGGTAACTGTAGCACATTTCAAGCTATTGTTTTTCTCTTCAGGAGGCATGTAGACATGGTCACTACATCTTCACTTTCTGGTTTTCTTGAGTTTTGCCTCTAGCAGGGATTGTTGTGTTTAGGTTTTTACCCTGACTCCTTTGAGTTTCCATTTCCTCTGATTGTATATCAATTTCTCTCTACTTTGGCCTCCTCTAGTAAAATAACAATACTATTTCAATGGATAAAGTAATGTTTATACATTTAATAAAATATTATTTAATGGGGGCCTGGGATTTAGCTCAGCAGGCAGGCAGAAATACCTGCCTGGGAAGTGCTAGGTTATGAGTTTGATCCCCACTACCTAAAAAAACTGTGTTTTAAACTGCAATGAAACAAAATAATTTTATTTGTGAACATGTAGATTAATAAGATTTTTAATTAAATATGTCAATGGCAAATTAAACAATGTTAATAGTCATATTTAGAATCTAAAGATGTTGTGCTGGGTATTGAGCTAAGTGGTCTAAGTACCTGCCTGGCAAGCACAAGGTCAGGACTTCAATCCCTCATACCAAAGAAAAATCCACAGTTGTCAACCATGTAATGCTATAAGCACAACTATGAAAATTGATAATTGTTCATTAAAAAGCTCAATGTTTCTTTTGTCATCTATGAAGTACTTACAAATAACATGGTAACTACAGTAAGTAATAAACTGTGCACTATATAATTGCTATTGGCTGAGCGCTGCTTTTATTTTTTCCCCATATTGTTGAAAGATGAAAATGATTGGTGATGATAGAGAAATTGTGATAATGATTTTTTTCAACTTCATGGGATATTTCACTACATCCATTCAGTACATTTTTTGCTACAATTATGCTAAGTGAAATAAATAAATAATTCTTAATGTTACAAGCATGTGTTAGTTAGAAATATAGGCAGTCAGATAGTGATATAATGGAATGAAACTCCTGACATATTGTGTCTGGTAGGAGTTTGTGTTCTATAAAATAGAAGAATGAATTTTAGGAACAATGGAGGTGAAGAGCAGAATATAATTATTGAGAGAAAAAAGTGTAAGATTTTTGCTTTAGATAGCATAGTACAGCAGTGGAAAGCAGGCCAGGGGACATTTTCCCTGAGCTCACTTACCTCTCCCTTAGGCAACTTATCTGTGGCATGAAAAGAGCCCCAAAGGCTACTGGCACATCAGCAATGCCACCTTTATGCACCACCCCAGTCAAACAGTAAATATAATCCACCTCACCACGTATCCAGCAGAAAAAGACAGATGTCTAGTTGTCATTCGGTACTCTCCACCCTCTTAGAAAAAAGGCCAATTTTAATTTATATTCTCTCCTTTACCACAGTGATAACACTATCAGAAAGCTTCTGTCTGAGAGAACAGGAGGGGTCATAAGTGGGTTGTCAAGGATTCTGTATCTTCTAGGGACTTTATAGAATAAAATCATGGGGTGAGAGGTGTTTAAGGTGAGGAAAATTGGGAACTCACAAGGCAGGTGCGCAAAACTTTGGACAGAGTTATGTTTAGCCAATATATTAATAGTTCAGGTAAAATCATTTACACTGCAGACAAATGGGGAAGCCGGGTCATAGAAAGCAGGCATTTTACAGTGCAGCAACTCTCCTCTATGGGACTGAGAGGGTGACTCCGGACTTCAGCAGGGTGACAGGGAACTATTTAGAAAATCAATTCTTAGGATGTGGATGCATTTGCTTGGTATTTTCTCTTGAGGCCTGTCCCATAACAGGAGGTATCTGTCTCCCATAGCTGCAAGGTATGTGGGCTTCTGAGCTGGCCACATCTAGGACCTGATCCTGTCTCCCTGGCTATATATTTCTAACTAACTCAGCTGCCTGTAACATCAGGGCTTGCCCCTCAAAGGAGCCAGAAAATAAGTTCAGATTGCTTGCAGGATTGGAAGAGACAATCACCGCCTGCTGTGGGCCAAATCTCAAAACAAAAGGTAAATTAAATGCAACCAAGTGCTAAGGACTAACAGTCCAAATAGTTCTCTGATCACTCTGAGGAACACAAGAGTCACCATCCCAACCCTCTACAAGAAGATTGTCTGTTCTTAAATCTGCCCACTTACTATGACTTGCTCTCCCATTTGCTCCCAATTTAATCAATTTTACCGGAGCAATTAATCTTGCTGGTTGACCACATTTCTACTCTGCCTTATGCTTAACTTTCAGATTCCCATTTTTCCCCTCCCCTGGACCCATCTAACCTCATGATTTCACTCTATACAAGTTTCTCAAAAAGACAAAGTCTTTGGCAACACACTGAGACCCTTCCTGTCACTCAGACAGAAGCTTTCCTTCTCCCCATAAATGTATTCCACTCTTAAACTCCATCATTCCTAAAACTCATTGTTCAATTTTAGAGAACACAAACTCATAGCAGATATATAGTAGGTAAGGAGTTTCATTCCCCTATCCCATTAACATGAGCCAAATTAACATGAGGCAAATTAACATGACTATACTTTTTTTTTGTCTTTTTCCTTTTTTTTTTTTTCATTTTTATCAGTACCAGGGATCGAACTCACAACTGCCTGCTTGCAAGGCAGGCTAAGCTAAATCCCCAGCCCCTCATGACTATACTTTTATAATGTCTGAAATTTGTTCCTTTTCCTGCAGTTTCAAGTGATTAATATAACTCACAATGATTATAATCCTGGCAATATCTTAAATTGAATATAACAATGATTATAAATGTAAAATAATTGCTTTGATTGTATTATTTAGCAAGACCTAGACTTTGCCATGGTACTAGGTTATATCTTATAAAAGAGAAGGTTCATCTATAATTGTTCAGAAATATTTCTACATTATTGACTGCTTGAACAATTTTTAATTAGATAAACTGTATTTTCAGTTTCTAGAAGGCTTCTATTATATGATTGAAAGCTTTCTGTAGGCCTCTAGGACCTTGGCTATAATTTGATGCATAATTCTGTTTTGAAACGTGTATGAAGATTTATTTTTATCTTAGGAGTAAACTCACTGCATTGACACTGATAGAGTAAAGCAAAAGCCCACTACATTAATTTCCATTGGATACTCGCAGCATAGAGCATGTGAATTACTGAGGAAGTAAATTAGCTTCATATATAGACAAGAATCAGTACTGTTAAGATTTCATGGCCCAATAGAGAAGCACAATGATAGGATTATTTCTAAAAGATGAAAAATATTTCCAAAAGATGAGAAGTATAAAATGAAAAGAGTTCTTTATTCTGAGAACATGGAGAGAGATGACTGGCACCCCCCCCACCTCTGGAATCCAGTGATCTCTCTGGCAGACACGTGGGGTGGGGGTATGTACGTAGACTCAGTTTGGGGTGGAACCCCTGGAGGACTTTAGGGATGGAAAGGTAGCCCATTGGTCTTAGGTTTGGCGCCATAGGTAAATTTCCAGGGGATGAAAGATGGCATTACAGGTAAATTCCTAGGGGCGGGGGAGATAGGGGCTTCTTGCTTTTGGTTGAGGCTTTCCTGGCTACAGAGACCTGTCTGGGCCAAAACCCTTTCACAGAATATAAGAAAAAGTAGCAGTGTCCTTTCTATTTAAAGAATGTGGAGAGGAGCCTACAGCCACCAAGGGTTTTTTTTTTTTTTTTTTTTCTGACGGATTATGGGATTATAGGGTATATATGAAATTTGGTGGTGCTGCCACTGACATTGACATCATGTAAGGAGTTGATTGGAATTTTCTTTTGGCCCCTGGGAAAGGAATGAGGAAGTTGTATTCAGGGAAAAAAAGAGGAAGTATCCATATGGGTAAGCATCCCTGATTTGACCTTTCACCCTGATGAACTATCACCATGATGCCCTGTACTTTATTCTAGGGCAAAACTCTTTAAAGTACATCCTTCAGTTTAAATTAAGAAATGAAAATAAAGAATTTTTGCTATGTGTCTTCTTCCATGGTTAGTGGTAAACAATTCACAAAGAAAGTTTCTAAACATTTCCATAATGCATTGTAGATAGCATAAACAAAACTACAGATCAGTTCACTTTCAGAAAACAGAAGCAGCACCAAAAGGCAGGGATAAAGCCCTTCAATGCAAATGTCCCTTAAGAGGTGAGATCAACATTTAAGAATACAATCATCTACTGAATTCTATGACTTCAAGAAAAAGAAAAAAATTACATTGTTATTGCTATAGGGTAATCAAACTCCAGGTCTACTATGTCTGGTATGAGTTTGTGTTATCTGAAGTCTAAAAATGAATTTTAGAAAAAACAGAAGTCAAGATAATATAATTATTGGGAGAAAGAAAGCTGTGTGAGAGAAAGCAAATGCGTCCTAACTGGGTTAACAAAGACTGTCTTCCAAGGACTTTTAGAGTAAAATCATGTGGTGAGATTGGTTGAAGTTGGGGAAAACTGGGAACTCACAATGCAAATGGGCACAAGATGGGACAGAGCTATGGTAGCCAATAAGATAAATAGTTCAGGTAAAGTTGATTAAATTGGGAAAAAAGGGGGAAGGGAGTCACATAGAAAACAGGCATTCTTAGTCAACAATGAATCTTCCCTTAGGGGTTTGGGAGGGTAACTCCTTAGTTCATCAGGATGATGGGAACTACTTGGAATGTCAGCCTTTAGGCTAATGATACATTTCTTTGAATGGTGACTCCTGACTTCCTCAGAGGGCTAGGGAACTATTTAGAATATCAGTCCTTAGGATATGGATGAATTTGTTGATCTTCTGTCTTGAGGCTTAGCCCATAGCAGGATTTGTCCATCTTCTCCATAGTTGCAAGGTATCTGGGCTTCTGGATGGGCTCCTCTGAGGACCTAGCCCTGTCTCATTGCTAATCATAATTAACTAATTCAGCTCCACATGTTAGTATTTTTAGGAAAATTGAATACAGATGTTTTGTGCTCTGGGTGAGTGATCTGGGAATGACAATGTGCAATGTATATACCAGTGTTGCCCCCTGATTGACATGTCTTGAAATTTAGTTTTAGTTTATTTTTTCTTTTTTATCCTTAAAATGAAATGGATTTGGAAATGAAAAGCCTGAGGTAAGGCAATTTTGTACACATATTCCTCTGTGTAGCTGAGATCAACACTGGTGAAGACAACCAGCTATAGAACTCTCTGATTACTGTCTATCATTTGGGATCCTCTCTTGCAGGAAGGAGTTCCTTTCCTTGTTTATTTTTGACTTAGAAGGAGGACAGTAGAGCAGCAGTCAATCAGTGATGAAGAGGCGGGCTATATGAAATGTCCAATCAGGTGAGCCATGGCAGGAGGTCTCTTGGGTCTCTTTAGATGTGTAGAAATTGTGTACCTGTTTGGAATACAAAACTGGGAGCAGAATGCTTGCTGGATCTCATTTACTGGTTTCCGATGTCCTGTGGCCTGATTAGCAAAGAACCTGGGGGACCCTCTAAGCCACGGAATGGTGAGGCTTTGGATGGGAGCCCAGAAATAGGGTGGAATTGGGAGAAACCAGTTACAAGTGGTTAGAAGCAGTTCTGGTGTCTGTAGACTCAGGTATTTAGTTAGCTTCAGCTTCTGAGGTCTTCTAGCATTGGCCTTGGTTCGTCCACTTTCCTTTTTTTCTCCTGCTGGGAGCAAGGATGATTCTGTGTCCCCAGAACCCTGAATTAACTATGATAGCAACAGACTGGAGTATCATCTTTGAAATTTTCTACTGCCCTGGCACCTCCACCATAGGGAGCAGAGGAAGGAGCTTGGGAAGGCCCTGACTCTGATGCATTTTGTAGCTGGAGCAGCAGTACTGAGCTTGGTCTCTGCTCTCATTCCAGGGATCAGCAATCTTGATATTCTAAAGTTTATAAATGTTTGTAATGCAGGGCCTCATATCCACAATGGCACTTCTTAACCTTGTACTTTTTTGTATTTATAGGGATTGCCTAAATTTATCATATGTTCTCGCATTTCCAACCCCGTGACAGGTGTTGGCAAAGATTATGAAAATTCAGTGATGTGTAGTGATGTGCTTCAGTGGAGGAAGGCTTGCCAAACAACTGATGAACTCCTGTTTATGATAAATAACAGTGCAAAGTATTTCTGAACATACTTTATGTGACACATGTGTTCATAGACTGTATTTGTGAGAACAGCCATAGAATTTCAAATTTTGAGAAAAATGAAGCAGATATATAAGTGTCCTCAAGGGCCAGGTAAAGTGTGCTTGCTAAGGACAAATTCCAGAAAGGGCTGCCTATTATATTCTCACTGAAAAATGCCTAAATATAGGAACATGCCTAAATTGCATGAACATATAAACGTGATGTCCTTCTGAATGGAAAGGAATATGGGTGTCATCTCTGAATTAAGAGCTGCTTTAATAGCTTGGTTGATCATATATATTGTTTAAATATTTAAATGCTCTGTAATTTACTTTACTAATTCATGTAAAGAGATGCCCTAAATTGAAATTGTGCAGGGATATCAATAGTTAAGGCATGAAGGATTTTCTGCTTAGGGTGGACCAGAGAAGCATGGAAAGGATGTGGAAGTTATCAGCAGGACACAGTGTGCAAATAGCAGGACATAAAACAGAGAGGGTCTTCACTGAAAGTCAGGTAGTTCTTAGGGTAAGCATGAAGTTAAAGTTGAATTATGATATCTTCCTTGAGGTGAATTAAACCAGCATTGGTACCAATCAGTATTCCACATCTCTGTCAACCCATGAATTCTGTGTTATTCACTTGAAATCTAGTTTTGATTATCTCGAATTATGACCTAATATCATGAAGGTGAAATTTGAAATTTTTTGTACCAAGTATCGAACTCATGTTCTAAAGCTTGCAAGTTAGGTTTACAAGCTGCTAGCTAAATACCCAGCTCTGAAAGTGTTTTCTGTATATTATGGATAGTATCAACCTTGTTCCTCAGAAAATGTTGAATATTGTGGAATTTTTCTATATTGTATGGCTATAACTTTTTAAAGCAAACCAAAGGTGTCTTATTCAGTCACTTTTCAAGTTTCACATTGTCTGTGGGGTGTCTCAGTGAGGGTTTCTCTATTTCAGACAGCTCTGTAACTCAGGCTAGCCCCAAACTCAAGGCAGTTCTCCTGCATCAGCCTCCCAAGATATATTTCTTATATCTGAGTGGAAAGTGATCACTTGGTGACACTGAGCTATAATTTAAAGCTTGCACCTGGTTTCTTTGTTTATACATTTTTTACATACAGCAGTTTTCCATGAACATTTGAGTTATTATTTAAGTGCCATATTTGATGTTATTTATGTTTTGTTCTGTGAAATCAAATTCAAATATCAAAATGCTGCTTAAGTATATCAAGAACAAAGGACTCAGTGGCCTAATTGAGATTTGAAGAGTTATCATTGGTAGTAATCAAAGTGATTGATGAGATACTTGTCTGCCTCTGTGCTTTATGGATGCTGGTCCTGCAGGCTCTCACTATGAGCTCTGCATTAGAGACAATACACAGCGACTCTTGCAGTGACTCATCATAAGAATCAGTGCTCTTATTTGGCTGTTACTGTATAGCGGTGAGTTGCAACATAGCATGAAATCGCTGTCTCAAAAAATGTGTATATACAAAAATTAATCCCCAAGATATGGAATTAAGATTTGAAGGAATCAGTCTCCATTCAGCTGTTTTCTTTGATTTTATTTGTTTAGTTTAGCTTTGTTTTATTGAGGCAGGTTTTCTCTATGTATATCAGCTAGATTTGAACCCCTCATGGAGTGCAGAATTGCCCTAACCTCAAAGCAGCACTCCTACCTCAGTGTCTTGAGTGCTGCGATTATAGATATGTGTGTTTTTACCCTAGAAAATATTGAGGCTTGTAACTTAGCTGTGTTGTAGCTTGGCATAGTAGATGGCATCTTGAGCTTTGCATTTAACTAGTGCCCTGTATTTCACCCAGAAAAATGGAAAATCACTCAGGGTAGAAGTCCAAGGAGAAAAGCAAAAGGAGCTGTACTCAAAGAAAAAAAATTAACCTGCTCAACAAAAGAAGCAGAATACAGTTGTCATCCAAAAATTATTATAATATTCTAGCTCAATGATTTCCAACAGGATCTTTTTGTGATTCTATCTTTTAAAATGTCTGTAAATTTCCAGTTCAAAGCCTCTTCTTTAGATCCTGAAATGGGGATGGGGGTTCTGTATACAAGTGGTCCTGAGACCAGTTAATGAAATTTCACATTTCTCAATTGGTTTGCTTGTCTTCCTATATTGTTGTTCACAAACTCAACTCAAGCTGCAGAAACCATTACTGACACAAGCAAACACCAGGATTAAATGACAGTGGCACTGAAATTAAAGAATAGTATTGAAAAGGAGAGGAGAAAAAAGACAAATGCCATGTGTTATAACGCCCACCTCTTTTCCCTAATGATGAAGAGGCTGAAACAGGAGAATGGCCATGTATTCAAAGAGCCAAACTACATAGTGAGTACAAGGCTGGCCAGAACTCCAAAGTGAGTCTATGTCTTTAAATCAAAAAACTCAAATGAAAAAAATAAACAACCAATGTGACAGAAGGACTATTTTAAAAAATAATTATAGAGCTGAGTAAAAGTTGACTTATGCAAAATGGGAATTATTGAATGATGCTGCAAAAGAAGGAAGGCCATGTAGTGGCATCAGGGAGGCGGTGACAAACACAGATTTAGGAATGGCACCTATTGTGCTACAGCACAACAGTGACCTCCTTCCTCCAATACATTTGCAGTTCACTAGAATGAGGACTTCTAAAAGTTCATGGAAATGTTAAACTCATGGCAAACAAGCAGCTTGAAATCCAGGCTTTGGAACATTGCCTTTAGCAGAATTTCGTATTTAAATTGAAATAAGAAAAATATAATTCTCCCCGTTTGATGTCAAATGCACCAAGTTTAATGGCTCACAACATTGAGAAATGAAGCCACAAACCAAAAGAAGTTCAAAAATTTTCTTAGAAAAAAAGAGAGAAGAATAGCCCTGAATATTCTGGAGTGGTCTTCAGTGTTTTGGCCACAGACCTATTGTCAGTGGACAGTTATACATGAAAGTCCCAATGTGGGTATAGTGTGGGTCTCAGACTACAATCAAGCTATAAGCTTATAGCTGCTTAACTAATATTATTCATCAGGGAAACAAGTCAGCCATAAAAGGTATGTAGAAAGAGCCAAGGCATTTTGTGGGAACAATAGTCCAGTTGTTCTGGTCATTGAGTATGGTAATTGAGGCCTATCAGGACTTCCTGGAGCAGGTGGTGGAAACTGCAGTACATTTCAAACTATTGTTTTTCTCTTCAGGTGCATGTAGACATTGTCACTGCATCTTCACCTTCAGTTTTGGCTTTCTTCAGCTGTGCCTGTAGCAGTGATTGTTGTGTTTAGTTTTTTGCATTGACTCTTTGAGGTTCAAGTTCCTCTCTGATTGTATATCAATTTCTGTCTACATTGATATACTTTGCTAAAATTACAATTGTATTTGAATGAATAAAATGATGTTTATACATTTAAAAATATTCATTAATACAGGCCAGAGATTTAAGCTCAGCAGGCAGAAATGTCTGCCTGGAAAGTGCTAGGTTGTAACTTTGATTGCCGGTACCTATAAACAAAAGTAATTTATACTGCAAGGAAAGAAAATCATTTCATTTGCGAAAATGTAGGTTTACAAAATTTGTAACTAAATATGTCAATGGCAAATTAAACATTGTTAATAGTCATATTTAGTATCTAAAGTTGTTGGTTCGGGGGATTGAGTTCAGTGATACAAGCTGCCTGGAGAGCACAAGGACATGAATGAGTTCAATCTCTCATACAAAAAAAAAAAAAAAAAAAAAAAAAAAAACTCACAGTTGTCAGTGATACAGTGCTATGAGCACATTTATTGAAACTGATGCTTGTTAATTAATAGGCTTAATGTTTCCTTTGTGGTCTATGAAATACCTGCACATAACATGGCAATTACAGTAAATGATGAACTGTCCCCTATAGGATTGCTATTTTCTGAGTTGTTTTTATTTTTTGTTTTCCCACATACTTGAAAGTTGAAAATGTTGGCTGATGCTAGCTAGAAAAACTGTGATAATCATTTTTTTCAATTTAGTGATATATTTCCCTATATCCATTAAGAAGATTTTATTTGCTATAATTACCCCACGTCAAATTGATAAACAATTCTTAAAGTTACAGGCAGCTGAGTTAGTTAGAAATACAGGCAATCATACCGTGATAAAGTGGAATGCAATTCCTGACCTTCTATGTCTGGTATGAGTTTGTGTTCTCTAAAGTGCAAGAATGAATTTTAGGAACAACAGAGTTGAAGAGCAGAATATATTTATTGAGAGATAGAAAGTGAAAATATTTTGCTCTAAATAGGATATTTTGGAATTGGGAGGTGGAACCAGGGGACTTTTACCTTGAAGTCACTTTCCTCTCCCCTATTCAACCTACCTGTGGGCAGAAAAGAATCTCAATTAGTTACTTGCATATCAGCAATGCCATCTTTAAGCACCACCCAAGTCAAAAACTATATGTATGCTGCCCACATATTTCCAGAAGAAAAAGCAAGACCCCCAGTGATCATGGGGTTCTCCCCATATTCTTAGAATAAAGGCCATTTTGACTTTGTATTCTCTTCTTTACTACACCAAAAATCCTATCAGAAAGCTATCTGAGAAAAACAGGAGGGATTCTGAGCCTGTAGCAAAAGACTCTGTCGTTTCTAGAGACCTTACAGAGTAAAATCATGTGATGAGTTAGGTTTAAAGTGGGTTAGATTACTGAGATTACTGAGCAGGTAAATTAGCACAATAGAGAAGCAGAATATAAGAAATGTAAAAGGGGCCTTTTATTTAAAGCATGTGGAGAGGAGCCCACAGCCACCCTGGGTTTGGCTTTTTTTCCCCCCTGACTGACTATGGGGTTTATGGGGTATATGTGACTTTTGACTGGATGTGGTGCTTGGAGGGGACATTGATGTCATGCAAGTAGCTGATGGGAATTTTTTTTTGGCCCCTGGGAAAGAAAGAGGAAGTTGTATTCAAGGAGAAAGAGTTAGTGGCCTTATGAGTAAGCATCCCTGATTTCACATCCTTCCACCTTGAACTACAACCATGAGGTCCTGTAATTGTTTGAAGGGCAAAGCTCTTTGAAGTACATCCTTTTGTTTGAATGAAAAAATCAAAACAAAGAATTTTTGCTATCTGTCTACCTCCATGGCTGTTGGTAAACCATTCATAAGAAATATTTTGAGTCAATTCCTTAATGCATTGTCAATACCATAATCAAAATTACAGATCAGTTCAGTTTCAGAAAAGGAAGCACAACTTAAAGGCAGGGATAAAAGCCTTCAATGCAAATATCATGGCATGGTGAGATCAACAATGTGTGATACAAACTACTGGATTTCTCTGACTTCAAGAAACAGAAAAGTTTATACTGATATTGACATACTGGAATGAATCTCCCGATCTACTATGTCTGATATTAGGGTTTTGTCCTGTAAAGTCCAAGAATGAATTTTAGGAACAACAGAGATTAAGAGAAGAATATACTTATTGAGAGAAAAAAAGCTGCCTGAGAGAGAGAAGGTATCCTGAGCAGGTTGCCAAACACTATCCATTCTAGGGACCTTTATAGAATAAAATAATGTGGTGAAGTGAGTTTAAGTTGGGGAAAACTAAGAACTGACAACACAGATGGGCATAAGATGGGACAGAGTTATGGTAGCCAATAAGATTATAAGTTCATGTAAAGTTGATTAAATTGATAACAAAGGGGGAAGGGAGTCACATAGAAAGCTGGCATTCATAGGCAGCTGTGTCTCTTCCCTTAGGGGTTTGGGAGGTTGACTCCTGAGTTCCTCAGGATGAAAGGTACTATTTAGAATGTTAGTCTTTAGGATAAGGATACATTTCTTTAAATGGTGACTCCTTACTTCCTCAGAGTGCTAGGGAACAATTTAGAATATCAATCCTTAGGATATGGATGAATTTGCTTATCATTTGTCTTGAGCCTTGGCCCATAGCATGAGGTGTCAGTCTTCCCCATAGTTGCAAGGTATCTGGTCTCCTGCATGGCTCCTTGGGGGACCTAGCCATGTCTCATGCCAATAATATTTAAATATCTCAGGTCCCTGTAACAGTACTGTTTGGAAAATTGATTACAGATGTCTTGTGCTCTGGGTGAATGATCTGGGGATGACAGTGTGCAATGTATATACATTGTTGCTCCCTGAATGACATGTTTTGAAATTTAATTTTAGTTGATGTGTTCTTTTTTCCTTGAAATAAAATGGATTTAAAAATTAAAAGTCTGTGGTAAAGCTCTTCAATGCAAACACTCCTCTGTTGAGCTGAGTTCACCACTGTAGAAGAATGGCATCTCCAGAAGTCTCTGCACTACAGTCTATATTTTGGGATTCTCTCTTGCAGGCAGAGGTTCCTTTCTCTGTTTATTCTTGACTCAGAAGGAGGGCAGTAGAGCAGGAGTCAATCAGTGATGAAGGGGCAGGCTATATGAACTGTTCAATGAGGTGTGCCCTTGCTGGCTGTCACTTCTGTTTGTTCTGGTGTCTCAGCATGATTTACCTGTTCTGAGTACAACAGTGGTAGCAAAATGCTTGCTGGATCTCATTTAGTACTTTTGATGTCCTGGGGCCTGATTAGCAAAGAACCTGAGAGATCCTGGAACCATGGAATAGTGAGGTTGTGGACAGGAGCCCAGAAATAGGATGGATTGGGTGAAACCAGTTACAAGGGTTTAAGAGTAGTTCTGGTGTCTGGAGCCTCAAGTATTTAGTTAGCTTCAGCTCCTGAGGTCCTCCAGCTTTGGCCATGGGTTGTTCAATATCCATTTTGCCTCTTGCTGTTGGCAAGGGTAATTTGGGGTCCCCAGAACCCTGGCTTCACTATGACAGCAGCAGACTCAAGTATCATCTCTGAAACTCACTGCTAGCCTGGTAAGTCCACCATCTTAGGCATTGGGAGGAGTTTGGGAAGACCCTGACTATTATGCTTTTGTAGCTTGTAGAGCAGTAATGAGCTAGGTCTATGCTCTCTTTCCTCAGAGTAGCAGATCTGGAATGTCCAGAGTTTATTAATGTATGTAATGCAGGGCCTCATAGCCACAATGGCTCAACTTAAACTTGGGCTTTTTTGTATTTATAGTGATCTCCTAAATTTATAGTATGTTCTCCTATTTCCATCCTCATGACAGGTAGTGACAAAGGTCATGAGAATTCAGAGATATGTAGTAGTGTGCCTCGGTGGAGAACGGCTTCCCAAACAACTGGTGAACTCATGTGTATTATACAGAACATTGCAAAATAATTGCTGAATATACTTAGTCATTTAGGTGTCACCCCTGCTCACAGACTAGGTTTGTGAGAACAGCCATAGAGTTTTGAAGTCTGAGAAAAATGAAGCAAATATGAAAGTGTTGTCAAGGACAGGGTAAAAATTTGTGAAGGACAAATTCCAGAAAGGGCTACCTGTTAAATTCTCATCGAAAAACGCCAAAATTTAGGCATTTGCATGGACATATACACATGATATCCTTCTGAATGGAAAGGAATATGGGTGTCATCTCTGAAATAAGAGCTGATTTAGTAGCTTGGGTGTTAATAGACAGTTTAAATATGGAAATTCCCTACAATGGACATATCTAAATGGTGTAAATGAGATGCCCTAAATAGAAATTTTGCAGTGATATCAATAGTTATGCATGAAGTTTTTTTCTGTTTGGATGGATCAGAGGAGTGTGGAAAAGATGTGGAAGTGACTGACAGGATGCAGGCAGCAAATAGCAAGACATACAACAGAGAGGGTCTTCACTGAAAGTCAGGTAGTTTTTAGAGTAAGTATGAAGTAAAGTTGGGCTCTGATTGCTTCATTGAGGTGATCAACACCAGCTCTGGCAACAATCATTATTCCACATCCCTGTCAACCCATGATTTTTGTGTTCCATACCTGAGATCTAATTTGATTATCTCTAATTATGCCCCAGTGTCATGAAGATGAAATTTTCAATTTTTTTGTACCAAGGATCGAACACATGACCTATGCTTTCCAGGCAGTCCTTCATGCCACTGAGCTTAATACCCAACTATGAAAGTGTTTTTTGTGTAGTATGGAAGATATCCACATTGTTTCTCAGAAAGTGTTGAGTATTGTTGGAATTTTTCTGTATTGTATGGCTATAATTTTTTTAAAACAAACCAAAGGTGTCTTATGCAGTCTCTTTTTAAGATTCACTTTGTCTGTTCGGTGTCTCAATCAGGGTTTGTCTATTTTAGATGGCTCTGTAACTTAGGATAGCCCCAAATTCAAGGAATAAATCCATTACCAGCCTCCCAAGATATGTTTCTTATATTTGAATTGAAAGTGATCACTTGGTGACAGTGAGGTATAATTTACAGCTTGGGCCTGGTTTCATTTTATATACATATTTTTAAAATACAGCTGTTTTCCACTAACACTTGAGTTATTATTTATATACCATATTTGATGTTATTTATGTTTTGTTCTATGAATCCAAATTCATGTTTCAAATTCTGCTTAACTATATTAAGAATAAAGTACTCATTGGCCTAAATGAGATTTGAAGAGACATCATCTGTCGTCTATCAAAGTGATTGATGAGATTTTTTATTTAATTTTGAAATTGGTAAAATACAACAGAACAAGGCATCATAAGGCAAACTAAGATCATACAGTGAAATTGGTACACAACTTCACAACAGGTTATTGGGATAACAGTAATAGGTATCACAGTATATTTTGTTATCTTTGTAATAGTTGTTCTTTAATCACACATATCAAAATGAGATGAAATACAGAAAATTATAGAACTTATCAAAACAGAATATTGAATAGAGCAGTAGCATTAATCAGAATATAGTGAAACAATAATAAAAATATTTTCCTTCAAAGAGATAGTAAAAGGAAGTCCCCCTTATTTGCTAAGGTCAACTTCCCAGGAGACACTCAGATTTCTGGTTCCCATTTGCTAATGGGGGGTGACAGGAGAAGAAGGGTAGGGAAGTGGAATGTTTGATTCTAGGTGGTGCATCAGTAGGTTCACTATTGCTTATTAGGGAGACAGGCTGGTTGTTTGGATTCACAGCGTTCTAGGTTCCAACATAGCATGGATCTTAGGAGCTGTTGCTGGTTCTCCCCCTGGAAGGGCTGCAGTTTTCCAGATTGCCACTGATCACCAGGGAGGGGAGGTGCTTGCTTGACTTCCCAGTGTCCTAAGTTCCAACATGGCACCGATCTCAGAAGTTGCTGCTGGTTCTCCCCATGAAAGGGCCACAATCTGCCAGACTACCATTGCTTACCAGGGAGAAGTGGTGCTTGCTTGACTTCATAGTGTCCTAAATTCCAGCATGGCACGAATCTCAGGAGCTGCTGATGGTTTTCCCCCTGGAAGGGCTGCAGTCTGCCAAACCACCAGCGCTGACCAGGAAGAGGAGGTTCTTGCTTGGCTTCCCAGTCAATTGATGAGATATTTATCTGCCTCTGTGCTTTGTGGTTGCTGGTCTTGCAGGCTTCTCATTTTGAGCTCTGCTTTAGAGAAAGTGAACAGTGAATCTTGACATGACTCAGCACAAGAATCAGTGCTCCTATGTGGCTGTTACATTAGCTGTGAGTTGCAATCTAGCATCAAATTTGCTGTCTTCAAAAATGTGTATAGACACAAAATTAACGACCAAGACATGGATTTAAATTTGAACAAATCAGTCTTCATTCGGCTGTTTAGTTTGGCTTTATTTGTTTATTTTAGTTTTGTTTTATTGAGACAAGCTTTCTGTATGTATATCAGCTGGATTTGAACACCCTATGGAGCCTAGAATTGCCCTGACCTCACTGATGCCTTCCTGTCTCCGCCTTTTGAGTGCTGGGATTATAGATATGCACCACCACACTTTGCTTTTGATTCAGATTTGTTGGAGACAATTTAAGATACCCCAAACATGGGGTCTCAACCTTCCTTTGAGAAATATATCTATGATCCTTTAGGAGGCGGTGACCTTTGAGGATGTGGTTGTGAACTTCAGCAATGAGGAGTGGAGTTTGCTGAGTCCATCCCAAAAAAACCTCTACAGAGATGTGATGGGTGAAATCTTTAGGAACATGGCTGGAATAGGTAAGGATGAAATCTTTTTGTCACTCTTGCTATCAGAATATGGTTTGTTGCTCATTAGTGCTATTTCATTAAAAAGAATATGAAAATATTTTTAAAAATAGCTCAGACCTGGACACATTATATCATAAATCTAAACAAAATCTATTAATTTGTATGTGTTACTCAACTGAGTCCTGGTATTTCTATGTCTACAATTCAGGAGGACTTGGAGATATCCAGGAAGCTGAAAAAGATTGCAAAATTTACTGGAGATACTTAAGGTAATTCACACTCACAAGGAGAGGAATGTTCCTGAGTAGTTAGTGAGTCAACAGAAAATTGACCACCAAAGAATTGAGGCACCATTCAATTTAATGTCAGTAATAATCTCCATAGATGTATAAGCTAGTGTATATATGAGGAAATTAAATCATGAAAATGTATGACATTGCATATAGATGTGTACGAAAAGCATACACTTTGAGTTATGACATTCTGCCTTCAGTTTTTCTACCCATATATACATGTGAATACAACACATTCATTATCTAACAATTGCAAAGATTGCAATAGAATTGAAATAAAACTGAGTACTCATGTTTCCAAGCCATGCTCTAGACAATCAGTGATTCTGATTAATATTTTAGTAGGCTGGTGGAATGTTAGTGTACTCATGTTGAATATCATTATGCAGCTGTCTCTAGAAATTGATCCCCTCATACTTGTCCTGGATATTTTAAAGTCTCAAAATCTGCATAAAATACTGATACATGCTTACTCATATACAAAGCAGATCAAGTTATAACAGATCAGGCCTTAAAGCATATCTATCTATCACTGGATTTGTGGAGAAGGAAAATGTTAATAAACTCTCTGTGATTGTGCATTCTTGTAAACCCAGCCCACTAGGATTCAGATTTTGCAGAATGGCAAATTCAAGTTCGAACTTCACAGCTTAATAATCAGTGAAAATCTCTTAAAATAGATTTTTTAAAATCTATAGATTTATGCTAATACCTGTTGTTCATTCCCAGCCCAGGAAAGAAAAAATGTGCTATATAATGTCAAAAAATAAATAATATAATGTCATTTGCCATAAGAATTAGATGGGTCTTTCACCCATCAATTCAGTGAAATAGCTCAGCTATAAAACCTAAAAGGTCACTGGCTTTCTTTTAGATGAGAAACCAAAATACAAAATGTGGAATGAAATGAAACAGAGTTGTTAGAGAAAAGTAAGACTGACCATATGGAAAAGGGAAGAACAGGTTAAGGACAGAAGGGAGATTGTGATGGGAAACCATATGAGAATAACCTGCATGTGATACCCATATGTACCCATGCCCGAAGTGAAGCTAAAGATTCTGCATTTCCAAGTACCAACTTTTAAGATTTCCAAATGTGTTCCAGTCTTTTGGGAATGGTTGTTTTCAACATACCTTACAAGGCCATTCTGTTGCTTCATGGTCAGAATTTCTTAGCATGCATTAAAAACAGAATTTGATATTAATGCAGTCATTAAACGGAGACCCATTTCATTGTGAATTTTTCTTTTTTGATATTTAATATAAGGAAAGATTAAATAAGACAAAATAAGTAGAAATAATACTGCTTTCAAAGTGAAAATAAACAGTAAGAAATTGCAAGATGATGATTACAAATGCTGATCATAGAAATAGTTATGAAATAC
The DNA here is from genome assembly GCF_034190915.1 of Cavia porcellus. Classification (NCBI taxonomy): domain Eukaryota; kingdom Metazoa; phylum Chordata; class Mammalia; order Rodentia; family Caviidae; genus Cavia; species Cavia porcellus. The sequence continues at coordinate 29,514,170 of NW_026947517.1, read as the reverse complement.
AAAAGTGAAACATATGAAGTGGGGATTCAAACAGCGAGACTGAAAACAGTTTTGTTCAACTCTCCAAGAAAAGCTTAGTAATATACTTATAAGTCCCATATGTGATTTTTTTCTTTACAGAAATGACAAGCTAGGGAAATCTTATGGACATACATCTTGGAATCAGTGTAAAGAAGTATCCCCTTGTACTGCAGAAGGTAGTGTGAATGTGAAAGAAACAGAAACACACCACAATGTTCAGATCCATGAAAAATATTGCAGTGGAGAGAAATCTTACTTATGCGAGCAATGCGGGAAAGGTTTTACTACACATAGAATTTGTAATAAACACGAAAGAATTTACAGAGGAGAGAGACCCTACATATGTAAGCAGTGTGGGAAAGCTTTTGCAACACGTACACATTGTCAAGTACATGAAAGTCTTCACTCTGGAGAGAAACATTATAAATGTAAGCACTGTGAGAAAGCTTTCAGCACACGTACTTATTGTATAATCCATGAAAAACTTCACACTGAGCAGAAACCGCATATATGTAAGAAATGTGGGAAAGCTTTTAGCAGTAAAATTCATTTTCAAATACATGAAAATGTTCACACTGGAGAGAAACCCTATGTGTGTAAGCAATGTGGAAAAGGTTGCATACAAACTGGAAATTGTAAGGAACATGAAAGAATTCACACTGGAGAGAAACCCAATGTATGTAAGCAATGTGGGAAAGCTTTTAAAGCACAGGGAGATTGTAAGAAACATGAAAGAATTCACACTGGAGAGAAACACTATGTATGTAAGCAATGTGGGAAAGCTTTTACCAGACCTGGATATTGTAAGGAACATGAAAGAATTCACACTGGAGAGAAACCCTATGTATGTAAGCAATGTGAGAAAGCTTTTACCCGACATGGACATTGTAAGCAACATGAAAGAATTCACACTGGCGAGAAACCATATGTATGTAAGCAATGTGGGAAAGCTTTTACCAGACCTGGATATTGTAAGGAACATGAAAAAATTCACACTGGAGAGAAACCCTATGTATGTAAGCAATGTGGGAAAGCTTTTACCAGACCTGTATGTTTTAAGGAACATGAAAGAATTCACACTGGAGAGAAACCCTATGTATGTAAGCAATGTGGGAAAGCTTTTACCAGACCTGGATGTTTTAAGGATCATGAAAGAATTCACACTGGAGAGAAACCCTATGTATGTAAGCAATGTGGGAAAGCTTTTATCAGACCTGGACATTGTAAGGTTCATGAAAGAATTCACACTGTAGAGAAACCATATGTATGTAAGCAATGTGGGAAAGCTTTTAACACACGTGCAAATTGTAAGGTTCATGAAAGAATTCACACTGTAGAGAAACCATATGTATGTAAGCAATGTGGGAAAGCTTTTAAAACACAGGGAGTTTGTAAGAAACATGAAAGTTCACATTCAACATAAAACCAGGTTATATAGGCATCATGAGAATCGTTTCAGCACACGTATATATTGCATAATGCATGAAAATCTTCACACTGGGCAGAAAACTTACATATGCAAGGAATGTGGGAAAGGTTTCAGCAGAAATGCTCATTGTCCAATACATTATAAAATTTACACTGTTGAGAAGCCCTGTGTATGTGAAGAATGTGGGAAAGCTTTCACCACACATGGATTTTGTAAAATGTATCAATGACTTCACACTGGTGAGAAAGCCTATGTATATAACAATGTGGCAAAGATTTTACTGCATATAGTCATTGCAAAACACATGAAAGAATTCACACTGGGAAGAACCACTGGCTATGTAAGCAAGTGGGGTCACTTTCAGCAGCCAGATTGTAAGTGAAATACGTGAAAAAACTCACACAAGAGATAAATCCTATGTGTTATGGGAATACTCTCAGCATACTTGATCATTGTTACATATCTGAAAGAGCTCACTGGGCAGAGATGATATATGGATTAACAATGTGAGAAATATAGCAATCCATGTTTCTTGTTAAATACATAGAAAAAGCATCACTGTTCAAACCGCTTAGATCTAAGTTTACTTTAAAAATCCCAAGGAGACCTGAAGAAATAATCAATACAGAAGTTAGATGTCAATATTTCTTCACAAATATTTCAGAAATGACAAATCTGAGGTGGAGCTCTACTCAATTGCATATGTTTTATGATTTTCAGTTAATCACTTATACCTCTCTAGATTTTTTAAAGTGTTTTTGTGCTTCACCATGGCATATTGTAATTAAACATGCTAAACTGAAATGGGCTTTTCACTTTCAAGTATGCATAGTGCCTATGTACTTATTATTTTGTCTTTCAAACTTAAATTTTATATTTTTGGTGAATTGTAATGTTGTTTATTTAAAGAGAAAAAAGTGTAGAAATAATACAGAATTTCAGAAAAATAAACAATAAGAAATCACTAGTTGATTAGTATCATATTGTCATCTTAGAAATAGTTGTTCAAGTTACAAATTTAAAGCACACAAAGTGATATTCAAATAATGACACTGTCAAGAGTTTACCTTAATGATCCACCCAAAAGTTATTAATATTCCTATCTGTCCTACACACTTTTTTTTCTTAAAGAGGGTAAGATTAAACATGGCAAAACAGAGCAAAACAGTTCATAAGGAAACATGTTAAGGAAACACAGATTTCAAAGCAAGTCCACTGGAGATGTTCACTGTCTTATCTTACTGTCTCTAGTTTTCTTCCAAATAGTTGTTCCCATCTTCACATACATTGAATATGTACTGAATATTATAGAACTAATCAAATAATTACAGGATGATGCAGGCTTTTTTGATCTTCAAGACTGATTTTGGGGAAGTCGATAACGACTAACATAATGTCTCATTCTCTTTGTAGTAGCTGTCTTTATCTTTATGTATGCTGAAATGGAACATAAGAAACTAGACTAATATCACTCTGAATAGTGAATAATAATATTCTGAGAAGGAGAAAGGTGAGGAATTGCCTAAAAAAAGAAGGCAGATGACATCATTAAAAGTGTATCAGGATTTAAAGGCTACAGTAGTCTTGTTGCTCTGTTTAGTTTGGTTATATTTTGTTCTGGTCTGTCTACTCATATTAGATTTGAGGGCACAGAGAGATAACCCAAAAATAGCAGGTTATACCATGGTAATTATCCTTAATTTCCTATTAACTAAAACTGAATCCCTATATTATTTACATTGTCTTCCATGACTGATCTTCTTTGAAGCTGGTTTATTTGAATGTTATTTGGCCTTGACTGATTTTATTCACATTTGGTATGCTTGCTGGTATCAAGTTCAAGAATAGAGGCAACTACTCTGAAGATGAAAAGATGTAAAAGATACCCATTGGTGGGCTGGGGATTTAGCTCAGTGGCTTAAGCACCTGCCTGGCAAGTGTGAGGTCATGAGTTTGATCTCCAGTGCCAAAAAAATGAATAAATAAAAGATATCCATTAAGGTTTGATTATTTTTTTAATTAAAGAGAAAAAAGAAAGGAAATAAAAAACAAAGCAGTAAAAGGGTACAAGTAATACAGAATTTCAAGAAAAAATTAAGTAAAAATCACTAGTTAATAGGTTACATATTTTCTTCTTAGAAACAGTGGTCCAAATTATAAAATTAAAGCTTATAAAGTGGACATTTGTACAATGAGATTGCAGAAAATTCTGTTCAGTGATCCAACAAAAGCTCAGTAATATGGTTTTCCATCCTACACACTCAAGCATGCAGTTATATCCCTTAGACCTCCTTCCTTTCCTTTTTTACAATAACAATTACGTTTTGAGTTTTTTACTCCCACAGTTCTTATTACATTTTTTGAAGAGAATAAATCCTAACATGACTAAATATAACAGAGTCAGTTAGAACAGAAAGATGGGCATAGTACATGATGCAAAAATAGAATATCAGATGATCAAAAATGGTTACCATTGTGCCTCTTGCTCATTTAAAATACATTTGCCTATATGATCAGGTATAATAGAATTGATCAAAACAGTACAGAACAAGACCAATAAAACCTACACTGGAGACCTTACAAGATTTCAAAAGAAGATAATAGTCAAACTATAATGGGCATCATAGTAAATCTTATTGCCTTCAAAGTGGTTGTCTATACCCTCAAACTTGATACTATGAAACAAAATAGAATATAGTAAAATCAGACAGAACAAGATTGGGAGAGCAATACTGGCATTCAAATAAGGTTAATAGGAAAACAAATAGTTACTATAGTATATCCTGCTATTTTTAAATTTAGTTTTCCCTTAATTGAAAAAAATAAAAAAATAGTTTAATTTTTTAAAAAAATGGTGGAGGTTGAGATAAAAGAGGACATTGTAATAGAACAACACTGGTCAGAGTGGAACGATCTAAGCATAATTGTGTTTCACTCCCAGATAATCTAACATAATAGTAGTCACCATAGTGCCTCATTCCTTGAATTATTTGAGTATAACTTCGTATACGATAGCATCAAGCATATCAAGACAGTGTGAAGCCATTCAAGAGAATGAAAGAATTACAGGGTATTTAGAACCAGTTAACAGAAAATGAACAATGGTTTCTATATTATCTCCTTGCCTATAAAAAATTTTCTTTATTCTATCACATATAGTAAAATATAGTAAGATACAAGATGTTAAAACCAGTGGAAACAGATAGTTTGTGAGAGAGGGACCATGCTTGCACCACTGAGATTGAGCGCAGTGTTGATCATGTTGGTTAATTTTAAATATGCTGGTGAGTTAACGTGGCAAACATTTAGCTGAACACTTTTGTGTATGTTTGGTAGGAATATTAGCCAACAGAGTGTTTTCATTTATATTATTTTTAACACATTATTGTCTGGCTTCATTTTCAGGATAACTTTATCTTTGTCACTTAAAAGAAGTTGGTGGTGGGTTTTCCTTCAACTTGATCAAAGAATTGAAAAACAATCAGTATTTATTCTTTATTATATACTGGATAAAATTTACCACTGCACTTATTGTATCCCAGCTTTGTTGTTGTTATTAAGCAGCTGTGATTTTTACCCATTGCCTGTGCTCCTTATTGCTCTGTTCATCAGACTATTTCCTTCTGATGCATGTGGTTTTGGGACATCAATGGACACGACATATCCATTAAAGGTCACATCTCATTTTACTTACGGATGCTACCATTTACTTTTGTATCTTCAAACTATCTCTATAATATATAATTTTGTGAGTAACTCCTTTCAGTTACTCAGATTTAATGCACATTTTTGCAGGGTGTGGTTACTCCTGGAGGAAATGGGGCTGGTGAGGGCCTCATCTCTTATTTAAGGCTTCATACCCTGACCTGCTTGCAGTGTCCCCATCTCCTGACCTGCTCCATAGCTATGGTGAGTCCACATGTGGCAGTTCAGATCTGCACCTGGGTGGAAAACATTCAGTCAGATTGGGCTCTGTAACAGACTGACCTTCTCACCCAGAGCTCCCCTGAGTGAGAGAGGGGGCTTCAGGCATGTAGGGAGGAGCTCTGGAATGATTCCAGCTCTCTCCTGTCCAGCGTGCAGTGTGTGATGCTTTCCTGTGAACTTACTCAAGGATGAGGCAGCCTGGATCTGGGCCTTTTTTAGCCATGGTGTCCTGCACCTCTGCCTGGACCATCTCTCTGACTTTAGATTTCCACATAGATCTGAGCAGACTCAGTCTTCCTCTACCAGGCTCTAACTCTATGCTGAGGTTTCAGGTGAAAATTCTGCGACCCTCAAATTCATCTTACATACATTTAACCTGGAAATTCCACTTCTAAGGGACATTATAAAAATGAGATTGATGGACACCATATTCTCTTCTTAATCAGTTAAGGTGTGGACAGTTAAAAACCATGAACGTACCACAGCACAGCTGCTGAGTTAATTATAAATTACAGCCCCTGAAAATGCTGAAAGAAGGCCATGTCCTAGGCCATGTCCCTGATCTTTCCTGAGATGGAAGAGAGCTTGTGTCCTGGCTCTCTCTCCACCCAGGAGTGAAGAGACACAGGCCTGCACAGCAGGTGAGGACAGGAGAGAGGAACTGGTCAATGGCAGACCTCTCATCCTGGGAGGGATGACTTTGGGGTTTTTCCATTTTATTTTCCACTGCATTATTTATGGTGCTCCATTCAATATTACTTCTGTTCAACTCACTTAGGAATAAATAGTTGGTATTTTATTGAATAGCTGAGTGGAAATGGATAACTTAATATTCTTTTATATGTAATGTAGGATACACATATAGAAGAACATTCAAGATTCACTTTATAGATATATAAAATGGGTCTTTTAATTCAGAAAGGCAACACATCATTCACGACTAAATTTTAAACCCCAAACTCATGAAGCCATGTGAATCCTGTTGTGGTCGGTGTCCTGCCCTCCCTACCTGAGAAGTCACTGTGTTCATCTGTGTCTGGTAGAAGACACCCAGAATCTTCTTCAGAGTCTCTTTTTCCAGCAAGGAGGACTTTAATCTTCCTGTTCTCAGGCCAAGCAGGGAGTGTGCAGCATGCAGAGGAGCCCAGCACCTCCTGCCTTACACCCACTTCCACCACTGCATTCATCTTGGAGTCCTGCAGGCCCAACAAGGCAGAGCCACAAGGGTGCAGCAAAGACTCTGCCACCTCAGCCCCAGGGACCTCAACTCCTGGGTCCTGGCCTCAGCCTCCACCAGGCTCCAGACTCTGCCATGGATTGGACATTCATAGTGGGCCAGACACACCATCAGTGCCTTGGGGCAAAGTCCATTTTCCACAGTGACCCTTCCATTCTGCAAATTTTGATCCTTTCCTTTCTAAATGAGGCTGAGGCATTGGAGACAAAACCCCACACATTGGCATTATTTTTCTTTTTCTTTCTTTTCCTTCTTCTTTTTCCTTGTCCTCATCATCGTCCTCCTCCTCCACCTCTTCCTCCTCCTCCTCCTCCTCCTCCTCCTTCTTCCTCTTTGTCTTTGTATTCATCTTTGTCTTCTTGGTTTCCTTGATGCTTTAAATACATATTTAGAGGTGTATTTTGCCAAAAAACTTTCCTCGTCTTTTCACACCCCCAGTTAACTGAAGTTTTTACAGATTTCTGCTGCAGTTCACACCCTATGTGTTTGAACACTCAGAATCCATTCTGCAGCTTAGTGGACTGATGGTAGCAAAGCAGAAAGTGAACTTGGGGATGTTACTGTGCATTCCAACACTCTGACTCATATCTTTTTACCTTAAAAATATGCACTTCAGTAGCAGCTGAGTCTGGCACAGACAAAATGAGTTTCCTGCATTTATATCAGACAATCTCATTTCCTCTCAAGCACATTGTATCAGGTTTCTTATGATGAAACTTGAAGAATTATTTCTAGTACATGAGAGGCTGCCACTGCTCCTGAAATCATGATGGAACATTTTGTAAACACATAGTCTGATCTACACACTGGGACAGAAGCTAAAAGAGTCAGAGATGGCTGGCATAGATACAAACACCTCAAAATTGTGAAGCAACAGCAGCAACAAGTAGGCACCAAGTTGCTGAGCTTTCACAATTGGGTGAAGAATCATGTGGTGGATTGTGCCCTGGGTTTAATGAGGCAGCTCAGTAAATCTAGGTTGCTGCCTGGATCCCCCTTCCTTCAGTGCAATACAAACAAAAAGTCATGTGCATGCATCATTTATTTGCAATTTTTCTATTGCAGTTACAAAACCTGTATTCATGAGAGTCCACATCTCTGGCATAGCAGACCCACCCATGGGCATTACCGCCATGTCTTGTAAAGGATCAGTTTATACAGAATGCAGAGCAATGCTCCCAGCATTGATTTTTCCAGACTTGTGCATTTTCAGTCATTTCTTGAAGGGAAGCTAAACAATTAATTTGAATAAACCAAGTGTGTCACTGTACTTCTGTGTGACAACCTTGCTGTGAGAACTGATGAAGGCAATGAGTAGGATCTGCTTGAGGTTTAGCTCCAGAGGGACACACTTTGCACAGCTGTGTCAGGCAGGAGTGCCCCTTGCCTGACTGGCTACCCAGGCATCCAAATGCCCTTTCTCAGTGCTGTCGCTGGCTTTGGGAGTCACTGGATTGCAGTGGCGATGCCCAGTGCACTGGTTGGCCCAGGGAAAACATTGATGTGCCATGAGTTTGTCATCCTTAGCCCTGCACATCTGTGGCCCTGGGGCCAGGGCGGAAAGGTTCCCCTAGCTGCAGTGAACAGGGTCATCCAGACAACTCTCCTGTGCATACTCTACGCGGAGGCTAGGGAGGGTCTCAGTTTCTTCCTGCTTCAAAGAGTACTGTGAATCAAATTCTTGAAAATTTGTGCAGCATTCTGTGTGAGAGAAAACTCTATTCTTAGTCCTAGGAGTTCTAGGGAAGGCTGTTTAGAGTTCTGATGGGAGCTGCAAGATAGGGCTATGCCCTGCCCCCCATGTCCTTCCCATTGTTGTTCAGCACCTGCCTTAAAATATGTCAGTGGATGGGGAAACAGCACATTTCAAGGATGTGTGCCTGCATAAATCAGGGTTAGGAGGCTCAGTGTTTTGTGTGCTTGTTGGCCCTGGTGATTTCCTTTGAGTTAGAAGAACTTGTCATTTCCCTCACAAAATGGACTCATGAGACCTCTTTAAAAATTGTAATAAAAACCGTCTATCTGACTATTGGTTATAAAGAAAGGTTTCCTGTTGTGATTTTTGCATTATTGTTGTTTTTCAAATGCAATGAATCAGCCCTTTGTAGTTCCCTTTGAATCACTGAAATCGTGGAAAACATTTTCCAACATGAAAAGATGAGTGCATACACAATGGTCTCTACATTTTCCCTGTAGTTTTGGCTGTCTGTGGTTTTCTCTTCTAATCAAACAGCAATAGCATCCAGTCTCCTCCAGGAATGTTTGGCCAAACGGAATCTGATGCACTGATATGAAAAACCCAGGGTAGTAAATCACAGTGAGAGAAAGGTCAGCAGTCGGTGGGGACTAGCAGGAGAGAACAGGGGTATGGATGGGTCCAACACTGAGCAGAAACCTGGAATTAGACAGATGTGAAGATTGTACCAATTGATAATGTGCTTACGTGTGACTCAACTGAACATGTGGAAACTAATGCAATCTTAACTTAAAATTAAATTATCTTAGAATTTAATGCTTCAAAGAACTATAGATTTAAGAGTAGAAATGAAAACTGAGAGAAATAGAAGAGGTAAAGGTAAGGAGAAACGAAGGGCCAGTACTTTGCAAGACTTGAGCCCTAAGTGGAGCTTAGGACACCTGCCATGGAGCCAGTGACAGACCTGCCCTGGAATTCCACCAGACCGGGTATCTGACCTTGATTTTCAGGTTGATCCCGGAGCTGGTGAGGTCATTGGAGGTGAGGCTGGCACAAGATCTGTGAGTAGACCTTGAGCTCAGTCCACTACCAGCCTTGCCTTAGAAAAATCCCCAACTGTCCTTGCTCCTTGCAGGCCCCAAAACCTCCCAGGGCCTGTCAGGGACAGCTCCGTGCACAAATTCACCCCTGGAAAGCTTTCTATTTTGCCTCGCCCCATTCACTTCTGCATGCCTCTGTGTTGCAGGAGGCCCGAAGTCTGTCTTTCTCCCTCTAAAGTGCCCTGTGTCCTCCTCAGAAACCAACAGACCCAGGCCAATTCCTTCTCACTGTATTTCTCATTTTCAGTGAGCACGGCTTGGCCCAACTTAATGAGATTTGGTTAGACTGGTTGTCACACCTTCTTCCATCCTTTTTTTAAAAATTAAACTATTTTTTATTTTTTTTTTCAATTAAGGGAAAACTAAAATAAAAAATATTGGGATATATTATAGTAACTATTTGTTTTCCTATTAACCTGATTTGCACCCCAGTATTGCTCTCCCCATCTTGTTCTGTCTGATTTTACTATATGCTATTTGTTTGATTTGCTTCTCAGGTCAGGAACAAGACCAGGCTTTGGACACTTTTCAACACAGTACTTGAAGTCCTAGTCCTAGAATTTAGTCAACAATAAGAACCCAAAAGTTTACCAAATCAGAAAGGAAGAATTAAGAGGTGCTTCTGTTTCCTGAGGATACATTTCATATAAGAAACTTAAAACTCCACTGAACAACTTTTAGAACAAATTGACAAATAACTTCAGTTTCAAGGTACAAAATCCATATGTCATAGTCAATTCATATCTATGTGCTTCAAACAAACTGCAGCCCCAAATTCAAGGAACACAATTCATTTCATAATTCATCAAAAAGAATTAATGCTTATGTGAAATTTAAACCAAACTCACCTGTTCTTGGAAAATTGTAGAAATTGAAGCAATGCGTGAAGTGGCACTAAGAGAAGAAAAGACAGATTGTGATGGTGAATGGGAAGAATTCATGTTGTTATAATGTACATGCTACCCAGAGCAACCAGGTGTTTAAATGCCATTCCTGTGAAAATATCAGTGCCATTTTTTTAGAAATAGAAAAAACAAAATGAAAATTCACAGGGAAGGACAAAAAGCCATCCTATAGCCATGGAAAAAACATTAAAGTTGGAGGCAACAAAATACATAGTTTTCTGGTATACAATAAAGTTGAAATAGTCAAAAGGTTCCTATACTGCAAGAACTGGAACACAGATTAAAAAGGCCAGCCCAGTAGTGAAAAACTCATACAGTCACCAGGAATTTTGTTTTGCTTCTCCTTTTTCCTTCCCTTCCATCCCCCCATCCCCTCTGCTTTCCTTCCCTTTCCTTTAGTTTTCTTTCTTTTTCTTTTTCAGTTTTTGGTCAAGTTTTTCATGTGTAGCTCTGGCCTAAGCTGAACTCAGAGTGTGTGGCAGGCTTCTCCCAGGAATCCTGCTGCCTCAGCCACCTGAGTGCAGACATTGCAGGCATTTTTAACATTACATGCTTAGCCAATGAGTTTTTAACAACACTATGATGAAACAAGGTCTGGTGGAGTGTCTTGTAATGCCAGCAGTCTGGAAGGCTGAGGCAACAACATCACAAATTTAAGGACAGCCTCAGCAATGCAGCCACATATCCAGAACCTGGATAAAAAAATGAAATTTAAATGGAAAGGTCATGGAGCTAAGTGCAAATCTCAGTATTCAATCCATAGAAACTGAATGCAAAACAAAAAAACTTGGAAAGTCCAACAGTAGAAAAATTATTTTACACTGTCCTGGCCTTCTGGAGGGCAGTGTGCCCCAAGTGGCATTAGCTTTCACATTTTTCTTGTGGTTTGACTTCAAACAATCATCAAAATCCATGAAGGATTAAAAAAAAAAAACAGAATGTGCTTCAAGGACACCAAGTCTCAGTTCCAGTGCAGAAAGCATTTGCAGTGATATTCGGAAGGGCACGATGAGCACAGTTACCAAGCAGAGAAACTACCAACAGTGATAATGGGATTTTCAATCCTACTCACTGTGAAAAAACTGCCAGTTAGGAAGTTGGTAGATGGCTTAACTAGATCCACTATTCCTGCAAAGTGTCTAAAGATCAAAGCCAAATATTTCATTCTATGAATGCACAAAATTCCTGCTGATTACCAACTCAAGATAATATCTGTAATCCTAACACTCTGGGAGAGGGAGGGAGATTGAATAAGGAAAGGTTTAAGCCTGGCCTGGGAAACTCACAAACTTAGTTAGATCATGCTTTAAAATTTGTAAAAAACATTAACAAATTTTACAAATGTATGAAAATATAAATCATTAAGAAATCATTGTGCACAATGCATTAGCCAATGTTATTCTCTCATTATTCTTCTGTATTTTATCCTTTTATAGACTTAACAATAGCATTTTTATGTGGTCCTTATTAATATGTACTTGAGTTACATTAAAATAAGACAAGAAAGTCTTTCAAAAAACAGTAAACCTTTGCTCAAACCCTACCTTCATATATAAAGTTAGTACAAAAATAAAAAAAAACATCAAATTCTCTTTATACTATGCTATCCAAATCCTAAGATTGTGTATTCAGTAGCATATATACATTTATCTCAGGAAAAAGGTCAAAAAAATTGAAAAAGTTCAACTTCTTGGCAGTAGATCACTGTGTACCTCATGGTAAACGTAATGCTCAGTGTGCTGACTAAAGTACATATGTAAGAAAAATTCATGAAGACTTGATTTGCAGATTCATAGATGATTTTGTGTCTTTTTACACCTTTTTAAATGTATTTTTATTTTGATTTATTTATTTATTTTTGAGACAGGATTTTGCTATGAAGTTTAGGCTTTCATTGAAATCACATTGTAGCCCAGGCTGACCTCAACTCACAGCAATCTTGCTACCTCAGCCTTGTAACTTCTGGCATTAGAGATGTTTACTACCACACCTGGCTCTCATTTATTTTTTAATTTTTTTCCAGTATTAAATTACCCATGATTATGTGATATGTAATAGTTTATCAGGTGAGTTATACAAAATGAAATCAGAAAGGACTTCTGGGAGAACATGGCGGACAGATAGCAGCAGGTACGGAGGCTCTCTGAAAGACCCAGCTTAGAATTCAGGAATGGTGAGGAGTAAAGAATCATAAGCAAGTAGTAAGGAGTTAAGCAAGGAGTAAAGAATCATAACCCAAGAATGAACTGGGCTGAGAGAAACCAATGGGAATGCAATCATGTTGCTATAACAGGAACAGAAAAGCCTCAGTGTGGAAGTTGGAGCCCGCACCAATGGAAGCCGCAATTTGGGTTTCCCGCTGTAGCTGCTGTGTCTACATTGGCTCGGCAGGAAGATAGACTCACCAAAGTTGAGAACGGGAATCGGTGAACGGAGTTGAAAGCAGGATGGTTGGGGAGCTGTGCATTGACCTGTGGTAAGTGAGAGAAACTGGGACTCTTTCACAGTCCAGGAGACTCCAACAGAGGACATTCTGGGACCAGGCAGACTTGTGAGAACAGGGTGCTGTAGTGACTTCAGTCACGTATCCCCCTCTCAAGCGGGATTGGTGAGCAGTGCCTAGCCTACGTGATGCTGCTGGCTGACACCCAGTAAGCTAGCACCACCCAGGTCCCAGTGCCTGAAGTTAGATTGATCTGGAGGGGCGGGCCCCACATAGGCTGCCTGGTCTGCAACTTCCTGGTGCACTGCGGTGGGCGGGAACACCTAGCCAGAGCAGTTCAATCAGACTGTGGCCGAAAGGGAAGGAAGCCAGACCTCCTATATACGCTTGCATATATAAGGAACAAAGAATATGGGAAGAGGCAGCAACAAGAAATGCTCCAATCCTGAGAAAGAGGCAATAGCAGACACAGCACCAATAGACATAAAGTGCTATCTCCAGAGCCTCATAGACGAGTTCAGGAATGAAGTTGTTAATGACCTGAAGCTAGACATAAGGAGAATAGTTAGAGAAATGCTAAGCACCACCCAAGAAAAAACAGATGGTGGAATGGAAGAACAGGAAAAGAGAGGAGAATTCTTTGATGGAGAAAATAGAGAAAGCATAGAATACGTGAAGCAGGTTGAAAGAGATTACCAGGAAACTAAAAACTCTATCAAAAATGGGCGTAACAGCTTGAAAGAAAGTAAGGACAGATTATCTGAACTGGAGGGAAGATTTGTTATATGGGAGCATGAAATGAAAAACTTCTTGAAAATAACAAAGAAACAAACAGCAATAATACAAAGACTTGAAGATGATAAGAGGGTCTATAACTTAAGAATTAAGAACATAAAAGAAGAAGTAGGGACACATACAAATGAACTACAAAAGCTACTCACATTAATAATCCAGGAGAATTTTCCTAATTTAGCAAAAGGTAAAGATATTCAGTTGTATGAAACATACAGGATCCCAGCCACCTATAACCCAAACAGAGTAACACCCAGGCATACAATAATTAAAATTCCAGAAATCCAATACAAGAACAGAATATTAAAAGCCATCAGAGACAAGAAACAGATCACTTACAAGGGAACACCCATCAGAATTACAGCAGACTTCTTGGCACAAACCATCAAATCATGAAGAGCATGGGGGGAAATACTTCAAGCTTTGAAAGATAATAATCTCCAGCCAAGATTGATATATCCTGCACAACTATCCCTGAAAATTTATGGAAAAACAAGGTGCTTCCAGGATAAAGAGGAACTAGTGGAATATGCAACCACCAATTCAACTCTACAGAGAATACTGCAGGATATTCTAAAAAAGAAAAAAATACGAAGAATCCAGAAATAGTGGCAGAGAGGCCACAATGAATGGAGCAGAAAACAAAATGAAGAAGACAAACTGACAACTAATGACAGAAAAAGAGCTCAACAGAAATGAGGCAGAGATGTTTGGATGATAGGAATAGCTATTTTGGAGAAAATTACATCCTAAGAGGTAATACTGATTTAGTATCATCTTGTTTTGAAGTCTCATCAAGGTTTTGTTTTTCTGTCTCCATTGGTCTAAACAGGTTGTATCTTATTGAAATTTATTATATATGATAGTATAAGCAAAAACTTTTATAGACAAGGAGATTATACAGAAACCATTGTTCATTTTCTGTTAGTTGATTCTAAATACCCTGTAATACTGTCATTCTCTTAAATGGTTTTACATTGTTTTGATATATTTGATGTTACAGTAAACGAAGTTATATTCAAAGATTTCAAGGAAAGAGACAATATGGTAACCACTTTTATGTCGGGATTATCTTGTGGTGAAACACTATTTTGCTTAAATGGTTATGTTTTGATCTGTGCTGTTTTGCTGTTATGCCCTCTTTTATCTCAATCTCCATTTTATTATTTACTTTTTTATTTTTATCCTTTTAACTAAGGGAAAAATAAATAACAAATAGCAGGATATATTATAGTAAGTCACTTTGATTTCCTTTGTCTTGATTTAAAGCCCTGTACTGCTCTCACCATCTTGTTTTGACTGATGTCCCTCTATTCTCTTTTACTTGATAGTACCAGGTTCAAAAGTTTAGGCAACAGCTGTGAAGATAGTGGGATTCATTATGACGCCCATTCTGGTTGACTATTATCTACTTTTGAAGACCTATAATGTCTCCAATGTTTTGGTTTTGTTGGCTTTTTCTTTACTGATTTGTTCAATTTTATTATAACTGATGATATAGGCAATTCTATTAGAGATAGTGGGAGGCGTCATGGTAACCATTGTTGATCACCTTGCATTATGCTTTTATATTATCTATTATGTCCACCCTTTTGATTTGACTGACTCTGTTCTGTTATGTCTCATTTGGTTCTACTCTCTTCTAAAAAAGTAATAAGAATTGTGGGAGCAACAAAACCAAAAATGTGTAATTGTCATTGTACAAAAGAGAGGAAAAGAAAGTGCTCTAAATGATATAACTGTATGTATATTTAAGTGTATAAGATAGATAATGATATTACTGAGTTTTGTTGGATCACTGAACAGAACTATTTGCAGTCTCATGGTTGGAATGTCCACTTCATAAGCTTTAATTTTGTAACTTAAACAATTATTTCTAAGATGACAATATGTAATCCATTAACTAGTGATTTCCTACTGTTCATTTTTTTCTGTAAACCTGTATAACTTGTAACCTTTCTCTGCTTTTTTTCTTTTTCTCCTTAAATAACATTAAAAAAAAAAGAAATTAGAAAGCACTAACAATGCACTGAAGGAGACTCAAAATCCTCACCAACACTAAAAGTAGGGAGCCAAGTGACAGGCATTGCTGTATCCCTGCCTCTCTCTCCTATGGGCACTGCATCTGCCTACATTAACCATAATCCTCTCCAGCTTACATCACTTATCCGGATGTGATGGTGACCCTGTTGTATTCATCTCTTTAACCTCTTCCTGTCCCAGCTCCCGCCCTTAGCCTATAAAAGGTGTGATCATTTCCTGAATAAACCGGAGGCTTGATTGGATCATCTCGACTTGCCTCTATCTCTCTTTGTCTCTGCCATGTCTTTTATTTAATCCCCTTTCCCCCTCCAGGAGTTCTGGATAGATTGATCTGCAGGCCGGATCAACTAAACATAGTGAAACACAATAAAACATAACATAACATAACATAACATAACATAACATAACATAACATAACATAACGTAGCATAACGTAATGTAAGGTAATGTAACATAACATAACATATTATAGCATAAAAAACACAACAAAACAAAGCAAAACAAAATAAGAAAACAGAGTGGGAGATTTCATTCAGCAGTATAAGTGCCCACTTGGCAAACCTGAGGTCATAAGTTCAATCCTCAGTACCAAAAGAAAACAACCACCTAACTCTGATTTTTAAAAAAATGCTTCCAAGTGTACCTTAACAGTTTGTAAGCTAATCATACACAAGAAATATAATCTGGCAATTTCACATCTAAGTACTTTTTCTTTGAAATAGAAGTCTATGTCTACTCAAGACCATGTATAAAAATGGCTGTGGTAGCTGGCTTTACAGGACCAACCCACAAACAGAACAAATGGGATCAGTAGATGGGTGACAGATGCATGAACAAGTTGCACTTGGTGGGTTCAGCCCCATGAGAGTGTGTGGTTGCTACACTAGCAATAAGCAGCTGTATGTGGAGAGCCCAGCACAGAGACGCTGCTTGAAGGAGACCAACCAAGAGCATTGAGAGTGAACAGGCTCAGCACCATCACCTCTAGGAAAGGCAAATTACCCAACAGGGACACAAAGCCCATGGTCTGTTTGGGATGGGAGAACAGGAAGTGAAATCAGTGACTAGGAGACAAATTCCCCAGGAGGGATGCCCATGTGTCCTCATCAGCACGGGGTGATGATGTCCATGGCCTTGCAAACCCTGCCCTTGCCCTCACCACCTGCTGTCCCTCCTCAAAGGAGGTCAGAGAATGGAGCACTACAGTGTGTGGTTGAGGTAAACATGAGTAAAACTTGCTATGAATTCTCCTTTCCTGGACACATGGGTGTTATAACATGAAACATTTCATATCCTTTAAAGAAAATTATTTTGGGCATTATGGGAACATCACCATGCTCCTTAATGATAATGAAATTAAACTAACATAAATCCAGAAAAGACAGACAAAATAAAATTTGAGAAATCTCTAAATGAAGAAACTGCATCTCATCCTCAAGGGAAAGGATTGTTCGATGGAAAAGTCTAAAAACACACACATTTTGCTAGTTTTTTAACTGACTGTTTCTAAGGAGGACACAGATTAGCTCACAAAAAAAACAAAGGAGGCGTCGGAGTGGGAGCCTCAACTGTGGACCCCAGCACATAACCTCACTTCCTTGGTGACAAGTCCAAACAGAACTCTGAAGGCTCTGGACACCAGGCATTGTGGTCTGGTGATAGTTGGCCTTCATAGATGGCTGGCTCAAGGGAGTGAACGAGGAACATGCTACGCTGCTTTCCCAGGGCTAGTGGCCCCAGCATCAGGACCCTGTGTCAGGGAACCACGTGGGAACAAATGGAGAGGATGGTTCACTTGGTCCAGATGCTTCAGGAAGCTCAACTGGAAACACCCAGCTGTGACCTGCTCAGGCCAGGACTCATTGGCACATTGAGGCACCCAGAGGCACCCAGAGACAAGAGGAAGCCCAGAACACATATCCTTAGGCCCAACCACCAGCCACTCAGAGACACTGAGTCCAGGACTAGTTCAGATACAGGCAAGTTAAGTTCTCACCTGAGAAGCCCCATGAGACTTGACCACCTGTGTATTCAACTCCTGGCCATGTGCAACCACCTGAGTCTAAGCTTACAGCACTGAACTGTTGGGTGCTGAGTGGATCCAGAGTGCAGGGTCACCGAGGATGAAATGAGGACTCCATGGCAAGGGATTAGCTGTGGCCTTGGCCCCATGAAGCCCTGATAAGGAGGCTGTCCTGATTCCCAGGGATGACCTTCCACCCCCCTCACTGACACATACATGGGGAAAACTGTTCTGTTCTTTGGAAAGGAGATTGGAGAGTCACTCTATTGTTTTCAAGGTATGCTCAGAGCAGGAATTCTTAGGGATGGCAAAGTGTCCATGGCCCACAGGTATCACTAGAAAGTGGGTGGCTGTCATCAAGCCAAAATACACATGAAGATACCCTGTGTGAAGACACTTTTCTGAGTATTGTCCATGATCTTGTAAGCAGAACAGGTGCAACCACTGCCCTTTTGAGTTTTGATGTTCTGTGGAGGCCACAGAGTCAGCATTGGCAGCAGAACAGATATTGTTCACCTCAAGGAAGTCTTTCTGTGTCCAAGGCCTCCCTTAGAAGTGGTTACAGACCATGTAGGAGGAATTCTACAGAGACCAAGAGAACTGGAAAGCAGATCTTTGCCTGACCTAGACACTGCAGAAAGGCGGGATAGACATTGATGACTCCTCACTTCTCAGATATTCATAGAGCAACAGCCCTGAGCCCTTGAGTGCAAACACATGGCAGATATCAGTCTTTGCCTTTGTTGAGCTGACCTGCAGTGGGGAAGGGCAGGGAGAAACTCTGTCATGCTTCCCTAAAGAAGGGAGTGGTGTCATACCACGAAGCAAGGACTGCCTCCAACGGAGCATTCTGTCAGCCTCTCAGGGATCCCTAGGCCCACACTGCCACACTGTAGTTGGGAGTTGGTGGGAGTGGACATTGAACTTGCTGGGTTAGAGACCCATGTGGCTCTCCCTAAGGTAACCTGTGTAGGTAGTTTTAGAAGAGAGGCCAGACCTCTCACTTTACTACCTCCCTGTTTGCTCCAGGTCTGCATCTCCTGTCCTTGACTCCTCACTGGAGCTGAACTCCAAGGTGGATCCCCAGGCCAAGCTTCTCATGGACCAGCTGGAGCCTCCTAAGCCCCTGGCACCTAAGTCATAGGGTAAGGAGCCCTGGGATGTGGGTTGTGGCCTTGAGAGGAGGAATGTGCTAGGGAGCTAAGCAATGTACCCACATGATGGGAGACACAGGAACATGATCATCTCAGCCGTCAGTGTGGGGATGCAGTCTGGGAGGCTTTAATTGGGCTGTGTTCATGCACACAGCTGCCTCTGACAGGCAGTGGGAAGGTTTGGTCCTGAGAAGTCCCGGGAAAGTCAGTGATGTTTCCTTCTCCTGCAACTACAGAGGCAATTCCAGGACATGCTGAATTTGCACCCACAGAGATTGTGCCAGCTCCACCTGCAGCTCCCTCACCAGCTCTGGCCCCACAGCAAGAGCAGGCACATGTTTTCCTTTCTCCACCAGCTGCAGAGCTGGATCTCCTGGTGACTCCCCAGCAGGAGTCATCTCTTGACCTCTACCTGCAGGCAGCTCTTGATCCACACTTGCCATTCCCCTCTCTTCCAGATTTACTTATTATTCTATTCTGGGCTGCCAGTGATAGAATCATTGTAAAGGCAATTTAAGGGTTTATTCTTGTTTCAGTTGATGAGTTTGGTATGATTTAGTGCATTCTCCAAACTGTGAAACCTTCACCAGTGCCTTCTTCAAGAATATTTTCATAAACTCAGTACCCAAATATATTTTCTTTTATTTTCCTTCCTACTAGATCCTGGTCACCACTTATCCTATGTCCTTGTAATGTACCTTTCCTACCTTTTCCACATCCTGCAGTTATGTTTCTCCTCTGCCTTACCCTGCTGTAAGTAACTGTTTAATCTTGCCTTGTCTGAGAAGGGAAAATCCAGACAGACTGCATCAATTTCTCATTCACATATTCATGCACTTTTGGCAGTGCATAGAAAAAGAATTCAGGAATGTTTTGTAATTCTTAGGATTCTTTGTTTTCTTAATTATGTTCCTGGCTTTATAGACATGTACACTTCAAAACTGCTCCAGGTTTAATTACATGTAGGTTATTTCATGACTATTTCATATGAAAGAGACTAACACACTTTCTTTGGTTACAGAGCAGCACCATGGGAGTGTCACACCCATGTTTATACTTTAGATATTTCCAATGATAAATTATTAATATAGAAAGTGCAGTGTCACCAGCAACGTGTCCATTGAATTCCCCTGTGGTTTATTTCCATGCAATGTCATGAATATGGCTGCCTTTGTCATCTTCTGTGGACAGAGTAAATTTGCATAAAGTCTGGCTCAGCATGTCTCCACCTATAAGTTTCAGTTCTTACCCAGTAGTCCAGTCAAAGAACCAGACACCTGAACACAGCCCAATTAAGAATAATGAGGCTTTGTGTACATAAGAAAAGAAATATAATGGTCAGGGAGGCAAACAAGCTGGAGAAATTAGCACTGGGAAACAGCAGTGGCATCAGGTCCCAGGTAGTAAAAACCAGCCCAGAACTGGAATCCACCAGGCTCCTGGCCAGGCTGGGGTAGATGGTGGGGACCCAAGAGCTCTCCATGACTTCTCAGGAGCTGGGGTGCAGTCTTCAATCACAGATCTGCTGTGTCATGGTGTAAATCCCTGCAGCCTTCACAGAGGCCAGCTGATTGGTTGCTCCATGCTATAAATGCTCCAGGCTGAAGTTATTCCCCCAAGTCCTGACTGCACAGTGCTGCCACTGGGGGTTGGCAGCAGGAAAGGTTAGGTCACTGATTCAGCAGCCACTGGGTTTCCCACAAAGAAATAGCTGAGCATGTGGGTGCCCCAGTGTGAACTAAGGTGTAGCTCCTGAATTTGATGGATGATAGAAAGTTTTCCCATGGTCTTTGAACCAAGGGGCCTAAAAAGTGTCACAGGCTTGGGGCAAGGCCTCAGTGACAGTGAGTGGTGAGTTCTAAGTCCAGGATTTGCCCTGCCCAATGGACTGCATGTGACAATGGCAATGTGAGGTAACCTGAAGATGATGGCCTTAGTAGGGATGGTATCAAATTACAGGCAGGTGTGGATGGGGATAGTGCCCAGGTGAAGAGAACCCCATGTGACCCGCTAGTGCCTCACCCCTGAGCATGCTAGAAACTCCACAGTAAAGGACTCCGTGTGTTATTCCACTCCTGATGGAAATTTTAGAACCAGTGCCCATAGAGGGACAATGCTAGTTCCAAGGCCCAGGACATGGGCAGAGTGAAGAGGATGGGGGAGAAGTCCAAAGGAGAAAACCCTCTGAGCACAGGAAGCAGCCCACTACCAAAGGCATTAGAAAAGCAGCCCCCAAGCTCCTGGGACCTGAGCCTAAACATGTGGGACTGATTTCAAGTGGCATCCCAAGGTATACACACATTTGCACACACACACACACACACACACACACACACACACACACACACACACAAACACACAGTGATGCCCTTGGCACCCACTGGGTTGCTCAGAGGAAAACTGATCTGATTCATTCAATCTACATGCCTCAAATTTTTACCTCATTCCTGGGCTGAACTAGGCTGGCACCAACACAGAACAGGGCAATATGTCACTAGCCATCCAGAAGCTGGAAGGCTGGAGGAGAGGGACAAATCACTGCAGAATGTAGTGGAAGAGAAGACCCAGCACTATATCCCAATAAAACAAGGGCAGAGAGAGGTCAAGGTCACTACATGGGGGCATCTGAATAGCCTTGACCAATAACTGAAAAAGAAAAAGAAAGAAAACTAAAGGAAAGGGAAATGAAGGAAAGCGGTGGAGGGGGCAGGGAGGGAAGGAAAAAGGAGAAAAAAAAAAACCAAAATTCCTGGTGACTGTATGAGTTTTTCTCCACTGGGCTGGCTTTTAAATCTGTGTTCCAGTTCTTGCAGTATAGGACCCTTTTGACTGTTGTCACTTTATTATATACCAGAAAAATATGTTTTTGTTGCCTCTAACTTTAATGTTTTTTCATGGCTATAGGATGACTCTTTTTCCTTCCCTGTGCATTTTCATTTTGTTTTTTCTATCAGTGCCAAAATGGAACTGATATTTTGACAGGAATGGCATTTAAACACCTGGTTGCTCTGGGTCACATGTACATTATAACAACATGTAATCTTCCCATCCACCATCACAGTCTGTCTTTTCTTCTCTTAGTGCCACTTCACTCATTGCTTCAATTTCTACAATTTTCCAAGAACAGGTGAGTTTGGTTTAAATTTTACATGAGTATTAATTCTTTTGGATGAATTATGAAATGAATTGTGCTCCTTGTAAATGAGGCTGCAGTTTGTTTGAAGCACATAGATATGAATTGATTATGACATATGGATATTGTACTTTGAAACTGAAGTTATTTGTCCATTTGTTATAAAAGTTTTTCAGCTGAGTTTTAAGTTTCTTATATGAAATGTTGTGTCCTCAGGAAACAGAGATACCTATTAAGTCTTCCTTTCTGATTTGGTAAACTTTTGGGTTCCTATTGTTGACTAAATTCTAGGACCAGGACTTGAAGTAGTGTGTTGAAAGAGTTCAAAGCCTGGTCTTGTTCCTGACCTGAGAAGCAAATCTTGCAGCTTGTCCGCCTCTGAGCATGATTCAGTGATGGGTTTGTCATGTCTGTACTTTGCTGTGCTGAGATTCATCCCTCCTGCACATGGTGTGTGAATGTTTTTTATCATGAAAGGATGGTGAACTTTTGAATCTCTCAAAGTGATTTTTCCATATTTCTGGGGAGTTAGCTGTGCCTCATGCTGTGAATGTGGCAAGTGACACTGAATGATTTGTGCAAGTGGAACCATTCTAGCACCACTGAGGGTGAACCCAGTGTTCATTGTGGTATTTAAAATTTTCTTTTTTTTTTTAATTTTTATTTAAGGAGAAAAGAAAAGAAAGAAAAAAAAACAGTGAAGGGGTACAAGTTATACAGATTTACAGAATAAAAAAATGCGCAGTAGGAAATCACTAGTTAATGGATTACATATTGCCATCTTAGAAATAATTGTTCAAGTCACAAAATTAAAGCTTGTAGAGTGGACATTCCAACAATGATACTGCAAACAGTTCTGTTCAATGATCCAATAAAACTCTGTGATATCATTTTCTATCTTATACATTTAAATATACATGCAGTTATATAGTTTAGAGCACTTTCTTTTCCTCTCTTTTGTACAGTGACTATTACACATTTTGGGTTTCATTGCTCCCATGGTTCTTATTGCTTTTTTGGAAGAGAGTAAAACCAAATGTGACATAAAAGAACAGAATCGGTCAAGTCAAAAGGGTGGACATAATAGATAATATAAAAACATAATACAAGGTGATCAACAATGGTTACCATAATGCTTCCCGCTATTTCTAATAGAATTGCCTATATCATTAGTTGTAATACAATTGAACAAAACCGTAAAGAATAAAACTGACAAAACCAAAACATTGGAGATATTGTAGGTCTTCAAAAGTAGATAAAAGTCAACAAGAATGGGCGTTATAATGAATCTCATTATCTTCTCAGCTGATGCCTAAACTTTCGAACCTGATACTATCCAGCAAAACAGAATAGAGGAACCTCAGTCAAAAACAAGATGGTGAGAGTAATACAGGGCTTCAAATCGAGATAATAGAAAGTCAAAGTGGGTTACTATATTATATCCTGCTATATTTTCCCTTTAATTAAATGGATAAAAATAAAAAAGTAAATAATGGAGTGGAGATTGAGAAAAAAGAGGGCATAACAGCGAAACAGGGCAGATCAAAACATAACCATTTAAGCAGAATAGTGTTTCACCACCAGATAATCCTGACCCAAAAATAGTTACCATATTGACTCCCTCCCTGAAGTCCTTGAGTACAACTTCATATACTGTAGCATTAAGTATATCAAAACAATGTAAATCCATTTAAGAGAATGACAGCATTATAGAGTATTTAGAATCGACTAACAGAAAATGAACAATGGTCTCTGTATAATCTACTTGTCTTTAAAAGGTTTTTTCTTATACTATTGTACATAACAAAATCCAATAAGATACAACCTGTTTAGACCATTGGAGACAAAAGAACAAAAGCTAGATGAGACTTCAAAACAAGATGGTACTAGATCAGCATTACCTATTAAGATGTCATTTTCTCCAAAAAAAGCTGTTCCTATCATCCAATCTTAAGACAAGAAGATGATAAGAGGAGCCATAACTTAAGGATTAAGAACATAAAAGAAGAAGTAGGGACACAAACAAGTGAACTACAAAAGCTACTCACAGAAATAATCCAGGAGAATTTTCCTAATTTAGCAAAAGGTAAAGATACTCAAATGTATGAGGCATACAGGACCCCAGCTACCTACAACCCTAACAGAGAAACACCCAGGCATATAATAATAAAAATTCCAGAAATTCAATACAAGAACAGAATATTAAAAGCTGTAAGAGACAAGAAACAGATCACTTACAAGGGAATACCCATCAGAATTACAGCAGATTTCTCTTCACAAACCATCAAATCACGAAGAGCATGGGGAGAAATAATTCAAGCTTTGAAAGATAATAATCTCCAGCCAAGATTGAGATATCCTGCACAACTGTCCCTGGAAATTGATGGAAAAACGAGGTGCTTCCAGGATAAAGAGGAACTGGGGGAATTTGCAACCACCAATTCAACCCTACAAAAAGTATTGCAGGATATTCTAAAAAAAGAAAAATACAAAGAACCCAGAAATAGGGGCGGGGAGGCCACAACGAATGAAGCAGAGAACAAAATGAAGAAGACAAACTGACAGCTACTGACAGAAAAAGAGCTCAACAGGTATTTAAAATTTTCATGTGCAGGTGAATTTAGCTGATGAGCATTTAGTTGAATATTTTTGGGTATGTTGATTAAGAATATTGGCCATTAGAGCATTACCATTTTTAATGCATTATGGTCTGGCTTCATTATCAGGGTGACTTCGTCATCTAAAAGGAATTTGTGGTGGTTCCCTTCAATTGAAAGACATGAAAAATGATTAGTATTTATTCTTTTTCAAAATTTTATTTTGAAGATAGTAAAATACAACAGAGCAAACAGAACAAGCAAATTGAGACAATGCACTGAAATTGGTACGGAACTTCACACCAAGGGACCATGATAACAGTAATAGGTACCATAGTATATCTCATTATCTTCACAGTTGGTTTCCATTCAATTAGTTATAGTGAAATCCAAACAAACACAGAACATTTTAAAACCAGTTAAAAGATACCAGTTAAAAGATAATATTGAATAGAGCAAAACAATTAAACACAGCAAAAGATTAAAGACATTTGTTTTCAAACACAAGATAGAAGAAAATCCCCCATATTTTCTATATTGCACACAGTCTCTTCCCAAGAGATGCTCAGAATTCTGCCTCCCCTTGCTGACCAAGGGTAGGTAAGTGAGAAGTATGGCTCTCAGTCCAAGCACCAGTATGCTCACCGGAGATGCTGACTGGTTCTCCTCCTGGCTTGCATCAGGGGTGCTTGCCAGGAAGGCAGGAGAATTGTTTTCTTGTTCAGCTGCCTAAGTCCCAACATGGCCAGATCCAGTATTTATTCTTTACTATACACTTCATACAAGTCAGCAGGGCATTTATCATATCCTGGCATTTGTTGTTGTTATTAAGCAGTTATGATTGTTGACTCATTGACTATGTTTGTTAATGCTATGTCAAATGGTGTGTTTTCTTCTGAGGGTGTGGGTCAGGGACACCATAGGAGATCATGTCTGGATTAAGGATCACATCACATTTTACTTAGGGATGTAGCACTTTACTTTTGTATCTTCAAACTACCCCTACAGTATATATTTTTGTGAGTAACCTGTTAAGTTATTTAGTCTTTTAAAGCACATTGTTGCAGGGTGCAGTTACTCCTGGAGGACACTGGGGCAAGCTAGGGCCAGGTCTCTTATTTCAAGCTTTGTACCATTAGCTGCCTGCAGGGTCCTCACCTCCTGATCTGCTTCCTGTAAACACCTGTCCTGCTCCACAGCTGTGGTGAATCCACCTGTGGCAGTTGAGATCTCACCTGGGTGGAAGACATTCACTCAAAGTAGGCTCTGAAACATGCTGATATTCTTGTACAGAGTTCCCCTGAGTGAGACATGGGGACTCCAGACTGCAGGGAGGAACTTGGACAGCAGGGCTACAACAGCCCTCTCTTATCCAGCATGCAGTGTATGCTGTTTGCTGAGAAGCTGACTGATGGATAAGGAGTCCTGGACCTGAGACTTTCTTGCCCATGGTACACTACTAGGTGCCTTGGTGTCCTCCACATCTGCATGGTCCATCTTCCCCCTACTTCAGATTTCCACAGAGATCTGAGCATCCCCGGGCTTGCCCTTCCAGGCTCCAACTCTATGGTGAGTTTTAGTGTGAATTTCATGATCAGGAAATTCAATTTATATACATTTAACCTGGAAATTCCACTTCTATGGCCTCGTTATAAAAAATGAGATTGAGAGACACCCGTGATCTCTTCTTATTCAGTTATGAGTGTGGATAGTTAGAAACCATGAATGTACCACAGCAGAGCTGCTGAGTCAATTATACAATTATAGTCGCAGAAAATGCTGAAAGAAGGCCATGTCCTAGGCCATGTCCTGGATCCTAACTGAGATAATAGGAGAGCTCAATGCCTGGCCCTCTCTCCACCTAGGAATGAAGAGACCCAGGCCTGAATAGCAGGCGAGGACAGAAGAGAGAGGCTCCAGGAATGCAGAGCACTGAACCCGGGGAGAAGCCTTTTTGGTATTTTTTCCATTTTTCCATTCCATTGCATTATTTGTAGTGTTCTATTCAATATTCACTTTATTCAAATCAGTTAATATTTAATTGTGGCTAATT
Source organism: Cavia porcellus (assembly GCF_034190915.1). Taxonomy (NCBI): domain Eukaryota; kingdom Metazoa; phylum Chordata; class Mammalia; order Rodentia; family Caviidae; genus Cavia; species Cavia porcellus. The sequence continues at coordinate 29,487,617 of NW_026947517.1, read as the reverse complement.
TCTTGAATAGGTATGTGAAAATGGATGAGTTAATTTCATTATATATACTGAAAGTTATGCACAATACAGACACTTCAAATATCACTGTAAATATAAAATAAGGAGGCTTGGTATTCAGCAAGCCAACACATCGCTCATGACTAACTTCTAAAAATTCCAACACATAAAGCCATGAGCATCCTGCTGTGGTGGGTGTCCCTGCCCTTCCTACCATAAAAGCCACCATGCTGACCTGTGCCTGCTACTGCCATAGGACAACAAGAGATTTACTTCAGTGTCTATTTTTCCAGCAAGAAAGTACTGAATCTTCCTGCTTTCAGGCATCGCAGGGAATGTGCAGCTTGCCCAGGAGCCTAGCACTGCCTGCCTTACACCCTTTTCCCCCACCTCATCCATGCTTCAGCCCTGTAGGCAAGGGAAGGCAGAGCAGCCAGGATGCAGCAAAAACTCTGATTCCTCAGCCCCAGGGCCTCAGTTCCTGGGTCCTGGTCTCAGCCTCCACCAGCATTCAGGTGCTATCCTGAACTCCTCTGGCTTAGTGGGCAGGGCACCCACTCTGCACCTCTGGGGATGAAGACCACGAAGACCACTGTCTTCAGTGACCCTTCTACTCTGGAAATTTTGCTCCTATCTTTGAGACTGAGGCAGTGGCATTGGAACAAAACACAATATTATCATTACATTTCTCTTTGTTGTTATTTTTTCTGGCTTCTTTGTTTATTTAAGCATATATTTAGAACTGCATTTTGCCAAAAAACATTTCCTTGTCTTTTCACTCCCCAGTTAACAGAAGTTTTTACACATTTCTACTGTAGTTCAAACCCTATGTGCTTGAATGCTGAGAATACACTCTCAAGCTTGGTAGAATGAGGGAAGCAAAGCAGAAACTGAACTTGGGGACACTGCTGTGCCTTCCAGCATTTTGTACAGCAATCCCTGTCTCATGCCTGTTTACCCATAACATATGGGCTTCAATATCAACTGAATCTGTCACTGACAAATGAGTTTCCTACATTTACTTCAAACAATCTCATTTCCCCTCAACTTGCTAAGCACATGGTCTAAGGATTCTTAAACCCAACCTTCAAAAATAATTTCCAGTAAACAAGAGACTGCTACTCATCCTGAAATCATGGTGGGGTTTTATGTAAAGACATAGTCTGATCCACACCAAGGCAATCATGAGCTAAGCGGGCAGGGATGGCTTGTGCAGATAGAAACACCTTGAAATTGTCAACCAGCAGTAGCATCAAGCAGGGAGCAGCACTGCTGAACCCTCACATTTGGGTGATGGAATCATCTGGTGGGTTTTGCCTTGAGTTTACTGAGGTGGCTCAGTAAATCTAGATTGCTGTTATGCAGTTCCAAAGGGAAGTCATGTCCATGTAGCATTTATTTGGAGATATACTTTTGCAATTGTGTAACCTGCATGCATGAGGTTTCACAACTCTGCCATTGCAGACTCTCCCACAGGCATTATTTACATGACTTGTAAAGGGCCAATTTATTTACACAACATGCAGAAAGCTGTTCTCAGCCTTGTTTTACTCAGACTTGTGCATTTTCAATCATTTCTTCAAAAGGAAGCTAAATGATTTAGTTTGAGCAAACTTCAATTGTGTTGCCGTGCTTCTGTGTGATGTCCTTGCTGACAGACCTGAGAAAGAAGTGAGGTGGACCTGCTGGGGGTTCAGCTCCAGAGGGATACTCTGCTCAGCTGTGTCAGTCAGGGCTGCCCTTCACCTGCCTGGCCACTTTGGCATCCAAATGCCCTTGCTCGGTGTTTTCCCTGGTGTTGTGAAGCACTGCTTTGCTGTGTAGACTCCCAGCGCACTGGTTAGCCCAAGAAAAACCTTGCTGTGCTATGAGTTTTTCACCCCTAGACCTGCACCTCAATGGCCTTGGCCAGAGTTCCCTCCAACAGTCATGCACGGCATCCTCCAAACAGCTCTCCTGTGCATGCTCTACATGAAGGCTAGGGATGGTGCCAGTTCCTTCCTGCTTCAAACAGTACTGTGAATCAAACTCTTGAAAAGAAATCTTGAAAATTTGTGTAGCATTCTGTGTTGGAGAAACCTCTCTTTTTAGTCCTCTGAGATCTAAGGATGGCTCTGTATATAGCTGTGATGGGAGCTACAGGACAGGACTCTGCGCTGTCCCCAATGTTCTCTCCAGTGCTGTTCAGCTCCTGCCTTAAAAATGTGTCATTGGATGGTGACACAGCACTTCTCAGTGATTTGTGCCTGGGTGAATCAACTTTGGGAGGCTGAATGTTTTCTGCACCTGTTGGCCACAAGTGGTGATTTCCTTTTTAATTACAAGACTTTCTCACTTCTCTCACATGGACTGGTGAGATCTCTTTTACTCTGATAATTCAAACCCCGGGAAGGTGAAACACTTTCATCAGCAATCACAGCACTAAACATTGAACCAATCACAGATGCTAGGTTTAGCTGCTTCTGTGACTTCATGAGGCTTTGGTGGGGACACCCAGATACAAACCATAACACCTTCGAAAGTAAATCATCTGAAGATGCCCATGCTTTGGACTAGAAGATACTTCCTTGCCTTAGTCCAGGGTTTATCTTATTTTATTAATTCATTTTTAAGACTCTCACTGTGTAGTTCAGGCTGGCCTTCAATTCACTATGTTAATTAGGCTGACCTAGAGCTTGCAACAATCCTCCTGCCTCAGCTTCCTAAGTGCCAGGATTACACGCATGTACCGTCACACCCAGCTATTGATAGTTAAGCAGTATTTATTGATTTACTTGAAGCTACTCAATTTAGTTACCTTTGTTATACTTAACTATACAAAAATGCTAATAAATGTAATAAAATTCCAGCCCAATGTAAACAACTTAGCAACTTAGCAATGCTCTGTCTGGGAATAAATTATGATAAAATGACCAAGGCACTGGATTCAATCTTCAGCACAGCAAAAAATAAATAAATATATAAATAAACAAACTTTGTATAAAATAATCTATAAATAAACAAAACTGCTTAGAAATAAATCTATAGATAAACAAAATTGCTTGTTAGTAAATCTATAAGTAAATAAATCTTTTGTGGATAGCTCAGATGAGAAGTGTTTTAAAACCAATTTTATTTCATTATAATTGACATACAATGAACTTACAGGTTTAAAATACAAAATTGGATGAAAATTGACATGGGCCAGGGATATAGCTCAGTGGCAAATTGCTCCCTGGCAAGCACAGGGTCCTGAATTTAGTTCCTGGTACCAAAAACTAAAACTAAAAACAAACAAAAATCCTCTAGGAGTCTTGTCATACATGAGCCCCTTGAAAATCGTCACCAAAGCAGTGATGTATACATCACCTTCACATTTTCCTTATGGATGCTTATAATTGCTTCCTTCCATCCTAAGCAATGTGTCTGCTTTTTGTCTCTGGGAAACACTTTGCATTTTCTAGAGGTGACAGGTCTGTAACCACACAGGATGCAGAAGGTTTTTGTTTTTGTTTTGGGTAGAGCTGGTAGGGTTTATTCAATCCTCATAACCATGTTAGGTTTCCCAAGTGCTGCTCCTTGTCAGTGGCTGAGCCATCACACCCCACTATGTGGATGAACCACAGATCCTCATGTGTCCATCAGCTGAGGCCCTGTATGGTGTTTCCAGTTTTGATTTCAAAAATAAAGTTGCTGTAGTCATTCTTGTGTTTGTATAGCTGTAGCACTGACTTAAAAGGGGAAGATACTCAGTGTGAAGTTGAATATTTCAGGTCTTGCATGTTTAACTTAGAAATTGTTTAACTGTCTTTCAAGTAGTTTTTCAAAGCAGAGTAAAGATTTCTGGCTCTTCCTGTGAGTATTTTTGAAACCTGTTCTTTTTAAAACTCTTGTTCATTTATTTTTCAGTCTTTTTCAGTTCATTTTATAAAATGTACCTAAGGAAAGTTTATTTCTGTTACATAAAATTCAGCATTTTTTTACTTTGGATAGAATTTTAAAGGTGGAAAAAACCCAAAATACTATACATGTATATGCATATGTAAATCGTCTATAATTTTGACATCACAAAACTTCTGCTATGTTATGATTGACTTCTTTGTCAACTTTATGGGCTTGTGAGCTGTCCAAGGGATTAGTAAAGCATACTTCTGTGCTCATCTTTAGGGGTCATGGAGGAATGATGCTAGGTACTCCATCTGGTCTCTGGCTTCTTCCTCCCTGGTGCTGTCCCTCTACTCTGCTTCCTGGCCACCATGGACTGCTTAGACCACTATACAAGAATGTAAATATGAGATAACAAACTGTAAGAATTATACAACAAAAACAGTGGTTCTCTGCTCTGCTCCACACTGACTACCACTGTTGCTGATATCTTGAACATGTACATTCTCTGACCTTGGTACCTCATCCCAGAAAATCTTTCTTGGGTTCCCAAAGCTGGCCAACATGTGTTCACACAGTGCCCATGAACAGTGCATGTAACCTTCAGCCAATTGTTCTGCATCTCCAAGGTGTACATGGCCCTTTTGTGTTCTCCCCATGACTCTGCAGATGGCCATTCTAATCTTACTTTGTAAATACTTTATGTGTGACACATACACAGGAACACACACACACACACACACACACACACACACACACACACACAATTAAAGCTGACTCTCTAGTGAACCCTGATACAAACTGCCTCTAGCTACCTGTGCAACCTCCCATGAACAACTTCATGCCTCACTCATGTGAAAAATCCAAAGCAGAACTGTAGGAATGCGGTGCAAAGTATGGGTTAATTAACAGAGGTGTTAATATGAGGCCCACTGGGTTTAAATTTTGTCCACTCCTTTGTAATTGGAAAAGGTATTAAATGTTGGTGTTTTGGCTCACACAGCTATGAAAATGAAAATAATTCCTAACCCCTACTCTTGTAAGAATTAACTTATATAAAGCACCTCAGAGAGGCTCTGGCCTTACACCTGTGTTACATATGTTTGTTAGTGTGTTACATAAGCATGTAAACATATTTTTAAGTTATGAAGACATCAGACAACAGATACAGAAAGCACTCATTTCTCTGTAATAAAAGAAGGGCAACAACGCAAATAACAATGGCATCTGAGCTCTTGGGAAGAGCTCTGCATCGTTTTCATTGGATCTTCACAGCAGTGCCAAGAGATGAGTATTGCCATTCATCACAGTTTGTTTTTTTAATAGAAAAAAAAACACACAATATTTCAAAGCAAAATAATACGAGAATAAGAATAGTTTAAATTGAGGCTCCCAGAAGAGAAGCAGTGTACCTAAGTGTCCGGCCCTGGAAGATTTGAGTCCAGACATTTATAAATTCCAAGCCTCAGACTCAGCCCACTCCTCTGCTTCCTCTCACAACAGGCCTGGGGCTCAGTCTCCCAGCAGCTCAACCTGCAGCCACACCCAGCGTCAGAGAAACCCTAACCCCCACTGCCACGACCACCGCCTCATTCTTGCCTCCTGGAGGACTCTGCACCTCCTGGGTCTCAGCTTCTGGCCCCGCCCCTCACATCGCTTGGCCCCACCCCCTGGCGGGGAAAGAAGATTACACTCCACCCAGCCCAACCTGGGCGGCCCGCGCCTAGGGACTGTCCCTAGCCACTGGCCTCCGCATCCCACTCAGTCCTGCCCCGCCCCCGGCCTCGCTTCACAGGGGATGCACGGAGTGGCCATTTTGCCGCTAGCGACCCCTTCTGGAGACCTGAGCACGCTTCCTTCCTTTCAGCCTAGGCTGTGGCTGGGTTGGGACTGGGGTCTGGGCCAGGTAGGCGGGCAGCAGCTGGTGTTGAGCGGTGGCGCGGCCCGTTGATCCCGATGTTAGCGGCGCAGGTGACCTTGATCGGGGGTCCGGGGAGGCGGCGGGCGCGGCACTGGGGCGATCTAGCCTCAGGTCTTCAGGGCCCTCCTTTCCTCACTCCTCTCTGTCGGGTTCGCATGGCCAGCCTGGCACGTGGCCCGGGATCCTTGCCGCCCCCCCCCCAGGTGCTGTTGGGAGCCCAGCACTAGTGTGGGACCTGTGGAGAGGGCGGCTGGGGGTCTCACATGGCCTCTACTCTCAGTGACCCTGGCCCTGCTGAGCCATGGACATTTACCCCAATAGGACGATTTTATTCCGCTTGGAGCTCCTCCCTGCAGACTGAGAGAGGACCTAGATGTTATACTAAGATAGCAGTTATTATTCTACCTGCACATGCTTTGTCTCCAGTCCATTCCATTGATAAGGGCTTTCTGCTTGTTTTAATATTGGTGCCTCTTGAGTGTTTAAGCTTTGTGAGGAGTCTCAATGTGGCATGGGGCTTTGAGGTATGAGGAAGTGTGATCAGCAGTTTAAAAATTTAAATCCACAAAAAAATAATTCACCCACATTGTTGCACCTGCTGCAGAATACGCATCTTGTCCGTATTCAGCTGTCTCTAACCATACTTCTCAGTTCTGCTCACATCATTTATGTATTTGCGTAGTGTTGAATATTTATATTATATGCATAGGTAGAGTTTTACTTAGTTGTTCTGTTACTGACCATGTACACAAGTCTAGTTCCTCTTAGAAAAACTGCAATGAGCATATATCTTTTTTTCTTGGGATAAATTCCAGACATTGGAAATAGTAAATCAAAGTTCTGTGTTCTTTCCCTGGTACTTGAAATGAATTGCTTCATAGACCAGACATGTTAACAATAGACACCTTGCAGAATATAGGCATTTGCCCAATTATCTGGAGAAATTTGGAGTTCAGCAAGGTGTTAAGTCATTTTCTGTACCAGCTGAGAGGCCACACAACCTACTGTTGGATTTTATTTTTAACTGATGTACCATGTTCATCCTTTTGTTTTGATTGATTCTATTTTGTTTTGTTTCATTTGGTTTTATCATCTTTACAATTAAAAAAAAAGCACTTTCTTGCAAGGCATAGTGGTGCATGCCTGTAATCCCAGCACATGGGAGGGTTAGACACGAGGATCACAGGGAGTTCAAGGCTAGCCTGAAATACGTGTTGAGTCAAGGTCAGCCTGCAGTACATAGCAATACCTTGTCTCAAATTAAAATAAAACAAACAAACAAACAAACACTTTTTTTCCTCTTTTTTATTTTAATGTAGCACAGGTATATTAATAAAGAATGAAAAACTTTTATAAATAGATTAATTTTTTTCACGACAGAATAGTGATTAATACACTGTGTTCAATGGTCCCAGGGATTTCTGTATGAGCTATATGCCCATGCACTTTAAAATTTGTTTTTTTTTTAATTTTTCAGACAATCTCTAAATAATTTAATCAGCTCTCCAAGTGGGTTTAAACTTGTGGTTATCCTTCCTTATCCTCCCGGAGTGCTGTGAGTACAGGTATAGGATATCCTCCTTTGGTAAATCACAATAATTACGAATGTTTGTGGGGTAACGTGCTTTTGATCTATGGCTCCTTTTTAGAAAGAATCAATCTAGTTAATGTGCCTACCATCTTTTAACCTACAAAAACTTTCACAGTGACCACAACTGCAAATCCCATTGTTTAGCAGTTTTGAAAGCTATCCTTCTTATTAACTGTGGTCACTATGCAGTTTAATAATCATTGAAAATTTCTTCTCCATTGTTAATGAGACTTTGTATTCTTTTATGAAAATCCTTCTTTCCCCATCCCTCATAGAACTGATCATTTTTTAAAATCAAAGTGCCCAAGAAAGATGTGGAAGCTCAAGCTGCTTGGGGCACACTGCTCTCCAGAAAGACCAGGCGATGGTGTTCTGCAACCCTTCAACTTGCTCCCAATTTTTTTTAACTCAATTCTGGGAAGTAAATGCAGGCCCTTGCACATAACTACAGTAAATTCTGTTTTTAATTTTTTTTTTTATTTTGAGTCAGGGTTTGCATAAGTAAGTACACTGGTGAGACACCATTCTTGGGCATAGATTCTTAGATGTCTGTTTATGGACAAACATTGATGTCAGAGACATTTCATTTTCAAAACCAAGATTCTCCATGCACACATTCTTCTCTCATCCTTGTATTATTTCATGATCAGTTTCCTTGTCCTCTTTCCCTGTGGGCACAGAGAGACTGAGCTCAGCATCCCCACAGGTTTCCCTGGTTCTGGTGACCCACTCTGATGCTTTGAACTCACTATGGGAGTGTAGCAAGGCTCCCAGTTTCCTCCTGCTTTAAACAGTGCTGTGAACCACAGTCTTGAACAGAAAGCTTGAAAAGTTATGCGGATCTCTGTGTGGGTTAAATCTCTATTCTGAGCACTGCAAGGTCCGGGGACACCTGTGTAGAGTTGTGATGGGAGCTACTGGAAAGGGCTCTTCTCTGCACACCATGTTCTCCCTAGTGATGTTTAGCACTTGCCTTAAAACCTGCCATCAGATGGGGACACAGCACATGTCAGGGATGTGTGCCTGCATGAATCAGCTTTGGGAAGCTCAGCGTTTTCTACATTTGTTTACATGTGGTGATTCTCTTTTGAATTACAAGAATTTTTCATCTCTCACAGAATGGACTCATGACACCACTTTGTCACTTCTAATAGAAAATATTTATCTGCCTGCCGCTTGCAAGCAAAGATTTCTTATTGTGGATTCTACATTATTCTTGTTTCTGTTTTTTTCAAATGTAAAGAATTAGATCTTTCTCTCTTCCTTGTACCACTGAAATCATGGGAAAGATTTTCCAACATGAAAAGATGAGTAGAAAAACAATAGTCTTCACATTTTACCTATACATTTTGGTCTACCTGGGATTTTCTCTTCTCTTGAAGAGCAATAGCAGCCAGTCTCCTCTAGGAATATTTGGCCAAACATAATCTGATGCATGAACATTAAAGACCCAGAGTATTAAATCACAGGGTGAAAAAGTCAGAGTGGGTGGGGAGTAGCAAGAGAGTACAAGGATATGGAACGGTCCAAAACTGAGCAGAGTGCTGGAACTCAATGGATGGGGAAAGTGTACAAATTGGTGATGTGATGATGTGCTACTGAATTGAATATATTGAGATGCATGATATCTTAACTTTTAATTAAAATTACCTTAGAATTTGATGTTGAGAATATAGACATAGGATTAAAAATCAAAACTGAAAGAAATACAGGGGAGAGGTTACAAGGGGATGGGAAAGTAAAAGCAGGTGTTTTGCAGGACTTGGCCCTAAGTGGAGTTCAAGACATCTATCATGGAATGAGTAAAAGTGCCAGTTATGGAATTCCTTAAGACAGGGTGTCTGACCTTAGTTTTCACTTTGATCCCAGAGCTGGTGAGGTCATTGGAGGTGCAGATGTCCAAAGCTCTGCAGTTGGGACTTGAGGTTAGTCAGGTACCAGCCCTACATCAGCAGAAGTAGAACAATCACCAACTGTTCTTGCTCCTTGCAGGCCCTAGAACCTCCAAGTGCCTGTCACAGACAACTCTGTGCACAAATCCACCCCAGCAAATTTCCCATTCAGCTTTGACCAACTCATTTCTGCATGCCTCAGGTTTGCAGGAGGTCCCAAGACTGGCAGTCTTTCTCCTTGTCAAGTGTCTCATGCACTCCTCAGAGTTCCACAGGCCAAAGCCAAAATCTTCTGAAGGCTGTGCTCAGGTTCATTGAGCTCAGTCTTGTCCAATTTCGCTGGGACATCTTGTAGAATTGGACACCAGCCTCCTGCTCCAATTGCAGAGAGTCCAGCCCAGCCTTCTCTCTGCCTTGAATGGTACAGTGCTGTCCCAGGAAGCCTTCCCCTGCTGATAGTAGTCCCTAAAAGTGCTGTGACCACCTGTCCTCCGTTCTTTGCGAAAGCATGAAATCCATCTTCCTTTCCCACCCTCGTGGTTGTGTCTCTGAGAGAAAGAGAATGGTGTCTACAGTGTTACTCTACTTGAGCTTACTCTACAGGTTTGCTGCAATGTAAATATCTGTGAAGTGAGTAGTCAGAGGGAGTGTGTTCTGCCTGCCATCCCTTCCTCTTCAGTTCATATAGTGATGCATCATTCCATTATGTGTGCCTTCTGGGGACACCTCTTCCCCTATTATGTGTTCACATATACAGAGTCCAGGAAGTTAGGCACATTCACAGTAATGTGGATAGTACCTGATCTGTTCTTTAGAGGGAGTTGTGTCCTGGATAACATGGAATCACAAGAGAACAGTGGCTACATTTGCTCTGGTCATTGCATCAGGGTCACAGCCTACTAAATTGGTGGTTAAAGGCACTCACCGGCTCCTTTTATGATGTCTGTGTGAACCTGTGTCCTATGTTATCCCCCAGAGATTCCTGCTGTGGATACCTTGGAAGCCTGTGGAATGACTCTCCGGTGTCCTTCACAATGAAGAGAACAGCTTCACCCAAGTGACAGATCCATGGTAGGAGGCAAGGCTTCCCCAAGGCTAAGAAAAACCAGCAGTGCTGACAGGGTCACAGTTCTGAAGAGAAAGATCTGGGTTTAGACCCAAATCCTCCTCCTGATTTCCTACATAAACCTAGACAAGACACCATGCCTCAGGTCTTTCACAGAGTGTCCCCATGCACTATAGAGGTCATCCTGGCATCTACTTCCTAGGGACATTATCACCAGTCTGAGATGACAATTGTAATGCCTGTTGGCTGGTGTCTTGTGTACATAGTGTACAGAATTAGATGTTAAATCCAGGAACAGATGCAATGAACATGATATACAGTGCTGCCTGGTGGTAGAAATGACACTGACCTCCTGGACGTATTCCCTGGTGGCATTGTGAGGGGGCAGAAGTTCTTCAATTCAATCATCTTTATGTTCCCTAAGCATCACAATCTATGTACTGGTGTATGGCCTCGAGTCAGGACCTCACACAGGCTATGCAAGCACTATGGATGGAGTTGCACCCCTAAATCTTCTGCCATTGCTTCTACATTCACACTTATTTGAATTAGCACTCCCATGACCTGACTCCTACTCAATAGCTGACAGTTGACCTTCTGATGCAAAAAGCTGAGTAGCCCATTCCCTACATTATGGGCCTCACTTAGTGAATTATTATTATTGTTATTATTAGTGTTGTTATTTTGCATTAGCAGTGCTGAAATTGAGCCCAGGGCATCATGCATGGTAAGCAAGTACTCTACGCTGAGCTCTCTCCCCAGCTCCTTACTCACTCTTAAATAACTGACTATGGCAGACATCATGTGATGCGAATAGTAAGGTTCACACATTAAAATAACTGTTATGCATCTTCTGTTCTTTCCCTTTTATGTTCTCTCTTATATTTTAGTATTCATTTTTCTCCCTCTCTGGATCTCTGACTGTGGGGAAGCCACTGCTGTCTCTGAAGCTGGCAAGAGGATAGGCTGATGAGCTTTGAGTGAGAAAAGGGAAAACAGTCCAAAAGTCATCAGGCTTTTGCATAGGGTCCTGCCTATAAACAAGGGACAGACCCTGAGAGCAAATTCTGCCCTAGTGCCATCTCCCTTAGCCTGTCTTTACAGAGATATGATAGTAACAGACCCAGCAAAGCCTCCTGGATTCCTGATACACAGCAACTCTGAGACAACAGAGTTCATCTCTTATATTAACTGACCTATCTTCTATCACACGTGTCCTGTCACATTTTCAAAATGTATGTAATGACTGGACAGAATTTGACCTCTCTGCCTTCTTTCACCAATCATAATCATTAAAGATTATGTACAGTGAGATTACTGTACAATGCTTTTCTATGGATTTTCTTTAGTATGTTCTCACTTCACGGTTTTCTGTAGTTTTTTTTATTCATTAAAATGTTATTGGATATTAACATTTCAGTTTTCAGTTGTTTTAATCAAAGTTCATGTGAATATCTTATAAAATTCTCTTCATAACATAGAGAGGATTGTATGCACAGAATTGTAAGAAAGTCAGATGAGTTAATCTGAAATTAACTGTCAAAATGATTTCTGAAGTGAATGTACCACAAGCAAGAGAGAAGAAATTTCCTTTGTGCACTTCCTCACCAATACCAGTGTATTTTGCGGAAAAAAAGAAAGTCTGCTTTTGTGCTCTTCAAAACATAAACAGGGTTTCTCTTGTGGAACGCATATTCACTTACCTGATAATTGAAAATGATAGGAGGCATGTAGAAACTGGGAAGGGCTCATGTGACTGCCAAGGGCATGTTGAAGGCCTTAGAAGTGATAGACTTGTGAATCCCATGGAGGATTTGGAATCACAGTTGGCTCCTTGGAAGTCACACTGCATGACCCAAGGAGCACTGACTTCTCCTGAAGTTAAGGCCCCATGACTAGGACAGTTCTTGTGAGAGTTCCCTGGTATTGCATGACAGGCCTATGACTTGACAGTAGATGGAGATGCAGGAGCCCCTAGCCCAAGGAGAGGGACTCAGGGGACTGTTCCTCTCTACCCATAATACATGTGTACAATCTAGACAGCTCTGAAATATGGGAGCGGATTAAAGAGTTAAAGCAAAATGTGAGTAAAACAGTCCCAACATTGGTGTTATACCTATGTGAAAATGACAAAAAGAAAAGGCAAAATGCAATCTCAAATATATAGCCCATCAGGAGCAAGACAAACCCACATTGAAATAGAGGACTTTAAAACTTATAAATCAGAAACTTCAAAAGATAGCAAGTGAAGTAAAGAAACAGATCTATGATGCTATAGAGGAAATCAAATTAGAAATAATATCTCATGTAAAGAAATAACAGAAGTAACAACTGTACTAAACAAGTTTCTCAACATAGCTAGAGAAGAAATAGATGAAACAAAAAATACAGGAGCATGGTAAATTGAAACTATGAATGAACAATGTAGAAAACAAGCATAATTTATGAAACATATGCAAAGAGATATCCAAGCAACAAAAAAATATATATTGAAAGCTGGCAAAATCATTTAAATGAAGCTGAGGATAGAATTTCATAATTTGAGGACAGTATTGCAGGGAGTGATCATGAAAGTATAGAACACATAAAAATAGCAAAGCATCATGAAATGACAATCCATCAGCTTCAACATGATGCCAAGGGAAGCAATGTAACACTAATAGACATCAGTGAAGATGCAGGAGTCAATGCAAATGACACAATTAAGCTATTCACATAAATAATAACAGAAAAATTTCCAAACATGAGGAAAATTCTGATATACAAAAAAGTGAGACACACAAAGTGCAAAACAGTCACAACAAACATAAGTCTATGATCAAACATATAATAATTAAGATCCCAGACATACAGCTTAAAAACAGAATACTAAATCTGTTAGAGAAAAGACACAACTCAACTGTCCAGGAAAGACTAGGATTACTATTAAGGCAAACTTTTCAGCACAAACCTTCATGTTAAGATGAGCTTGGAGTGAACAATTTCAAGCCCTAACAGAAAAAAAAACTTTCAACCTAGACTGATGTACCCAGAAAAAGTGTCTTTCAAATTTAATGGAGAAACAAGATACTTCAATGACAAAGAACAACTGAAAAAATTCATGTCCACCAAACCAACCCTAGAAGGATTACTGAAAGACATGCTAGATAGAGATAAAAATGACCACAATCTCCAGAACAACAGAAAGAAATGACGTAGCTGCTCAAGAAATTGAACAAGGGAGAAAAGCAGAAAATCAACAACAGGAATACAACATGGCAAAGTCAATCCAGGACATATCAGTGATATCCATGAAGGTAAATGGGCATAACTCACCTATAAAAAAAATCAGGTTGACAGGATGGATCAAGAAACTGGACCCCACAATATGCTGTATACAACAAACACATCTTACTCAAAATTCATAGATTAAAAGACAAAGGATGGAAAACAGTTTTCCATGAAACAGGAACCCAGAAAAAACCAAGGTAGCTATTCTGTTTGTAGAAAATGTGAAGTTTAAACCTAAAATGTTTAAAGGAGTTAAAGAAGGCCACTACATATGTGTAAGTGAGAAACTGCAAGAGGAAGAATTACAAACATATATGCACCAAGTACAGGAGCACCCAACTTCATAAGGCAAATACTAATGGACATGAAAAACCAAACACAAGTATATAATTGCAATAGGAGACTTTAACACCCGACTGTTAGAGACAGATCTACGAGACAAAAAGTCAGCAAAGAAATAACAGCACTGAATAATACCTGTGATCAAATGGATTTGATGGATGGATGTTTACCGAGTGTCCCACCCAACCACATTATAATTTATATTAGAATACACAATCTTCTTAGCTGTACATGGGACCTTCTCCAAAATAGATCATATATTAACCAATACAGCATGCTTAACTAAATGCAAAAGGAACAAAATTATCCCATGCATAATATCAGACTATATCTCAATGAAATTGGAAATCAATAGCAAAAAAGTGCAAAGCCTTCATATACATGGAAATTAAATAACAACTTTCTGAATAACCAGTGTGCTCCAGATGAAATTAAAGGGCAAACAAAACAATACTTACAATACAATGAAAACACAGATACAATATATTGTAACATATGGAATGCAATGAAAGCAGTCCTCAGAGGGAAACATATAACAATAAATAGTCACATGAAGAAAATGGAATGAATACAAATAAATAACTTAATGCTACATCCCAAGTTTCTAGAAAAGGAGCAAGTCAAACCCAACACTGATAGAAGAGAAGAAATTGTAAAGATTAGAGCAGAAATTAATGCAATTGAAACTAAAACATGTTACAAAAAATTAAGGAATCAGCTGGGGTTTTTTTTTGAGAAAATAAACAAAATTGACAATCCCCTGGCCAGCATTATCAAGAAAAAAGAAAGAAAAAACTAAAATCCACCCCATAATGACTGAAAAGAGGGAAATTACTACAGATTCCATGGAAATTCAAAAGATCATGAATACCTACTCTGAAAATCTCTATTCACATAGAATGGAAAACACAGAGGAAATGGACAGATTTCTAACAACAGGATCTAACAAAGCACAATGAAGAAGATAAAACAATTTTGAATAACCCAGCCTCAGCTACTGAAACTAAAAACAATTTAAAACCTTACCAACAAAAAAAGGCCAGGTTCTGATGAATTCATGGATGAATTCCATACAAAGTTTAGAGAAGACCTAACTTCAATACTCCTTAAACTCTTCAGTGAAATTGAAAGAATCAGTCCTCTCTAACTTCATTCTTGGAAGCAAGTATCACTCTGTTAACAAAATCAGAAAAAAGAGCCAACTAATAAGGAGAACTATAGGCCAATCTCACTAATGAACATTCACGCAGAGATTCTCAATAAAATATTGACAAATAGAATGCAGCAAATCATCAAGAAGATTATATACCATGACCAAGTGGGAATACAGGAATGGTTCAAAATATGCAAATCAATAAATGAAATACTCCACATCAACAGAGCCAAAACTAAAAATCACGTGATCATCTCAAAAGAGGCAGAAAAAGCTGTTGATAAAGTCCAAAACCTGTGCATGATGAAAAGCCTACAGAAACTTGGAATAGATGGTATCTACCTTAATCTCATAAAACCATTGATGACCAACCTGCAGCCAATGTTATACTAAATGGACAAAAATTGAGAGCCTTCACACTAAAATCAGGAAGAAGACAAAGATGTCCACTATCACAACTCCTATTCAATATAGTTCTGCAAATATTATTCAGAGCAATCAGACAAGAGGGTGAAATAAAAGGAATAAGAATAAGAAGTTAAAATATCATTCCTTGCAGATGACATGATGCTCTACATAAAAGATCCCCAAAACTCCATTAAAAGACTACTAACGGTAAAAAACAAATTCAGCAGCATAGCTGGACACAAAATGAACACTCAAAACATCAATATCATTAATGTACACAAACGCCATGAGAGAGAAGTTATGGAAATATTGCCTTTCATAATAGCACCTAAAATAATGAAATACTTAGTAATCAACCTAGCCAAGAATATAAAAGGGTTATGTGCTGAAAATTATACTATGCTAAAAAAAGAGATTGAGGAGCAACGGCGATTTGGGGTAAGAAAGGCAAGACAGGAGGCATCTCAATTCCTGACTTAAAACTATAGTTCAGAGCCACAGTAATAAAAATCAACATAGTACTGACAGAGACCTGAGGAACAATGGAATAAATTAGAAGATGCAAACACTACCACAGAGAAACTCAGCCACCTTACATTTGTCAAACGAGCTAAAATATGTTCCCTAGAAAAAAGATAGCCTCCTTAATAAATGGTGTTGGAAAAATTGGGTTTCCACATGCCGAACACTGAAACTACACTCATGTTTATCACCATACATTAAAGTCCAAAAGGAGCAAGGATCTAAATATTAAAAAAGAAACACTAAATCAACTGGAGAACAAGGTAGGTAGAAATCTTGGGGACATTGAGGTTGGCAGAGAATTTGTGAATAAAATGCAAACCACATAGGAAATACTTCAAAGAATCAACAACAGGGATCTCATATTATTAAAACATTTTTGCACTTCAAAAGAAATCAACAACAAAGTTAAAAGAAAACTCACAGAATGGGAAAGAATTTTAGCAAACAGCCCCTCATACAAAGCACTTATATCCAGAACATATAAAGAACTGAAAAACATCAAGCCCCCAGGATTCAAAGACTGTCTCCACAAATGGGCATCAAAAATAAACACACAGTTCTCAGAAGAAGATATACAAATAGCAAATAAATATATGAAAAAAATGTTCACCATTAATAATCATTTGAGAAATACACATTAAGACAGCATTGAGATTTCCTCTCACTCCTGAAAGAATGGCTGCCATCAAGAAATCAACTGATAACAAATGTTGGTGAGGCTGCGGGTAAAAAGGAACATCAATAATTACCCCTGTGTTCCTGGGGTAAATCCCACTTGGTCATGGTGTATAATCTTCTTGACGATTTGGTGGGAGTACAGACTGGTGCAACCACTGTGGAAACCAGTATTGACATTCTTCAAAAAACTAGGATTGGAAGTTCCATTCAATCCAGTTATTTCTTTCTTGGGTATTTTCACAGAAAAACTGAAAATTTCATGTCACAGTGATATATGTGCACCCATGTTCATAGCAGCACGCTATGTGATAGTTAAATCTTGAAAACAAACAAAATGGTCATCAGCTGCAGAGTGGATGAAAAATGTATTTTTATACAATGGAATACTACTCAGATATAGAAAAGGATGGTCTTGAGTTCTTTATAGGTAAATGGAAGCAACTTGAGAATATTCTCATAAGTGAAATAAACAACACTTACAGTAATAAATATCACATTGTGTCTATGGTGTAAAATATACTAAAAATGACAAAGTAATATGATCCAAAAATAATAATAGATATTGTAAAGGAGAAAGGAACCTGCTCTAAAGGATTTAACGGTATGTATAGTGTGTAAGATAGATGTCCATATTACTAAATTTCTGTTAATCATTGATAAGAAGGGTTTGCACTGTAAATATTCGAGTGTTTAGCCATTTTTATACTTTGCTTTGTAACTTTAACAATAATTTTTAAGATGACAAGATGTGATGTATCAACTAGCAATTTGATGATGTTAATTTTTTTGAGATCTGTATACTACTTTTTTACTGCTTCTTTTAATTTTATTTTCTTTCTTTAAATAAAAAAAATTTTTTAAAGAAATGGATGTGGAGTTCTCTGCCCTCCAGGCCTTGCAACAAGACCTGCACATGCAGCAGAAAGAATCCTTGGGATACACTTCAATCTGGGTGGCCATAAACTGCACTGCAATGGGATTAGTGGTATTGTGCTTTACATTTACTGTGGTTGTGGTTTTTGTGTGCATGAGTCCACCATATGCGTCACTTACAATAAGCATATTTTCCCTGATCTTTGAGGTGGTGGAATGTGGGAAACCACTTCACATTGTTTCAACCCCAAAGGCTTTGAGGACCTGTATGGACCTGACCCAACTTAATAGCATATGCACAGCATGGACACAAGTCTATAAGCATGACTTAGCATAGACAGCCATGGATGTGCTAAGGCTTGTGACAGTGTGCAAGAATGTAATGCCTAATGATGAGTGATATATACAGGCTGGATAATAAAGATGCTTGCTTACTGCTGTTGGTAATGTTGGCTCCATGTGGTTTCTTCTCCTTTTACCCACTAAAATATCCATTCATCATCCTATCTCTAAGAAAATCTCATACCACAGACACAGGGAAATTTAATATCCCACAAACCTAAAGCCTCTGTCCCCTGTTCCATGGCACACATAACATCCTAAAGTCCAAATCTCTGTTGGGGTACAGCTTTGAAAAAGAGACTGAAGTTCATGCCTGCACCTTGAAGATCACTTCCTAAGCCCTGTGATGAACATCTGCCTCACTTCCATCACTCCTCTATATGCACAGAGCATTAAAGTTCTAAAATGTTCTGACCTTGACCTGGAACACAGCTCCCCAAGCAGCAGATGCACAGCCTTCAAGTAGACTGGTCAGACAATGGGCTCAGATGAGTCAGTCCCCAGGCTGAAGGCCAAGGACAGTGTTATCTGTTGACCCCACTGTCACACAATGGAGCTATTGCCAGAGTATCTTAGCCTCCCTTGATTCCTGAACCTATGGGGACTCACTTTTCCTGTGGATCATAGTGTGTTAAAACCAGGCACAGCATTAAAGTGTGGTAGGGAGAACCCATGCCCATTACAACCCCTACTGAAATCAGCTCCTCATGTGCTCTGCAAGGCACCTGTTCTTATCATGTCACATATAAAAGTATGTTGATAAAATGTATGTTGAATACCCTGCTAGCCATCTCCACCAAGCTGGCTTGGCAGCAGCTCATCCTTTGAACCTCCATTGGGCAGGCAGGGGAGGAAAGTAGAGAAGACAAGGGGCTTTCTCTGCCAAGACAGAAAATAGAGAAGGACAAGGGGCACCTCCAGCTTTCAGTGTTACACCCACTTCTGAGCCTGTATCCTGAGGCCAGAGAGGAGACAGCTATTTTGATCACTTTGCTAGAAATCAGGAGTGTGAGCAGAGCTACAAAGGCTGGACTTGGGAGCCCAACTGAGGGCTCCTCCAGAAGATTTGCCTGCATTTTGTTTTCACTTTCTGTTCAATGACTTAGCTGTCACCAGCTGTTGGCAGTGTGGGTTCACGTGTCTCCCCAAGTGATCTGCTTCTGGGGATCTTGGGTAGTCAGCACACAGTGAGATCTCTATGTGTCTCTGTTAGGTTTTGCACAGAGCAAAATATAAAAGTGCAGTTCCCATGATAGTAAGGTTGGCCCCAAAATTCCACTAGTGAGGTCTTAGTTTGAGGACAGCTGATGCTTTGATCTTCAGGTTTGCATGTGCATGAAGGACTCAGTGCTGGCCAGGGAGAGTGTGTTTTTCTGGCATGAGGTTTTTCATCAGTTGTAATTTTATTCCCACATATCAGGAGTGGATTTTCTTGCTGTGTGCTTTGCTTATAAATTATCATATTTTTATTAGTCCCTATTTATAGTGTGTACTGATTATGTTTTTGATAGGCCCATGGCACATGTGATGCATAGAATGGAAATTAGGTCCTACCTTGTGCACAATGGTGCAATCCATCAACCTGTGACTGTTCTCAATGTTGCTGGCATTGAGAACCTAGCTCAGGACCAAGACATTGCCAGCACAAAGCACTGCTTTGTCTGGATTGCCCTTTCTTTATGATCATTCCAGTGGGTATAATGCAATATTTGGAAGCTTAGTCCAGCCCTAACCCTAAATCTAACCTGAACTCTAAATCTAACTAACCCTAAAAAGTCACTACCACCATTCTCTGGGCAAAGAAAACTTGATGGCATTGATGTGGGAAATGTAACATAAGTTAATTATGAGGACATAAGATCACTGGTGGCTGGGACGGAGCAGCAGGGGAAAGTAAAAAAAAGCATTGTGTAAAAATTTGAAGAACATTCTTGAATTGTACAGTGGGGAAATTCGCACAATATTGAGAATACACTGACTGTCAGCAAGCTGATTACTTTAAACTTCATTAAAATGTTAAATTTTATTTGTTTGGTTCTGTCACTAACAAATCACTGAGAAATAAGAATAGAGATGAATGCAATGATAAATAAAACTGGAAGAGAGGGGAATGGCAGATGTGGGTCAAGAGCTGCCCACAGGTAGAACTTAAGATATGACTCCTGCTATGGAGCACTCAGGAGGTCCATCTCGGCAGCTGATGGACAAGGGAATCCAGGTGCTGGCTCTTGCTGTGGGGCCAGAGCTGGTGAGGGAGCTGCAGGTGGAGCTGGCACAAGGTCACGAGGTGCAACTTATGCATGAACTGAAACTGGCCCTGTAATTTCAGAAAGAGAAAATATCACCAACTATCCATGGATTTCTTCTGGCAAAACCTTCCCACTGCCTGTCAGAGGCAACTGTGTGCACCAGCTCAGCCACAGCCAAGCCTCCCAGACTACATCCCCACACTGACTGCTGAGGATCTCATGGTCCTGGATCACATAGCATCTGGGCACTTTGCTGAGTTCCAAGGCATATCCCCTCCCCACAAGCCCACAAATTCTGGAGCTCAGGCCTGGGAGATTCAGGATGCTCTAGCTGTTCCTGAAGAAACTTAGCCTGGGGATCTACATGGAAGTACAGTTCCAATGAAGAGTCAAGCACAGAAGATGTGGACCTGGGGCAGAAGGGAGCCAGCTGAGTGATAGGCCTGATACACCTGGGCAACTCATCTCTAGGGAAGGGTGGGTAGGCTTTCTGCCCAGTCTGTACAGATCAGGCCACAGCCTCTCCCACTCACAGTGGGGCACTTTGGGTCCAAGGAGCCCTTAGTGGCTGAAAGAAGTCTCTGTGAGTGGGAGAACTTGCATAGTTGTATCACACTTGTACTTTCTGACATATTGTCTCCCTGCCCCTCCCCAGTGCAGTCAGCTTGGTGAAGGCAGTGACTGGTATATGCCATGTCTTTGCATTCAATGGATCAGGGTTGCTGATCCACGAATATCTGAGAAGTGAGAGGTCAGTTGGTATCTGTCTTGCCTCTCTGCAGTCTCTAGCTTAGGCAGTGATCCATTGCTGTACCCACTTATGCATGGTCTGTACCCATACTGAGGGAGGCCTGGGGTCCAGAGAAATGGCTTTTAGGTGAGCAATATCTGTTCTTCTGCAAATGGTGACTCTGTGACCTCCAAAGAACATTGTAACTCAAAAGGGCAAGAGTTGCATCTGCTCTGCTTACGAGGTCATGGCCAATACCCAGAAATGTGTCTGTACACAGTGTGTCTTCATGTGTATTTGTAGCATGATTACACCTATCTTCTAGTCCATGATATATAACAGTCATGGATTCTTTGCTGTACTCAGAGTTTCCTGTGTTGAACAAAACCTGAGGCTCATATGATGACTCTTCAATCTGCTTTCCAAAGAATGGAACAACTTCCCCCAAGTGTTGGTCAGTGAAGGGGATGTAAGATCATCAATGGAAATCAGCACAGCCTCTATTTTATGTCTTCATGGGGCCAAGGCCACAGCTAACCACTTTGCATGGAGCCCCCTTTTCATCCTCGGTGACCCTGAGTTCTCAATCCACTCAGCACCTCATCGTTCAGCATTTTAAACTGAGGTTGAGTGATCAACTTGCACATGGCCAGGACCTGAATCTACAGGTGGCCAAATCTCACTGGAATGCTAAGGTATGAAGTCACCTTCTCAGCTTTGGTGCCTGTGGGGCTGAGATGTCAGCCATGGAGGAAGCCAAAGAGGAATGGCTTGAGATGGGGCAGCTGTCCAGGAAAACTCCAGAGTCTCCTTCAGGCTGTGAGGTCCATTTGCCTGCACCTGGCTTGCTGTACAGACATCTGCCAGGCTCTCTGCTGGCTGACTTCTGATCTGTGATGAGACAGTGGGGAGACATGGAATTGTTGTTGTGCACATGACTTCTCAGAAGGGTTGGAGCTGAAGCAAAGCCCACACTCCAAATGGTCCACAGAGGCTTGTGCTACAGGGCTCACTAAGCAATACTACCATGCTGACATCACCTTGAGAGAGGAGAGGCAGAATAGGAGTCTGTGCATTAACAAAACCTGTGAGTCTTAAGACGGCCTCCATTTTTAGAGATGAGAAAATGGAGGATCATTCTGGATGTCCAGATCCATTAATGAGGCCCCACAGTATGTTCCCTAGTTTCCTGATAGCATGTCCACAGGAAGGAATTAAGTTACTTTTCCATAGCCATGGAAGGTGAGCAGCTGTGTTCACTGCTCTTTTCTTGTGCTCATTTAGCCCTGAGGCTCCTATGAAAGGAAATGAGGTGCCTGAAAAATTCCTGTAAGACAAGTGCCAGAGAAATGGACAGAGTGGACTGACATTTGAGGTGAGCACATCTGTGTTGGTTTGATGATGTGTAAGATCTGGGGATCGGGTGGAGAGAGACACACAGCTATTGGTCCATGGACACCAGGCCTAGGGCTGAAAATGAGATACAATGGCAGAATTCAGTCATGCCAAGAAATGAAGTGATTTTGTGCTTGTGTCCCATTTCCCCTTCTCCCCCCAATGTGTGTACAATGACCTTGCCTGTGACAAGGTAGAATCTGAGTAAAGAGGACATTGTATTGGAGCACTTGGAATCTAGATTGCTTGAGAGCAGGACTACAGGCGCAGTGTTTCACAAGTCCTGCATGGATGTGATTAAAGGGTTAATCTGAAACTAAATTCCCCTCAGTACACTATGGGCCTCTATACAGTCCCTTCTGCTGACACACCCTGCACCAGAGCAGATACCTATTGTTATTTTGAGTACCATGTGTGGAGCAGGGGCATGACACACAGGGCCCAGGGGCCAGCTGCAAGCCCATGTCCTGTGTACAGCTCTTTTGGGGCAGAGCCCAGAAGCCTGGAGAAAGCCTGAGGCTCTGGGAAACTAAAGGATTCATGCTGTTAAGCAACATAAACTTATGTTCCTCAAAGACAAAAGGTACTGTCCCAGACTTCTACCCAGGAGGACAGGAGATGACTCTGGAGGCTGTGGATAAACATGGCCGCTGCCCTTCTCTTCCTGCCAGCCCTGTTCTAGATGGGAACATGAATGTGAAAGTGGCCCAGGCTGAGTTTCCCTGTCCCTGCCCAGGTGCATCTGCCCTCAGTGCCTGTCCTCAGACCCCCCTCACACTGATGACCTAGGGAGGGAATTGTTTATGCAGACTTACAGTGGTGGCCAGGCCTAAATAGCCCTGTCCTGGAATCTGTGTCTCTGAGTGGCTGGTAGCAGAGCCTAGGGACATCTGGCCTAAGCTCCCTCTTCTGTCTGGTTGCCTGGGGACTGGGCATGGTGAATCCTGTCCTGTGCTGCCTTTGATGGTTGGGTAGTTCCCGGTGAGCATCCTGAAGTATCTGGGCAGAGTGAACCATGCTCTCACTTGTCCTCAGGTAGTTTTCCCATGGCGGGTACTGAGGCTGGGGTTTTGAGGCCTGGGGAAGCAGCATAACATATTGACTGATCACTCTCTCTAGCCAAGTGCCTGTGAAGGTCAACTGTCACCAGACCAAGATGCTTGGTGACCAGATCCTTCAGAGTTCTGTTTAGATCTGTTGCCAAGCAAATGAGGTCACACACTAGGGTCCATAGCTGTTCTGCTCCCTCTAATGCCCAATTTATTTTTATTGTGGAATAAATCTGTTCTCCTTAGAAACAGCAAGTAGAAAACTGGAAAACTGAGTATGGTTTTACACTTTGCTGAACTTTGAAAATTTAAATGCGGCAAATATGTAGATGTTTCAGATGTGGCAGGCACAGTGCCAAGCACACAATTCCATCCAAAAGGTCCCTTGTCTCTGAAGATGAGGTATTCAGTGTCTTCACTTAGAGATCTGTCACATTTTCAGGTGACTTGCTTTCCTGGGCATATGTTAGTTTCATTTCAGTTCCATTATGGAACATGGAGATGTTCACAGAATGCCCATAATATTTTTCCTTGAAGGATGTGAATGTTTCATGTTAAAACCTCACATGTCTAGGGGAGGAGGATTCCTAGCAAGTCTTCCTCTCACACACCTATGAATGATTACTTATGAGTCCTTGGATGTTTACCTCAGCTGCACACTGTAGTGCTCCATACTCTGATAGCCTATGAGGGGGGACAGCAGGTGGTGAGAGCAAGGGAAGGCTTTGAAATGCCATGAACATCATTGGCACATGTGGATGAAGGGCTGTTATGGTTCGATAACTAGTGGTCAACTTAACACCAGCTGGATTACATCAGCATGCATTGAGAGAAGATGCCAGGATAAATAGGTGGAGAGGAGAGCTGTTGGAGAGGGATTGAGGCGTTATGGAGGCATTGTTAGTTCTCCTACAAGTTGCTGTCTGAGCTGTTGGCTCTCCTGGAGAAGCTTTGGTCTTCACATCGAGCATTGCTTCCTGGCTCTGGAGGGGAAGATATGTGCTGCCTGGTCTCCAGGGTAAACTCCTCACGCTGCTTCCTGGCACGTTCCCGACTGTGCTTGTCGTCGGAGGAGCTCAGGGCCTCCGTGTCGCTGAGGACAGCTGTGGTTCCTTTCAGGACAGCCCCGCTCTTTGTTTTGAGTGTGACTTCTCGGCTCCAGTGTAGAACCCTCATCCCACTAGCACAGCTCCTTCATCCTGCTGGCATGGACTTGCTGGTTTCCACTGCTGACCCTTGGGTCTTCCCGGCACAAATCCGTAAAAGAGACTGGCATGAGACGTTGTGGGCCCTGGACTTCCAGTTGGATTCGTGGAGGCATTGTCCTGAGCTCTGGGTTTTTATCTGGACTCATGTGGGACATTGCCATGGGGTGTAGACTCTTGACTAAATAATCTATGTCGTTGGTGTTGCGGATGGATTTCCTGCATTTTCCTGTGTTAACTTCCAGTGACCATTATAAAAATATTATAAACTCCATGTCCTGACCTGAATTGTTCTCTGTGTATAACCCCGGACTACAACAGAAATTGGTACCAGAGGAGTGGGGCCATTGCTGTTATGTTGCCTGGTCATGTGACTTGAGAGCCTTAGATATTAATTTAAAAATATTTGAGAGACTGGCCAAAGAGACAGCCTCTGTGTGCTGTATACTTTTGAGACTCTGGTTGGAACCTGGAAGATCGGAGTAATGATGGAAATGCTGCCAATTAAGATGAAGCTTGGGAGGCTTCTGTTGAGAAAGACTACAATGTCTGCTGGAGTCCAGGTAGTATATTGTGCTTTAGATGAAAGTTGGTCTTCTTGTTTGTATTTAGAGATATTACCTGGGGGGCAGAAGAATTTCAGTGCAGTCTACTTTTGGGATGGTAGCATAGTTATTTTAGAGAACTTTCAACCAGATGTATTTTGAAATTTAGAGCAAAGGGCCAGTAGAGTAATTTAAAACACTTGGCCAAGAAGAAGGCTCCGTTGGAACTGTGGGTTGTAAAGATAAAACAGAGAACATGGTTGTTTAGAATAGGATAATGGAAAAATCAAGAGTACATTTGAATTGCAGGAGATTCTTATATTTGAGTCTTGCTATGCCATGTTAAAGTTAATGGGAAGCAAGGACTGTGATTGTAATTGTTCTTTTAGTGTGATTTTAATGTTTTATTTGTTTGTAACCCAGTTGATTTGTCAAAGTACTGTGTTTTAATGTTGAACCTTGGTCACCTTTTAAATGTTTTGTTTTTGATGCAGGAATTAAGTGAAAAAATTGTGAATATATGTAATTGTTTTATTAATGTAATGAATCTGCCACTAAGGACTATAGTTAAGGTAATGCGTGTGGTTATTAAGTTGACCAGGGGTGGATTGTTATGGTTCAATAACTAGTGGTCAACTCAACGCCAGCTGGATTACATCAGCATGCATTGAGAGGAGATGCTCCACCTGAGGAGGGCTGCCAGGATAAATAGGTGGAGAGGAGAGCTTTTGGAGAGGGATTGAGGCTTTATGGAGGCATTGTTAGTTCTCCTACAAGTTGCTGTCTGAGCTGTTGGTTCTCCTGGAGAAGCTTTGGTCTTCACATCGAGCGAGCATTGCTTCCTGGCTCTGGAGGGGAAGACATGTGCTGCCTGGTCTCCAGGGTGAACTCCTCAAGCTGCTTCCTGGCACGTTCCCGACTGTGCTTGTCGTCGGAGGAGCTCAGGGCCTCCGTGTCACTGAGGACAGCTGTGGTTCCTTTCAGGACAGCCCCGCTCTTTGTTGTGAGTGTGACTTCTCGGCTCCAGTGTAGAACCCTCATCCCACTAGCACAGCTCCTTCATCCTGCTGGCATGGACTTGCTGGTTTCCACTGCTGACCATTGGGTCTTCCCGGCATGAATCCGTAAAAGAGATTGGCGTGAGTCCTTGTGGGCCCTGGACTTCCAGTTGGATTCGTGGAGGCATTGTCCTGAGCTCTGGGTTTTTATCTGGACTCATGTGGGACATTGCCATGGGGTGTAGACTCTTGACTAAATAATCTATGTCGTTGGTGTTGCGGATGGATTTCCTGCATTTTCCTGTGTTAACTTCCAGTGACCATTATAAAAATATTATAAACTCCATGTCCTGATCTGAATTCTTCTCTGTGTATAACCCCGGACTACAACAAGGGCACATGCGTGTCACTCCTGGGGAACTTTTCTCCTAGCAGCTGCTATCAATTCCTGTCCTCCCATCCAAATGGACCATGAGCTTTGTGTCCCTGCTGGGTAATTTGCCTTTCCTGGTGTTGAGCCTGTTCAGTGGCAATGCTCTTTGATTGGTCTCCTTCAAGCAGTGTCTCCGTGCTGGTCTCCCCCTGTGCTGCCACCACCTGCTGTTATGGGTTGAACCAACCAACCGCAACTTATTCATGCATGTGTCACCTATGTGCTGATGGCAATTTGTTCTGTTTATGCCTTGATTCTTGAAAGCAGGGTACCACAGCCATTTTATTTATGTTCTTGTGTGTATATACACTTTTATTTCAAATAAAAGTGCTTGAATGTGAAATTACTGCATCATATTTCTGTTGTATGGCTAACTTAGAAATTCTTAAAGTATCTTTGGAAGCTGCTGATTAAAGCAGAGTTAAGTGGTTGATTTTTGTTTTGTTTTGTTTTATTGTGCTATACTATGCCATGCTATGTTATGTTCCACTATGTTATGTGTTGGTTAGGATTTTGAAACTCCTTCAGCATGTTTTCAGTGCTTTCTGATTTGATTTTGAATAATCAACCTGAGAAAATATAATAATATAACATAATTTGACTAATTTTGCTTTGGAGAAAATTTAAAAAGGAAAACCCAGTCAGGGATATTGGTGCACACCTGTCATTCCAGTACTCAGAAGGTTCAGGCAGGAGGATTGTAGTGAGTTTGAGGTCAGTCTGGGCTACAAAGTAAGATGAAGACCAGCCTGAACTGCATAGTGAAACACTTTCTAAAAATAGAATGAAAAAAGAATGAATGAATGAATGTATGAAAGACAAAAATAATATAAAAATGAAAAGTCAAGTTACCTGTCAATTGAGAAATCAAATCTTTGTGAGGTGGAGAAAGTGGGAAAATGGCGGCGAGCTAGGGGATCAAGCGAAGAATCTCTGCAGAGAATTCAAACTCAAAGCTAAAAAAAAAAGTCAGCATAGAGAGGACCAGACAAATCGATAGCGATTCTTATTAACCAAGACAGTACAGCTGGAGGATTTAAAGTCGTGCTGAGACAGGAGGCTGCAAATCCCGCACCCTTAAATCAACGAACAGACTCGTGGACCCAGCACGAAAAGCTGAGTTGCTTTTGGGGACTGCGGAAACTGAGACCCAGATCGAGACTCCAGGTGGCAGCCAGTTCTGCACCGCTGCACCAGAGCAGATGTACAGAGCTCTGGCGTTTTGAATCTAAACGGTGCACAGAAATCTGACCGGTCAGCGCTGAGCCGTGAGGTGGGGAAAAGTGGACGGCTTGGTGTGCGGCGGTCCCGGAGCGGGGACTTGCACCGGACTCTGGTGAGTACAGAAACCCCGCGGCTGCTGGGTTTGGCCAGAGAACAGCTGGCCCGCCACCACGGGGAAATCAATAACACAGAATCTGGTGCAGACCTATTAGCCTGGCGGCAGAAACCGCAGCTTGGTGACATCACCAGGTCCCCCTGTAGGGAGGGCTGGTGGAAGACATCTTGAGTCCTGGCAGAGTCTGATTGCTTGCTGGCTTCAGCTCCGCACGGAGAACTTAGTGGGAGCCATCTTGGTTTTGGGCAGATCTGCTTTTCTAGAGCTCCTATCACAGAGAGGTTTGGAAGAGAACGGCTGGGACCTGGGCAGAATCCTGTGCCATTACCCAGCTGCTTCTGATTCAGGGAGAACTGGCAGGAGCTACTGGGGCTAGACCAGGCCTCTGCTTGGGGCCCAATGGGCGGATGCAGAATGGTCACAACTCAGTGACAACCAGAAAGTACAGCCTAATTTATGAACTAACAGACACAGAGGCTAGAGACTAGACTGTACCGCCCCTGCACCCCAGCCTACCCCAGGTAACAGCAAATTGGGGAGGACAGCAAAAACTCAAGCCAGCACACTTCTGAAAGGCCCTAAGCAATTCGGAGAGGGCCAGAGAACTCCAGGACAGTCTGAAAGAAACCAGAAACATGACAAGAGATAAAAATAAAAAAAAATCTCCAGCTATTCAACAGGAGAAATTAAACCCAAGAGAACTAAACACTGAAGAGAACAAACACAGTAACCATCCATTGCTCAACACAGCATCAGCCAAAATTAAAAAGTATTTACATGATCTCATAGAGGAATTTAAAGATGTACTCCTGATCCAAGTGAGGCAAGATATAAAGAGATTAATTAAAGAAATGACAAGCCCCGCCAAAGAGAACACAGATGGAAGAACTGAGGAAATCAGAAAAGAAAGAGAAGCATCTGAAGAAGAATTTAAGCATAACTTAGAATACATGAAACAGATCCAAAGAGAATATCAGGAAACTAAAACTCCATTGAATATTGGCAAAATGCCTTGACAGAAACTAAAGACAACCTTCTGAAACTTGAAGAGAGATTTAGGGCTTATGAACGTGAAAGAAAAAGCCTCTTAAAAATAATAAGGAACCAGAAAGAAGCAATTCTAAAACTGGAAGATGATAAAAAAGATGCATAACCTAAGAATAAAGAATGTGAGTGAGGAAGCAGGAACATCCAAAAATGAAATACAAAAAATATTCACAAAGATATTAAAGCAAAATTTCCCACATATAGCAAAAAGAAATGATATCCAGATAAAAGAAGCATACAGAACGCCAGCTACCTACAACCAAAACAGATCCACGCCTAAGCATATAATAATCGAGATCCCAGAAATCCACCAAAAAAACAGAATATTAAAAGCAGCCAGAGAAAAGATGCAGGTTACCTATAACGGGAAATCTATCAAAATAACAGCAGACTTATCAACACAAACTCTTAAGTCAAGAAGGGAGTGGGGAGAAATATTCCAAGTCCTGAAGGAAAAAAATATGCAACCTAAGTTCATATATCCGTCAAAACTCTCTCTAAAAATTAATGAAGAAATAAGATACTTACAAGACAAGGAGGAACTGTGGGAGTTCGTGGCCACCAATCCAACCCTACAGAGAGCACTGAAGGACATTACACAGAAAGAGAGGAAGAGATATCAGGATTACAGCTACAGTGGCAGAGAGGCCTCAGTGTATGGGGCAGACCATGGAATGAGGGAATAAGGTGGACAAATTATAGCAGAAAAGTGGAGTAGCAGACATGAGGCAGAGACGGTAAGCTAGTCTTTGGTAGAGACAGCTCTGAAACTATATTTAAAAAAAAAAGCAGAGGTCATTGCTAATGGTGTATAACGATTTAAAAGACACAGTAGTGCTAGTGCCATATTTAGATTGAATTAAATTTGTTCTGGTCTATCCACTCATATCAGATTTGAGGACACAGACCTCTAGAACCAAAAATAGCAGGTTATACCATGGTAACTATCCTTACTTTCCTATTGACTTAAGCTGAAATCCTGTATTACTTACATTGTCTTACTATGACTGATCTTAATTGTATCTGAATCATAAGACTATTGGTTGGCCTTGACTGATCCTATTTGAAATCGGTATGCATGTTAGAATCAACCCTAAAAGTAGAGGAAACTACTCTGAGCATGACAGGATGTAAAGGATATCCATACTGGTATGAATCAGTAACAGCTCTCAAATACTACAATGCAGTCAAAGATAAGTTTTTTATAAAAATAGGTGATAGTATATTTAATTATAATAAGCCAGTGTTGTCGACAAATCTATTGAAAATAACAAGAGAAAACATAGTAGCTACGGAAGATCATTTATATTATAGTTTTATAAGTCTTATCCATTGCATGTTTATCTAGGAAATTGTTTCGCTGTCTTGTTATGACTTGGTTTTCCCTATAATACAGAGAGGATAGGAACAAATACTCTGAGGAAGAGACCTGAAAAACCTGAGGCTTATTTTGTAGCATTATAATATAAATTCTAGCAATCTATTGCTTGCTGATTAAAATGACTCTGGACTGGTTTCTTCAGCTCAACTTCAGCATATGCAGAGATGGGGATGGCTATCACAAAGAGAAGGAGAGATGCGATGGTAGTTGGAAATGTCTTCCCTAATTTGGAACTTGAGGACCTAAAAAGACTCCATCATCCTGTAATGATTTGATTAGTTCTATAATATGCAATAAGTATAGAAAGTGGGTGAAGTTAGGGACAACTATTTGTAAGAAGCTAGAGACAGTTAGATAAGGTAGATCTCCAGTGGACTTGCTTTGAAATCTGTATTTCTTTAAATTGTTTTTTATTTTTTTTAAATGTTCTGTTCTGTTTTGATATGGTTAACCTTATCCTCTTAGAGATGTAAAACAAATAGGTGGGACTGATAATCATATTACGGAGCTTTTGATCGGCCATAGAGCAGAATGGTTTGTAGGGTCACTTTTTTGAATGTCATTCTAAATACTTTAATTCTTTAACCTGAACAGCCATTTTGAAGAAGACAATTTGTAACTTATCAACTGGCAATTTCTTACCTTTTGTTTGTCTGTAATTTAGTATTATTTCTACCCTTTTTTAAATCTCCATGTATTTTTTTCATTTCCTTTTCTTTAAATAAATAAAAAAAATCTTTGTGAGGTTTCCTTGAATATGTACTTTAGTCAACACAACTAGCATAAGATTTACCATCATGCAGGCATTGATGTTCTGCCTGGTATTTGCATTGTTTTAATTTTTTAAAGTTTTTACTGAAATGACTGCCGATATGCTACTGAATATACCCTCTTAGGATATGAGTAGCTCAGTATGAAGAGAATTTGATCATTCCTATTTTCTCTATCCTAAATTTATATTTTGAATGAGAATTTGATCAAGGGATTACTATCTTTTTTGAAATAATAATAAGAGTCATATAAAGATACTCTTTTTGAGTCTATAAAATGGTAAAAATAATTATAGATATATAGTGGTTAATGTACCTTGCACTGGGATTTCTAAATGATTGATATTTTCATACATTTGTAAAATTATTTACAAAATTTAACACGTGGTCTCACTAATTTTCTAAGTTTCCCAAGTTATGCTTAAATCTTTCCTCATTCTTTCTCACCCTCCCAGAGCGCTGGGATTACAGGTGTACATTATCCTGCATTGGCAATTGATAGCAATGTTGTGTATTCATGGAATAAAATGTTCAGCTTTGGTTTTTAGACATTTTGCAGAAAGAGTCGATCTATTTAAGCTATCTGCTACCTTCCTAGCCTGCAGTTTCTTTCACAGAGAGTAAGACTGAAAATCCCATTAACACTGTTTTAGATTCTCTGATTTTTAACTGGTCAGCATGCACTTCAGAGCATCACTCCAATTGCCTTCTGCACTGGGACTGAGGCTTGGTGTCCTTGAAGCACATTCTCTTTTTATTTGATCCCTCCCAGAATTTGATGACTGTTTGAATTCAGACTCCCAGAAAGGTGTGAAACTTAAAGCTACTTGGGGCACACTGCCCTCCAGAAGGCCAGGCCAGTGTAAAACATTATTTTCCCTGCAGTTCTACTTTCCAAGGGTTTGTTTTGGTTATTGGGTATTGATTTTTGTTTATATTTTTTGCTCTGTTCCTCAGTGTGTCTGTCCCTGATGTCTGTGTGTCAGTGATACCAAAGGAACCACACACCCTTTAAGGGTCATATTTCATTTTACTCACGGATGTGGCCATTCTCTTTGGTATCCTCAAACTAAGCCTACAGTGTGTATTCTTGTGAGTAACTACTTTCAGTTATTTAGTCTTTTAAGCAAAATATTCTCATCATGCTGCTTCTACTGAAGGAAACTGTAGCAGTCATGAGCCCGTCTCTTATTTCAGGCTCCATACCTTGACCAGCCTGCAGTGTCCCCATTTTCTGAACT
This sequence comes from Cavia porcellus, assembly GCF_034190915.1. Taxonomy (NCBI): domain Eukaryota; kingdom Metazoa; phylum Chordata; class Mammalia; order Rodentia; family Caviidae; genus Cavia; species Cavia porcellus. Next base: position 29,455,313 of record NW_026947517.1, on the reverse strand, counting down.
GCTCCCTGTAAATAACTGTCCTACCCCACAGCTGTGGTGAGTCCACATGCAGCAGTTGAGATCTGCAACTGAGTGGAAGACATTCAGTCAAAGTGGGCTCTGTAACAGGATGACCTTCTTGAACAAAGGTCCCCTGAGGGAGATAGGGGGTCTCAGGCCTGCAGGGAGGAGCTCTGGCAACAGGACCATTCCAGCCATCTCCTGTCCAGCCTGTAAGCTGTGCTGCTTTGCTGAGAAGCTGACTCATGGATCAGCAGGCCTGAATCTGGGCCTTTCTTGTCATGGTTCCTGCTAGGTGTCATGGTGTCCAGCACCTCTGCCTGGTCCATCTTCCCCACCTTCAGATCTCAACAGAGATCTGCACAGCTTTGGGCTTCCCCTTACAGGCTGCAACTCTATGCATAAACTTCAGGTGTGAAGTCTGTCAGTATGAAACTCAACCTTTATACACTTAACCTGTAAATTCAACATCTAAGGCTTCATTATGAAGAATGAGGTTGATGACACGCATTTTCTCATCTTATTCTGCTTGGCTGTCAATAGTTAGAAACCACTGAATGTACCACAGCAGAGCTGCTGCATCAATTATAAGATTACAGTCACTGAAAATGCGGCAAGAAGGCCATGTCCCCGGTGTTACCTGAGATGACAGAGAGTTTATGGCCTGGCCCTCTCTCTACCCAGCAGTGAAGACACAGAGGCCCCCATAGCAGGTGAGGACAGGAGAAAGGGGCTCACCGATGGCAGACCATGATCCTGGGGGGATGCTAATGTCTTTTTTGTCCATTTTCTTATTCTGTTGAATTAATAATAGTGCTCTATTAAATATTACTTCTATTCTGTTTGGTTAACAACAAATAGTGGCTAATTTCTTGAATAGGTAAGTGAAAATGGATGATTTAATTACATTATATATAACGAAATGCACAGTACATACTTTGAATATCTATCTATCTATCTCTCTATCTATATACACGTGTGTGTGTGTGTGTGTGTGTGTGTGTGTGTGTGTAAAGGAGTCTTGATGTTCAGAAAGGCAACACTCTGTTTATCACTATCTCTAACACATGAGGTCATGCAGAGAGCCCTTCCATGATGCAGTGGCGCTAGAAGCCACCCTAGAAGCCACCATGAGCATCTGTGCCTGCTACTGCCAGAAGACAGCAAGAGATTTAGTTCAGTATTTATTTTTCGAGCAAGGAAGTCCTGAATCTTCCTGCTGCCAGGCAGCTCAGGGAGTGAGCAGCATACAGAGGAGCCCAGCACTGCCTGCCTTACACCCCTTTCCCCCACTGTATCCATGCTACAGCCCTGCCAGGGTGCAGCCAAGACTCTGCCTCCTCAGCCCCAGGGTCCTCAGTTCCTGGGTCCTGGCCTCAGCCTCCACCAGCCTTCAGGTGCTGCCATGTGTTCAGCTAGCATAGTGGGTGGGGCACACTCTCAGCCCCACATACACAAAGATCACTGACCACAATGACCTTTCCAGTCTCCAAATTTTACTCCTCTACTTTCTGACTGAGGCTTTGGCATTGGAACGATACACAAAATTGTCATTACCTTTTCTTTTTGTGCTTTTTTGTGGTTTCTTTATGTATTTAAACATACATTTAGAATTGCATTTTGGAAAAAACCTTTATTTGTCTTTTCATGCCCCACTTAACTGAAGTTCTTACAAATTTTTACTGCAATTCTAACCCATGTGATTGAATGCTCAATCTGCAGCTTCATAGCATGAGGGAAAAAGCAGAAACTGAATTTGGGGATATTTCTTTGCCTTCTAGCACCTTGAAAAGAAATCCTTGATTCATGTGTTTTTACCTCCAAAATATAGGCTTCAGTACTAACTGAATCTGCCACTGACAAAATGAGTTTCCTGCATTTATTTCAAACAATCTCATTTCCCCTCAACTAGATAAGCACATTGTCTAAGATTTCTTATGCCCAAACTTGAAAAAATAAGTTCCAGTAAACAAGAGACTGCTACCCATCCTGAAATCATGATGGGATTTTATGTAAACACATAGTCCAACCCACACCCTGGCAGCCATGAGCTGAGAGAGGGCCAGATGGCTTGTGCAGATAGAAACACCTAGAAATAGTCAACCAGCAGCTGCAACAAGCAGGGAGCAGAGCTGCTGAGCCTTCACTGTTGGGTGATGGAATGGTGTGGTCGGTTTTACCCTGGGTTTATTGAGGTGGCTTGGCAAATCCAGGTTGTTGCAGGGATTATCCTTACAAAGGAAAATCATGTACATGTATCATTTATTTGCCATTTTTCTTTTGCATTTATGGAATCTGCATGCATGAGATTTTATGCCTTACCGTTGCAGACCCATTCAGGGGCATTATTCCCATGTCTTGTCAAGGGTCAGTTTATTTACAAAACATGAAGAGCACTTTTCTCAGCCTTGTTTCTCCAGACCTGTGCATTTTCACTCATTTCTTCAAAAGAAGCTAAACAATTTAGTTTGAGCAAACTTCAACTGTGTTTCTGTGCTTCTGTGTGACTTTCTTGCTGCCAGACCTGAAAAATGCAGTGAGTTGGACCTGCTCAAGGGTTATCCCCAGAGGAACATGCTTTGCACAGCTGTGTCAGGAAGGGCTGCTCATTAGTTGACTGGCCACCCTGACATCCAAATGTCCTTTCCACAAGCTGTTCTTGGTTTTGGGAAGTGCTGGATTGCAGTAGAGACTCCCTGTGCACTGGCTGGCTCTTGTAAAGCCCTGTGCTGCCATGAGATTGTCACCCCCAGACCTTCACCTCCTGTGTCCCTGGGACCAGGGCAGAGTTCTTTTCAGCAGCCAGGCACAGCATCCTAAAGGTAGCTCTCCTGTGCACCCTCCACATGGAGACTAGGGAGGGTCCAGTTCCTTCCTGCTTCAAACAGTACTGTGAATCAAACTCTTCAACAGAAATCTTGAAAAGCTGTGCAAATTTCTCTCCGGAGAAATCTCTGTTCTTAGCCCTGCATGCTCCAGGGATACATGTGTGTAGCTCTGATGGGAGCTGAGGGTCAAGGCTCTGCTGTGCACCCCATAATCTCCCCAATGCTGTTCAGCACCTGCCTTAAAACCAGCCATCAAATGGGGACACAGCACATCTCAGGGATCTGTTCCCTGCGTGCTTCAGCTTTGGGAGGCTCAGCATTTTCTGTATTTGTTGGCCATGTGTGGTGATTGCCTTTGCGTTACAAAAATTTGTCAATTCTCTCACAAAGTGGACTCTTGAGACATCTGTCACACCAGTAATAACAATCATCTATCTGAATATTGATTGTACGGAAAGATTTCCTGCTGTGGTCTCTACATTAGTCTTGTTTCTGTTTTTAAAATGCAGTGTATCAGAACTTTCAATCTCCCTTCTGTCACTGAAATCATGGGAAAGCTTTTCCAACATGAAAAGATAAGTATATACACAATGGTCTCTACATTTTCCCTTCAGACTTTGTCTATCTGATATTTTCTCTTCTATCAAAGAGCAATAACAGCCAGTCTCCTCCAGTAATGTTTGGCCACACACAATCTGATGCACTGATATGAAAGATTCAGAGTAGCGAATCACATCAAGAGAAATGTTAGAAGCACAAGGGGACTAGCAGGAGAGAACAGGGCTGTGGATGGGTCCAAAACTGAGCATAAAGCTGAAGCTAGACAGATGTGAATATTATATAAATTGGCGATGTGCTTATGGGCTATTGAGTTGAACATGTTGAAACTAATGAAATCTTAACTGTTAATTTAAATTAGCTTAGAATGTAATGTTTAGAAGATTACAGACATAAGAGTAGAAATGAAAACTGAAAGAAATACAAGGGTTACAAGGGAGGGAAGGGAAAGACAAGTACATGGCAGGACTTGGCCCAAAGTAGAGCTCAGAACATCTACCATGGAGCCAGCAACAGCCCCAGCTCTGAAATTCATGAAGATCTGGTACTGAACTGGGCACAGCTTTCACATTGATCCCAGAGCTGGTGAGGTCACTGGAGGTGGCACAAGCTCTTCAAGTAGGACTTGAGACCAGTCAGGTACCAGCCTTGCCTCAGAGGAGGGAGAAAAATCACCAAATGTCTTTTGCTCCTTGCAGGGCCCAAAGCCTCCCAGGGCTCCTCAGAGACAACTCTGTGCACAAATACACCCCAGGAAAGTTTCCAGTCTGCCTCATCCCACTCAATTGTGCATGCCTCAGTGTTGCAGAAGGCCCCAAGTCTGAAAGCCTTTCTCCATGCAAAGTGCCACGTGCCCTCTCCAGAGAGTGATAGACCAAGGCCAAACCTTGCTCACCATAGTTCTCAGCTTTAGTGAGCTCAGGTTGTTCCAAATATCCCAGGTTAGTGTGGACTGGGTGTCCCAGCTTGGTAAGCAGCACCTCCCAGGATTCAGTAAGGAAAGTGCTGGCCCTTGGGAGGACAGCTGTAAGCAACAGTACAGGTCTGGCCTCCCTCCCAGCCTGCCCTCCCAAGGCATCCTGTGGCATTTGACACCAGCCTCTTGCTCTAGCTACAGAGTCCAGCTTCAGCTACTGTGCCCTGAATGGGGCAGTTCTGATCCAGGCAGCCCTCATGTGCTAATGGAAGTCCATGGTCAGTGCTGTGACCACCTGTCCTCCATTCCTCAGGAAGCCTGAAATGCATCTCCCTTTCCTGACCTCATGACATGTTGCCTCTGTGAGAAAGAGAGTGGTGTGTTCAGTGTTACTCTATTGGATGCTGGTCTATAACTATCTGAGAAGTGAGTGGACAGAAGGAGTGCTTCATGCTTGCCTTTCCACCACCTTCAGTTCATATACTGATGCAACACCCCATTCTGTGTGCCTTCTGGGGACTCCCCTTCCCCTATTATGTGTCTACATGTACAGAGGCCAGGAACTTACGCACATTCACTGTAATGTGGGTAGTACCTGGTCTCCTCTCCAGGGTGACTGTGTGGGCTGAATAACTTGAAGTCACAAGAGAGCTGTGGTTATTTCTGCACTGGTCATTGCATCATGGTCAGTGGCTGATACACTGATGATTAAAGGCAACAATCAGCTCCTTCCATGATGTCTGTGTGGACCTGAGACCTCTGGTATCCCCCAGAGATTCCTGCTCTGGATACCATGGAAGCCCATGGAATGACTGTCCATTGTCTTCACAATAAACAGGACAGCTGCATCCAAGTGAAGGGCCCTTGTCAGGAGGCAAAACTTGCCCATGGGGAAGGAAAAACAGCAGTGCAGCCAGGGTCCTAGCTCTGAGGAGAAAGACCTGGCTTTAGACCCCACTTTTCACTCTGATTTCCTCTATAAGCCTAGACAAAATACCATTCCTCTCAGGGCATTCCAAGACTGTCCCCTGCACTAGAGAGGTTATCCTGGCAACTGCTTGCTAGGGACATTATCAGTGGTATTAGATGATCTTCATAAAACCTGTGAGCTGCTGTCACATAAATAAAGTGTACAGAGTTAGAGGTGAAATCCAGGAAGGGGCTGGGATGTAGGTGAGTACAGTGCACACAGGCCTGGCTCCTGCTGTGTGGTCGTGGAAATGACACTCACCTCCTGGACCTGTTTCCCTGGAGGCCTCATGAAGGGGTGGAAGTTCATCAGTTCAGCCATCTTTATGTACCCTAAGCATCACAATTTCTTTTATGCATTATTGCTGTGATCTAGAGTCAGGACCTCACACAGGCTAAGGAAGCACTATGGATGGAGCTGCACCCCCAAATCTACTGGCATTGTTTCTAGATTCACCCATGTGTGAGTCACCACAGCCATGACCTGGGCACCTGCTCAATAGCTGACAGCTCACCTTCTGATGGCCACATCCTGAGTAAAACTTTCCTTGTTCCTTTAAGTATGGATCTCAGTTAGTTTTTATTATTGTTGTTAATTAGCATTAGCAGTGCTGAAAGTGAGCCCAGGGACTTATGCATGGTAAGTAAGTGCTCTTCCCCACTCCAAGGTCTCTCCCCAACCCCTCACTCATGCTTCACCAACAGATATAGCAGATATCATGTGATGTGACTTCTAAGTTCCACGTATAAATAATTGTCACCAATCTCCTCTTGTTTTCTTTCTTGCATTCTGGCTGTTTGCTTTTTTTTTTATCACTCTGTATCTCTGGCTCTATGATGTCATTGCTATCTCTTCAGCTTCCCTGATGAGAGACTGAAGACCCTTGAGTGACAAAAAGGAAAACAGGCAGAGGAGACACCAGGCATTTGTCCTGAGTCCTGCTTGTAAGCAAGGGACAGAGCCTGAGAGCAGATTCTGCCACTGTGATGTCTCCACTGATTCTTTAGCTCAGTTCAGTAAGCTGTTATGGTAGCAGCCCCAGAAAAGTCTCCTGGGTTCCTAATACACAGCTCCTTTGTAGTTTGTTTGTTCTTTCAGCTAATGTTTGATATTTACATTCCAGTTCTCAGTTATTGGGAACAAAGTTGATGTGACTATCTTGTAAAATTCTCTGTAGTAAGTAGAGAGGATTTGATGCCCAGAATCCTAAGCTAGTCAGATGTGTTACTCTTAAATTAACTGCCAAAATGATGTCTGAAGTGAATGTACCACTAGCAAGGCAGAAGGAATCTCCTTCCTGCACTTCCTCACCAACACCAGTGTGTTTTGACCTAAAAGATAAAGTCTGCTATTCAGTGCTGTTCAAACATAATCATTGGTATCTCCTTGTGGGATGAACAGTCACTCACCTGCTAACTGAGAATGATAAGAATCATGTCTGAGTTTATTTTCAGTCTAGTTGTGTTTCTCACTGAAATATTTTTTTCTCTTGTCTGTGTTTTCCACATTTTGAAATTGATCGCTGTTGTGTTTTCTATTTCTTTTATGGCATAGAAAGAAGTGTTTCTCGGATACAGGACTTCCAAATATTTTATGTCAATCTATCACTTGCCATTTTATTTTATTTTATTTTATTTTATTTTTGTATGAGGAATTGATCTCAGAACTTCACACTTGTCAGGCAGGTGCTTGTGCCACTGAGCTATATCTCTAGCTGTCATTTTATTCTTGTAACAAGTCTTTTATTGAGCAGTTCATAACTCATAGTTTCAATGAAACCTATTTTATCATTTTTTTGTTCTCTTATGGATCATGTTTAAATTTTGCTAATTGGAATTTTCTACCTATTCCTGGAGAAGCCCGATTTTGTTTCATAGAATGTGTATTTGTTATTTGCACATCGCTGGGATACCATAATCACTTCCACAACTAAAGGTGGGAAGTTTTGTGCTGGATGTCAGTGGTGTAAGTCCAGGGTCAACTACAGGGCAGGCACCACATAGTAGAAGTGGAAAAGGCAAAAAGCTGGTGACTTAATGGCAGAGAAGCAGGGTAGAAAGTGAGGTGCCAGAGATACACACTTTCCCTCCTCAACCCTTGACCCATCTCTCAGAAGAGCCACATTGACAACTCCATCCCAGGAACTCATCAGTGGATAAACCCATGGAAAAGCATAGAAGCCCTATGATAAACTCACCCTCTAAACACAAGAGCCTTTGATTGAAAATTTACATCTAAATCATAAACTTTACTATTGACTTATGTTTTGGTTCTGCTCCTTGATCCTTTCTGATTTTTCAGTTAATCCTGATATGGTAAGAGTTAAGGGTTAAGAACTTTCTTTTTATGTTGCTCTCTAAGGATTATACACACATATGACACATGTACAGATACACTTATCATGGAAGTTTCTATACTTCCACTGAAATGCTGTGGAATTTTCTGGAAAGTCAATTTTCCATGTATGCATAGTTCTATGGGATCTCTATTCTTGTCCTTTCACTTACCATAACTGTTTCTTTCTAAAAATGTTTAAATTTTATTTTGAAGAGAATAAAATCAAGCAAGATAAAACAGAATAAAGCCAATCAAAACAAACTAGTGTGACACAAAACTTCAAAACAATAGGAAATCAATAGTTGTCTTAATACATCTTGTCTTCCAAATAGCTGCAGATACCTTCAGACATGGTAAAAAATCAAACAGAACATAATAGAACCAATAAAAACCAAACAAAGAATGCAATAAAGACTTAAAAACAAGACAGGAGTAAATCCAAAATGGCTACCATAATATATCTTGTTATATTTGAAATAGCTGCCCATGCCTTTGAATATAAGAAAATCAAACAAAATAAAACCCAACCCAACAAAACAATGGAAATGATACATGAATTCAAAACAAGATAATAGGGAATTTAACAATGGCTACCACTTTCACAAGGAGAGCCCCATAGATGCCACACTGCATACCAGTATCCTCTGAGTAGATGATCAGACCATGGGCCCTACACCTGCAAAGTCAGTGAAACACCAAACACAACAGGCATCCAATCACATTTAACCTCAATAACTCTCATCACAACCTGAGTTTGTGAAGATGGGCCAGTCACTTACTGGTGGTGGTGAAGGTGATGGTGATGGTGGTAGTGGCAGTAGTGGCAGAGGAGCTGGCTATTCTTGTTTCCCAGCCCACGGGCAAGAAAGGACTGGAGTGTTCCTATCTACTCCTGGTTGCAAAAACCTGCACAAGGAGAGGTTTGTCCAGAGGACTTGCTGCTTCTTGAATTCTTGTTCTCTTCCCCCACAGTCCATGAATGGCATTGACTCATGGGATAACCCTGGGATCTGAACGTTACCTACCTTACCTCCACTGGTGGCAGTGGCCCGGTCATGGCACGGTTCACAGGGAAGGCTTGCTTCCTGGTAATTTCTTGTTCTCTTCCCCCATAGTCTGCAAATGGTGCTGACTCATGGTCTGGTTGTTGCCCTGGTGGTGGTGTCTCACACATAGTGCTTGTTCCCACGTAGGACTTGCTTCTTGGAGAAATCTTTCATCACTGTTGCTTGGATATAAACATTTTTCTTCAAATCACTTTTCAGTTGCCCTTAGACACTGATTACCTCTTTTATGATCTCAGCATTACACCACATATATCTAAGTATGTCTGAAATAGATTTTATAGATCTCAACATGTTGAGTAAAACTGAGATTATTTCCTACAACACAGAGAATATTGAGATAGAAAACTTGCATATTATGCAGCCTACTGAACTCAGATTCATGCTGCTGTAAATGACAAATGGTTTTCCACAGAGGGCTGGTGCATGTGGTGTGTATGTGAAGTAAGAAATCCTCAAACATCTTTCAGGGAGTGTGAGGAAAGAAGAGCAAAGGAGAAGGGCTCACCTATGTCCTGCTGTCCAGAAAGCAATCACCATAGCAAACATAGTTTACCCACCCTTTGAAGGTTGAGTGCCAGAATGCAGTGGTTCACAAGTTCAGGCAGATTAAACAGCTGTTTGATCTAGGGTTGAGGTCAGAATATGCTTCTGTGTCAGCTGAGATGGCATTGTGAGTGGGAACCTGTGTGGCAGTCATCTTGACTGAGCACAAGGATGACCCAGACAGGGCGTGCCAGTATAAACCAGAGTCCAAGAGTCATGGTTTATGTCTGTGTCCCCCAGGCCTCATGAGTTTGCATTGTGTATTTGTGATTCGTTCATTTTCTGGTGGTCGGATTGATGGTGTCAGTGCTCCACCCATAAAAGGGTGGAGCCAGGATGTGTTGTAATGGCAGGAAGAAGGTATATCTTGCTGTTTGCTGGTTTGAGCTTGCTGTTTGCAGCCACCATGAAAGGTGGCCCAGCCATGCCTGCCTGTCTTGGAGCCAACTGAATGTAGACTGAAACCTCCAAAAACTGTAAGAAATAAACCTTTCCTTTCCCAACTTGGGCATCAGGTATTTTGTCTCAGCAATGAGCATAAAGTAACTAAGAAAGAAATTTGGTACCAAGGAGTGGGGTCATTTGCTGTGACTATATCTGACCGTGTTTTATGAGAGGCTTTGGAAATGGATTGTGGGAGATGGCTTGAGATTTTGGAATGGTTTGGACATGTCACCTGGATGCATACAGCTGGAGCAGCTTAGGTTGTTCTGTAAAGGAGATTCTGTTCAGAGCTCAGAAGACGAGAAGGCTGATAGAAAACCTCACGGTAAAGACCAGGCTTGGGAGTTTTCTGCTGAGAAGGACTGCATTGGTCTTTGGAATCCACAGGATGTGTGTTATGGATTGGCAGAAAGTTTGTCTGCATTTTGCTCCTTCCCAGAGACTTTGCCTGAGACTGAGACAAAGGGCAATGGACTGATTAATCTTGAAAAAGAAATTAAAAAGCAATCAAACATTGAGGCTGTAGCATGGCTATTGTTGGGGGCTTTCAGCCAGCTTTATGTTTCAAATCAAGAGCAAAGAGCCCAGCAGGATAATGTATAATGCTGTGAGTTTGGCCCAAAGGAAAATTCCAGGAAGGTTTGGGATTGTAAAGACAGTGTTGAGATTTTGATTCCTGAGGAGAAACAGAGAGATAAGAAAGATGACTTCAGGGCATCCCAGGAAGTGGGTCCCCACCCTGTGCAGCCACACAGCAAAGATGAAAAAATTTTTTCAGAGGGAAAAGCTGCAGAGCACCATGTTCCAGAATGGCAACAGATGCCACATGAGTTCCAGAATGGCGGCAATTTAGAGAAGCTTTTTCTCACAATCAGGCAAACAGAGCCCTGTGATCCAGGCAACTGACCCCTACAACCAAGAGAGAGAAAAGCCTGGCTACTGCTTCAGCTAGCAGCAAACCTTGGCGGCATCCAAAAGGTGTTGATTTTAGGTGCAAGGAAAATGCATGAATTCTGAAGGTAAGACGACTTCCACCTCGATTGCAAAGGGCCTGGCTGGCCAAGCGGTGTGCCCCTGAGAGGGCAGTTTGGGAAAATGTAAGGGTGAAGCCAAAGGTGCAGTGGAGACCCCAGAAGTTTGGAAAAGCCAGGAATGTGGATGATCCAAGAGAAGCTGCAAAAAGTGAGCAGAGAAGATTTAAGAGAAAAGCCACAGGAGTTTAAATCACTGGAAGTGCCCTGGGGGTGGAATCACGCAAGCCTTTTGGAGCTTGCAACCAGATTGCTTCAGATGCTGAGTGTGGAACTCTAGGACTTAATGTTTGCCCTGCTGGATGTTGGACTTGCTTTGGTTCCAATGCTTTATATTCCAGTTTGTAACTTTTGGAATGGTAATGTTTGTTTTTTGTCTTTGCATTTGAGAAATGTTTAATCTTGTTTCATTTGTACAGGGGGTTACAGTTAAGATTTTGCCATAGATCTTGGAGAAGACTTGGGACTTGGACTATTCAGCAATGCTGAAACTGTTAGGACTTTGGCAACTCTTGGAGGTGGACTAAATGTTTTTTGTATAAAGGATGTTCATTAGAGTCCTGGGGGCCAGGGGTAGAAAGTCATGGTTTATGTCTGTGTCCCCCAAGCCTCATGAGTTTGCACTGTGTGCTTGTGATTCATTCATATTCTAGTGGTTGGACTGATGGTGTCAGTGCTCCACCCACATAGGGGTGGAGCCAGGATGTGATGTAATGGCAGGAAGAAGGTATATCTTGCTGTTTGCTGGTTTGAGCTTGCTGTTTGCAGCCACCATGAAAGGCAGCCCAGCCATGCCCGCCTGTCTTGGAGCCAACTGAGTGTGGATTGAAACCTCCAAAAACTGTAAAAAATAAACCTTTCCTTTCCTAACTTGGGCATCAGGTATTTTGTCTCAGTGATGAGCATAAAGTAAGTAATATACCAAGCCATCCAGATGGCTGTGTGTTTGGCCAAAGAAGGCACCCTCTGAGATCCAAGCAGAGGTGTTGAGCTCTCAGATGAGCAGAGAATGCCCTTCACAGGAATGAATGCCTGGCAATGGCCAGTAATGCAGGATGAACAGTGACAACACTTACTTGCTGGGCTGCTAATGTGGGCTCTGCATGCTTTGTTATCTCAGGGGACCTCACCTGAAAAACACCCCTTCAGCCTCACAGCCCAAATCAATAGCATAGTGGGCAGGATGAAGTGAGTGTCCCTCTTGTAGTCTCTGAAGACAGCACCTGACAACAAGCGATAAACCTGAGGGTTTGTAGACAGATTCCCCTAGGTTCTCCCTGTCAACCATATGCATTTTTTGGTGGAGCTGGAGGCCCTTGAGACTAGAAAGTGGTCCATCTGACATTCTAGGACATGTTGAAGGCCTTAGAAATGATAGACATGTGAATCCCATGGAGGACTTGGAATCGCAGCTAGCTCCTACAGAAGCCACACTGCACAACCCAGGGAGTACTGCCCCCTCCTGAGGTTAAGGCCCCATGACCAGGACAGTCCCTGTGAGAGTTCCCTGGTATTGCATGAGAAGCCTGCTATTTGACAGAAGGTGCAGGTGAAGCAGCCCCTAGCCCAAGGAGGGGGAGTCTCAGGACCATCCATCTCTACCTGTAACACATGTATGCAACCTACATGACTGTGGAACATCAGAGCTGGTGAAATAATTCAAATAAAAGGTGAGTGAAACTGCCCCAATGTGTCTGTTACAGCTATGGGACAATGGGGCTGATAACACAAAGCTGAGCCCACAGGAGGTGTCCCAAAGGCTATTCCAAACAGCACTCCTTCTATACAACAAGTTCTACGGAACATGCCAAGGACAGCCTGTGAGGAGATAAGCAGACTTTGATAAACTGGTTGATGGCAGCAGACTTGGAACAAAGATACCAGGCCATCAAGGTGCTGATTCAGAGAGCATGGCCTCACCACAGAGACTGGGGCCTGTTATGTTCATTGGCTTGTGGTGGGTGACAGGGAACCAAGGAGCATAATGGGATGCAGCCCACTTTGTATTCAACAGGTAAAGATGGAATTGGGAAACCCTACTGTGACATAAGTACCACTTGACCTGTGTAACCATGTATCACTGATAAATGATAGAAACACTTGGGGTGGCAACAAGCTCACCAGAGTGATATCCACTGATTAGCTAACTATAGCAGCCTCATAAGTCAATGAGCTGCCTATAAATATGGGCCATGTACTGCCTATAAATATCCACACACTGAGCAGGAAACTGCACCTGGGGATTCCCATATATCCAGGGCACTATCAAACCCATCATCACAGACACAGCGCCCTATTGGGACACTGTACTCTAGATGCCACCATACTCAACAGGTGCCACCGTACTCTACACGTGGCCTGGTTGTTTTATCTGGTGGCTGGGTTGCTATCAGGACCAAGGGTATAGACCCAGTCTTCCAGGTTGAAACCCTTGGTAACACGGAGTCCAGGCCCTGAACCACACTTGCCAGGATTTGACATTGCTAATGGATAAATTTCTCAAATGCTAAACCACATGACCCTTGCTTTACTAAACACAGCAGAGGAGGTACTTGTGCCCTGTTGCATGGAGAATGTGGCATTGATGTCCCTGATCACCAGAGGCAGGAGCAAGAAGCTTTGCAAGAAATGGGTGTGAAGTTCTCTGCCCTCCAGATGGCACAGCAGAACCTGCTCATCCAGTACTAGGAATGCTTGGGATCCACCTAGCTCTGTGTGGCCATAAGCTGTGCTGTGGTGGCATTAGTAGTTTTATGCCTTTACCTTTCTTTGTGTGCATGAGTCCACACCCGATGGGTCACTTACAATAAGCACAGGTTCCCAACTTGGAGGGGGTGGGATGTGGGAAACCACTTCACACTGCTTCAACACCCAGAGGTTTGGAGGACCAGAAAGGACATTTCTGCACCATTTAACATTAGTATACCATGGTCACAGATATATAAGCAAGACTTAGCATAGACAACTGTACATGTGTCACGCTTGTGACGGTGCACAAAAATCTAATGCCTGACAAGGGTCAGTATATATGGACTGGATAATAAAGATGCTTGTTTACTGCAGCTGCTAATGTTGGTTCTGTGTTGTTTCTTCTCCATAGTGATCTCACCTGCCAAAATACCCCTTTATCTCCCAAACTCTGAGAAAATCTCATGCCCCAGACACAGGGAACTTTAATATCAAACCAACCCACAGGCCCTGTTCCCTGTCCCCAGGCACTCATCACATCCAACATCCCAAATCCCTGGTGGACACAGCTTTAGATAGCATACTGAGTTTCATTCTTCTGCTCTGGCATCATTTCCTAAGCCCTGTGATGGACATGTGCCTCACTTCCACCCCTGTGCCCCGCAGGTCACTGAGGGTCTCAGCTGTTCTGACCTGGACTAGAACATGGTTCTCCAGGCAGCAGATGTGTGATTCCCCAGCTTGCTCCTCTTACCATGGTCTGAGGGGAGTCATTCCCAGGCTGAAGGCCCAGGGAAATAGCATCTCTTTGCCCCAATTTCACACATGGCAGCCACGTACCTGGGAATGTGGCCTCCCTTACTCCCTGAACCTGAGGGAGGTCACTTGAACTGGTATTGTGGCACATGGCAAGCTGAAGCACAGGATCACTGCCAGGCAGCATGGAAAAATCCAGATCCCTGTGTATGGTGCCATGTGGGAGCTGAGAACCATGAATGGCAATTTGGAGACCTCTTACTATGGAGCATCCCAGAGGTGACCTAAAGTGTGGTCCCTGTGTGATGCATGTTTATCTGGATACATAGGCAGACAAATGCAGATGCTCCTGTCTGGAGGAATCTAGGTAGACACAGTACCTTTGAAATGACTCAGGGCATGGACAGAATGGAATCTGGCCAAGGATAAAGGCTGGGAAAACCAGATTATGAAGCAGATCCTTCAGATCTGGACCACACTTTGGAAACCAAGTAAGTAAGGGAGCTCCAGCCCAACTGTGTCTGGGGACAAATTTCTCTGCACTGGGGCCATGCATGCCTTTCCTGTGCCAAGACCAGCTGACTATGTTATAAGGACTGGCAGTATAGTCAGCCTGTTAGTGGCATGTCTCTGGCCCCTGAGAAGCTGGACATCACCTGGACAGGTGATGGGCTCAAGTCCCACCTGTATAAAATGCACACATGGAATGTGCCATTGGTCTCCCTCAGGTGTGCAGGTCAAGAACCATGGGATCAGTTCTTTTTATCTGGCCAGCTAGTTGCCAGACTGCCACTGTGTTCTCACCTTCCTGCCCTCTGGCTACACCATCACAGCACCTGGGTCCAGGTGTCCAGTGAGGCTTTAGATGAGTGTGGTCAGTGAGGCAAGCATCTGTGCAATCAGCAATGGGCTGGCTGAGTTTTGAGAGCCTGCAGAGAGGGGCAAGAACCCCATGTATTTCATTCCCCACCACATTGATTCTGGGGTCATAAAGTAGAGAGCAGGGTTCGTTCCAGTCAGATGTCATTTTTTACGACAGTTTTCTATCCCATGACCATTTACTGGAAGGCTGTGTGTATGTGACAGCCCCATATATACAGAATACATAAATGTATACTGAAAGGCTTGTTAAGCATCTCCACCCAGACTGCCTGGCAGTAGCTCAGCCATGGAAACTCAGTAGGAGAGAACTAGGTAGGGAGGTGGAGGAGGACCAAGGGCTTTCTCCTGGAGACAGCAGTTACAGAGAGTCAGGGGGCTAATTTGACTGTCTCTGTCAGAGCCACATTTGAGGCTGTATCCTGAGGCCAGAGAGGAGACAACAGTTTTGATCACTTTGCTAGAAATCAGGGGTCTGAGCAGAGCTACAGAGGCAGGGCTTGGGAGCCAGACTGTGGGCTCCTCCTGATTTGCCTGTGTTTGTTTTTCCTTTTCTGTTCCATGACTCAGTCATCACCTGCTATTGACAGTGAGGTTTCACTTGTCTCCCCATGAGTGAGCTGCTTCTGGGGATCTCGGGTAGCCAGCACACAGTGAGAGCTCTATGTGTCTCTGTTAGATTGTGCCTAGAGCAAAGTATAAAAGTGCATGCTCCTATGAAAGGAAGATTAGTCCCAGAAATTCCATTAGCAAGTACTTAGCCTGAGGAGAGCTGGGACTTTGTTCTCAGGCTTGCTTCTGCTTGAAGGACTCCTTGTCAGCCATGCAGAGGGTCTGCTTCCTGTGTGAGATTTTTCGTTAGTTGCCCTTTTTTCTCCTTACATCTCAGATGTAGATTTTCTTTCTGTGTATTCATTCATAGTTTATTATATGTTTTACTGCTATTTATACTATATACTGATTACATTGATAATGGGCACATGGTACATTAAATGTGCTGAAAAGAAATTAGGCCCTATATGGTGAATTATAGTACAACCCATGAACCAGTGACTGTTATCAAATTTGCTTGAGCTGACCACCTATTTTCTGCCACAGCCATTGCCAGCACAAGCCCCAGCTCCATCTGGTGTTTCCTTTCTTTATGGCCAATGCAGTAGGTGGTGATGCACAGTATGAGAGCTTAGCACCGTTTGGCCTGGTGTGAGTGTTTGTGTGTGGTCATGTAGGAACCTGGGCAGCCTGGTGGAGGTCATGTGTTCAGGCTCTCATGGACACTGATCAGATGGTTTCTGCAGTGTTGATGGGCACAGACTCAGCACAGGGGGCAGTCTGCAGCCACTACCCTTCATGCATGTTATTTGGGAATGGAACAGGGCAGGGCTCACTGTGATGGGTTTACTGTGCCTCACTTTCCGAGCTCATCTTGATGAGAGGTGGCAAAGCATGTGGGGTGTCTGAGTCTCAGGGTCCAGTGTGTGAGGAAGCTCAATGCAGAGCCTATGTCATACATGCATGTTAGTTGGTCCTGAAAGAAGGTCACTCAACTGACACAAGCGCAGAATGTTACTGACATCTCATAAAATGACCCCTGGGCACAACCTGGAGAGAAAGACCAACCAACCATATTCTAAAGCTGGTCAGCCAGACCATAGCAGTAGATTTGGAGTTGGTTTATTAAAAATGCCTAGTGAAACCAGTTGAGGTATAAAGTCTCTGTAATCCCCATACTCTACCGGACTAGAGCAAAATGATCATACACTGGAGCTCAGACTCAGAAATTTAGCTGTACAGTGAGACCCAGTGTCAAATTTAAAAATCAAAAAGTAAAATGGGCAGGGGATGTATCTCTGTGAGAAGACCCTAGGTGCACTCTCCTGTAAAAATAGGAAATTTACACATTTGTAAAGAAGCTGAATCAAAAGGATTCTACAACTTCCACAAGGCAATATTGAACCAAATTTCCCCAGTGTCCAGTATGTTCTGAGATCTAGTATTTTGTAACAGAAACTCAATTAAGATGTAGAAAATGTTCATTCATCTGTAAGAAGAAGAGCCGGGGTGGTGTCATGCTCTTCAGTGGTCTGCTGGGATGTCATGGGGATGCACTGTCCCCAAGGGGACACAGGAGCTTGTCCAGCTGCATCAGAGGTCGCCATGGAGATCTGTGCCCAGACATTGTGTATATTCAGAGCCATGGACAGGAACAGGTCCTATACCAGCTCCTATGACTGAGACCTAGAAACTCCACTGCTAGGATGCTAACTCAAAAAATGACATTTAAAAAGGTGGCTGTTTCTTATGGCATAGAGGATGACAAGACTGTGTCCCTGTGTCCTACATGCAATCCCTGAGGAGCTGTTCTCTACACACACTCCCCAGCCACAGGTTTAAACACTCAGGCTGACCCTAAGATGAGATAGGAGGAAGAGCACCTGGGAGGGAGGTCACAGTTCCTAGATGGAACAATAGCCACAATGTTGTTTCTTTTATTATTCACTCGTATTTTATTGCATATTTAACTATAATATGTATTTCTGGTCCAAGAAAAAAACATGGTTAATTAATTGAATATGTGAGAGATGAATCAAGGATATTTATCAAACATGCTTTCCTCTTTTAGAATAAAGTAAGATTAAAAAGTCACTTCCAGCATCACCTGGTCCAAGAGAAACTTGATTATATTGATGTGGAAAATGTAGCAGAGGTAAATTAGGAGGACATAAGATCAGTGGTGGCTGGGATGGAGCAGGAGGGGAAAGAAAACAAAACTGCTTTTTGTACAAAATTGAGGAAACTGTGGTGGAACTGGACATTAGTGAAACTTGCACAACATTGAGAATGCACACAATGAAACCAAGGTGATTTTTATAAACAAGACCAAAATCTTAAACTTTATTTATATTGTTTCCATCACTGACATATCTCTGGGAAATAAGGGTAGCAGTGAATTAAATAATCAGTAAATCTGGAAGAGAGGGGAATGGCAGGTGTGGGTCAAGAGCTGCCCACAGGTAGAGCTCAAGAGATGACTCCTGCTGGGGAGCCACCAAGATGTCCAGTTCTGCAGCTGGTGGACAAGGGTATCCAGGTGCTGGTTCAGAGCTGGTGAGGTAGCTGCAGGTGGACCTGGGAGGAGCTCTGCAGGTGCAACTTCAGCATGAGCTGAGACTGGACCTGTAGTTTCAGGAGCAGAAAAGTTCACCAACTGTCCATGTACTTCTCAGGGAAAAACTGAACCACAGTCTGTCAGAGGCAGCCATGTGCACCAACACAGCCCAGAAAAGCCTCCCAGACTGCATACCACACTGACTGCTGAGGGTCTCTTGCTCCTGGCTCACCCACCATCTGGGCACATTGCTGAGTTCCAAGGTCCATTCCCCTCCCCAGAAGCCTGCATGCTATACCACAGGGCATCTTACCCTTGGACTGAGGCTTGGTGGCCTCAGGAAGGCTCCAGCTGGTCCAGGAGAAGCTCAGCCTGGGGATCCCCATGACAGTAGAGTTGCAATGAGGAATCAAGCACAGAAGAGGTGGACCTGTGGCAGAGAGGGATCGAGCAGAGTGAGAGGCATGACCTTTCCTCTTACTACATGTGCAGCTGACCTGTAAGGAGGAGTGCATGGCCTTGTGCCATGTCTGTGCAGCATCCAGCACCATCCTCTTCCACTCAGAGAGGCTCCTTGGGAAAGCAATCTCCAAGGAGACCTTTCTTAATTGTATCACATCTCTGCTTTCTTCAAGGAAGCCTGACTCAATGTTTCCCTGTCCCTATCCATTGCAGGTCAGCTTGGTGAAGGCAGAGACTGGTATCTGCAGTGTCCTTACATTCAAGGGCACAGGGCTGCTGCTCCCTGAATATCTGAGAAGTGAGTGGTCAGTTGATGTCTGTCCTGCCTCTCTGCAGTCTCTAGCTCAGGAAGCGATGTGTTAACCACTTCTCTTTCCATCTCTAGACCTTCTCCTGCATGGTCTGTACCCATATCTAGGGAGGCTGGGACCCAAAACAGTTCCCTTCACGTGAGTCATATTTGTTCTGCTGCCAAGTGTGACTTTGTGGACTCCAAAGAATATTGAAACTCAAAATGGCAGAGGTTGAACCTGCTCTGCTTCCTGGATCTTGGACAATACCCAGATATGTGTCTGAACACAGTGTGTCTTCATGTACATTTTTGGGTTGATGACACTTGTCTGCTTTTCCATGACTTCTGACAGCCATGGATGCTTTGTCATACTCAAGATTTCCTGCCTTGAACACACCCTGAACCCCGTAGAGTAACTCTTCAATCTCCTTTCCAATGAACAGAACATCTTCCCCCAAGTGGGGGTCAGTGAGAAATTGGAAAGTCATCCTGGGGAATCAGCACTGCCTCTGAAGCAGGTCTTCATGTATCCCACACCACAGGTAATCACTTGACATGGAGCCCCCATTGCACCTTCATTGACCCTGCAGTCTGGATCCACTCAGCCTTCCACAGTTCAGAATTTTAAACAGGCTGAGAGAGGTGCTTGCACATGGCCAGGATCTCAATCTGAAGGTGGCCAAGACCCAGAGGGCTGTTAAGGTATGACCTGACCTTCCCAGCACCTGGACCTGTGGGGTGGAAATGTTGGATTTGGAGGGAGGGGTCCAGGAAGGAGAGTGCAGTACTGAGACAGCTGTCCAGGAAAGCCTACTCCAGAGGCTCCTTCAGGCTGTGAGGCCCATCTGCCTGCACTGAGCTTGCTGTAATGCCCTCTGCCAGGTTCTCTGCAGGTTGACTTCTGATCTGTGATGAGACAGTGGGGAGACATGGAATTTGTGTCCTTCACACGGCTTCTCAGGAGGGTTTGGGGCTGAAGCAAAGCCCACACTCCAAATGGTCAACAGAGGCTCATGGTACAGAGGTCACCGGGGACCAAGCAGAAAATGGATTCTCATATTAAAAGTTATGTTTCACAGGGGACACTTAAAATACTAGCATGGCTAAAAAAGAGCTCAAAATAGGAGAGGTGTAATAGAACTCTATGAAGGAATAAAACCTATGAGTTAAATGATGGCCCCCAGTTTAGAGATGAGAAAAGGAGGCTCAGGGCTGGGGATTTGGCTCAGTTGCATAATCACCCGCCTTGCAAGCAGGCAGTCATGAGTTCGATCCCTGGTACCAATAAAAAGACAAAAAAAGAAAAAGAAAAAAAGAAAAGGAGGCTCATTCCAGATATCCAGGTCCATTAATGTGTCCCCACAGAATGTTCCCAGGGTTTCTGATGAAAACTGCCGAGTAAGGAATTATGTTCCTCTTCTATAGCCATGGAAGGCTGAGAAGCTGTATTCACTGCCCTCTTCTGGAATTCATTAACCCAGAGGGTCCTGAAATAGGAACTGAGATGCATGGAAAAACTCAGTGAAACAAGTGCCAGAGAAATGGACAGAGAAGTGTGGGCCTGCCATATTAGGTGAGCACATCTTTGGTGAGATTGCATTAAAGTTAGGTTGCATTATGTATAAGATCTGGGGACAGGGTAAAAAGGCACCAGCTAATGTTCCAGGGACACCAGCCCCAGAATTGACAATGAAGTGCAGTGACATAATTAAATCCTGACAGGAAATGGAGTCACTTTGTGTGTATGCCCCCTTTCTCCTGCTCATTGATTTGTGAACAGTGACCTCACCTGTGACAAGGTAGAGGGAGAGTAGAGAGGATATTGAGGTTGAGGAACTACAGTCCAGATTCCTTGGGGGCAGGGCCATGGGCCCCCTGTTTGCCAAGCCCTGGAGGGAGGTGCTGAAAGAGTAATCTGACCAGAAGATTGTCTCTGTCATCTGTGGGCCTCTATAGTCCTTTCCACCCACACACCTTGCACCTGAGCCAGCACCTGTTGTCGGTCCCAGAGTCTGGGTCAGGGCCATGGCACACAGGGCTCAGCAAGCAGCTCCAAATCAATGTCATATGTGCAGCTATGTTGGGGCACAGCCCAGTGCATAGTAAGAAGCCAGAGGCTCTGAGACCCTACAGGTTTCACTTTGTGAACCCAGATAACATTATATTCCTCTAAGAGAGACAACCGTGTCTCTCATTGCTGCCCAGGAGGACAGAAAATGACTCTGGAGGCTGTGGATAAATGTGGGTGCTGCCCTTCTCCTCCTGCCAGCCCTGTCCTGGATGGGAACCTGAGAGTGTCCTAGGCTCACAGCTTCCCAGCACCTTGTCCTATCCAGGAGGATCTGCCCTCAGTGCCTGTCCTCAGACCGCCTCACACTGATGACCTGGGATGGAAGTTGTGCAGGGGGACTCACAGTGCTGGGCAGGCCTTAATGTAACTGTGCTGGACTCAGTGTCTCTGAGTGGCTCATGGCTGACTCTAGCGACACCTGTCCTGGGTTCCCTCTTGTCTCTGAGGGTGTCTGAGGGATCGGGACAGTGAGCCCTGTGCTTTACTGGCCTTCTCAGTTGGA
The DNA here is from genome assembly GCF_034190915.1 of Cavia porcellus. Lineage (NCBI taxonomy): Eukaryota > Metazoa > Chordata > Mammalia > Rodentia > Caviidae > Cavia > Cavia porcellus. Next base: position 29,433,860 of record NW_026947517.1, on the reverse strand, counting down.
TGTTTGCCAACAATCATCCTGAAGCATCTGGGACAAGAGCACCATCTTCTCAGTCATTCCCACATGGTCTCCCGATGTGCAGTCCTGACGCTTGGCCCTCAAGTGCTGTGAAAGCAGCTCAACATGGGACCTGTTTACCCTCTTGAGACAACTGTTTGTAAAGGTCAACTGTCACCAGAGCAAGGTGTCTGGTCACCTGAGCCTTCAGAGTTCTGTTTGGACCTGTTGCCAAGGAAGTGAGGTCACGTGCTGGGGTCCACAGTTAGGCATCTCTCTCTGATTCCACCTTTCTTTTTATTGTAGAACAAATCTGTGTCCTCCTTAGAAACAGCAAGTAAAATCTTGAGAACTGGTTGTGGTTGTAGACTTTGCTTCACTTTGAAGAGTTAATGCAACAAACCTGTATATGCTCTAGATGTGTCAGGTTGGATGCCAAGCATACATCTGTATTCTAAGGATACGTTGTCACTGAGGATGAGGGACTTAGTGTCTTCACTTAGAGATCTGTCACATTTTATGATAACTTGTTTCCTGGGCTTATGTTGGTTTCATTTCCATTAGGGAGTATGTATATGTTCCCAGAATATCTATAATAATGTTCCTTGAATGTTTCATGTTATAACAACAGTACATCCAGGAGAGCAGGATTCATAGCAAGTTTTACTCTCACGTGCCTATGAATGATTATTTATTCATTCTTAGATGTTTACCTCAGCCACACACTGTAGTGTTCCATACTGTGATATCCTGAAAGGATGGACAGCAGGTGGTGAGGGCAAGGGGAGGTTTTGCAAGGCTGTGGACATCAACACCCCATGGTAATTAAGGACACATGAGCATCACTGCTGGGGAACTTTTCTTTCTTTTTTTTTAATTTTATTTAAGAGGAAAAAGAGAAAAACACAAAACTAAACAAAGCGGTGTAAGGGTACACGTAATAAAGAACCCCCCCCCAAAAAAAACATAACAGTAAGAAATCACCTGTTAATAGATTACATATTATCATCATGAAAATAGTTGCTCAAATCACAGTATCAAAGAATACAAAATGGACATTCAAACAGGGAGACTGCAAACAGCTGTGTTCAATGATCCAAAAACATTGATATAGTCAGCTATTTAACACCCCTAAACACACTTGCTGTTATATCCGTTAGAGCTCTTTTTTTTCCCCTCTCTTTTTTACAACAAAATTTACACATTTTGGATTTTATTACTCCTTAGTTCTTATTACTTTTTTGGGGGGAGAGAATACAGTCAAATATGGCAAAACAAAGCTATCAGTCAAAACCAAGGATAGACATAGCACATGGTGTAGAACAGAGTACAAGGTTATCAACAATGGTTATCAACGTTGGCTCTTGTTTCCTTAAAAAGAATTGTCTATCTCATTAGATATTATAAAGTTGGACAAAACAGTAGAGAACAAGACCAATAAAACTTAGGTATTGTAAACATTACAGGACTTCCAAAGTAGACAATAGTCAAACCAGAATGGGCATCTTAGTGAATCTTACTGCCTTCAAAGTAGTTGCCTATACCCTCAAACTTGATACTATCATACAGAATGGAACAGAGTCTAATCAGTCAAAACAAGATCGTGGGAGTATTACAGGACTACAAAACAAGTTAATAGGAAATCAAAAAGAGTTACTATTATAAATCCTAATTTAAAAAAATTTTCCCCTTAATTAAAACAAACATAAGAAATAACTAAAATGTTTTTTAAAGAATAAGGGGGAGATTGAGATAAAACAGGTCATAACAATATAACAATAGAGGTCAAAGCATGACTGTTTCAGCAATCTAGTACTTCACCACCAAATAACCCGACTTAATAGTAGTTACCATAGTGTCTGTCTTTTTCCTTGAAATATTTGGATAAAACTTCATATACTATAGCTTCAAATATTTCCATATCAAGAAGCCCAAAATAAAGCCTTTCTAATTGATGAGTGAAAACTTTATAAGGCTTCAAGGCCACCTAATGGGGAATCATGATTACCACATATTTTTATATATTTGAATCATTACTTACATTAGGGAAACTATTCGGTATTCACACATGCGAGATTGATTTATTTCACTTATGAGTATGGTCTCAAGCTGCGCCCATTTATTGATAAATATCTCAATGTGATCCTTCTTTATAGCTGAATAATACTCCATTGTATAGAAATACCACAACTTTTTTATCCATTCCTCAATTGATGGACACTTGAGTTGTTTCCAAGATCTGGTGATTACAAATTGTGCTGCTATAAACATAGGTGCACATATATCACTGTGGTATGATGCTTTCAGTTCTTCTGGGAATATGCCGAGAAGTGGAATAGCTGGAATAAATGGGATTGCCAATCCCAACTTTTTGAGAAATCTCCAGACAGATCTCCACAAACGCTGTACCAGTCTACACTCCCACCAACAGTGCAGGAGAGTTGCTTTTTCCCCACAGCCTCTCCAGCATTTGTTGTTGGTTTTCTTGATCCTGGCCATTCTTTCAGGAGTGAGATGGTATCTCAGTGTGGTTTTAATTTGCATTTCTCTAATGACCAATGATGATGAGCATTTTTTCATGTATTTATTTGCCATTTGCATTTCTTCATCTGAGAATTACGTATTCATCTCAGATGCCCATTTTTGGATTGGATCTTTGAATTTTGGAGGTCTGAGTTTTTTAAATTCTTTATATGTTTTAGACAAGAGTCCCTTGTCTGAGAGAGAGTTCACTAAAATCTTTTCACAGTTTGTGGGTTTTCTTTTCACTATGCTGGAGATTTCTTTTGACATGCAGAAACTTTTTTATAAGAAGTGGTCCCAGTTATTGATTCTGGGAAGTATTTCCTGTGCGGTTTGAGTCCTGTTCATGAATTCTTTACCTACTCCTATGTCTCCAAGGTTTCTACCCAATTTGTCTTCCAATAGATTTAGTGTTTCTGTTTTAATATTCACATCTTTGACCCATTTAGATTTTAATTTAGTACATGGTGATAGACATGGGTCTAGCTTTAGTTTTCGGCAAATGGAGAGCCAGTTTTTCCAGCACCATTTATTAAAGAGACTGTCGTTCTTCCAGTGAACCTGCTTGGCTCCTTTATCAAAGATAAGGTGGTTGAGTGTGTTTGTAGTTGTGGTTGTATCTTCTAATCTATTCCATTGATCTTTAGTTCTGTTTTGATTCCAATACCATGTTGATTTTAATACTGTTGCTTTGTAGTATAACTTCAAGTCAGGGATTGTGATGCCTCCTGCTTTGTCTTTGCTGCTTAGAATTGCCCTTGCGATTCTAGGTCTCTTCTGGTTCCAGATGAAATTTAGGAGTGATTTCTCTAGATCTATAAGGCATGTTGATGGTATTTCTATTGGGATTGCATTGAATCTGTATAACGGTTTTGGGAGAACGGCCATCTTCACAATGTTTGTTCTTCCTATCCATGAGCAAGGGATGTCTTTCCATTTTCTGAGATCATCTTCAATTTCCTTTTTCAGTGTATTATAATTTTCACTGTATAAGTCTTTCACTTCTTTCGTAAGAGTAATCCCTAAATATTTCATTTTTTTGCTTGCTAATGTGAATAGTCCAGTTTCTCTTATTTCATTCTCTGTGATTTTGTTGTTCGTTTATAGGAATGCTATTGATTTCTGAGTATTGATTATGTATCCAGCCACATTACTGAATTTATTTATTGTATCTAAGAGTATTTCAATGGAGTTTAGGGGGTCTTCTATGTAGAGTATCATGTCATCTGCAAACAATGACAATTTAACTTCTTCTTTTCTTATCTTTACCCCTTTTATTTCTCTTTCTTGCCTAATTGCTCTGGCTAGTACTTCCAGTACTATATTAAATAGGAGTGGTGATAGAGGACATCCTTGTCTTGTGCCCAATTTTAAAATAAAGGCTTTCAATTTTTGGCCATTTAGTATGATGCTGGCTGTTGGTTTGTCATAAATGGCCTTTATTATATTGAGGTAAAGACCATTTATTCCAATTTTCTGTAAAATTCTTATCATGAATAAATGTTGGACCTTATCGAAGGCTTTTTCTGCATCTATAGAAATGATCATGTGATTCTTATTTTTGGATTTATTGATATGGTGGATTACATTTATTGATTTGCATATGTTGAACCATCCTTGCATTCCTGGGATGAATCCCACTTGGTCATGGTGTATAATCTTCTTGATGATTTGCTGGATCCTATTTGCCAATATTTTATTGAGGATTTTTGCATCTGTGTTCATTAGGGAGATCGGTCTATAGTTCTCTTTTTTAGCTGGGTGTTTCTCAGGTTTTGGTAGTAGAGTAATATTTGCTTCCAGGAATGACTTAGGAAGGATTGCTTCCCTTTCAATTCCATGGAATAGTTTGTGTAGTGTCGGCATTATGTCTTCTTTGTATTTCTTGTAGAATTCTGCAGTGAATCCATCTGGGTCTGGGCTCTTCTTGGTGGGTAAGGACTTAATTACATTTTCAATTTCATTAACAGAGATTGGGTTATTCAACAGTTTTACATCCTCTTGATCTAGCTTTGGTACTTCATATGCTTCTAAGAATCTGTCTATTTCTTCTGTGTTATCAAACTTTTGAGAGTAGAGGTTTTCGAAATAGGTGTTGATGATCTTCTGTATTTCTATTGGTTCTGTAGTGATTTCTCCTTTTTCATTTCTTATTGCATGAATTTTAGCTTTTTATTCCCCCTTTTTAATAAGGTTGGCTAGGAGCTTATCGATTTTATTTATTCTTTCAAAGAACCAACTCTTTGATTCGTTGATTCTTTGGATTGTTTTCTTAGTCTCTATTGCATTGATTTCTGCTCTGATTTTTATAATTTCCTCTCTTCTTTTGGCTTTGGGCTAGACTTGCTCTTCTTTTTCTAGCTGTTTGAGGTGTAGCATCAAGTTATTTATTTGTATTCGTTCTGTTTTCCTGATGTGGGAATTCAGTGCAATAAATTTTCCTCTCAGGACGGCTTTCATTGCATCCCACATATTCCGGTAAGTTTTATCTGCATTTTCATTTTATTTTAGGTATCATTTAATTTCTTATTTAATTTCTTCTGTGACCCACTGATTACTCAAGAGTGTGTTATTCAGTTTCCATGCATTTGCGGGATTTTTGCAGTATCTTTTATACTAATTTCTAATTTCAGAGCGCTATGATCCGATAACATGCAAGGGATGATTTCAATTTTTTTTGCATTTGTTTAAATAGGTTCTGTGAGCTAATATATGGTCTATTTTAGAAAATGATCCATGTACTGCTGCGAAGAATGTGTATTCTGATGTTGTTGGGTGGAACATTCTGTATATGTCTATCAAACCCATTTGTTCACAGGTGTGATTCAGTTCTGTTATTTCTTTGCTCATTTTCTGTCTGGTTGATCTGTCCCTTGGGGTCAATGGCGTATTAAGTTCTCCTGTTACAATTGTGTTACTGATAATTTGAGTTTTCTTTTCTGTTAATAATTGTTTTATATAACTGGGTGCTCTGGAGTTTGGTGCGTATATATTTAAGACAGTTATCTCTTCCTCTTGGAGTTTTCCCCTTACGAGTATGTAGTGACCTTCTTTGTCCTTTATGGTCATTGTTGGTTTAAAGTTCACGTTGTCTGCAAACAGAATGGCTACCCCTCCTTTTTTTGGATTCCTGCTGCATGAAGAATTGTTTTCCATCCTTTGACTTTCAGTCTGTGAGTATCCTTCTGGGTTAGATGGGTTTCCTGTAAACAGCATATGGTTGGATTTTGTTTCTTGATCCATTCTGCTAGTCTGTTTCTTTTGATTGGGCATTGAGACCATTTACATTAATGGTTATTACTGTTAAATGCTGGTTAATTGTAAGAATGTTATCTCTTTGCTGTTGCATCTTTATCTTTCTGTTCTATTTAATTATTTGCTTTGCTTAGTGGTTTTTTTCCTTTGTGTATCTAAACTGTCTTTCAATACTTTTTGCAGGGTTGGTTTGGTGTTCATGAAGTTCTTCAGCTGTTCTTTGTCATGGAAGTATCATATTTCACTATCTATTTTGAATGATAGTTTTGCAGGTTATATCAGTCTAGCTTGGAAATCATTTTGCTTTAGGATCTGGAATACTTCACTCCATGCTCTTCTTGACTTTATCGTTTCTGCTGAGAAGTCTGCTGTGATTCTGATAGGTTTTCCTTTATAAGTGATCTGTCTTTTCTCTCTGAAAGCTTTTAATAATCTATTCTTGTGTTGGATTTCTGGGATGGTGATTATTATATGTCTGGGTGTAGTTTTATTTTGGTTATGACTATTTGGAGTTCTATATGCTTCACTGATCCTGATGTCAGTTTCTGATCTCATGCTTGGGGAATTTTCAGCTATTACTTCTCTAAATATCCTCCTGACATCCTTCATGTTGTCTCCCTCTCTTTCATTAATCCCTATCATTCTTATGTTTTTCTTCTTTGCATCGTCTTGCAGTTGTTGAATTGTTGTTTCCTGATTCCTTGTTATTTTCCAAAGATTTTTCCTTTCCTGTTCACTAGCTGCAATCCTGTCTTCAAGGTCTGAAATTCTATCTTCACTTTCATTAAGGCGGTTTTTACAACTTTCAGTGGAGTTTTTTATTTCCTGTATATCTCTGTGCATGTGCATTATGTATTCTGTTTGTTTCTTATATTGCTCGTCTAGGGATTCTATCTTTTTGTTTAGTTCCTCCAATTTATATCTGTGTTTTCTTTAGATATATTTAGAATCTCTTTCATTTCTTTTATCATTTCTTCTTTTATCTGGGAGATTATTTCGAGTTTGAATTTCTTTAAAGTTTCCTGGAGTTGCTTGTCAATTTCAGTAGCTATTGTGTCCGATATATGAGGTGGATGGGGTATATTTTCTTCTATATACATTGCTCCTAGGGTTTCTTGAGATGGGCTGGAGGTTTGAGGTTGTAATTTGGTCTTTTGTTTTGTCATATTCCTATATTTCTGTGTTTCAAGTGTTATTTGAAAGCTTCCTCAGTATCTGTTGAATATCCCCTTCTATGTTTGCAGCTACTGAGACTCTGGCACCATGCTACCCCAAGCCATTTGGCCTGCAGAACCAGTGGCCCTCTTCTGCCTGCTCAGAACTCCACAGTTCCAGACAAGCTGGGCCTCAGGGACACTGTGGCCCACCTGCCCCTTGGAAGCTCCACAGCTCTTCAATCGCATCCAGGTTAGGGTACTCACCACAGGCCGCGGTGCCTCAGGAACCTGTGATCCCTCCCTGCTTGCAGAGATATCCACAGTCCTCCAGACACACGGAGAGGCCGATGCAGGCACCCCAGATCCCCCCAGATCCTCCTCTGTACACTGATGGCTAGGCGTGGCAGCAAAGCAGGCTGGGCTCCGGGGATAGTGTGGGCCCTCCACCTCTCCATTTAGGGTCACATCTCATTTTACTTTTGTATCTTCAAACTGTCCCTACTGAATGTATTTTTGTGAGTAACTCCTTTCAGTTACTTAGTCTTTTAATGCACACTGTTGCAGGGTGTGGTTATTGCTGGAGGAAAGTTTGGTTGTCAGCTCCCAGTCACTTGTTTCAGGCTTCATACCCTGACCTGGCTGCAGAGTCCCCATCTCCTGACCTGCTCCCTGTAGGCACCTGTCCTGCTCCAAGCTGTGCTGAGTCCACATGTGGCAGTTGAGATCTGCACCTGGGTGGAAGACATTCAGTCAAGGTGGGCTCTGTAACAGGCTGACCTTCTTGTACAGAGATCCCCTGAGTGAGACAGGGGGGCCTCCGGCCTGCAAGGAGGAGCTCTGGAACCAGGGCCACTCCATCTCTCTTCTGTCCAGCGAGCAGTGTGTGCTACTATGCTGAGAAGTGGACTCATGAATCAGCTGACTGGACCTGGGCCTTTCTTTCCCATTGTTCCTGCTAAGTACCATGGTGTCCTCCACTCTGCCCAGTTCATCTTCACCAACCTCAGAATTCTACAGATATCTGAGCAGCCTTGGCCTTCCCTTCCAGGCTCCAACTCTACTTGGAGACTTCAGGTGTGAAATCTATGACTATGAAACTCAACCTGTATACATATAACCTGGAAATTCCACTTCTAAGGCTTCATTATAAAAAACAAGAATGACAGACACCCATGTGCTCTTCTTACTCAGTATGAACAATTAGAAACTATGAATGTACCACAGCAGAGCTAGTCAGTGAATTATAAAATTACAGCCACTGAAAATGCTGAAAGAAGGCCATGTCCCTGGTGTTACCTGAGATGACAGAGAGCTTGTAGCCTGTCCCTCTCTCCACTCAGCAGTGAAGTGACACAGGCCCACACAGCAGGCGAGGACAGGAGAGATGAGGTGGCTGAAGGCAGACCACTCATCCTGGGAGGGAAGCCTTTGTAGTTTTTCCATTTTAAATTTACATCACTTTATTTATAGTGTTCCATTCAATAATACTTATCTTCTTTTAATTCAGTTAAGAAAAATAGTTGGTATTTTCTTGAATAGGTGAGTGAAAATGGATGATTTAATTTTCTTTTATGTATAATGAAGCATATGCACAGTATAGAAAATTCAAACAGTTTATAGATATATAAAATTAGGAGTCTTGGCATTCAGAAAGCCTACACACCACTTATGACTAACTTTTAAAAACACCAATACAGGTAGCCAACTGGAGCCCTGCTGTGGTGGAGGGGCACTGCCCACCCCATCCTCAAAGCTGCCATGCTCCTCTGTGCCTGCTACTGCCAGAAGATACCCAGAGTTTTCTTCAGAGTCTCTTTTTCCAGTGAGGGGGACATGAATCTTCTCACTGCCAGGCCAAGCACAGAGTTTGCAGTTTACAGAGGAGCCCAGCACCACCTGCCTTACACCCCTTTCCCCCACCACATCCATGCTGCAGCCCTCTAGGATGGGAAGTTAGAGAACCCAGGATGCAACAAACACTCTGCCTCCTCAGCTCAGGGACCTCAGCCCCTCAGTCCTGGTCTTCACATCTCCCAGGTGACAGATGATTCCTTGGGTAGGCTCTCATAGTGGCGTGGGCACGCCCTCAGCCCCTCGGGGACCAATTTCAGTGCCACAATGACCTTTGCAGTCTGTGAACTTTGCTCTTCTCTTTTCTGACTCAGACTATGGCATAGGAACAAAACAGAGCACTATCATTAGTTTTCTTTTTCTTTCTTTTTTCTTTTGGTTTTGTTGTTTATATAAGCATATATTTAGAACTATGTCTTGAAAAACATATTTACTTCTCTTTTTACTCCCCAGTTAACTGAGGTTTTATAGATTTCTGCTGCAATTCAAACCCTATGTGCTTGAATGCTGGGAATGCACTCCACAGCTTGGTAGAACGAGGGAAGCAAAGTGGGGACTGAACATGGGAACATTTCTGTGCCTTCCAGCATCTTGTACAGCAACCCCTGACTCATGTCTTTTTATCCCCAAAATACAGGCTTTAGTAGCAACTGAATCTGCCACTGACAAAATCAGTTTCCTGCATTTATTTCAAACAACCTCATTTCCCTTCAACAAACTAAACACATTGTATAAGGTTTCTTATGCCCAAACTTGAAAAATAATTTACACTAGACAAGAGGCTGCCACCCTTCCTGAAATCATGATGTGATTTTAAGTAAATACATGGTCGGATCCATACTGTGGCAGCCACAAGTTGAGCGAGGCAGAGATGGCTTGTGCAGATAGAAACACCTCAAAATTGTCAAACAGCAGCAGCAACAAGCAGGGATGAGAGCCGCTGAACCCTCCCATTTGGGTGATGGAATCCTGTGGTGGGTTTTGTCCGGGGTTTACAGAGGCGGCTCCATAAATCTAGGCTGTTGCCTGGATATCCCTTCCTGAAGTATAATACAAACAGCAAGTTGTATACATGCAGCATTTATTTGGAGTCTTTCTTTTGCAGGTATAAAACCTGCATGCACATAATTTCACGCATTGCAGACCCACCCACAGGCACTGTTTCCATGTCCTGTAAAGGGTCAGTTTATTTATACAACATGCAGAGCACTGTTCTCAACCTTGTTTTTTGCATATTTGGGCATTTTTTATCCTTTCTTCCAGGGAAGCTAAATTATTCATTTTGAGCAAAGCTTCAAGTGTGTTGCCATGCTTCTGTGTGACATCCTTGCTGCCAGACCTGAAGAAGGCAGTGAGTCGGACCCCCTGGAGGTTTAGCCCCAGAGGGACATGGTTTGCTCAGCTGTGTCAGGCAGGGCTGCCCATGATCTAAGTGGCCACCATGGCCTCCAGGTGTCCTTGCCTGGTTCTGTCCCTGGTGTTGGGGAGTGCTGGATTGAAGTGGAGACTCCCAGTGCCCTGCCTGGTCATGGGAAAGCCTTTCTATGGCACTAGTTTGTCCTCCCTGGGCCTGCACCTCTGTGGCTCTGAGGCAGGTTCCCTCCAGCAGCCATCCACAGCATCTCCAGACAGCTCTACTACTTCCACCTCACCCCATAATCTTTCCTCAGAGAAGGCTGGCACAGTTCTAGGTCACCCAGCACACTTCTTTGTACAGTTGCTAGGGATATGCCTAGAGCCGCCAGTGCATGGCTCCACCAGTGATAGAAGCCTGGAGTTCTGTCTCTTTGCAGGAGGAGAAGAGAGACAGTCTCTCCTCTTGTGTCAACTCCATTACCTCAGTGACTGTGAATTCAGCTTAAGTCCTCACTGTATCTATAGTGAAGGATTTTTCATGAGGGGATACAACAGCATGAGCTTTCATATCTGTGCAGCAGCTGAGTGGTACAGGATGTCCCACCTTTCCTACAGAACTAGAAAGTGTATCCTCAGCTAACATGTAAATACTTATAATAAATTTTACATGGCTGTATTATATGTATCTATGGTGGTCCTTTTTTCAGAAACCCTTCTCACCTGATAATTGTTTGATTTTCTGGGTTGTTTTTATCTGCGGATGAAAAGCAGAGACCTAGTGGCCCTGGTCCAGATCCTGTGACCCCCTCTCCCTCAGCTGAGCCCTGGCCCTCTTCCAACCCAGGCTGGTACTCTGTGCTGCCTCCCTGCCCTCCCCCCACACCATGGGAAGATGAATAAGAAAAGGGAAAACGGATAGAGGAGACATCAGGTTTTTGTCCTGAGTCCCGCCTTTAAGCAAGGGACAGAGCCTGAAAGCAGATTCTGCCACAGTGGCATCTCCACTGAGTCTGCACATTCATTAACCGAGCTGTTAGTAGCAGTCACAGCAAAGCCTCTTGGATCCTGATACACAGCAACTCTGGGAGAACAGAGTTTATCACTTGTATCAGATAAGTAAGGACTGACCTGCCTTCTACCTCACATGTGTGTTGATGTATTTTGCAAATGTATGTAATGACTCGATACCATTTGGCCTCTCTGGCTTCTGTCACCAAGCATAATCATTCTTAGATTATTACACAGTATTTTCCTATGCACAGGATTGTATGCACAGAATCCCAAGATAGTCAGTTGTGTTACTCTTAAATTAACTACCAAAATTATTTGTGAAGTGAATGTACCACTAGCAAGGCAGAAGGAGTTTCCTTCCTACACTTCCTCACCAACATCAGTGTGTTATGATCTAAAAGATAAAGTCTGCTGTTCATTGCTCTTCAAAAGATAATCACTGATATCTCCTTGTGGGATGAACATTCACTCACCTGATTACTGATAATAATAAGAGACATGTGGAGACTGGAAGCATCCATCTGACTTACAAGGTCATGTTGAAGTGAAAAGGGGGGAGGGGAGGCAGGACACATACACCAGCAACTCCCTTTACCAGGACAGGGGATCTTCATGGGTGCATCATCAGTAGCCCATCAGCAGTAGCCAGGGAAACAGTCTTGAAAATAAAGAAAGATGGCCTGTGTTAGTCAGGGTTCTCCTGAGAGACAGAGCCCGTATCTCCAATAGACATTGACATAGAGAGATGTGGATAGAGATTTAGATGATATAGATAGACATAGACATAGATGATATAGATGATATCAGTGATGTAGATATAGGTGTAAATACAGATATAAACTGTAGCAGGAGGATCATAGCAAGTCTGAGGCCAGCCTCGACTACACAGGAAGTTGAAAGGCAGCCTGAACCCTGTCCCAGAGAAAAGAAAAAAAAATATTCCTGGGACGGCCTTTCCCGACCGCTTCCTCATGTTTTAATCAAGTGTAAAATCTCGGCCTGTCAGCCTGACACAGTCTTGGCTTGACCTTGCCCGCTGCTCTCCTGCAGTGTGTCAGTAGACTTAATTTTTCTCAGTGTTTTGACCATGGGTGGATTCTTTGCACCACCTGCAGCTTCTTGCCTCCTATGCCTCACTCAGCACTTTGTGGCCTCAAAGGGAAGGACTTTGTTTTTAAAGGTGACCAATACTCACCTGTGTGCAGGGGCCATATTTTCCCCTCCGTTCTTCAACTCATGGGCACTAAAGTGGCTCCCTGTCGTGGCTGTGGAGACTGAAATCAATGTTGTTATCACACTTGTGTGTGCAGAATGCCCCCTACATTTTTTGTGTGTCTTCTGGTTTTGCTGTTTGTTTTGTTTAGACTCTGTGGGAAAGTTCATTAACCACTTCCTTGATGGTGTCTTGGCTCCATGCCTTAGAAACCCTGTTTCCACGCTGAAAGGACAGAATGAAAGTTACCCGCAAGTGTTTTGTAGGCGTCTTTCACGATTCACAACCGCATTCTTGGAACCTTTCAGAGTTTTTCAAGTCCCAAGGGCTTGTCACTGCTCTGGAGGCTGCACAGCAGCCAGCTTCTCCAGGCAGTTTCCTGAGTCCCTTTCCGAGCTCGGTCCCCTTTCTTGCAGCTGTCCCTAGAGATGGTCACAGACACTCTTGGGAAAGTTGTCTAAATCCACTTCTGCAGCTGGGTTGTACCATGCAGGCCTGTGTTTTTCAGGGGTTCTGACACAGACACCTCTGGGTGGCATCCAAGGTGCTCAACCGCTCAGGGATGAGAAACACAAAACAATCTGGACAGAGAGACCAGATGGAAGCCCAGGCCCCTGCAGTGTTCCCTAGACAGCAGGAGGAGGGGCTAGGTCCTCAGGTTCAAGTCAGTTGCCTAGCCTCGCCTGCTGGGCGCCTCGGTGCTGTCCAGGAAGATTATCAGATTGGCTGGACAGGGAGCTGCAGAATTTGGAGGTCAGAATTGAGGTTTAGCAGCAGGTTACAGTTCCTGAGTCTTTCAGCAACCATACCATTATGCAATCCTATAATTGGTGCTGTTCAGCACTCTTAACATTGTCACCATTATTTGGAGTTCGTGGGGACACATTCAGTTACCTGTGGCTTCTGTGAAGCCAAATCTCAGATTCCTAGAGAAGCCATCTTGGGATGGGAGCTGGTGTCCGTGCAACAAGCGCACTGACCTGGCACCGTGCAGGATATGAAAAACCCAGGCAACTGAAAGTCTGACCGCAGGCCACACAAGGATTGCCTTCCTTTGACTCCTTGTTCTTGACTCCCACAAATCACTCTAGAAAATACTTCTGGCAGTTTCTAAAATACGAGCTGCATTTAGGCTGAGCCTGATCTAATGTGCCTCTATAAAATTTTTTAGCGCTACTGGAGATTGAACCCAAGGCTTTGCACTGGGGTCCACACCAGCCCTGTTTTAATTTTCAGAGTTCCAACAGGATCTCCCTGAGCCACTGTCTCCCCAGGCTGGGCTCACACTTGTAGTACTTCAGCCTCAGCCTCCCAAAATTCTCAGATCACAGTGTATTCCACAGGAAATGGCTTAGGCCATTTACTAAAAGTTTATAAAATTCATTTCAGAATTTATTTATTTGCAATGGTGGGAATAGAACTGAGGGCCTCACACGTGTGAGGGAAGCGCTCTAGGTCTAAAATACATCCTCAGCTCTAGATCTAATCATTGGTCTCATCCTTTGTTTTAACTCTGTGTGACTTCTTCACATTTGGGCTCTTTTCTTTCTTAATATAGATATTCCTATGGCTCTGTTCCATTATCTATCAGTGCACAGAGGTTCAAAAATATGTTATTTTCACTTTTCCTGTGTATCAAATGGCCTCGAGTATGGCAGGAATCATTTAAGTTTCCTCTCTACTGGTAGCATGTTGATTTTGTTATGTTCTGAGGCCTTTTAAATTTTTTTCTTCCTTTAGTTCTTTGTCTATCTCCCAGTCACTCCATGTGTCTGTCTCTTTTTGTCTCTCTGTTTCTGTCTCTCTATCTCAGTCTTGCTGTCTCTGAATTTAGAGGTCAGACCATATGCCCCTTATTTAGGAATTTGTCTCTGAGTGCTGAATGTCACAGCTGTTGCCCCTAGAGTTAGGTAATGTTATGATTTAAATAGGATGTGTCCCCAAAGTCTCATGTATTGGGGGATTTATCCCCACTGCAGCAGAGGGAGGAGGTGGGCCTAGAGAGCTGATAGAATCATGAGAGTGCTCATCTCCTGCAGGGGCTGATTCACAGAGGACATAGCAGGATGGGCTGTTGGGAAGGGAACCTGGCTGGAAGGAGGAAGTCACTGGGCTGTGGGTGTGAAGGTGCATCTCTGCTTGGACTTTTTCCCTTTCTGTCCTCCTCCATGCTGCACTGGGTGAGTAGTTTTCCCTACTACAGCATTCTCTAAAGATGTTTCTACCTTGGAGCAAGATGGTCATGGGCTGAAATATGTGGAACCTTTTCTCCTTTAGATGTGTGTGTCAGGTGTTTTGACAGAGCAAGAGAAAAGTGACCAACTCATGCAACTTCAAAGAACCATAGACGTTTATTTCTTCAGGATGTTAGCACTCCAGTCATCTTTCTCCCAAAAATTCCCAGTTTACTGATCCTACAATAGCTCTAGGAAGTCCTGCAGGAGACATAGATACCATAACCAAAATTACAGATCAGTTTACTTTCAGAAAACAGAAGCAGCACTTAAATGCAGGCATAAAGGCCTTCAATCAGCATATCCCTGAAGAGGTGAGATCAGCTTTATAGAACACAAACTACTACTCATTTATCTGAGTTCACTAAAGAGAAAAATTTATAATGGTGTTGCTACAGAGGAAAGAAACTCCTGATCTACTATGTCCGGTGTGAGTTTGTGCTCTCTAAAATTAAAGCATAAATTTCAGGAACAACAGAATTTAAGAGTAGAATATATTTATTGGGAGAAAGAAAGCTGTCTGACTGAGAGAAAGGGTCCTGAGTGGGTTGCCAAAGACTGTCTTTTCTAGGGACTTTTATAGAGTAAAATCATTTGGTGAGATAGATTTAAGGTGGGAATACTTGGAATTCACAAGGCAGATGTGCATAATAAGTGTGTGGTCGCAAGTTTGATCCCTGGTACCAATAAAAAGGAGGAAGACAAAAAAATATGGGAGCCAATAAGATCAATAGTTCAAGTATGTTGATTAAATTGGGGTCAAATGGGGAAGGGAGTCACATAGAAAGCAGACATTCTTATGCAGTAGTGACCCTTCACTTAGTGGGTTCAGAAGGTGACTCATGACTTCCCCAGGATGATAGGAATTATTTAGAATATCAGGCTTTAGGATAGGGAAACATTTATTTGAATGGTGACTGTTGACTTCCTCAGAGTGCTAGGGAAGTATTTTGAATCAATCCTTACAATATGAATACATTTGCTTAATCCTTTATCCTGAAGTCTGACTCCTAGTAGGAAGTGACTGTCTTCCCCATAGTTGAAAGGTATCTGGACTCCATGGGCTCCTTGGAGACCTAGCCCTGTCTTGCTGCCAACATTATTTGACTAACTCAGCTCAGTATTGTTTGGAAAATTGAATACAAATGTCTTGTGCTCTGGGTGAATGATCTGGGGATGACAGTGTGCAATGTATTTACCATTTTTGTCCCCTGATTGACATGTTTTGAAATTTAGATTTATTTTTTCTTCTTGTCCTTGAAATCAAATGGATTTGGAAATAGAAAGACTGAGGTAAATCTCTTTGGTACAAGCACTCCTCTGTGGATATCAGCACTGAAGAAGACAGCCAGCTCCAGAAGTCTGCACTACAGTCTATCATTTGGGATCCACTCTTGCAGGGAGGGGTTCCTTTCCCTGTTTATTCTTGACTCAGAAGGAGAGCAGTAGAGCAAGACTCAATCAGTGATGAAGAGGTGGGCTATATGAACTGTCCAACCAGGTGGGCCATGACAGGCGGTCTCTTAGGTCTTTCCTGTATCAGGGCATTATTGACCTGTTGTGAGCACAGTACTGGAGCAGAATATTTGCTGGATCTCATTTAGTGGTTTCAATGTCATGTGGCCTGACTGGGAAAGAACCTGGGAGATCTTTGAGCCATAGAATGGTGAGGTTGTGGATGGGAGCCCAGAAATAGGATGCAAATGGCCTAAATCAGTTACAAGTGGCTAGATGCAGTTCCAGTGTCTCAATCTTCAGGTATTTAGTTAGCTTCAGCTCCTGAGGTCCTCCAGCATTGGCTGTGGTTCATCCATTGTGCATTTTGCCTCTTTCTGGTGTCAGGACTGACTCTATCTTCTCTTTGACAGCAGAAGATTCCAGTATCATCTTTGGAATTCTCTGCTGCCTTGGTACCTCCACAAGCTCAGTGAGGGAAGGAGCTTGTGGAGACCCTGATTCTGATGCATTTTGTATCAAATACAAAAGTACTGAGGAAGGTCTCTGCCCTCATTGCTGTGAGAAGCAGACCTGGAGGGTCTGATGTATATAAATGTCTGTGATACAGGGCCTTATAGCCACAACTGCTCTCCTTAAACTGGTGCTTTGTTGTATTTAGAGTGAGCTCTTAAATTTATAGTATGTTCTTGTATTTACATCCTCATCACAGGTTGGCAAAGGTACTGAGTGTTCAAAGATGTGTAGTAATGTGCCTCAGTGGAGGAAGGCTTCCCAAACACCTAGTGAACTCCTGTATAGCATACAGGACAATGCAAAAGAATTTTGAACATAATTATTTAGGTGAAACCTCTGCTCACAGACTGTGAGAACAGCCATGAATTTTTGAATTCTGAGAAAAACAAAGCAGATATAAAAGTATTATCAAGGACAGGGTAAAGTATGCTTGCTAAGGACAAATTCCAGAATCACCTGCCTGTTAAACCTTCATTGAAAAATGCCAAAATTTATGCATTTGCATGGACACATGCACATGATATCCTTCTGGATGGAAAGGAATATGGGTGTCATCTCTGAATTAACATGTGATTTAAATGCTTGGCTGCTAATACACATTGTTTATATATAGAAACTCTCTGCAATGAACTTTACTAAGTGGTGTAAAATAGAATCCCTAAATAGAAGTTGTGCTGCAGGGATATCCATAGTTAGGCATGAAGGGTTTTCTGTGTTGTGTGGATGAGAGCAGCATGGAAAGGATGTGCAGGTGATTGGCATGATACAGGGTGTCAATAGCAGGATTTACAAATGAGAGGATCTTTACTGAAAGTCAATTAGTTCTTAGGGTAAGCCTCAAGTTAAAGTTGGCTTCTGATTTCTTACTTGAGATGAATAACACCAGCTATGTCAATAATCTGTATTCTACATACTTGTTAACCTATGAATGCTGTGTTCCATAATTGAGATCTAATTTTGATTTTTTTTTTTTGTCTTTTTCCTTTTTATCGGTACCGGGGATCGAACTCATGACTGTCTGCTTGCAAGGAGGTGCTTATGCTGCTGAGCTAATCCTCCAGTCCTAATTTTGATTTTCTCTAATTATGTGCCAGTGTCATGAAGTAGGAATTTGAATCTTTTTTTTTTTTTTTTTGGACCAGGGATCAAACTAATTACCTCATGCTTATCAAGCAGGTGTTTATGCCACTGAGATAAATACCCAAACATGAATGTGTTTTCTGTATATTATGGAAAGAATCAACATTCTTCCACAGAACATGTTGAAAGTTCTTGGAATGTTATTATATTGTATGGATATAATTTTTAAAGCAAACCAATGGTGTTTTATGCAGTCAATTTCCAAGTTTCATTTTTTTGTAGGGTTTTGCAGTCAGGGTCTTTCTCTCTATTTCAGAGAGCTATGTAACTGAGGCTGGCCTCCAACTCAAGACAGTTCTCTTGCATCAGCCTCCCAAGATATATTTCTTATTTCTGAGTGAAAGGTGATCACTTGGTGACACTGAGCTATAATTTGCAATGTGTGCCTTGTTTCAATTTTTATACATTGTTTACATACAGAGTTTTCCATTATCATTTGAGTTATTATTTATGTACCATATTTGATGTTATTTATGTTGTGTTGTAAGAAACTAAATTATAATTTCAAAATGCTGCTTAAGTATATTAAGAACAAAGGACTTAGTGACCTAAATGAGATTTGAAGAGATATCATCTGTAGTTTATCAAAGTGATTCATGTGATATTTGTCTAGCCCTTTGCTTTGTGGGTGCTGGTCCTGCAGGCTCCTACTGTGAGCTCTGCTTTATATACAGTGCGCAGGGACTCTTGCAGTGACTCAGCACAAAAATCAGTGCTATTTGGCTGTGAGTTGCAATCTAGCATCCAAATTGCTTTTTCAAACATGTGTCTATACATAAAATTAGTCACCAAGACATGGTATTAAGCTTTGAAGAATTCAGTCTCCATTCTGGTTTTACTTTGTTTAGTTTGGTTTTGTTTTATTGAGAGAGGCTTTCACTATGTACATCAGCTGGATTTGAAACCCCTATGGTGCCTAAAATTTCTTTGATTCACAACAAACCTTCTCTCTCAGCCTCTTGAGTGCTGGGATAATAGATATGCACCAACTCTGCTTTTGATTCAGATTTTTGTGAGCAAATTTAAGATATCCCAGGCTGTGAGTCTCAACCTTCCTTTGAGAAATATATGTATGAATCTTTAGGATCATACTTTTATCACTGGGCCATTCAGCAGTATCCCCTAACATCAGTAGGAAAGCACATTTGTTTATGCACTGTCCATGCTGAGCGTCACTGGGGCAGTTGTCATTTTAACCAGTTGATTCTTATATTGAATATATTACAGTAGTCATTTTTATACTTCTTGTTATTTGATAAAAACTAACAAAAAGTATACAATTATTGATTATCTTTTATTTAAATTATTGCACTGGTAAGGACTTATGTATAAAGCCCTAGGCTAAGTGTGATTCCTTTAGTCTGAGCATCAGTAGAGGATGAGATCAGATGATCATGGCTTTGAAGCTGACTTTGGGAGTCAATTTTGCTATATGATCTAGCAGAATGTGTGGCAGTTGTTTTTATACCTGCATTTGAAGTTTAAGGAAACAGGTAAGTTTAGGTCAAGAATATAAATGTAGGATGGGATAACTGAATCAAACTGCAAATCATGATTTTTTGGCTCAGGAAATGTGCTTTCCATGGTAATTTGTGCAGCAGTCTTGAATATGCCTATATTAGAGTAAAACAAAGTGAAACATGAATGAGCCAAGCATTCTATGTTCTGAATGTAGAGGCATTAAAAAAACTTTTTTACTCAATGCTATAGCTGGTGCTTTTTATAGAAAATAAGATAGGGTAATAAAACAAGCAAAAAGAATTATATAAAATTTTAATACTCATGCACAGATGAAGAAGCCAAAAAACAAAACAAAACAAAAAAACCCAATCAAATTAAAAAAGAATGAAGAAATATTCTATAGGATAGGAGAAGATTGCATGTTACTCCCTGACAGCTAACATGTAAATCCAATAGAAATGTGAAATGAATACACACTTTTCAGAACAGGTACAAGTTGTCAAGAAATACCTGAAGAACTTTTGAGCATTTATGCACAATAGAGAAATGTAAATCAGTACACCATCTCATTGCAGAGACAAATCACCACAAGATCAAAACAACACTCATGAGAGAGCTTGAGAAAAGAAACTGTGTAACTTTGTTGGTAGAAATGTAAGCAAGTACTTCAACCACTACTGAAGTCAGTGTTCAAAGTATTCAAATGATTAAACATAGTGATTCCACTAAGTGCAGTGCTTCCTTTAGTGGGTCTCATACTCAAAGATCTAAGGACCCATTGCAGTGATTCATGCATATTCCTGTTTACTGCAGCAATAGTCACTTTTCTGTGGAGAGCAGCGGCAAGCACTGCTCCATCACCACCCAATGCCAATGATGAACAACAAATATTCATCAGTGTACTCTGCTTAGTAAATGATATGATATTTTACTATGAAATGGGCTCTAAGTTAGGTTTTCATAGTGTGATAAGCATGATATAAGCATGATAGTCATGCTAATGTAACAAGGCAATTACTATTACACTATATTTAATAGATATGAACTGTTTTTCTTTTGGATGAAACATCTTGCTATGAAGTTCAGGTTGGCTTTGAGATCACTTTATAACCCAGAGTGTTTTCAAACTATTCTCCTGCCTCAGCCTCTCAAGTACATGGCTTATACACACATGCCATCAGGCCCAGTTTAGATTTGGTATGTTAAATGCATATTCAGTATTTTTTTTATTTCTACTGTTTTGGTTTTTACATTATTTCCACTTTTTACCTCCAGCATCTATAACAACTATGACCTTATTGAGGTGGTGATGTGCATACCACCAGCCTCATAACATGCTCTCCTGGGTTCAATGCTGTCAGTGTACCGCAGTGAGACTTATGTGTAAAAATGTATATAACTGTTTGTTCTTCTACTTTGCTTCATAAAATTTTAAAATTGCCTTATACAATCAATAACCTTGTCTACTGTTTGATGCAAATGCCCACAGTTAAGCAGAGTGTAGCCCACACACACACAGGAAAGAGACCACATAGTTCCCATGAGAGGTTTGTCAAGGCACATGAGAAGACAACTCTCTGGAGGTATGTGTTTCTGATTACTACATTTGAGTGATTCTCAGGTTTTCTCACTGTTGTATATGTGAGGTAGACCAGATGACTACTTTAAGACATGGAGTTATACAATGTCCTTTTTTTTTGTACAAGGATCAAACTCATGACCTTGAGCTTGCTAAGCAGATACTTATGCCACTGAGATCAATCCTCAGCACCCATAAAGTCTGTTTTGTAATTTAAGTATCTAAAGAAATGATTTGGTGGTGTGGCCCACTTAGTAATGTCAACTTGTGAACTGTGGCACCATGGTTTTGGGCATCGAGCATCCATTGAAGGGTTGTTGCAAACACCATCAAAGGAGAAATGGAGGGGAATGTGCTGGGCTGTTAATTCTCATGGAGAAGCTGGTATCATAGTTTTCCAGATATGAACACAGACATCATCATCATCATCAGAGGAGGAGGACCTCAGGACCTCATTAGTACTGTGCATGGCTACTGTTTTCTTTTGCAGATCTCTGGCCCTCAACTTGAGATTTTTGTCTTGGCTCCAGTATGATCAATCAGCCTGATGGCACACACACTGCACCAAAGTGCACAGACTTTGTAGCTTCCAACACTGAACTTTGACCCTTCCTAGAAAACAACCTTGATAGAGACTTACATGAGACATTGACAGTGCCTCCAGGTCTCCAGGTAAACCTGTGGTGGTCCTTGCCATGGGCTCTAGGTGTTCAGCAGAACATAAGAAGTATATTGTCATAGGATTCAGATTCTCAGCTGGATTTTTTAGGTGTCTAGTATGTGGACAGATCTACACCTCTCTAAATCTGACTTTTTGGGAGTAAACATTTTAATATAATCTTATCAACTATATGTTGCATATTAAATCTCTTTCCTTGCAAACCCTGACTACAAGAGATGGGAAAGGGTAAGGAGGTGACATTTTTCAGACATGACAAATTTCTTTAGTTAGCTAATGTCCCATGCCACTTTTCTCATGTGGAGAAGCCCAGCTATATCAATAGCTTGGTTTTGAAGACTGTTGTAGATTCTCTAAGGATACTAAGCCATTACATTCTGTGTTGCATGATCAAGAAGCACATGGGTTAGGAATGTACATGGTGATTTCTGTCACCTGAACCTAGCCTTTGTAGCCTATGCTGTCTGGCCTCAGTGTACCTGAATTGCCAAAAAAGGATGCACTCACAGATGCGGTCATTTTATATTTACAATTAATTTGTAAGTCTATTGACATGTTATATCCTGCTGTTGCATCTTTAACTTTTATGACAGAGAACATCTAAAGAAATGTATGATCTCCAAGCAAACCCTGCAAAGAATACTGAAAGACAGTTTAGATACTCATAGAATAAAACTACTAAGCAAGTCAGACAATTAACCAGTATGGAAAGAAAACATGTCAACAGTAAACCAATATATAACAGTTATAAACATTAATGTGAGTGGGCTCAATTCACCAATTAAAAGAAACAGACTGGTACAATGGATCAAGAAACAATGACCAATCACATGCTGTCTACAGGGAACCCATCTAACCCAAAATGAAACTCACAGACAGAAAGTCAAAGGATGGAAAACAATGCATCATGCAACAGGAAGTGAAAAAAAAAAAACAAGGGTAGGTATTTTGTTTGCAGACAATGTGAACTTCAAACCAGGAATTATTCTAAGATAAAGAAGTCACTACATACTGGTTAAGGGGAAAAATTCAAGAGGAAGAGATAACTATTTTAAATATATATGCACCAAATTCCAGAACACAACGCTATCCAAAGTAAGTATATATAGAAATGAAAAATCAAATAAGCAATAACAAAATTCTAACAGGAGAATTTAACACACCATGGACACCAAGAGACAGATCAACCAGACATAAGTCAGGAAAGAAATAACAGAGCTGAATCACACCTGTAAACTAATGGACCTGATGGACATATACAGAGTGTTCCTCACAATATCAGAATACATATTCTTCTCAGCATTACATGGGATACTCTCTAACATAGATCAAATACTAGGCCACAGAACATTTTTAAATAAATGCAAAAAAGTTGAAATTATCTCATGCATATTATAAGGTCATAGTGGCATAAATCTAGTAACTAATGATAGAAGAAACTGCAAAAATCATACAAACACATGGAAATTGTATAACACACTCTTGAGCAATCTGTGGGTCACAGGGAAAATTAAAGAACAAATTAAACAATACCTAAAAGCAATCGAAAATACCAATACAACTTATTGGAATGTGTGGGATGCAATAAAGCAGTTCTCAGAGGAAAATTTATTGCACTGACTTCCCACAACCTAGTGAATACAAATAAACAACCTGATGGTACACCTCAAATATCTAGAAAGACAAGAGCAAGTGAAGCCCAAAGTCGAAAAAAGAAAACTATAAAAATCAGAGCAGAAAATGATGCTATAGAGACTAAGACCACAATCCAAAGAATCAATGAATGAAACAGTTGGTTCTGTGAAAGAATAAATAAATTTGATAAGCACCTCACCTACCCTATTGAAAAAAGGGAAGAAAGAGCTCAAATTCATGAAAGAAGGAGTGCAAATGAGAAAATCACAACACACTCTTGGGAAATACAGAAGATCATCAACACCTATTTTAAAATTGTCTACTCTCATTGGTTTAATAACACAGAAGCAATGGACAGATTCCTAGAAACATATAATGTACCAAAGCTTGATCAAGAAGATGTAAAACTACTGAATAACTCAATCTCTGTTAATGAAATTGAAAATATAATAATTCTCCTTACATACAAGAAGAGCCCAGGCCCAGATGCATTCACTGTGGAATTCTACAAGAAATACAAAGAAATTTAATGCCAGCACCCCTCAAACACTTCAATTAAATCAAAAGGAAAGCAATTCTTCCTTAATCATTCCTGGAAGCAAATATTATTCTAGTTGCAAAACCTGAGAAAGACCCAACTAAAAAAGAGAACTACAGGCCAATCTCCCTAATGAACACAGATGCAAAAATCCTCAAAAAAGCATTGACAAACAGGATGCAGCAAATCACAAAGATGATACACCACAACCAAGTGCAATTCATCCCAGGCATGCAGGGATGTTTCACCATATGTAAATCAAACAATGTAATCCACCATATCAATAAAACCAAAGGTAAGAATCACATGAGCATTTCTGTTGATGCAGAAGTATCTTTTCATAAGGTGCAACTTCCATTCATGAAAAGAACCTTACAGAAAATTGGGATAGATGATCTTTACCTCAATATGATAAAGGTCATGTATGACAAACCAACAGCCAGCATCATATTAAATGGTCAAAAGCTGAAGGCCTTTACCTTAAAATAAGGCACAAGACAAGGATGCCCCTCATTACTGATCCTAGTCAAAATAATACTGGAAATACTAGCCAGAGCAGTGAGATAATAGACAGATATTAAAGGGGTAAAGACAGGAAAAGAGGAAGTTAAATTACTATTATTTGCAGATAACATGATACTCTACATAGAAGACCCTCAAAATTCCATTGGAAGTCTCCTAGATACAATAAATTGAGCCAAGTAGCTGGATACAAAGTCAATACTCAAAAATCAATAGCATTCCTATACACTAACAACAAAATTATTGAGAGAGAAATAGGAGAAGCCATACCCTTAACTCTACCACCCCAAAAATGAAATACTTTGGAATTAATCTCACGAAAGAAGTAAAAAAATCTACATAAGGAAAATTAATATTCTGAAAAATACACCAAAGAGAATCTCAGAAAATGGAAAGACATCACTTGTTCATGCATATTAAGACTATATAATGTGAAAATGGCCTTTCTCTCAAAACAGTTATACAAATTCACTGTAATCCCAATGAACATAGCATCAACATACCTCATAGATCTAGAGAAATCACTCATAAAATTATTCTGGAACCAGAAGAGACCTAGAATAGCAAAGACGATTCTAAGCAGCAAAGGAAAGGCAGGAGGCATCACAAGCTCTGAGTCTAACTTATACTGCTAAGCAATTGTAATAAAATCAACATGGTATTGGAATAAAAACATATCTGAAGATCAATGGAATGAATTAAATGATACGACCACAACTTCAAACAAACTCAACCATCTTATTTTTGATAAAGGGACCAAACATGTTCACTGGAAGAACTACAGTCTCTTTAAAGAATTGTGCTTGAAAAACTGGCTCACCATAGGCCAAAACTAAAAATAGACCCATGCATATCACCATGTACTAAACTAAAATGTATGTGGATCAAAGATATGAATATTATAACAGAAACACTAAATCTGTTGTAAGATAAACAGGGTACAATTATTGAAGGCATAGGAGTAGGTAGAGAATTCATGAACAGGAATCAAACCACATGGGAAATATTTCCCAGAATCAACAACTGGGATCACATCTTATTAAAAAGTTTGTGCATGTCAAAAGAAATCTCCAGCATAGTGAAAAAAACAAACCACAAACTGGGAAAAAATCTTAGTGAACCATCCCCCAGACAAAGGATTTCTGTCTAAAACATACAAAGAATTAAAAAAAATTAGACTCCCAAAATTCAAATAGCTAATCCAAAAATAGCATTTGAGATGAATA
Organism: Cavia porcellus; assembly: GCF_034190915.1. NCBI lineage: Eukaryota > Metazoa > Chordata > Mammalia > Rodentia > Caviidae > Cavia > Cavia porcellus. Next base: position 29,408,512 of record NW_026947517.1, on the reverse strand, counting down.
CACAATTCTCAGATGAAGAAATACAAATGGCAAATAAATACATGAAAAAATGTTCATCATGATTACTCTTTAGAGAAATGCAAATTAAAGCCACACTGAGATTCCATCTCACTCCAGAAAGAATGGCCAGGATCAAGAAAACTACCAATGACAAATGCTGGAGAGGCAGTGGAGAAAATGGAACTCTCTTGCACTGTTCATGGGAGTTTAGAATGGTGAAACCATTATGGGATCAGTATGGAGATTTCTCAAAAAAATGGGATAGGAAGTCCTACTTGATCCAGCTATTCCACTTCTAGGCATATTCACAGAAGTGAAAGCATCATACCTCAGTGATATAAGTACACCCCTTTTTATAGCAGCACAAATTTTATAGCAGCCAGACCTTGGAAACAGCCTATCAGTGTGTATACTGAGGAATGGATAAAAATCTGTGGTATTTTAATTCAATGGAGTACTACTCAGCTATAAAGAATGATCACATTGAGATACTTATAAATAAATGGATGCAACTTGAGACCTTACACATATGTGAAATAGATCAAACTCACACATATAAATACTGTATACTCTCCCTAGTGTAAGAACTGGTAAGAGTACATAAGAGTTTATGGTAATCATGAATCCCAATTACATTGCTTGGAGACTTATAATGTTCCCATTCATTAGTTGTAATAATTTTATCCTGGGTTGTTTGATCTTATTATTTGTGATGGTATGAACAGCTACATTTAAGAAAACAAGACATTATCATAGCCACTACTAATTTAATATCATCTTGCTTTGAAGTGCTGCCATGCTTCTGTTCCTCTGTTTCCATTGGTTACATCACGTTTTATCTAATTGGATTTTACTATGTGTGAGAGTATAAACAAATCTTTTATGAATAATGAGATAATATGATAACAATTTTCCATTTGGTGTTGTTTGGTTTTGAATGTCCGATAATAATTTCATTCTCTTTAATGGTTTTATACTATTTTGTTATGTTTGATACTATTGTATATGAAGGTATACTCAACTTTTTCAAGGAAACAGGAATTATGGTAGCTACTGATATATGGGGTTGTCTTGTGGTGAAACAATGTGTTGCTTAAATTGTTCTGTTCTGAAAAAATATAATTTTCAAGTCTCCCATGTCTTTTACTGATTTTGCTGATGTGAAAAAAATGCAGGATGCACAATCTGAGTTCCCAAAAATCAATTATTACAACTCTATAGACCTATATGAACTCATGGAAATTTAACTATAGGCTCCCCCTGTTCCATCTAGAATTGGCCTTGAACCTAAGTGGTTCTGCAACATGTTACTAGAGTTTTACAAGCACAGAGCTTCTCTTCTCCTTTTTAGTTTACATTTAAACAGTGTGTAACAATGCCATGTCTCTATGGACGGGAGATCCTCATGTCTTTGCTTCAAAGTAGTGTTTCTGCAATCAATGCTATTTTTACATTGTCTGGGTAACCTATTTGTGTTATTCAAGCAACTCTAGGTAAAATGCAATTTTACTCTTCATTTGCACTAGTGAGTTTCACACTGCTTTTTCTCATTTTCTTACAGCATCTTGCACTTTTAATTTTTCCTTATTATCATCACTGTGACTTTCATACTCACTTGGTCTAAAAATATTACGCACACTGACAAATAGTATTGATAAAAAAAATGTTACTCTGTCCTCAGCATCTCATGGCTCAGACTGACAAATTCTCTTCTGTTGAGCATGGTGACTAAGCATAAATGTGATGAGATAGGGCAAATGTGTTGGGCGCAGGCGCTCAACATACCATACCCCACCTGGGACTAAGGACCACGCCAGCTTCCACAATGCGCTAGTCCCTCTTTAAATTAGCCAACCCGTGCGCACTTTGTGCTCACTCCATACTCTGTGGCAACTCCTGATTGGCCACAGCTGGATATAGTAGCCAGAGCCTGCATCCCATTCCCGCCCTGCTTCCTTGTGGCAGCCTGTGATTGGTCACGGCCAATTATATAAACCAGAGCCCGCGTAAATAAACCAGCAGTTAACTGTCATCCACAAGAGCGTCTCCTGTCTCCTGTTTCATTGGGGAGCTGTGCTGGTCAACTGGTGGCCCGTACGGGGAGTAATGAGACCCTCTCTCCTGGAGCGATGAGACCCTCTCTCCAACAGTACTGGGAGTGCTGAGACCCTCTCTCTGACAGTACAGGGAACGAACCTCTCTCTCCGACGGAACAGAGACGTTAACAGGTAAAACCGTCAAGTGCCGATAGCGGGGGCTACTCGGTGGGTGGGGGCTGACAGGTTAAACTGCTCAACGTTGGTAGCGGGTGCTACGCAACAGGGCCGGATGGCTGGGGCTATCGGGCAACCTTGGGCGGACGCGTCGCAAGGGTCGAGGAACTCGTAAAGAGAGTTCCCGGTGCCGTAAAGAGGCAGGTTTTGGGGGCGCTGTAAAGGGGCGCGGGGACTAAGCTGTCCCTGTTACAAAAAAAAAAAAAAAAAGGAAAAAGAAAAAAAATAAAATAAAAAGAAACTCTTGAAATTCCGGTTAACATGAGTAACACCGCTACTCAGCCACTGTCAGTCGCCTTAAGCGACTTACTGAGAGAAAAGGGATTACAAATGAAACGAGAACAAATTCAAAACTTCCTCGATCAGGTCGATAAGGTAGCACCTTGGTTTGGTCCCACGGGGTCTGTTACCATCCCCAGCTGGGATAAATTAGGGAGAGATCTTGACTTTGCAACAGAAAATGGCCTCCTGGAGCCAGGAGTCAGACCCCTTTGGGCAGTAGTGAGAAGCTGCCTCGCAGACGCCTCTTGTCATGACCATATAAGGGCTGGCGCCATGGCGCTTGGTTACCTTCAGGCAGAATCCTCCCGCGAGCAATCTCGCAAGCCCAATGTCGCAGGCGAGGCGACCCCACCCAATCCAGAAACAGAGGACTCATCAGATAATGAGGGGGAAGAAGAAGAAGTATACAAAATGGCGGACGCAGACACCACCGAAAGAGGGGAAGTCACACACATGCAGTTGAGAGGGCCCTACTCTGAGGCCATAAATGAGCTGCAACGCAGGATTTCTCAGAGTAAATGGGTCAATGAAAGCGAATACGGGATCCCAGGGCCGCCCCGTATAAGACCTGTGGCTCTACCTGCCGACCCGCATCTTGCAGGGGGCCCAAGTCGAGCCCGCCGCGATTAAGGGCGCACAAGCTCGGAGGCCCCGGGGATCCTTCTGCACCCCTATCTGGCCAAGGGTCCTCCAGTTTACCGCCTGTGACCCCCTGGATGGATACTCCCAGGAGATATTATGGGGATTCTCCCTGGCCACCATAAACACCACAAATATGACTTTTCTAAATTGCTCCACCGCAACCTGTTATGTGTTACAATGTTGGGATAACAGTGCACTTTCAGCTGTCGTTATGAAGGTACTCCAGTTCCCACCGGTTCCAGTTATGGCGGACTCAGACGAGTTTCCTGTGATCCAGCTCGGACCAACTCTCCAATTGGCTTTCATAAAGGAATGGGCAGGAACAGGGGCTCTGGCTACCATGACTACACTTGCCGCATTCAGCAGTCTACTTCTGCTCTGTCGGATTCGCAGACAAAGGAATAGGGACAAAGTATCAAACAAGCATTGCTGATCATGGAATCTGGTCAAAGCCTGGCAGCATGGCTCACCATGCTGTGACACAGGTGTGGAGCAAAGCACCGCAGGGGGTGTTGTCCTTGGCGAGGAGACACCCTGGTCCCCATGTCGGAGAGCATGCGGGTTGGGCTCATAAAACAATACTCCCGCCCCCTCCAAAAGAGCACCAACGAGTAGTGAGGTACTGTCATGATTGCAGCGTGACACCTCATGAGGGGCACTGACCTCTGGAGACCCTGCGTCAGTTATAAAGAAAGGGGGAGATATTGGGCACAGGCGCTCAACATACCATACCCCACCTGGGACTACGGACCACGCCAGCTTCCGCAATGCAGTATGTCCCTCTTTAAATTAGCCAACCCGTGTGCACTTCGTGCTCACTCCATACTCTGTGGCAACTCCTGATTGGCCACAGCTGGATATAGTAGCCAGCGCCTGCATCCCATTCCCACCCTGCTTCCTTGTGGCAGCCTGTGATTGGTCACGGCCAAATATATAAACCAGAGCCCGCATAAATAAACCAGCAGTTAACTGTCATCCACAAGAGCGTCTCCTGTCTCCTGTTTCATTGGGGCTGCGCCGGTCAAAATGTCTATCAGCATTCAGTAAAACTGAAAGGCCACATCTGTGAGTGAGAGAAAGTGGCAGTGATGAATGAGACCAGAGTGATGTGCACTTATGATTGATGTAATTATATGGAAAAATTTTGGAGCCATTGAAGCTGAATACACATGCAAGCCTGTGGCATGGCCTGAGCATGACTGAACTGAGAATGAGGAGACATTAAAGGGGGAAAGATAGGGCAAGATAGTTTACCTAAATTAGCATCATTTGTTGCTCTGAGAGATCCTTGAACCCCTTCCAAGATCCTGCTCAGGTTTCTTCCATTGTGCACCTCTTGTGGGAAATTCATGATCATTCTCCTTGTTATTCTGAGGTTGGTGTGGTCACTGTGGCAGATTGGCAAAAACATACATAAACTGCTGCATTGAGGAGCCTTGAGCTCTGATCACTGTCTTGTACACTTGGTATCTTTACGGGGATGCGGTGACATTTGGCAGGCAGGCACATGGAACAACACACAGTTGGCTTCCCAGTTTTCCTGGATGCCTCACTTGTGCTGCTTCTCACCTCCTCTTGCTGCTTCCTCCAAAATGTGCAATCCCTGTTAACTCTCTGGGCTACTCTTCACCTCTTGGACCTCCCAGGCAAAAGATGGCGCAAGAAGGTAAACAACATGGCAAATTAATTGCTTGACTTGTTTTGTATCAATAGGAAAGCAGCCACATTTTGAAAGTTTGCAGTACTCTATTTAAAGAGTTAAAAGGAGCAGGGGGTAATCTCAGTGTCCTAAGTAGCTGCCTGACACACTCAAGTTTGTGAGTTCAATCCCACGTTCCAAAAAAACAAAAACAAGAAAGATCAAGAGTTTAAAATGGCTGTCAAGGAATATGTATTTAAAAGTACTTTTGTAATTGGCATTATTGAGGGTATCCTTCATGATTGTGAAATGATCCTTTTGGACTGGAAAGTCTCAGTACGTACTATTATCACTCCAGCCCAACATCAGGTGTGGCTTAAGAACATACTGGTGCTGAGGACATGCAGGCTATAAATAATTTTGATTGCTATATTCCTATAGGAGCTGCTGAATCATGAGGGGAGAGAGATTTTTCAGATTTTTGCCAACAAGTTCATTGCCACCCTCAGGCTATTATCCTCAAATTGCTTTAAAAGCTTGAAAAAGAATCCCTGAAGCAGTGGACACACAAAGATTTTTAGTACTATTAAACAGGAGGACACTGAATATGCCTTGCCTTTATAGAAGACTAAATAAAGCTATTGAATGCCAGGTGGATAACAAGGCAGTAGCCTCTATCTTGTTAAAGCAGTTAAAATACAAAAATGCAAACCAAGGCTACAAAAATGCTTTAAAAGATGTTTCTATGATAACCTGACACTAGCTTGGAATTCTCTGGTATGTTTTAGAAGGTTCTTACTTCTTTTCATGATCCTTTACCTCCTAGGACAGCTCTCCAGTTCTTTCCTGTTCACCGGCATCAAAAAAGAGGCACTTTTGTTATCCTTGGCCTCATTGATGCTGGTTATGCAAGCATATTGTTGCTTCAACTGTGATCTCTCTTACCAATTCAACTAATATTTTTGAATGTGTAACCCAGCTAATTGTCTTGCCTTGTCTCCTCTAAAACTTGTGATGTTACTCATGGAAATCAAACATTTGGCTCTACTGTGGTGGCTACTGCAATTCCCCTGGGAGATGAATGCTGAAGCCTCTGTTTAACTATTGACAACCTTTTCTTTTCAGGATTGCTACACACTGGAGGGGATGGTTTTGTTTTACTCCACTCACCTGGAAATACTTTATTTCCCATTGTCAATGCTATTTCCTCTCATCTCTTGAGGATGTACTGGAATACATATAGTCCTTGGAATTGATTTAATCAATACCGTCTTACCACTTACCAAGGCTGGCTTTTCCTTTTTGCTGTCCTTTGCTGTTCACTCAGCAAGACGCAGGCCTGGGAATTTAGCTCAGTGGCATGAGTGCCTGTCTTACAAGCACACAGTCATGAGTTTGATCCCTGGGACAAAAAAAAAAAAAAAAAAAAAAAAAAAAAAAAAAAAAACCTCTGCAAGGGACTTTGGCTGTCTATGTTGGTTCCATTTTTATTGTTATGCCCCATGATCACTTTTTGTCTCTATTTACCCTACTTCCCTTTTCTCTTCAAACCTTTTTGTTTAGCACCACTTTAAATAGTACCCTCACTGTCTTTACTGATGGAATCCCCCATCATGAAGCTGTAACATATGTTTTTATAATACTTGGAAACACCTGTGTTCACTACCACAAACCTCTTGTCGATGCAGTAAGCTCTCTGTGTTATCCTTGCTTTGCAAATTTTTTTTCATTCCAAGTCCTTAACTTAGTTACTGCCTCTTTTTATGTACATAATTCTATCCACACTGATCTTCTGTTATCGCTCTTGTAGCAATGGACTCATTCTTAATGTCTCATTTTTGCATCTACGGGCTCCTCTTTGCCTTCTCCATGCCCCTCTCTTTCTTTGACATATAGGTAGTCATTAAGCCCTACCTGTTGTTTGATATGATAATGCTATTACTTATTATCAAGCACTGAATATTCTGTTACCTCTTTTTTGGGCAGGGACTTTTTGACACAGTGTCTCTATATGCAGTTCAGGCTGACCTTGAGTTTAATTTGTAGTCTATCCTCATTTGATAACACTAAAGAAAGCCCCACGTTTTTTCACTAATCAGCTTGTTCCTTGCACAAACTTTTTCACATTCCACCTTCTGCAGATTAATCTTTTATTTCTGCTGGTTTCCATTGTGCAGCCATGCCTCTCCCTTTTCCCTGTGATGCTGTCAACTCTCATGGCCTCTGTTCCAATGACTTTTGGTAAACATGCCACACACTGTTTCTTGATTTCTTTTTCATTTCTTCATGTTTCTGTTGATACAATTTCTGGTTTTATTTGGGCTTCACCACTGCACGGTGAATATGCCCGACATGTAGTTCAACATCTCCTGACTATATTTGCAGACATGGGTATATCTTCCTTCCTTAAAACTGACAATGGTCCAGCCTATACCTCACAGGCTTTGGCTTCCTTTAATGTTTCTCATGTAACTTGTATCCTCTACAATGCCACAGGACAAGCAATCATTGAACAAGCTCATTATACTCTCAAATAAGCTTACTGCCTCTTAATATACTGTGTTGTTATCAATCTTTTCTTCTGGATGTCCAACAGCTAAGATTTAGAGACCAAAAATTAGAGACACAGATGGGCTAAATGGATAGCAAATATTTTGGCCACAGTACTTAAAGCTTGCAGGAGACCCTAGATGTAAAAGAAATTCTGCTTGGCCTGCTTGCCCTATCAAAAGATACTCAGTGAGTACCTAGTATTCTGATCAGAAAGATGAAGAGACCACAAGAGAAAATTGAACTTTCATGCAAGGTGTCCTAAGGAGAGTCATGAGTCACCAGAAAAATCTCCTAAGATTTCCCAGAAATCAATGTGGTTAAGCAATGGCCCTAACTCTTCCAGGTGGCTGACACTGACAGAAGAGATATGAGGAGCTATGCATGGTTATAAGAGTGTTCTTGAGTAGACCTAACTGGCCTTGATAGGAAGTAATGAACCAATTGTCCTTAGTGCAGTCCTTTTGTTAGCTTGGTCTTAAATCTTCTGCAGAAAAGTCTGGCCTCTGGAGGTACAGTGCAATGTAAAATATTGTCTGTGGGTGAATCTCGGATCACCCACATCCTCTGATAATTGCTGGCTATGCTGGTAACTCACTACCATTATGAACATATGGATTGTGCAGTGGGGGGAGCTCTAACACAGCCTCTCCATTTATGCTGGTCACCCATCTGTGTATCAACCAAACAAAAAGGAGGGATATGTTGGAGCCATCGAAGCTGAATACTCATGCAGGGCTGTGATGTGGCACAGGCATGAGTGAACTGAGAATGAAGAGATGCCTCAGGGGGCACGATAGGACACAGCTGAGGCCACCTAGACACTTTCTGTGGGATAGTTCTCTGCAGTTGGCATTTTCTGTGGCTCTGAGTGGGTCTTGAGCCTCTCCCAAGATCCTTATCTGGTTTCCTCCATTGTCCACTCAACTCCTGCCAGCATGAGTTGGCCAGATGCCTAACAGAGTGATGAGTTCTGCCAAGGATCTCTCTCCTCCTGCAGCCCTGAAGACCATGCTGTGTTTCTCATTTCTTAGAGCCTTTTTGGTACCCCTTTTTGGTGTCTAGCTGTCTAAGAAATGACCCCAACATGAAACATAAAATGTATCTGTTTTAAAGACTCAGCACTGAAATATGGTATTGTTGGATGATGACACGACCAAGTATCAAACCTGTTTAAGACAATTCAAGTATACAGAAGCTGTTCTTTTCCACTGTTTTCTTTTTTTGGTTCCCCAATGCCAAATCCTCTTACATGACACAACTTTCCTCAAGACATTTCCACTCCAATCAATGACCTACATATGAATTATTTTCTGTAGGACACACACATAAATATGCAGGTTTTATGATATGTCTCCACTAAGTCATGTTGATGAAAAAATTAACAATCCTGAGCCATTTCAGGCCTGAGAGGAGAAATAGAAAGCTAATGTGCCCTTCATGTGAGCTGGTGGAAGTCATGTGGGGGACAGTAGGGGAAACTAGCCAATGTGTCCATGTTGTGATTCTGTGGAAGCTATTCTGGTTCTCAGAAGAAAAGCAAGAAAATAACTTACACTTCCTGTGAGCTAACCACTGCTTTGCTTGGGAGCGGAGCACCACAGTCACCTCCTCCCACCACCAACCATCTGACTAGCTTAGAGGACATGCTGAGTTAATAGCAATGGAGGTATAAAAACAATTTAATCCTTGTATTACTTGATTGAGTTTGCAGCCTAAGGCTAGTATTCTTAAGCATGTATTTAAATTGGGAAATAATGCTAAAAGAAGTTGGAAAAACTTCATAAGTATATGGAAATTAAATAGAACTCTCCTAAACAACCAGTGGGTGACAGGTGAAATAAAGGAAGAAACTTAAATATACCTACAACCTAACAAGAACATAGATGCAAAATCCTGTAACTTATGGGATTCAATGAAAGCAGTCCAAAGAGGGAAACTTATAGTAGTCAAATCTCACATCAGGAAATAGAAAGAGCACAAACAAATAATGAAATGTTGCATCTCAATCTTCCAGAAGAAGAATGGCAAGACAAACACAAATCCTATACAAGGGAGGAAATTATAAGACCAGGAAAGAAATTTATGCAAAGAAAAAATTCAAAGAATTAATGAATCAAAGAGGTGGTTCACTGAAAGAATAAACAAAATTGATAAACCCTTGGACAACCATATCATAAAAGAAAAAAAATAAAGACTGCAAACAATGCATTGACAAATAAGAAGAATAAAATATCTACAGATCCTGTAAAAATTCAGAAGAGCATCAATATCTACTTGAAAAGCTTATATTTTCATAGGTTAGAACATATAGAAATGCACTGATTCCTAGATACATTTGAAATCCCAAATCTGATTAAAGGAGATATAAAAATTCTAGAAAACACAGTATCAGTTAATGAGAATGAAGATCTAATTAAAAATGTATCAGCGGCTGGGCATGGTGGTGCATTGCTGTAATCCCAGAACTTGGGAGGCTGAGGTACAAGGATTGTTGTGAGTTCAAGACTAAAAAAGGCTACAAAGTGAGCTCAAGGCCAGCCTGGCCTGAATAATGAGAGCCTGTCTCACGAGCACATTAAAAAAAAAAAAAAAAGAAAAACTATGACAACAGAAAAGCAAATGACCAACATAAAACAGTCTAGTTCCTGATGGATTTACTGCTGAATTCTACAATAAATGTAGAAAAAAGTTTAAGGCCATTGCTGTTTAATGATTTTGAAAGAGAAGCTGTTCTCCCTAACTCTCTCCTGGAGGCAAGAATTACCCTGACACTAACACCAGAGTAAGAACCAACCAGAAAAAGAAAACTATAGACCAGTTTTCCTAATGAACATAGATACAAAAATCCTTAAGATACTAGCAAAGTGAATGTAGCAAATCATCAAGAAGATTTTAAAACCTGAACAACTTGGATTCATCCCAGGAAGGCAGGGATGTTTCAGCACATGCAAATCAACAAATTTAAATGTCATATCAACACAGGCAAAAACAAAAGTCACATGCTGATCATCTCAATAAATGCACAATAAGCTTTTGATAAAGTCAAGCACTCATTTGTGATAAAAACTTTACAGTAAATAATCACAGATGACCTTTCCCTCAAGCTGATAAAATCAAACAATGACAGGGCTGGGGATTTAGTGCAGTGGCATAAGCAAATGCCTTGCAATTGTGTGGTCCTGAGTTCAATCACCAGTACCGATAAAAAAGAAAAAGACAAAAAAATCAGACAATGACAAAGAAAATCCAACATCATACTAAATGGAGAATAACTGAAAACTTTCATTCTACAGTTGTGAAAAGGACGCAGATGACTAGTATGACCACTCCTATTCAATATAGCTTGGAAAAAATTAGGCAGAACAATTAGACACAAGAGAGAAATAAGAATAAGTATATAATAAAAAGTAGTTAAACTATCATTATTCAGAGATGATATGATATTCTAAATAGAAGATTCCAAAAACTCCACCAAAACAGTCCTAGAATTAATAACCAAATTCAATAATGTAGCTGGAGACAAAGCTGACAATCAAAAATCAATAGCATTTCTGTATACAATCAAAAAACTCACCAAGAGAGAAGTTACAGAAACCAGACCCTTTGCAATAGCCAGCAAGAAAATGAAATACTTGGAAAGAACCTAACAAAGAAAGTAAAGGACTTACATATGGAAAATTATAGTACATTGGAAAAAGATATTGAAGAGATTATCAGAAAATAGAAAAATATCCCTTGCCCATTCTGTGCATTGTGTTTTCACACCGTTAGTGATTTCTTTTGATGTACAAATATTTTTAATAAGATGGGGTCCCAGTGGTCGATTCTTTAAAATGTGTATTTTGTTCATGAAACCTCATTAGTGTTTCTGTTTTAATATTTAGATCTTTCATCTACTTGGACTTATATTTATTTCATGGTGATAGACATGTGTCCAGTTTAAGTCTTTAGTATGAGGAAAGTCATTTTCTTCAGCACAATTTATTGAAGAGGCTATTTCTCTTCCACTGAACCTATTTGGCTCTTTTGTCAAAGAGAAAGTAGCAGAATGTGTTTGTAGTTCTATTTGCATTTTCTAGTCGTTTTGGATGATTGTCAGGTCTGTTTTTCTGCCAGAACTATGCTGATTTTCTGACGGAAGCTTTCTAGTATTATAGCAAGTCAGGAATTGTGATGCTTCCAGACTTGCCTTTGTGGCCCAGCAATGTCTTTGGTGATCTAGAGTATTTCTTTTTCCAAATGAATTTTAGAAATGTTTTCTCTACATTTGTGAGCTATCCTAGTGGTATTTTGTTGGGCAATGCATCACATCTATATGACAGTTTGCAATAAGATATTTTGAGTTTTCTCCATATCCTTGAAAGCAGTTTTACTGGTCTCTTATACTCACCAGATGAAACCTAATAGGTAAGATCCTAAGAGTTTCAAACTGTTGATTTCTTCTTCCCAAAGATATCCACAATAATATGATATTTTTTCCATTTGTTTGAGGCAGGATTTCCCTACGCAGTTCAGGCTGACTGTGGACTCACTTCTTAGTCCAGTAAATTCAAACTGATTGTCCTACTTCAGTCTCTTAAATCCTGCGATTACAGGCATGCACCTAACGCTTGAAAGAATTACTGGTGTTATTTGAAACATGAAGAAACAGTCATGAGATACACATGTATTCATTAACTGCCATTCCCTTTAAGGAAAAGTGTTTAACAAATAACATCATTGGAGTGAGGGAATCACAAGATGTGTTTCTATCTCTTATGGGCCAGGGATGCCAGGCTAGACTAATGCAGAAACAGGAGATGTCACAGGTAGGAATATGAATCAAATGTGAGCATTAGTATTAAGAATTCAAAGAGTCTTGTATTTAAGGATGAGGAGGAAAAGACCAGTGGAAAGCAATGAGAGACCTGGTTAGTTCAGCTTGTCCTAACTATAGATCACATTTTATTATAAGGATGAACATCACAAATTATGAAATATTCAAACTTTTTGTACTTTTTACCCTTGAAAATTTTGAGGCTTGGCACTGTAGCTCAGCTCTTTTGTACCTTGGAACAAAAGATGCCATCTTGCACGCTGCATCTCTCTCATGATATGTATTTCACCCAGGAAAATTAAAAATCCCTCATGATATAAGTTCCATGAGAAAAGCAAAAGGAGCTGTACCCAAAGAAAAAAGTAACCTGCTAAAAAAAGAAGCAGGATACAGGTGTCAAATAAAAATTCATTTAAGATTCTAGGTAAATTGTTTCCAAACAAGATATATTTTGTGATTCTCTCTTTTAAAAATGCTTAACTTTCCAGTTCAGGGCCACTTGTTTTGATTCAAAATGGGGAGGGATGTCTGTATACAAGTGGTTCAGTTATTTAAATTTCAAATTTATACTTTGGATGCTTGAATTCCTATCCTGTTGTTCACAAACTCACCTCAAGATGCAGAAAGATTTACTGATACAAGCAAACATCTGGATTAAATGTCAGTGCCCCTGAAATGAAAGAATAATAGTGAAAAGAAGGAAGAAAATGACCAACACCATGTGTTATGATGCCCACCTCTTCTCCACAGCATTAAACTGGCTGAAACAGGAGAACGGCCATGTATTCAAGGACAATCTAACCTACACAGTGAGAGTGAAAGCCAGCCAGAACTACAAGGTGAGACAATGTCTTTAAAAACAAAAATAAATATGAAAAATGTAAAAAACCAAGGCAGAGAGAAAGACTATCAAAGGAAAATAAAAACAATAGAGCTGAATGAAAGCTGACCTATATTGGCAATTATGGAATGATACTGCAGAGGAAAGCTGGCCATGTAGTGGCATTTGGGCAGCAGAGAGAAATATAGAGTTAGAAATGGTGCCTATAGTGCTACAGCACAAAAGTGACCTCCTTCCTCCAATAAATCTGCAATTTGCTAGAATGAATAGGTCCAAAAGCTCATGGAAATCTTAAACTCAGAGCGAGCAAGTAGCTTCACACAAAGGCTTTGGAACATGGCCTTTAGCAGATATTTCATATTCAAATTGAAATAGGACAAATATAATCCTGCCCTGTTTGATGTCAAATGCACCAAGTTGGTTGACTCACAACACTGAGGAATGAAGTCACAAAACAAAAGAAGTTCAGAAAGTTTTCTGTGAAAAAAGAGAGAATAGCTCTGGAATTTCAGGAATGTTCTTTGGTGTTTAAGGCACAGACCTATTGTCAGGGGTCATTTTTACAGGAAAGTCATAATGTGGGTACAGTGTGGGTCTCAAACTACAATCAACCTAAAAACTTGTAGTGGCTTAACTAATATTATTGAACCTTGAAAGAAGTCAACCAGAATAAGTTTGTTGAAAGAGCCAAGGCATTTTGTGGGAACCATAGTCCAGTTGTTCTGTTTCATTGAGTATGGTAATTGATGCCTATCTGGACTTCCTGGAGGAGGTGGTGGTAACTGTAGCACATTTCAAGCTATTGTTTTTCTCTTCAGGAGGCATGTAGACATGGTCATTGCATCTTCACCTTCTGGCTTTCTTCAGTTTTGCCTCTAGCAGGGATTGTTGTGTTTAGGTTTTTACACTGACTTCTTTGAGGTTCCATTTCTTCTCTAACTATATGTCAATTCCTCTCTATTTTGGCCTCCTCTAGTAAAATAACAATACTATTTCAATGGATAAAGTAGTGTTTATATATTTGATAAAATATTATTTAATGGGGGCCTGGGATTTAGCTCAACAGGCAAAAGCACCTGCCTGAGAAGTGCTAGGTTGTGAGTTTGATCCCCAGTACCTAAAAAGAAAGTGTTTTAAACTGCAATGAAAGAAAACAATTTCATTGAAGATATAGATTAACAAGATTTTTAATTAAATATGTCAATGGCAAATTAAACATTGGTAACAGTCATATTTAGAATCTAAAAGTGTTGGGCTGTGTATTGAGCTCAGTGGTGAAAGCACCTGCCTGGCAAGCACAAGGTCAGGAGTTCAATCCCTGGTACCAAAGAAAAATCTACAGTTGTCAACCACCATGCAGTGCTATAGTGAGCATAACTATTGAAATTGATAGTTGTTCATTAAAAATCTCAATGTTTCTTTTGTTGTCTATGAAGTACCTACAAATAACATGGTAACTACAATGAATAATACACTGTGCACTATAGCATTGCTATTTGCAGAGAGATGCTTTTATTTTTCCCCACATAGTTGAAAGATGAAAATGATTGGTGATGATAGAGAAACTGTGATAATAATTTTTCAATTTTATCGGATATTTCACTACATCCATTAAGTACATTTTATTTGCTACAATTATGCTAAGTGAAATAAATAAATAATTCTTAATGTCACAGGCAACTGTGTTAGTTAGAAATATAGGCAGTCAGATAGTGATATAATGGAATGAAACTCCTGACCTACTGTGTCTGGTAGAAATTTGTGTTCTATAAAATAGAAGAATGAATTTTAGGAACAAGGGAGGTGAAGAACAGAGTATAACTACTAAGAGAAAAAAGTGAAACATTTTTGCTCTAGATAGGATATTATAGCAGTGGGAAGCGGGCCAGGGGATATGCACCCTGAGGTCACTTACCTCTCCCTTCGGCAACTTACCTGTGGCATGCAAAGAGTCTCTATCAGCTACTGGCACATCAGCAATGCCACCTTTAAGCACCACTGCAGTCAAAAAGTAGATGTGAGCCCCCTCACCACATATCCAGCAGAAAAAGGCAGACGTCCAGTGGTCATGTGGTACTCTCTACCTTCTTAGAATAAAGGCCATTTTTACTTTATATTCTCTCCTTTACCACAGTGAAAACCCTATCAGAAAGCTTCTGTCTGAGAGAACAGGAAGGGTCATAATTAGGTTATCAAGGACTCTGTATCTTCTAGGGACTTTATAGAATAAAATCATGGGGTGAGGTGGGTTTAAGGTGGGGAAAATTGGGAACTCACAAGGCAGATGGGCATAACTTTGGACAGAACTATGTTTAGCCAATATAATTAATAGTTCAGGCAAAATCATTTACACTGCAGACAAATGGGGAAGCAAGGTCATAGAAAGCAGGCATTTTACAGAGCAGTAACTCTCCTCTATGGGATTGGGAGGGTGACTCCTGACTTCAGCAGGGTGACAGGGAACTATTTAGAAAATCAATTCTTAGGATATAGATGAATTTGCTTGGTATTTTCTCTTGAGGCCTGTCCCGTAACAGGAGGTATCTGTCTCCCATAGCTACAAGGTATCTGGGCTTCTGAGCTGGTCACTTCTAGGACCTGATCCTGTCTCCCTGGCTATATATTTCTAACTAACTCAGCTGCCTGTAACAACAATTCTTGCCCCTCAAAGGAGCCAGAAATAAGTTCAGATTGCTTGCAGGATTGCAAGAGACAATCACCTCATGCTGTGGGCCAAATCTCAAAACAAAAGGTAAATTAAACACAACCAAGTGCTAAGGAGCAACAGTCCAAATAGTTCTCTGATAACCCTGAGGAACACAAGAGTCATCATCCCAACCCTCTAAAAGAAGAGTCTCTGCTCTTAAACCTGCCCACTTACTATGACTTGCTCTCCCATTTGCTCCCAATTTATTCAATTTTACCTGAGCAATTAACCTTATTGGTTGACCACATTTCTACTCTGCCTTATGCTTAACTTTCAGATTCTCATTTTTCCGCTACCCTGGACCCATCTAACCTCATGATTTAACTCTATACAAGTTCCTCAAAAAGACGGTCTTTGGCAACCCACTCAGACCCTTCCTGCCTCTCAGACAGAAGCTTTCCTTCTCCCAATAAATATATTCCACTGTTAAACTCCATCATTCTTAAAATTCATTCTTCAATTTTAGAGAACACAAACTCATACCAGATATATACTAGGTAAGGAGTTTCATTCCCCTATACCATTAACATGAGCCAAATTAACATGACTATACTTTTATAATGTCTGAAATTTGTTCCTTTTCCTGCAGTTTCAAGTGATTAATACAACTAACAGTGATTATAGTCCTGGCATCATCTAAAATTGTATACAACAGTCAGTATAAGTGTAAAATAATTGCTTTGATTGTATTATTTATCAAAGACACAGACTTTGCCATGACACTAGGTTATATCTTAAAAGAGAGAAGGTTCACGTATAATTGTTCAGAAAAATTTCAACACTATTGGCTGCTTGAACAATTTTTAATTAGATAAACTGTGTATTTTTTCAGTTTCTAGAAGGCTTCTATTATATTATTGAAAGGACCTTGACTATATTTTGATGCATATTTCTGTTTTGAAACTTGTATGATTTATTTTTATCTTAGGAGTAAGTTCACTGCATTGACACTGATAGAGTGAAGCAAAAGACCACTGCATTAATTTCCACTGGATACTCATGGCATAGAGCATGTGAATTACTGAGGAGGTAAATTAGCTTCATACATAGACACGAATCAGTACTGTTATGATTTTGTGGCCCAATAGAGAAGCACAATGATAGGATTATTTCTAAAAGATGAAAAATATTTCCAAAAGATGAGAAGTATAAAATGAAAAGAGGTCTTTATTCTGAGAACATGGAGAGAGATGACTGGCACCCCCCCCACCTCTGGAGTCCAGTGATCTCTCTGGCAGACACGTGGGGTTGGGGTATGTAAGTAGACTCGGTTTGGGGTAGAACCTAAGGAGGACTTTAGGGATGGAAAGGTAGCCCATTGGTCTTAGGTTTGGCGCCATAGGTAAATTTCCAGGGGATGAAAGATGGCATTACAGGTAAATTCCTAGGGGCGGGGGAGATAGGGGCTTCTTGCTTTTGGTTGAGGCTTTCCTGGCTACAGAGACCTGTCTGGACCAAAACCCTCTCACAGAATATAAGAAAAAGTAGCAGTGTCCTTTCTATTTAAAGAATGTGGAGAGGAGCCTACAGCCACCAATGTTTTTTTTTTTTTTTTTTTTCTGACGGATTATGGGATTATAGGGTATATATGAAATTTGGTGGTGCTGGCACTGACACTGATATCATGTAAGAAGCTGATTGGAATTTTCTTTTGGCCCCTTGGAAAGGAATGGGGATGTTGTATTCAGGGAAAATAGAGGAAGTAGCCATATAGGTAAGCATCCCTGATTTGAACTTTCACCCTGATGAACTACCTCCATGATGTCCTGTAATTTATTCTAGGGCAAAACTCTTTAAAGTGCATCCTTTAAGTTTAAATTCAGAAATGAAAATAAAGAATTTTTGCTATGTGTCTTCTCTCATGGTTAGTGGTAAACAATTCACGAGGAAAGTATCCCGCCATTTCCTTAATGCATTGTAGATTGCATAAACAAAACCACAGATCAGTTCACTTTCAGAAAACAGAAGCAGCACTAAAAGGCAGGGGTAAAGCCCTTCAATACGAATGTCCCTTAAGAGTTGAGATCAACATTTAGGATTACAATCATCTACAGATTTCTCTGACTTCAAGAAAGAGAAAAATTTACACTGTTATTGCTATACGTTAATGAAACACCAGGTCTACTATGTCTGGTTTGAGTTTGTGTTCTCTGAAATCAAAAAATGAATTTTAGAAAAAATAGAAGTCAATATAATATAATTATTGTGAAAAAGAAAGCTGTGAGAGAGAGAGCAAATGTGTCCTGACTGGGTTGGCAAAGACTGTCTTTTCCAAGGACTTTTATAGAGTAAAATCAGGTGGTGAGTTGCGTGGAAGGTTGGGAAAACTGGAAACTCACAATGCAGATGGGAATAAGATTGGACAGAGCTATGCTAGCCAATAAGATTATAAGTCAGGTAAAGTTGATTAAATTGGGAACAAAGGGGAAGGGAGTCACATAGAAAGCAGGCATTCTTAGGCAGCTGTTTCTCTTCCCTTAGGGGTTTGGGAGGGTGACTCCTTATTCATCACAATGATAGGAACTATTTAGAATGTCAGTGTTTAAGATAAGGATACATTTCTTTGAATGGTGACTCCTGACTTCCTCAGAGTGCTTGGGAGCTATTTAGAATATCAGTCCTTAGGATATGGATGAATTTGTTGATCTTCCATAGCACGAGTTGTCGATCTTTTCCATAGTTGCAATGTATCTGGGTTTCTGCATGGGCTCCTCAGAGGACCTAGCCCTGTCTCATTGCTAATCATAATAACTCAGCTCCACACAACAGTAGTTTTAGGAAAATTGAATGCAGATGTCTAGTGCTCTGGGTGAATGATCCGGGATAACAGTGTGCAATATATGTACCAGTGTTGCCCCCTGATTCACATGTTTTGAAATTTAGTTTTAGTTCATTTTTTTCTTTTTATTCTTGAAATGAAATGGATTTGGAAATGAAAAGCTGAGGTAAGGTAATTTGGTACACATATTCCTCTGTGTAGCTGAGATCAATACTGTTGAAGACAACCAGCTACAGAAGTCTCTGACTACTGTCTATCATTTGGGATCCTCTCTTGCAGGAAGGAGTTCCTTTCCCTGTTTATTTTTGACTCAGAAGGAGGAAAGTAGAGCAGCAGCCAATCAGTGATGAAGAGGCGGGCTATATGAAATGTCCAATCAGGTGAGCCGTGGCAGGAGGTCTTTTGGGTCTCTTCCGGTGTGTAGACATTGTTTACCTGTTTGGAATACAAAACTGGGAGCAGAATGCTTGCTAGACCTCATTTATTGGTTTCGATGTCCTGTGGCCTGATTAGCAAAGAACCTGGGAGACCTTCTAGCCACGGAATGGTGAGGCTTTGGATGGGAGCCCAGAAATAGGGTGGAATTGGTAGAAACCAGTTACAAGTAGTTAGAAGCAGTTCTGGTATCTGTAGACTCAGACATTTAGGTAACCTCAGCTCCTGAGGTCTTCTAGCATTGGCCTTGGGTCATCCACTTTCCCTTTTTTCTCCTGCTGGGAGCAAGGATGATTTTGTGTTCCCAGAACTCTGAATTAACTATGATAGCAACAGACTGGAGTATCATCTTTGAAATTTTCTACTGCCCTGGCACCTCCACCATAGGGAGCAGAGGAAGGAGCTTGGGAAGCCCCCGGCTCTGATGCATTTTGTAGCTGGAGCAGCAGTACTGAGCTTGATCTCTGCTCTCATTCCAGGGATCAGCAATCTTGATGTTCTAAAGTTTATAAATGTATGTAATATAATGCAGGGCCTCATATCCACAATGGCACTCTTTACACTTGTACTTTTTTGTATTTATAGGAATTGCCTAAATTTATGGTATGTTCTCGCATTTCTAACCTCATGACAGGTGTTGGCAAAATCATGAGAATTCAGAGATGTGTAGTGATGTGCTTCAGTGGAGGAAGGCTTTCCAAACATGGGGTGAACTCCTGTGTACATAAATAACAGTGCAAAGAATTTCTGAACATACTTTATGTGACACGTGCTCATAGACTATCTTTGTGAGAACAGCCATAGAGGTTTGAATTTGGAGGAAAATGAAGCAGATATAAAAGTGTCATCAAGGGCAGGGTAAAGTGTGCTTGCTAAGGACAAATTCCAGAAAGGGCTGCCTGTGAAATTCTCACTGAAAAATGCCTAAATGCAGTCATTTGCGTGAATATATACACGTGATATCCTTCTGAATGGAAAGGAATATGGGTGTCATCTCTGAATTAAGAGCTGATTTAATAGCTTGGTTGATCATATAGGTTGTTTAAATATGGAAATGCTCTGTAATGGACTTTACTAATTTGTGTAAAGGAGATAACCTAAACTGAAATTGTGCAGGGATATCAATAGACTAGGCATGAAGGGTTTCCTGCTTAGGGTGGATCAGACAAGCATGGAAAGGATATGGAAGTGACTGGCAAGACACAGTGTGCAAATAGCAGGACAAACAACAGAGAGGGTCTTCACTGAAAGTCAGGTAGTTCTTAAGGTAAGCATGAAGTTAAAGTTGGCTCATGATATCTTCCTTGAGGTGAATAACAATGCTCTGGTAACAATCAGTATTCCACATCCCGGTCAACCAATGAATTCTGTGTTCTCCACTAGAGATCTAGTTTTGATTATCTCTATGACCCAGTGTCATGAAGGTGAAATTTGAATGTTTTTTTTTGTACCAAGGATCGAACTCATGATCTCAAGCTTGCCAGTTAGGCTTTTATGCTGCTGAGCTAAATACCCAGCTCTGAAAGTGCTTTCTGTATATTATGGATGATATCAACCTTGTTCCTCAGAAAATGTTGAATATTTTGCAATTTTTCTATATTGTATGGGTATAATTTTTTGAAGCAAACCAAAGGTGTCTTATGCAGTCACTTTTCAAGTTTCACATTGTCTGTGGGGTGTCTCAGTCAGGGTTTCTCTATTTCAGACAGCTCTGTAACTTAGGCTAGCCCCAAACTCAAGGCAGTTCTCCTGTATCAGCCACCAAAGATACATTTCTTATATCTGAATGGAAAGTGATCACTTGTTGACACTGAGCTCTAATAATTTGAAGCTTGCACCTGGTTTCATTGTTTATAAGTTTTTTACATACAACAGTTTTCCATGAACATTTGAGTTATTATTTATGTACCATATTTGATGTTATTTATGTTTGTTCTGTGAAACCAAATTCAAATATCAAAATGATGCTTAAGTATATTAAGAACAAAGGACTCAGTGGCCTAAATGAGATTTGAAGAGATATCATTTGTAGTACATCAAAGTGACTGATGAGATACTTGTCTGCCTCTGTGCTTTATGGATGCTGGTCTTGCAGGCTCTCACTATGAGCTCTGCATTAGAGACAGTGCACAGCGACTCTTGCAGTGACTCAGCATAAGAATCAATGCTCCTATGTGGCTGTTACATTAGCAGTGAGTTGCAATATAGCATCAAATTTGCTGTCTCAAAAAATGTGTATATACAAAAAATTAATCCCCAAGATATGGAACTAAGATTTGAAGAATTCAGTCTGTTTTGTTTGGTTTTATTTGTTTAATTTAGTTTTGTTTTCTCTATGTATATCAGCTAGATTTGAACCCCTTATGGAGCACAGAATTGCCCTAACCTCAAAGCAGCACCGCTGTGTCAGCCTCTTGAGTGCTGGGATTATAGATATGTGTGTTTTTACCCTAGAAAATATTGAGGTTTGTAACTTAGCTGTGTTGTAGCTTGTCATAATAGATGCCATCTTGAGCTTTGCATTTAAATGGTGCCCTGTATTTCACCCAGAAAAATTGAAAATCACTCAGGCTAGAAGTCCCAGGAGAAAAGCAAAATGAGCTGTACCCAAAGAAAAAATTTAACCTGCTCAACAAAAGAAGCAGAATACAGCTGTCATCCAAAAATTATTATAAGATTCTAGCTAAATGATTTCCAACAGATCTTTTTTAAAAAGATCTTTTAAAACATCTCTAACTTTCCAGTTCAAAGCCTGTTGTTTAGATCTTGAAATGCGGGTGGGGGTTCTGTATACAAGTGGTCCTGAGACCAGCTAATGAAATTCCATATTTCTCAATTGGGTTGCTTGGCTCCCTATGTTGTTGTTAACAAACTCAACTCAAGCTGCAGAAACATTTACTGACACAAGCAAATACCAGGGTTAAATGACAGTGCCACTGAAATGAAAGAATAATTGTGAAAAAGAGAGGAGAAAAAAGACAAACACCATGTGCTATAATGCCCACCTCTTTTACCAAGCAATGAAGAAGCTGAAACAGGAGAATAGCCATGTATTCAAGGACAGCCTAACCTACATAGTGAGTGCAAGGCTGGCTGGAACTCCAAAGTGAGATTATGTCTTTAAATCAAAAAACTAAAATGAAAAAAATAAACAACCAAGGAGACAGAAAGACTATTTTTAAAAAAACAATAATAGAGATGAGTGAAAGTTGACTTATGCAAAATGGGAATTATTGAATGATGACGCCGAGGAAGGAATGCCATGTAGTAGCATCCAAGAGACAGTGACAAACAAAGATTTTTGAATGGCACCTATTGTGCTACAGCACAACAGTGACCTCCTTCCTCCAATACATTTGCAGTTCACTAGACTGAGGACTTCTAAAAGCTCATGGAAATGTTAAGCTCATGGCAAACAAGGAGCTTGAAATCCAGGCTTTGGAACATGGCCTTTAGCAGACATTTCATATTTAAATTGAAATAAGAGAAATATAATTCTGCCCTGTTTGATGTCAAATGCACCAAGTTTAATGGCTCACAACATTGAGAAAGGAAGTCACAAACCAAAAGAAGTTCAAAAATTTTCTTAGAAAAAAAGAGAGAATAATAGCCCTGAATTTTCAGGAGTGGTCTTCCCTGTTTTGGCCACAGACTTATTGTCAGGGTCATTTATACAGGAAAGTCACAATGTGGGTACAGTGTGGGTCTCAGACTACAATCAACCTATAAACGTATAGCTGATTAACTAATACTATTCAACAGGGGAACAAGTCAGCCAGAAAAGGTATGAGGAAAGAGCCAAGGCATTTTGTGGGAACAATAGTACAGTTGTTCTGGTCATTGAGTATGGTAATTGATGCCCATCTGAACTTCCTGGAGGAGGTGGTGGTAACTGTAGTACATTTCATGCTGTTGTTTTTCTCTTCAGGAGCATGTAGACATGGTCACTGCATCTTCACCTTCAGGTCTGGCTTTCTTCAGCTGTGCCTGTAGCAGTGATTGTTGTATTTAGTTTTTTACATTGACTCTTTAAGGTTCCAGTTTCTCTCTGATTGTATATCAATTTCTATCTACATGGACATCCTTTGCTAAAATCACAATAGTATTTGAATGAATATAGTGATGTTTATACATTTAAAAATATTCATTAATACAGGCCAGGGATTTAGCTCAGCAGGCAGAAATACTTGCCTGGAAAGTGCTAGGTTGTAACTTTGATCCCTGGTACCTATAAACAAAAGTAATTTAAACTGCAAGGAAAGAAAATAATTTCATTTGTGAAAATGTAAATTTACAAAATTTATAACTAAATATGTCAATGGCAAATTAAACATTGTTAGTAGTCATATTAATATCTAAATTTGTTGGAGCTGGGGATTGAGCTCAGTGATACAAGGAGCTGCCTGGAGAGCACAAGGTCATGAGTTCAATCCCTCATACAAAAAAAAATTCACAGTTGTCAATGATGCAGTGCTATGAGCACATTTATTGAAACGGATGCTTGTTAATTAACAGGCTCAATGCTTCTTTTGTGGTCTGCGAAATACCTGCAGATAACATGACAATTACAGTGAATGATGTACTGTCCCCTATAGGTTGCTATTTTCTGAGCAGTTTTTATTTTTTGTTTTCCCACATACTTGAAAGTTGAAAATGTTGGCTGATGCTAGCTAGAAAAACTATGATAATCATTTTTTCAATTTAATGATATATTTCCCTATATCCATTAAGAACATTTTATTTGCTACAATTACTCCAAGTCAAATTGATAAACAATTCTTAAAGTTACAGACAGCTGAGTTAGTTAGAAATACAGTCAGCCATACCGTGATAAAGTGGAATGAAATTCCTGACCTTCTATGTCTGGTATGAGTTTGTGTTCTCAAAAGTGCAAGAAAGAATTTTAGGAACAACAGAGTTGAAGAGCAGAATATATTTACTGAGAGAAAGAAAGTGAAAATATTTGGCTCTAAATAGGACATTTTGGAAGAGGGAGGTGGAACCAGGGGACTGTTACCTTGAAGTCACTTTGCTCTCCCCTATTCAAAGTACCTGTGGCCAGAAAATAATCTCAGTCAGCTACTTGCATATCAGCAATGCCACCTTTAAGCACCACCCAAGTCAAAAACTCTATGTATGCCCCCATATATTTCCAGAAGAAAAAGCCAGATCCCCAGTGGGCATGGGGTTCTCTCCATGTTCTAAGAATAAAGCCACTTTGACTTTATAGTCTCTTCTTTACTACACCAAAAATCCTATCAGAAAGCTTCTGTTTGAGAGAAATGGGGGCAGTTCTGAGCCTGTAGCAAAGGACTTTGTCTTTCTAGGGACTTTATAGAATAAAATCATGTGGTGAGATAGGTTTAAAGTGGGTTAGATTACTGAGATTACTGAGAAGGTAAATTAGCACAGTAGAGAAGCAGAATATAAGAAATGTAAAACTGGTATTTATTTAAAGAATGTGGAGAGGAGCCCACAGCCACCAAGAGTTTGGCTTTTTTTTTTTTTTCTGACTGACTATGGGGTTATAGGGTATTTATGACTTTTGACTGGATGTGGTGCTTGGAGGGGACATTGATGTGATGCAAGGGGCTGATGGGAATTTTCTTTCCACCCCTGGGAAAGAAAAAGGAAGCTGTAATCAAGGAAAAAAGAGGAATTGTCCCTATGATTAAGCATTCCTGATTCCACCTTCTTCCACCTTGAACTACCACCATGAAGTCCTGTAATTGTTTCTAGGGCAAAACTCTTTCAAGTACAGCCTTCAGTTTGAAGGAAGAAATCAAAACAAAGAATTTTTGCTATCTGTCTTCCTCCCCAGCTGATAGTAAACCATTCATAAGAAATATTTTGAGTCAATTCCTTAATGCATTGTCGATACCATAACCAAAATTACAGATCAGTTCACTTTCAGAAAAAGCAGCGGCACTTAATGGCAGGGATAAAGGCCTTCAATGCAAGTATCCTTGCCAAGGTGAGTTCAACATTGTGTAATACAAACTACTACTTTTTTCTCTGACTTCAAGAAAGAGAAAAGTTTATACTAATATTGCTATAGCAGAATGAATCTCCTGGTCTACTATGTCTTATATGAGTTTTTTGTTCTTTAAAGTCAAAGATTGAATTTTAGGAACAACAGAGATTAAGAGAAGAATATACTTATTGAGAGAAAAAAAAAGCTGCCTGAGAGAGAGATGGGGTCCTGAGCAGGTTTCCAAACACTGTCCTTTCTAGGGACCTTTATAGAGTAAAATCATGTGGTGAAATGAGTTTAAGGAGGGGAAAACTAGGAACTCACAATGCAGATGGGCATAAATGGGAGAGAGCTATGGTAGCCAATAAGATTATAAGTTCATGTAAAGTTGATTAAATTGGGAACAAAGGGGGAAGGGAGTCACATAGAAAGCAGGCATTCTTAGGCAGCAGTGACATCCCTTAGGGGTTTGGGAAGGTAACTACTGAGGTCATCAGGATGAGCAGAACTATTTAGAATGTCAGTCTTTAGGATAAGGATACATTTCTTTGAATGGTGACACCTGACTTCCTCAGAGTCCTAGGGAACTATTTAGAATATCAATCCTTAGGATATGGATGAATTTGCTTATCCTTTGTCTTCAGCCTTGACCCATATCATGAGGTGTCAGTCTTGCCCATATTGCAAGCTATCTGGTCTCCTGCATGGGCTCCTTGGGGGACCTAGCCCTGTCTCATGCCAATAGTATTTAAATAACTCAGGTTTCTATAACAGTACTGTTTGGAAAATTGATTACAGATGTGTTGGGCTCTGGGTGAATGATCTGTGATGACAATGTGCAATGTATATACCAGTGTTGCCCCCTGATTGACATGTTTTGAAATTTAATTTTAGTTGATGTGTTCTTTTTTCCTTGAAATAAAATGGATTTGAAAATTAAAAGCGTGAGGTAAAGCTCTTCAGTACAAACACTCCTCTGTCCAGCTGAGTTCAACACTGTAGAAGAATGGCAGCTCCAGAAGTCTCTGCACTACAGTCTATTATTTGGGATCCTCTCGTGCAGGGAGTGGTTCCTTTCCCTGTTTATTCTTGACTCAGAAAGAGGGCAGTAGAGCAGGAGTCAATCAGTGATGAAGGGGCAGGCTATATGAACTGTCCAATCAGGTGGGCCATTGCTGGCTGTGACTTCTGTCTCTTCTGGTGTCTCATCATGATTTATCTGTTCTGAGTACAATACTAGTAGCAAAAAGCTTGCTGGATCTCATTTAGTACTTTTGAGGTCCTGTGGCCTGATTAGCAAAGAACCTGAGAGATCCTGGAGCTATGGAATGGTGAGGTTGTGGATGGGAGCCCAGAGATAGAGTTTATTGGGTGAAACCAGTTGGAAGTATTTAGGAGTAGTTGTGGTGTCTGGAGCCTCAGGTATTTAGTTAGCTTCAGCTCCTGAGGTCCTCCAGCATTTCCTACTGGTCATTCACTGTCCCTTTTGCCTCTTGCTGTTGACAAGGGTGATTTGGGGTCCCCAGAATCCTGGCTTCACTATGACAGCAGTAGACTCAAGTATCATCTTTGAAATCCACTGCTGGCTTAGTAACTCCACAATCTTAGGCATTGGAAGGAGCTCGGGAAGACCCTGACTATGATGTTTTTGTAGATTGTAGGGCAGTAATGAGCTAGGTCTATGCTCTCTTTCCTCAGGGTAGCAGATCTGGAAAGTCCAAAGTTTATTAATGCAGGGCCTCATAGCCACAATGACTCAACTTAAACTTGGGCTTTTTTGTATTTATAGTGATCTCCTCAATTTATAGTATGTTCTCATATTTACATCCTCATGACAGGTAGTGGCAAAGGTCCTGAGAATTCATAGATGTGTAGTAGTGTGCCTCAGTGGAGAAAGGCTTCCCAAACAACCGGTGAACTCCTGTGTATTATACGGATCAGTGCAAAATAATTTCCTAGCATACTTAATTATTTAGGTGGCATCCTTGCTCACAGACTAGGTTTGTGAGAACAGCCATAGAGTTTTGAAGTCTGAGAAAAATGAAGCAAATATGAAAGTGTTATCTAGGGCAGGGTAAAAATTTGTGAAGGACAAATTCCAGAAAGGGCTACCTGTTAAATTCTCATCAAAAAATGCTGAAATTTAGTCATTTGCATGGACATATACACGTGATATCCTTCTGAATGGAAAGGAATAGGTGTGTCATCTCTGAATTAAGAGCTGACTTAGTGGCTTGGTTGGTCATAGACAGTTTAAGTATGGAAATGCTTTGCAATGGACTTTACTAAGTGGTATAAAGGAGAAGCTCTAAACAGAAATTTTGCAGTGATATCAATAGTTAGGCATGAAGGGTTTTCTGCTTAGGATGGATCAGAGGAGCGTGGAAAGGATGTGCAAGTGACTGACAGGATGCAGGAAGCCTATAGCAGGACATACAACAGAGAGGGTCTTCACTGAAAGTCAGGTAGTTCTTAGAGTAAGTGTGAAGTTAAAGTTGAGTTCTGATTGCTTCCTTGAGGTGATCTACACCAGCTCTGGCAACAATCAGTATTTCACATCCCTGTCAACCTATGAATTTTGTGTTCCATACTTGAGATCTAATTTGGATTATCTCTAATTATGCCCTAGTGTCATGAATGTAAAATTTGGATTTTTTTTTTTTGTACCAAGGATTGAACTCATGACCTATGCTTTCCAGGCAGGCGTTCATGCCACTGAGATAAATACCCAACTATGAAAGTGTTTTCTTTGTTGTATGGAAAATATCCGCATTGTTTCTCAGAAAGTGTTGAATATTGTTGGAATTTTTGCATATTGTATGGTTATAATTTTTAAAAACAAACCAAAGGTCTCTTATGCTTTCACTTTGTCTGTGGGCTGTCTCAGTCAGGGTTTCTCTATTTTAGACAGCTCTGTAACTTAGGATAGCCCCAAATTCAAGGAAGAACTCCTTCACCCGCCTCCCAAGATACATTTCTTATATCTGAATTGAAAGTGATCACTTGGTGACAGTGAGCTATAAATTATAGCTTGGGCCTGGTTCCATTTTATATACTTATTTTTTAAAAACAGCATTTTCCACTAACATTTGAGTTATTATGTGTGTACCATATTGGGTGTTATTTATGTTTTGTTCTATGAAACCAAATTCATGTTTCAAAATGCTGCTGAAGTATATTAAGAACAAAGTACTCACTGGCCTAAATGAGATTTGAAGAGACATTATCTGTAGCTTATCAAAGTGATTGATGAGATTTTTTTTCTTTTTTTAAATTTTGAAAGTGGTTAAATACAACAGAACAATGCAGAATAAGGCCAACTACAATCGTACAGTGAAATTGGTACACAACTTCACAACAGGTTACTGGGATAACAGTAATAGGTATCACAGTATATTTTATTATCCTTATAATAGTTGTTCTTCCAAACACATATATCAAAATGAGATGAAATACAGAACATTATAGTACTTATCAAAACAGAATATTGAATATTGCAATACCATTAATCAGAATAGACCAAAACAATAATAAAAATATTTGCCTTCAAAGAGATAATAGAAATAAGTCCCCCTTATTTGTTATGGTCAGCTTCCCAGGAAATGCTCAGATTTCTGGTTCCCATTTGCTAATGGGGGGTGACAGGTGAAGAGGGGTAGGGAAGTGGTATGTTTGGTTCTAGGCCTTGCATCCAGTAGGTTCACTATTGCTTAGTAGGGAGACAGGCTGGTTGTTTGGTTTCACAGCATCCTAAGTTCCCACATGGTGTGGAGCTCAGGAGTTGCTGCTGGTTCTTCCCCTGGAAGGGCCACAATCTGCCAGACTGCCACCACTTACCAGGGAGAAGTGGTGCTTGCTTGCCTTCCAAGTGTCCTAAATTCCAGCATGGCATGGATCTCAGGAGCTGCTGATGGTTTGCCCCCTGGATGGGCCACAATCTGCCACATTGCCACCACTTACCTGGGAAGGGAGAGCTTGCTTGGCTTCCCAGTTGATTGATGGGATATTTATCTACCTCTGTGCTTCATGGATGCTGGTCCTACAGGCTTCTCACTGTGAGCTCTGCATTAGAGACAGTACACAGGGAATCTTGCAGTGACTCAGCACAAGAATCAGTGCTCCTATTTCACTCTTACATTAGCAGTGAGTTGCAATCTATCATCAAATTTGCTCTCTTCAAAAATGTGTATATATACAAAATTAATGACCAAAACATGGATTTAAATTTGAAGAAATGAGTCTTTATTCAGCTGTTTTGTTTGGTTGTATTTGTTTAGTTTTGTTTTGTTTTATTGAGACAAGCTTTCTGTATGTATATCAGCTGGTTTTGAACACTCTATGAAGCCTAGAATTGCCCTGAACACACTGAAACCATCCTGCCTCAGCCTTTTGAGTGCTGGCATTATAGATATATACCACCACACTTTGCTTTTCATTCAGATATTTAGGAGAGAATTTAAAATATCCCAAACCTGGTGTTGCAACCTTCATGTGAGAAATATATGTATGATCCTTTAGGAGGTGGTGACCCTTGAGGATGTGGTTGTGAACTTCAGCAATGAGGAATGGACTTTGCTGAGTCCATCCCAAAAGAACCTGTACAGAGATGTGATGGGCGAAACCTTTAGGAACATGACTGCAATAGGTAAGAATGAAATACTTTTTTCACTCATGCTGTCAGAATGTTGTATGTCGCTCATCAGTTCTGTTTCATTAAAATCAATGTGAAAATATTTTTAAAAATAGCTCAGACCCGGACACATTATATCATAAATCTAAACAAAATGTATTAATTTGTATGTATTATTCTAATGAGCACTTGTATTTCTATGTCTACAATTCAGGAGGACTTGGGGATATCCAGGAAGCTGAAAAACAATGCAAGATTTCCTGGAGATACTTAAGGTAATTTGCACTCACAAGGAGAAGGAATGTTCCTGAGTATTTAGTGAGTCAGCAGAAAAGTGACCACTAAAGAAATGAGGTACCATTCAATTTACTGTCAGTAATATTCTCCAAAGATGTATAAGCTACAGTGTGTATAATGAGTGAATTAAATCATGAAAATGTATATCATTGCATACAGATGTGTATGAAAGGCATACACTTTGAGTTATGACATTCTCCCTTCAGTTTTTCTACCCATATATATACATTTGAATACAACACATTCATTATCTAAAAATTGCTAAGTTTGCAATAGAATTTGAAATAAAACGGAGTGCTTGTGTTTCCAAGCCATGCTCTAGAGAATCAGCCATTCTGATTAAAATTCTAAGTAGGCTGGTGGAATGTTAAGTGCATTCATTCTGAATATCAGTATGCAGTTATCTCTAGAAGTTGATCCCATCATACTTGTCCTGGATATATTTTTAAAAATTCAAAATCTGCATAAAATACTGATACATGCTTACTCATATACAAAGCAGATCAAGTTATAATAGATCAGGCCTTGAAGAAGCTTAGCTCTCTATCACTGGATTTATGGAGAAGGAAAATGTTAATAGACCCTCTGTGGTTGTGCATTCTTGTAAATCCAGCACACTAGGAATCAGATTTTGCAGAATGGCAAATTCAAGTTCAAACTTCACAGCTTAATGATCAGTGAAAATCTCTTAAAACAGATTTTTAAAAGCTATAGATTTTATGCTAATATCTGTTGTTCATTCCCAGCATGGAAAAGAAAAAAATGTGTTAAATAATGTCAAAAAATAAATAATATAATGCCATTTGCCGTAAGAAATCGATGGGGCTTTCTCCCATCAATTCGGTGAAATAGCTCAGCTATAAAACCTAAAAGGTCACAGGGTTTCTTTTAGATGCGAAACCAAAATCTAAATTGTGGAATGAAATGAAAGAGAGTTAAAAGAGAAAAGTAAGATGAACCATTTGGAAAAGGGAACTACAGGTTAAGGACAGAAGGGAGATTGTGATGGGGAATCATCAGAATGATCTGTATGTGATACACACATGTACCCATGCCCAAAGTGAAGCTAAATATTCTGGATTTCAAAAGGTACCAAATTTCAAGCTTTCCAAATGTGTACCAGTCTTTTCGGAATGGTTGTTTTCAACATATCTTACAAGGCCATTCTGTTGCTTCATTGTCAGAATTTCTTAGCAGCCATTAAAAACAGAACTTGACATTAATGCAGTCATTAAACTGAGACCCATTTCACTGTGAATTTTTCTTTTTTTATTTAATATAAGGAAACACAAAAAAACCCCAAAATAAGTAGAAATAATACCACTTTCAAAGTGAAAATAAACAGTAAGAAATCTAAAGACCATGATTATGTATGCTGCTCATAGAAATAGTGAATGAAATACAAAAGTGAAACATATGAAGTGGGGATTCAAACGGTGAGACTGCAGAGAGTTTTGTTCAACTCTCCAATAAAAACTAAGTAATAACAATCCTATATGTGATTTTTTTCTTTACAGAAATGAAAAGCTAGAGAAATCCTATGGACATACGTCTTGGAATCAGTGTAAAGAAGTATTCCTTTGTACTGAAGAAGGTAATGTGAATGTGAAAGAAACAGAAACACACCACAATGTTCAGATCCATAAAAAACATTGCAGTGGAGGGAAACCCTATGTATGTCAGCAATGTGGAAAAGGTTTCACCACATCTGGATATTGTAAGCAACATGAAAGAATTCACACTGGAGAGAAACCATATGTATGTGAGCAATGTGGGAAAGCTTTTAACACACGTGCATATTGTAAGGTTCATGTAAGAATTCACACTGGAGAGAAACCTTATGTATGTAAGCAATGTGGGAAAGCTTTTACCACACATGGACATTGTAAGGCACGTGAAATAATTCACACTGGAGTGAAACCATATGTATGTAAGCAATGTGGGAAAGCTTTTAACACACAGGCAGATTGTAAAAAACATGAAAGAATTCACACTGGAGAGAAACCCTATGCATGTAAGCAATGTGGGAAAGCTTTTAACACACGGGGAGATTTTAAGAAACATGAAAGAATTCACACTGGAGAGAAACCCTATGTATGTAAGCAATGTGGGAAAGGTTTTACCATCTCTGGACATTGTAAGCAACATGAAAGAATTCACACTGGAGAGAAACCATACGTATGTAAGCAATGTGGGAAAGCTTTTACCCAACATGGACATTGTAAACAACATGAAAGAATTCACACTGGAGAGAAACCATATGTATGTAAGCAATGTGGGAAAGCTTTTACCCAACATGGACATTGTAAGCAACATGAAAGTTCACACTCAAGATAAAACCAGTGTATGTGTATATAAGCATCATGAGAATTTTTTGAGCACATGTACATATTGCATAATGCATGAAAAATTTCACACTGGGCAGAAAACTTATACATGTAAGGAATGTGGGAAAGGTTTCACCAAATCTGGACATTGTAAGAAACATGAAAGAATTCACACTGGAGAGAAACTATATGTATGTAAGCAATGTGGGAAAGGTTTTACCACACATGGATATTGTAAGCAACATGAAAGAATTCACAATGGAGAGAAACCCTATGTATGTAAGCAATGTGGAAAATATTTTACCAATTCTGGAAATTGTAAGGAACATGAAAGAATTCACACTGGAGAGAAACCATATGTATAAGCAATGTGGGAAAGTTTTTACCCTACATGGACATTGTAAACAACATGAAAGTTCACACTCAAGATAAATCCAGTGTATATAAGCATCATGAGAATGGTTTGAGCACATGTACATATTGCATAATGCATGAAAATCTTCACACTGGGCAGAAAACGTATATATGTAAGGAATGTGGGAAAGGTTTCAGCAGAAATGCTCATTGTCCAATACATTATAAAATTTACAGTGTTGAGAAACCCTGTGTATGTGAAGAATGTGGGAAAGCTTTCACCACACATGGATACTGTAAAATACATCAATTACTTCACACTGGTGAGAAATCCTATGTATATAACAATGTGGCAAAAGTTTTACCGCATACAGTCACTGCAAAACAGATGAAAGAATTCACACTGGGAAGAACCACTGGCTATGTAAGCAAGTGGAGACACATTTAGCAGCCAGATTGTAAGTGAAATACATGAAGAAACTCACACAAGAGATAAATCCTATGTGCTATGGGAATACTCTCAGCACACATGATCATTGTTACATATCTGAAAGAGCTCACTGGGCACAGATCCTATGTGGATTAACAATGTGAGAAATATGGCAATCCATGTTTGCTGTTAAATACATAGAAAAAGCATCACTCTTCAGACAATTTAGATCTAAGTTTATTTTAAAAATCCCAAAGAGACCTGAAGAAATAACCAATACAGAAGTTTGATGTCAATATTTCTTCACAAATTTTCCTGAAATGACAAATCTGAGGTGGAGCGCTCCTCAAGTGCACATGTTGTATGGCTTTCAGTTAACCACTTGTATCTCTTTAGATTTTTTTAAATGTCTTTGTGCTTCAACATGGCATATTGTAATTAAGCATGGTAAACTGAAATGGGCTGCTAACTTTCAAGCATGGATAGTGTCTATGTACTTAATATTTTGTCTTTAAAATTGAATTTTTATATTTTGTGATAAATTGTAATGTTCATTTAAAGAGAAAAAACAGAAAAAATGTAGAAATAATATAGAATTTCAGAAAAATAATAAGAAATCACTAGTTGATTAGTTACATATTTTCATCTTCGAAGTTGTTGTTCAAGTTACAAAATAAAGCATACAAAGTACTATTCAAATAATGACACTGTGAACAGTTCACCTCAATGATCCAACAAAGACTTATTAATATGCTTACTGTCCTACACACTTGTTTTTTTTTTCTTTTCTTAAAGAGGGTAAGATTAAACATGACAAAACAGAACAGAACAGTTCATAAGAAAACAAGTTAAGGAAACACAGATTTCAAAGCACGTCCACTGGAGATGTTCACTGTCTATCTTACAGTCTCTAGTTTTCTTCCAAATAGTTGTCCCCATTTAGAATGCATTGAATATATACTGAATGTTACAGAACTAATCAAATAATTACAGGATGATGTAGGCTTTTTTGATCTTCAAGACAGATTTTGGGGAAGTCGATAATGACTACCATAATGTCTCTCATTCTCTTCGTAGTAGCTGTCTTTATCTTTATGTATGCTGAAATTGAACATAAGAGACTGGACTAATATCACTCTGAACAGTGAATAATAGCCTTCTGAGAAGGAGAAAGGTCAGGAATTGTATAAAAAAAGAAGGCAGAGGGAATTGCTAAAAGTGTATCAGGTTGTAAAAGCTACAGTAGTCTTATTGCTCTGGTTAGTTTGATTATATTTTGTTCCAGCCTGTCTACTCATATTAGATTTGAGGGCACAGAGAGATAACCGAAAAATAGCAGGTTATACCATGGTAACTATCCTTAATTACCTGTTAACTTAAACTGAAACCCTGTATTACGTACATTGTCTTCGATGACTGATTTTCTTTGAAGCTGGTTTGTTTGAATGCTATTTGGCCTTGACTGATTTTATTCACATTTGGTGTGCTTGGTGGTATCAAGTCCAAGAGTAGAGCCAACTAATCTGAAGGTGACAGGATGTAAAAGATGTACTTTGGGGGGCTGGGGATTTAGCTCAGTGGCTTAAGATCCTACCTGGCAAATGTGAGGTCATGAGTTTGATCTCCAGTAACAAAAAATAAATTAATAAAAGATATCCATTCCAGGTTTGATTATGTTTTTATTTAAAGAGAAAAAAGAAAGGAAATAAAAAACAAAGCAGAAAAATGTATAAATAATACAGAATTTCAAGAGAAATAATACAGTAAGAAATCACTAGTTAATAGGTTACATATTTTCATCGTAGAAACAGTTGTCCAAATTATAAAATTAAAGCGTATAAAGTAGACATTCATACAGTGAGATTGCAGACAGTTCCATTCAATGATCCACCAAAAGCTCAGGAATATGGCATTCCATCCTACACACACAAACATGCAGTTATATCCCTTATACCACCTTCCTTTCCTCTTTTTTACAATAAAAATTACACTTTTTGTGTTTTTTTACTCCCACAGTTCTAATTACATTTTTTTTGAAGAGAATAAAACCTAACATGACTAAACAAAACAGATTCAGTTAGAACAGAAGGATAGGCATAGTACACGATGCAAAAGTAGAATATCAGGTGATCAAAAATGGTTACCATTGTGCCTCTTGCTATTTTTAAGAAGAGTTGCCTATCTCATCAGGTATATAGAATTGATCAAAACGGTGCAGAACAAGACCAATAAAACCTACACTGGAGAACTTACAGGATTTCAAAAGAAGATAATAGTCAAACCATAATGGGCATGATAGTAAATCTTATTGCCTTCAAAGTGGTTGCCTATACCCTCAAACTTGATACTATCAAACAATATAGAATACAGTAAAATCAGACAGAAAAAATGGGGAGAGGAACAGAGGGGTTCAAAACAGAATAATAGGAAAACAAAAAAAGTTACTATAATATATTGCACAATTTTTTAATCTAGTTTTCCCTTAATTGAAAATAGTTAAGTAAACAGATTAATATTTGAAAAAGAGTGGAGATTGAGATAAAAGAGGACATTGTAATAGAACAACACAGGTCAGAACTGAACAATTTAAGCATTATTGAGTTTCAGCCCCAAATAATCTAACATAATATTAGTCACCATTTTGCCTCTTTCCTTGAATTATTTGAGTATAACTTCGTACACTGTAGCATCAAGCATATTAAGACAGTGTGAAGCCATTCAAGAGAATGAAAGAATTACAGGGTGTTTAGAACCAGTTAAGCAGAAAATGAACAATGGTTTCTATATTATTTCTTTAGCCATAAAATTTTGTTTATACTATCACATATAGTAAAATATAGTAAGATACAACATGTTAAAACCAGTGGAAACATGTACAACAGCTTGATGGGACTTCAAAACAAGATGATATTAAATCAGCACTAGCTTTTATGATGTGTTGTTTTCTTCAGAATAGCTATTCGTACTATCACTGATGCTAAAATCAAACAACCCACATTAAATCCATTGCACTTAATGAGTGAAAACATTATATGGATTCAAACCAATATGATTGGGAATCATGATTACCACATACTTCTATGTATTCTTTTCACTTATTACACTAAGGGAAATATTCGGCATTTATACATGTGACTTTGCTTTATTTCACCTATGAGTATGGTCTCAAGCTGCGTTCATTTATATATATCTCAATGTGATCATTCTTTATAGCTGAGTAGTACTCCATTGTATAAAAATACCACAACTTTTAATCCATTTCTCAGTTGATGGACACTTAGGTTGTTTCCAAGATCTGGCTATTAAAAATTGTGCTGCTATAAACATGGATGCACATATATCACTTTGGTATGATGCTTTTAGTTCTTCTGGGAATACGCTTAGAAATGGAATAGCTGGCTCAAAAGGTACTTCCAGTCCCAGCTTTCTGAATAATCTCCAGACTGACCTTGACAATGGTTGCACTAGTTTACACTCCCACCAACAGTGCAGGAGAGTTGCTTTTACCCCAAATCCTCTCCAGCATTTGTTGTTGTTGGTTTTGTTGATCTTGGCCATTCTTTCAGGAATGAGATGAAATCTCAGTGTGGTTTTAATTTGCATTTCTCTAATGACCTTTGATGGTGAACATTTTTTCATGTATTTATTTGCCACTTGTATTTCTTCATCTGAAAATTGTTTATTCATCTCAGATCCCCATTTTTGGATTGGGTCTTTGAATTTTGGAGGTCTGAATTTCTTTTAATTCTTTACATGTTTTAGACAGAAGTCCTTTGTTTGAGGGGCAGTTCACTAAGATTTTTTTCCCAGTTTGTGGGTTTTTTATTCACTATGCTGGAGATTTCTTTTGATGTGCAGACATTTTTTAATAAGAGGCCATCCCAATTATTGACTCTGGGAAGTATTTCCCATTTGGTTTGAGTCCTGTTCGTGAATTCTCTACCTACTCCTATGTCTTCAAGTTTTTTTCCCAATTTGTCTTCCAAGAGGTTTAGTGTTTCTGTTTTAATATTTAGATTTTTGATCCATTTAGATTTTATTTTAGTACATAGCGATAGGCATGGTTCTTACTTTTAGTTTTTGACATATGGAGAGCCAGTTTTTCACCACTATTTATTGAAGAGACTGTCTTCCAGTGAACATGTTTGGCCTCTTTATCAAAGATAAGGTGGTTGAGTGTATTTGTAGTTTTTGTTGTATCTTCTAAACCATTCCACTGGTCTTTGGCTCTGTTTTGGTTCCAGTACCATGTTGATTTTACTACAGTTGCTTTGTAGTATAACTTCAAGTTTGGGATTGTGATGCCTCCTGGCTTGCCTTTGCTACTTTTATCTGTCCTTGCTATTCTAGGTTTCTTCTCACTCCAGATGAATTTTAGGGGTGAATTCTCGAGTTCAATGAGGTATGTTGATGGCTTTTTTTTAAAATCAGGATTGCATTCAATCTGTATAAAATTTTTGGGAGAATGGCCATTTTCACAATATTTATTCTTCCTATCCATGAGCAAGGAATGTCTTTCCATTTTATGAGATCATCTTCAGTTTCATCTTTCAGGGTGTTATAATTTTCCCTGTATATGCCTTTTAATTCTTTCATGAGAATAATTCCTAAATATTTCATTTATTTTGGTTGATAGTGTGAAGGGTATGGTCTCTCTTATTTATTTCTCTGTGACTTTGCTGTTAGTGTATAGGAATGTATTGATTTTTGAGTATTGATTCTGTATCCAGCTACATTACTGAATTTATGTATTATATCTAGGAGTCTTTCAATGGAGTTTTGGGGATCTTCTATGTAGAGTATCATGTCATCTGCAAATAATGATAATTTAACTTCTTCTTTTCCTATATTTATGCCTTTTATTTCTCTCTCTTGTCTAATTCCTCTGGCCAGTATTTCCAGTACTATATTAAATAGGCATTGTGATAAGGGACATCCTTGTATTGTGCCTGATTTTAAAGTAAAGTCCTTCAATGTTTCACCATTTAGTATGATATTGACTGTTGGTTTGTCATAGGCAGCCTTAATTACATTGAGGTAAAGACCATCTATTCCAATTTTCTGTAAGGTTCTTATCATAAGTGAATGTTGGACCTTATCAAAAACTTTTTCTGCATCTATAGAAATGATCGTGTGATTCTTACTTTTGGCTCCATTGATATAGTGTATTATATTTATTGATTTACATATATTAAACCATCCCTGCATGCCTGGGATGATTCCCACTTGGTTGTGGTGTATGATCTTGATGATTTGCTACATCCTGTTTGCCAATATTTTATTGAGGGTTTATGCATCTGTGTTCATTAGGGAGATTGCATTGTAGTTCTCTTTTTCAGTTGAGTCCTTCTCTGGTTTTGGTACTAGAGTAATATTTGCTTCTAGGAATGATTTAGGAAGGATTGCTTCCCTTTCAATTTCATTGAAGATTTTGAGGAGTGTTGGCATTAGGTCTTCTTTTTATTTCTTGTAGAATTCTTCAGTGAATCCATCTGGGCCTGGGCTCTTCTTTCTAGGTAAAGATTTAAGTTCATTTCCAATTTCATTAATAGAAATTGGGTTATTCAGTAGTTTTACATCTTCATTACCTAGCTTTGGTACTTCGTATGCTTCTAGGAATCTATCTATTTCCTCTGTGTTATCAAATCTTTCAGAGTAGAGGTTTCTGAAATAGGTGTTTACGATCTTCTGTATTTCTACAGGGTCTGTAGTAATTTCACGTCTTTCATTCTTTATTGCATGAATTTGAGCTTTTTCTTCCCTTTTTGAAATAAGGTTGGCTAGGGGCTTGTCAATTTTATTTATTCTTTCAAAGAACCAGCTCTTTGATTCATTGATTTTTTTTGGATTGTTTTTGTAGTCTCTATTGCATTGATTTATGCCCTGATTTTCATAATTTCTTCTTTTCTTTTGGCTTTGGGCTTGACTTGCTCTTCTTTTTCTAGATGTTTGAGCTGTAACATCAGGTTATTTATTTGTATTCATTCTGTTTTCCTAATGTGGGAACTCAGTGCAATAAATTTTCCTCTGAGAACAGCTTTCATTGCATCCCACAGATTCCAGTAAGTTGCATTTGTGTTTCTGTTTCTCTGTGGGTATTGTTTAATTTTTTCTTAATTTCCTCTTTGACCCACTGATTACACAAGAGTGTGTTATTGAGTTTCCATGTGTTGGTGTGATTTTTCCGGTATCTTTTATCGTTAATTTCTAATTTCATAGTGCTATGGTCTGATGGCATGCAAGGGATAATTTCAACACTTTTGCATTTTAAATATGTTCTATGAATTAATATATGGTCTATTTTAGAGAATGATCCATGTACTGCTGAGAAGAATGTGTATTCTTTTCTTGGGTGGAATACTCAGTATATGTCTATTAAGTCCATTTGTTCAAAGATGAGATTCAGTTCTTTTATTTCTTTGTTTGTTTTCTGTCTGGTTGATCTGTCCATTTGTGTCAACTGTGTGTCAAGGTCTCCTGTTACAATTGTGTTACTGCTAATTAGGTTTTTCATTTCTGTTAGTACTTATTTTATATAACTGTGTGCTCTGGAGTTTGGTTCATATATATTTAAGATAATAATCCCTTCCTCTTGCAGTTTTCATCTAATCAGTATGTAGTGACCTCCTTTATCCCTTCTGATCATTACTGGCATGAAGTTCATATTGTCTGCAAACTGAATAGCTATCCCTGCTTTTTTTTGGATTCCTGTTGCATGGAGTATTGTTTTCCATCCTTCGACTTTCAGTCTGTGAGTATCCTTTTGGGTTAGATGGGTTTCTTGTAGACAGCATATGTTTGGATTTTTTTTTCCCAGTACCAGGGATTGAACTCATGACTGCCTGCTTGCAAGGCAGATGCTTATGCCGCTGAGCTAAATCCTCAGCCCCTGGATTTTGTTTTTTGATCCATTCTGCCAGTCTGTTTCTTTTAATTGGTGCATTGAGACCATTTACATTAAAGGTTAGCACTGTTGTATATTGGTTTATTGTTGACATGTTATGTTTCTGCTGTTGCATCTTTATCTCTCTGCTGTGTTTAATTTTCTGCTTTGTTTAGTGTTTTTTTTTCCTAAATGTATCTAGACTTTTTTCAGTATTCTTTGCAGGGTTGACTTGGTGATCATGAAATTTTTAGCTGTTCTTTGTCATGGAAGTACCTGATTTCTCCATCAATTTTGAAGGACAGTTCTGGAGGGTACATCAGCCTAGGTTGGAAATCATTTTCCTTTAGAATCTGAAATACTTGACTCCATGCCCTTCTTGACTTTATTGTTTGTGCTGAGAAGTCTACTGTGATTCTGATAGGTTTTCCTTTATAGGTGATCTGTCTCTTCTCTCTGACAGCTTTTAACATTCTATTCTTTTGTTCGATTTCTGTGATGGTCATTGTTATATGTCTGGGTGTAGATTTATTTTGGTTATGGCTATTTGGAGTTCTATATGCTTCATTGATCTTGATATCACTTTCCAATCTCGTGTTTGGGAAATTTTCAGCTATCACTTCTCTAACTGTCCTCTTAACATCCTTTATGTTGTCCCCTTCTTTTTCATTTATCCCTATGCATCATCTTACAGGTATTGAATTGTTATTTCCTGATTTCTTGTTATTTTTAAAAGATCTTTCCTTTCCTGTTCACAGGCTGCATCTTATCTTTGAGGTCTGAGATTCTATCTTCGCATTCATTGAGGCACTTTTTACAACTCTCAATGGAGTTTTTTATTTCCTGTATATCTCTTTGTATCTGCTTTATGTATTCTGTTTGTTCCTTACAGTGTTCATCCAGGGATTCTATCTTTTTTTTAGTTCCTCCAGTTTTTAACTGTGTTTTCTTTAGATATTTTCAGCATCTCCTGCATTTCTTTTATCAGTTCTTCTTTTACCTGAGAGATTATTACTAGTTTGAATTCCTTTAATGGTTCCCAGAGGTACTTCTTTATTTCAGTTCATTATTTCAAGTACTTCAGGTACGTGGGATGTGTTTTCTTCTATGCACATGGATCCTAGACTTTCTTGGAATGGGCTGGATGTTTGAGACTGCATTTTGGTCTTTCATTTTGTCATTTTCCTGTATTTTTGAGCGGCAAGTGTTGTTCCAAGTGATGGAGAGAGTTCGCACAGACTGGGATGGGATTCTGTGCCTCAGCCCAAGTCACTGGTCATGGCAGGAAACCTCAGGCTGGTCCCCAGGCAAGGAAGAGAGTTCTCAAGAATGGGACGGGGATTCCATGTCACGGTCCCAGTCACTGGACAGGGCAGAAAGCCATGGGTTGGGGCCCAGGTGAGGAAGACTGTTCCCCCAGACTGGGATGGGATTCTGTGCCTTGGCGCCACTCTTTGGTTCTAGCAGGGAACTGCAGGCTGGTCCCCAGGCGAGGAAGAGGGTTCCCCCAGACTGGGACAGGATTCCATGTTCTGACCCCACTCACTGGTCCTGACTCACTGGTCCCAGCAGGAAACTATGAGCTGGTCCCCAGGTGAGGAAGGGAGTTCCCCAAGACGGACAGGACTCCGTGCCTAGGCCTGACTCGCTCATCCTGGCAGGAAACCCCAGGCTAGTCCTCCAGTGAGTAGGGGAGTTCCCCCAGACTGGGATGGGATTCCGTGCCTCAACCCAACTTGCTGGTCCCAGCAGGAAACCGTGGGATCAACCCCAGGTTTGATTCTTAACATCTCTCACATCCTACAATGTCTTCAAAGTAGTGTTTTTATCAAAGTAGCTATGTAATGTTATGCTTAACTACATAGTGCCTGATGATGTGGACAATTCTATTGAAAACAACAAGAGAAA
Organism: Cavia porcellus; assembly: GCF_034190915.1. NCBI lineage: Eukaryota > Metazoa > Chordata > Mammalia > Rodentia > Caviidae > Cavia > Cavia porcellus. The sequence continues at coordinate 29,366,742 of NW_026947517.1, read as the reverse complement.
GCATAGTGAGTACTGTCCATCACCTAATATTGTGGTCTTATATGACTTTTTCATATCATGATTTTCTAGGAATTTGTTTTGTTGTCTTGTTTTGATCTGTTTTTCCCCATAATACAGAAAGGATAGATAGACACATAGAGATTCACACCTGGGAAGAATTTCTAACCTATTTATTGGAACAAATAATATAATACACGGTATGATGAACAGATACTCTGAAGAAGAAAAGACACTAAGAAACCCAATGCTAATTCTGTAGCATTATGATATAAAATTGAGCAATACTATTATTCACTGTGCAGAGTGATGTTTGTCTAGTTTCTTATTTTTTGCTGAATTGTAATTTTAACACAGTATTTGCTTTAATCTTTTGATGCACACGCTTCATTTTCTTTCATAAATGATGTTTCTGAAGTTGATGCAATATTTGGCATTAAGATATACATTTATGGTGGCTTGGTGCATGATTTTTTTTACAAAGTTGCGTTCTTTTTACACAACTTGTACATTAATGAATGTTATGTTTTCCATGTTGTGACGAGATACCTGCTGATTTCCTAACATCACTGAGTATCATACCACGTGCATTATGTTGCCTGATTTTCTTTTTCAGTGGAGCCAATATTTGTCATTTAAGTAAACCTTTGTTTTTCTAACCATCAGAATTTTACCTTTATGTTTATATTACATTTTTACTTTGCTAGTAAGGGTTCCCCACATGTACCAAATGTAAACTATACTACTGTGAATTTCTGATTGCTCCATTGTGACAGAACCATAACTTGTCTCCAATAGCACATCACAAAATATAGTAATATCTCCAGAAATTATAAAATTTGGCATGATTTATGAGTAACCATACTTTGAAATCAATTTATCTTAAATATGGAGTTGTTTTGGGGGAAAACATTGCTATTGGATGTATCATGCAAATGCCTTTATTTTATTCCTTGATGCTGTGAATGCATTAAATATTTTGTAATTATAACTGCTTTTTCCTAAAACACTGAAGTAATGGCATGAAGGGAAACCTAAATTTTGAGCTGTCAACACAGTAAAAAGTAAACTTGCTAAATTAAGATTCAGATTGTGTTCTGTTTTACTGACTTGTGAATTTATACAATGGCATATCTATTTATAAGGACCAGTGCATGATGTTTGTGGTGATTATCTTTAAACCATACACTGGGCCATGAGTTCCAGTTGGTTTCCTGTGGCCTGTGGTTTTCACTTCCATTTTAACATTCATATAATTTGTAAAGTGCTTAATGCAGTGTTATTGAATACAAAATCTGCTTAGGTTCCAATGGAATTATGTTGTTAAAAACTGTGGTGTCATGAAAACACAAGTGTACATTGCATTAAGTACCCCTAATCCAGTGAAGATAGCTTGCCCAAGTCTCAATTATCCTTGAGAAAATAAATTACTCACCTGTTGTGTAATCACCACTAAATCTATGCCTATTTTGTACCTGAAGAACTTGATATACTTCACAAAGTAAAAGACACTGTGAAGTGCATTGTCAGCCTCTGTGCACTAAAGCATGTGGCCCGATGGTAAGCACATTTCTGCTTACCATCAATGGGAAAATTTGGAGTTTGTACTACAACTAATAATAGAATACTGAATCTATAAGACATATATCCTGAGTACATGCACTTTCTCATTTTACCATGAAAGTAAATCTTGCAGGCCCTGTTGATTCATGCTTGTGATCCTAGCACCTCAGGGGGCTTAAATTAGTGGAAGAGGAAGTTGAGTCCAACCTACACAATTAGTGTGACCTTGTCTCAAAATATATCTTCAAGTTCTGCAGATGTAGCTTAATGCTTTAGATCTCCTCCCTTTCTTCCCCAGTGTCAACATTTTTTAATACTCACAATTACACATCAGTAGTTGTCCTTTTATCACTTGGCCACCTAGCAGTTATCCCCAAGAATCACATGGGAAGCACATTTGTTTATGTAGTGACCATCCTGAGCATCATTGGGGCAATTGTCAATTTAACCCATTAATTCTTGTATTGAATACAGTAAAATTGTCACTTTTATATTCCTTGTTATTTTATAAAAACTAGCAAAAAGTATGCAATTTTTTATCATTTTGTAATTAAATTATTGCATTGATAAGGAGTTACTGTAAAGATTGGCTAATGGTGATTTCTTTAGTTCCAGCATCAGGAGAGAATGAGATGTTAAGATCATGGCTTTCAAGCTGACTTTGGGAGGCAATGGCTAAATGATTTAGCAGAGGGTGAAGCAGTTGTTTTTATCCCTGCATATGAAGTTTAAGGAAACAAGTAAGTTGAAGTCAAGAATATAAATGTACGATAGGATAAAAGAATCACTACTGCAAATTGTGATTTTTCTATCACTCAGGAAATGTACTTTTTGTGGTAATTTGTGCAACAGTCTCATATATGCCTCTAGTAGAGTAAAACATAGTGAAACATGAAAGAACCAGATGTTCCATGTTCTGAATGAAGAGGTATTAAAACCATTTTTTCTTAATGCTATTGCTTCTGTTTTGTGTAGAAAATAAGATAGGGTGACAAAACAAGCAAAAAGGACTTTGTAAGATTTTAATCCTCCTGCATAAACATAGAAGCCACAAAAAGTGAAACGAAAAGGATGAAGAAATAAACTACAGAAGAGAAATTTTGGCTGTTACTCCCTGACAGCTAACATGTAAAACCAATAGGAACGTGAAAAGAACACACAGTTTTCAGAATATTTACAAGTTGCCAAGAAATACCTGAAGAATTATTGAGCATTTTTGCACAACAGAGAAATGCAAATAGGGACATCTCATTGCAGAGAGAACAAATCAGCACAAGGTCTAAAAAACATTCATGGGGCTACAGGAGAAAAGGAACTATTTAATCTTGTTGGTGAAAATGTAGGTAAGTAGTTCAACTACTACTGAAGTCAGGTTTAAAATATTCAAACGACTAAAATTAGTAATTCTCATTAGTGCAGTGCTTCCTTTAGTGGGTCTCTTCCCCAAAGAGTTAAGGACATATTGCAGTGATTCATGCAGATACCTGTTACTGCTACAATAGCCATTTTAATGTGGACAGCAGCAGCAAGCACTGCTCCATTACCACCAAATACCAATCATGAACAACAAATATTCACCAGGGTACTCCATTTGATAAATGGTGTGATATTTTATTGTGACATGGGCTGTATCTTAGGTTTTCCTAGTAGATTACAGGTCAGTATAAATATGATAGTGATGCTAATGTCACAAGGCCATAGTACACTATTACACTCATTAGATTTGATGTATTTATCTTTTTGAGGAAGCATGTTGCTATTAAGTTCAGGCTGGTTTTGAGATCACATTATAACCCAGAGTGGTGTCAAAAATTCTCCTTCCTCAGTGTCTCAAGTACTGGGCTCCATGAAAGAGACACCGGGCCTAGTTTAGATTTGGTATATTAAGTGCATTTTCAGGATATTTTATTTCAACTGTTTTTGTTGTTAAAGTATTTCCATATTTTACCTCCAGCATTTGTAGAAACTTTGGCCTTATTGAGGTGGTGATGTGCATATCACCAGCCTCATGACATTGTCTGCTGGGTTCAGAGCTGTCAGTGTACTGCAGTGAAACTTAGGTGCATATAACTTGTTTCTTTTTCTACTTTCCTTAGAAAAGATTTTTAAAATTTCCATGGATAGTCAGAGGGTCAATGACCCTGGCTAGAGTTTCATGCAAATGCTCACAGTTAAGTAGAGTGTAGCACTGACCCGAAGATACTCTCTGTCATCTGTGGGTCTCTATAGTCCTTTCTGCTCACACACTTTATACCTGAGCATGCCAGCACCTGTTGTGAGTCCCAGAGTCTGCTGCAAGGCCATGGAACACATAGCCTAGTAACCGCCTCCTGACTGGTGTCCTATATACCACTTTGCTGAGGCAGAGCACAGCTTCCGGCAGGAAGCCAGAGGCTCCGAGGCTCTGAGACAACAGAGGCTTCTCTTTTTAAACCCAGATAATCTTATATTTCTGTACCACAGACAGCTCTGTCCCATATTTCTACCCAGGAAGATAGAAGATGCATCTGGAAACTGTGGATTAAACAGGGACGCTGCCCTTCTGCTCCACCAACCCTGTCTTGGGTGAGAACCTGACAGTGGCCCAGCCTCACAGCTTCTAAGGACCTGAACCTGCCCAGTAAGATCTGTCCTCAGGGCATGTCATCAGATCCAGTCACACTGTTGACTTAGGGCAGGAATTGTGTAGGGGGACTCACAGTGGTGGCCAGGCTTTAATGTACCTCTGCTGGAATCTGTGAGTCTGAGTGGCTGGTGGCTGAGTCTAGTGACACCTGTCCTGGGCTCCCTCCTGCCTCTGGGTGCCAGAAGGCTGGGGACAGTGAGCCCTGTCATTTAATGCCCTTGTCATTTGGCATTTGCCCGCAATCATCCTGTAGGCTCTGGGATGAGTGAACCATTTTTTCAGTCATTCCCCCATGGTCTACCTATGTGGGATCCTGAGGCTGGGGTCTTGTGTCCTGGGAAAGCAGCATAACATGCTCCCTGTTCACTCTCTATAGCCAACTGTCTGAGAAGACCAACTGTCACCAGACCAAGGTGCCTGGTGACCTGATCCTTCAAGGTTCTGTTTGGACCTGTCTTGAAGGAACTGAGGGCATGCAATGGGGTCCACAGTTTGGCCTTCCTCTGTGATATCACCTTTCTTTTCGTTGTGGAACAAATCTATGTCCTCCTTAGAAACAACAAGTTAAAATGCTAGAAAACTGTGTATACTTTTAGACTTTGCTGCACTTTGAAGATTTTAATGCAGCGAACATGTAGATGCTTCAGATGTCTCAGGCTGGATGCCAAAAACAAATTTCCATCCAAAGGGTCCATTGTTTTGGAGGATGAAGGACTCATTGTCTTCTGCTAAAGATTTGTCAAATGTTAGGATGACTTCCTTTCCTGGGCTTATGTTAATTTCATTTCAGTTCCATTAGGGAGCAGAATACCCATAATAATTTTACCAAAGAATGTGAAGGTCTCATGTTATAACCCCCATATGTTCAGGGGAGGAGGAGTCATAGCCAGTTTTACTCTCATGTGCTTATGAATGATTATTTTTTCATCCTTAGGTGTTTAACTCAGCCATACACTGTAGTGCTCCACACTCTGACTTCCTGTGAGGGGGGACAGCATTTAGTGAGTACAAGGGGAGGTGACATCATCACTTCGTACTGATGAAGGACATATGTGCATCGCTTCTGGGGAACTTGTCTTTTAGCTGCTGCTATCACTTCCTTTCCTCCAATCCCAATCAGACCATGGGCTTTGTGTCCCTGATGCGTAGTTTGCTTTTCCTAGAGGTGATGGCACTGAGCCTTTTCAGTTGTAATACTCTTTGATTGGTCTCCTTGAAGCAGTGTTTCTATGCTGGTCTCTCCCTGTGCTGTTACCACCCACTATTATTTGGCTGAACCAAGCAAATGTGACTTTTCATGCACCTGTCACCCATCTTGTGATGGCCATTTGTTATGTTTCCAGATTGGACCTCGAAAGCAAGCTGCCACACCAATTTGTACACAAGCATTTGAGTGGACACTGACCTTTATTTCAAAGAAAATATATCATATTGGGCGGGCCCACATTATCAGCCTAGCCCAGCCTGTTTTGCTGCCGTGCCTGGTCATCGGTGTACAGAGGAGGAGCTGGGCAGATCTGGGGTGCCCTCATCGGCCTCTCTGCGTGTCTGGAGGACTCTGGATATCTCCGCCCAGACGGTTGGAGTCCCCCCAGGCTTCCAGGTGCAGTGAAGGCGAGAGGTGGGTTTGAGGCTTCCACATCAGCCTCCCCATTCAGGTTACACTTGGAGAACTGCTGAGCTCCCGATGGGTGGGCGGGCCCACACTATCAGCCTAGCCCAGCCTGTTTTGTTGCCGTGCCTGGCCATCGGTGTGCAGAGGAGGAGCTGGGCAGATCTGGGGTGCCCTCATCGGCCTCTCTGCGTGTCTGGAGGACTCTGGATATCTCTGCCCAGACTGTTGGAGTCCCCCCAGGCTTCCAGGTGCAGTGAAGGGGAGAGGTGGGTTTGAGGCTTCCACATCAGCCTCCCCATTCCAGTTGCACTTGGAGTACTGCTGAGCTCCCGACGGGTGGGCGGGCCCACACTATCAGCCTAGCCCAGCCTGTTTTGTTGCCGTGCCTGGCCATCGGTGTGCAGAGGAGGAGCTGGCCATATCTGGGGTGCCGTCATCGGCCTCTCTGCGTGTCTGGAGGACTCTGGATATATGCGCCCAGATTGTTGGAGTCCCCGCAGGCTTCCAGGTGCAGTGAAGGGGAGAGGTGGGTTTGAGGCTTCCACATCAGCCTCCCCATTCCGGTTACACTTGGAGAACTGCTGAGCTCCCAACAGGTGGGCAGGCCCACACTATCAGCCTAGCCCAGCCTGTTTTGCTGCCGTGCCTGGCCATCGGTGAGCAGAGGAGGAGCTGGGCAGATCTGGGGTGCCCTCATCGGCCTCTCTGCATGTCTGGAGGACTCTGGACATTTTGGCCCAGACTGTTGGAGTCCCCCCAGGCTTCCAGGTGCAGTGAAGGGGAGAGGTGTGTTTGAAGCTTCCACATCAGCCTCCCCATTCTGGTTGCAATTGGAGTACTGCTGAGCTCCAGACGGGTGGGCTGGCCCACACTATCAGCTGAGCCCAGCCTTTTTTGCGGCCACGCCTAGCCATCAGTGTACAGAGGAGGAGCTGGGCGAATCTGGGGTGCCTGCATCAGCCTCTCCATGTGTCTGGAGGACTGTGGATATCTCTGCAAGCAGGGAGGGTCCACAGGTTCCTGAGGCACCGCGGCCTGTGGTGAGAACCCTAACCCGGCTGTGATTGAAGAACTGTGGAGCTTCCAAGGGGCAGGTGGGCGCACAGTGTCCCTGAGGCCCAGCTTGTCTGGAACTGCAGAGTTCTGAGCAGGCAGAGGAGGGCCACTGGTTCTGTAGGCTCAATGGCTTGGGGTAGTGCGGTGCCAGAATCTCAGTAGCTCCAAACAGAAGGGGATTTTCAACAGATCCTGAGGAAGCTTTCAAATAACACTTGAAACACAGAAATGCAGGAAAATGACAAAACGAAAGACCAAATTACAACCTCAAACCTCCAGCCCATCTCAAGAAACCCTAGGAGCGATGTATATAGAAGAAAATATATCCCATCCACCTTATATATCAGACAAAATAGCTACTGAAATTGACAAGCAACTCCAGGAAGCTTTAAAGAAGTTCAAACTCGAAATAATCTCCCAGATAAAAGAAGAAATGATAAAAGAAATGAAAGAGATTCTAAATATATCTAAAGAAAACACAGATAAAAAATTGGAGGAACTAAACAAAAAGATAGAATCCCTAGACGAGCAATATAAGAAACAAACAGAATACATAATGCAGATGCACAGAGATATACAGGAAATAAAAAACTCCACTGAAAGTTGTAAAAACTGCCTTAATGAAAGTAAAGATAGAATTTCAGACCTTGAAGACAGGATTGCAGCTAGTGAACAGGAAAGGAAAGATCTTTTGAAAATAACAAGGAATCAGGAAACAACAATTCAACAACTGCAAGATGACGCAAAGAAGAATAACATAAGAATGCTAGGGATTAATGAAAGAGAGGGAGACAACATGAAGGATGTCAGGAGGATATTTAGAGGAGTAATAGCTGAAAATTTCCCAAGCATGAGATCAGAAACTGACATCAGGATCAGTGAAGCATATAGAACTCCAAATAGTCATAACCAAAATAAAACTACACCCAGACATATAATAATCACCATCCCAGAAATCCAACACAAGAATAGATTATTAAAAGCTGTCAGAGAGAAAAGACAGATCACTTATAAAGGAAAACCTATCAGAATCACAGCAGACTTCTCAGCAGAAATGATAAAGTCAAGAAGAGAATGGAGTGAAATATTCCAGATCCTAAAGCAAAATGATTTCCAACCAAGACTGATATATCCTGCAAAACTATCATTCAAAATAGATGGTGAAATAAGATACTTCCATGACAAAGAACAGTTGAAGAACTTCATGAACACCAAACCAACCTTGCAAAAAATATTGAAAGACAGTTTAGATACACAAAGGAAAAAACCACTAAGCAAAGCAAATAATTAAACAGATCAGAAAGATAAAGATGCAAAAGCAGAGAGATAACATTCCTGCAATTAACCAGCATTTAAGAGTAATAACCATTAATGTAAATGGTCTCAATGCACCAATCAAAAGAAACAGACTAGCAGAATGGATCAAGAAACAAAATCCAACCATATGCTGTTTACAGGAAACCCATCTAACCCAGAAGGATACTCACAGACTGAAAGTCAAAGGATGGAAAACAATTCTTCATGCAGCAGGAATCCAAAAAAAGGCAGGAGTAGCCATTCTGTTTGCAGACAACGTGAACTTTAAACCAACAATGACCATAAAGGACAAAGAAGGTCACTACATACTCGTAAGGGGAAAACTCCAAGAGGAAGAGATAACTATCTTAAATATATACGCACCAAACTCCAGAGCACCCAGTTATATAAAACAATTATTAACAGAAATAACAACTCAAATTATCAGTAACACAATTGTAACAGGAGACCTTAATACACCACTGACACCAAGGGACAGATCAACCAGACAGAAAATGAGCAAAGAACAGAACTGAATCACACCTGTGAACAAATGGGTTTGATAGACATATACAGAATGTTCCACCCAACAACATCAGAATACACATTCTTCTCAGCAGTACATGGATCATTTTCTAAAATAGACCATATATTAGCTCATAGAACATATTTAAGCAAATGCAAAAGAGTTGAAATCATCCCTTGCATATTATTGGATCATAGCGCTCTGAAATTAGAAATTAATGATAAAAGATACTGCAAAAATTCCACAAACACATGGAAACTGAATAACACGCTCTTGAGCAATCAGTGGGTCACAGAAGAAATTAAAGAAGAAATTAAACAATACCTAAAGAAAATGACAATGCAGATACAACTTACCGGAATCTGTGGGATGCAATGAAAGCCGTCCTGAGAGGAAAATTTATTGCTCTGAGTTCCCACATTAGGAAAACAGAACGAATACAAATAAATAACTTGATGCTACACCTCAAACAGATAGAAAAAGAAGAGCAAGTCAAGCCCAAAGCCAAAAGAGGAGAGGAAATTATAAAAATCAGAGCAGAAATCAATGCAATAAAGACTAAGAAAACAATCCAAAGAATCAACGAATCAAAGAGTTGGTTCTTTGAAAGAATAAATAAAATCGATAAGCCCCTAGCCAACCTTATTAAAAAAAGGGAAGAAAAAGCTCAAATTCATGCAATAAGAAATAAAAAAGGAGAAATCACTACAGAACCAATAGAAATACAGAGGATCATCAACACCTATTTCGAAAATCTCTACTCTCAAAAGTTTGATAACACAGAAGAAATAGACAGATTCTTAGAAGCATATGAAGTACCAAAGCTAGATCAAGAGGATGAAAACTGTTAAATAACCCAGTCTCTGCTAATGAAATTGAAAATGTAATTAAGTCCTTACCCACCAAGAAGAGCCCAGCCCCAGATGGATTCACTGCAGCATTCTACAAGAAATACGAAGAAGACCTAATGCAGACACTCCTCAAACTATTCAATGAAATTGAAAGGGAAGCAGTCCTTCCTAAGTCACTCCTGAAAGCAAATATTACTCTAGTACCAAAACCTGAGAAAGACCCAACTAAAAAAGAGAACTATAGACCGATCTCCCTAATGAACACAGATGCAAAAATCCTCAATAAAATATTGGCAAATATGATGCAGCAAATCATCAAGAACATTATACACCATGACCAAGTGAGATTCATCCCAGGAATGCAAGGATGATTCAACATACATAAATCAATAAATGTAATCCACCATATCAATAAAGCCAAAAGTAAGAACCACATGATCATTTTGATAGATGCAGAAAAAGCCTTCAACAAGGTCCAACATTTATTCATGATAAGAACTTTACAGAAAATTGGAATAGGTGGTTTTTACCTCAATATAATAAAGGCCATTTATGACAAACCAACAGCCGTACTAAATGGCCAAAAATTGAAAGCCTTTACTTTAAAATCAGGCACAAGACAAGGATGTCTTTATCACCACTCCTATGTAATATAGTACTGAAAGTCCTAGCCAGAGCAATTAGGCAAGAGAGAGAACTATAAGGGGTAAAGATAGGAAAAGAAGAAGTTAAATTAGCATTGTTTGCAGATGACATGATACTCTACATAGAAGACCCCTAAACTCCATTGAAAGATTCTTAGATACAATAAATACAGTAATGTGGCTGGATACAAAGTCAATACTCAGAAATCAATAGCATTCCTATGCACGAACAACAAAATCACAGAGAGGGAAATAAGAGAAACTACACTCTTCACATTAGCAAGCAAAAAATGAAATATGTAGGAATTACTCTTACCAAAGAAGTGAAAGACTTATACAATGAAAATTATAATACACTGAAAAAAGAAATTGAAGATGATCTCAGAAAATGGAAAGACATCCCTTGCTCATGGATAGGAAGAACAAACATCGTGAAAATGGCCATTCTCCCAAAACTGTTATACAGATTCAATGCAATCCCAATAGAAATACCATCAACATACCTTATAGATCTAGAGAAATCACTCCTAAATTTCATCTGGAACCTGAAGAGATCTAGAATCGCAAAGGCAATTCTAAGCAGCAAAGACAAAGCAGGAGGCATCACAATCCCTGACTTGAAGTTATACTACAAAGCCACAGTAGTAATATCAACATGGTTTTGGAATCAAAACAGAAATAAAGATCAATGGAATAGATTAGAAGATACAACCACAACTACAAACACACTCAACCACCTTATCTTTGATAAAGGAGCCAAGCAGGTTCACTGGAAGAACGACAGTCTCTTTAATAAATGGTGCTGGAAAAACTGGCTCTCCATTTGCCGAAAACTAAAGCTAGACCCATGTCTTTCACCATGTACTAAATTAAAATCTAAATGGGTCAAAGATCTGAATATTAAAACAGAAACACTAAATCTATTGGAAGACAAATTAGGTAGAAACCTTGGAGACATAGGAGTAGGTAAAGAATTCATGAACAGGACTCAAACCGCACGGGGAATACTTCCCAGAATCAATAACTGGGACCACTTCTTATTAAAAAGTTTCTGCATGTCAAAAGAAATCTCCAGCATAGTGAAAAGAAAACCCACAAACTGGGAAAAGATTTTAGTGAACTCTCTCAGACAAGGGCCTCTTGTCTAAAACATATAAACAATTAAAGAAACTCAGACCTCCAAAATTCAAAGATCCAATCCAAAAATGGGCATCTGAGATGAATACGCAATTCTCAGATGAAGAAATGCAAATGGCAAATAAATACATGAAAAAATGCTCATCATCATTGGTCATTAGAGAAATGCAAATTAAAACCACACTGAGATACCATCTCACTCCTGAAAGAATGGCCAGGATCAAGAAAACCAACAACAAATGCTGGAGAGGCTGTGGGGAAAAAGGAACTCTCCTGCACTGCTGGTGGGAGTGTAGACTGGTACAGCCTTTGTGGAGATCTGTCTGGAGATTTCTCAAAAAGTTGGGATTGGAAATCCCATTTATTCCAGCTATTCCACTTCTAGGCATATTCCCAGAAGAACTGAAGGCATCATACCACAGTGATATATGTGCACCTATGTTTATAGCAGCACAATTTGTAATCACCAGATCTTGGAAACAACCCAAGTGTCCATCAACTGAGGAATGGATAAAAACGTTGTGGTATTTCTATACAATGGAGTATTATTCAGCTATAAAGAAGGATCACATTGAGATATTTATCAATAAATGGGCGCAGCTTGAGACCATACTCATAAGTGAAATAAATCAATCTCGCATGTGTGAATACTGAATAGTTTCCCTAATGTAAGTAATGATTCAAATATATAAAAATATGTGGTAATCATGATTCCCCATTAGGTGGTCTTGAAGCCTTATAAAGTTTTCACTCATTAATTGGAAAGGCTTTATTCTGGGCTTCTTGATATGGAAATATTTGAAGCTAGAGTATATGAAATTTTATCCAAATATTTCAAGGAAAAAGACAGACACTATGGTAACTACTATTAAGTCGAGTTATATGGTGGTGAAGTACTAGGTTGCTGAAAAAGTCATGCTTTGTCCTCTATTGTTATATTGTTTTGTCCTGTTTTATCTCAATCTCCCCCTTAATCTTTTAAAAAAATTATTTAGTCATTTCTTATGTTTGTCTTAATTAAAGAAAAAATTTAAAAAATTAGGATATATAAATAGTAACTCCTTTTGATTTCCTATTAACTTGTTTTGAAGTCCTCTAAAACTCCCACGATCTTGTTTTGACTGATTAGACTCTGTTCCATTCTGTATGATAGTATCAAGTTTGAGGATATAGGCAACTACTTTGAAGGCAATAAGATTCACTAAGATGCCCATTCTGGTTTGATTATTGTCTTCTTTGGAAGTCCTGTAATGTTTACAATGCCTAAGTTTTATTGGTCTTGTTCTCTACTGTTTTGTCCAACTTTATAATATCTAATGAGATAGACAATTCTTTTTAAGGAAACAAGAGACAACATTGATAACCATTGTTGATAATCTTGTACTCTGTTCTACACCATGTGCTATGTCTATCCTTGGTTTTGACTGACAGCTTTGTTTTGCTATATTTGACTGTATTCTCCCCCCCCCCAAAAAAAGTAATAAGCTCTAAGGAGTAATAAAATCCAAAATGTGTAAATTTGTTGTAAAAAAGATAGGGGAAAAAAAAGAAAAAGAGCTCTAACAGATATAACAGCAAGTGTGTTTAGGGGTGTTAAATAGCTGACTATATCAATGTTTTTGGATCATTAAACGCAGCTGTTTGCAATCTCCCTGTTTGAATGTCCACCTTGTATTCTTTGATACTGTGATTTGAGCAACTATTTTCAAGATGATAATATGTAATCTATTAACAGGTGATTTGTTACTGTTATTTTTTTTGTAGTTCTGTATTACGTGTACCCTTACACCACTTTGTTTTGTTTTGTGTTTTTCTCTTTTTCCTCTTAAATAAAATTAAAAAAAATAGTAAAAAAAAAGAAAATATATCATATTGCTGGTGTATGGATAACTTAGAAATTCTTACTGTATCTTTGGAAGCAGATGTTTAAAGCAGAGTTATGTGGTTACTTTTCTATTTTGTTTTGTGTTATTATGCTATACTATGTTATGCTCTGTTATGTTATATTATGTTATATGTTGGTGAGGATTTGAAACTCCTTCAGGGTGTTTTCAGCACTTTCTGCTTTGATTTTGTATAACCAACCTGATGAACTTTGAGAATATCACATAACTCTGAGCACTTTTGTGTTGGAGAATATTAAAAAAAGAAAACACAATCAGGAATGTTGATGCACAACTGTGATTCCAGGACTCCGAAGGCTGAGGCAGGAAGACTGCGGTGAGTTTGAGGTTATCCTGGGCTACAAGGGAAGATCAAGTCCAGACTGAACTGCATGGCAAAAACCTTTTTGTAGTTATGTATTATGTGTAACCTTACACTGCTTTGTTTTGTTTTGTGTTTTTCTCTTTTTCCTCTTATATAAAAAAAAAAAGAAAAAAGGAAAGAAGAAAGAGATCAAAAAAATATGATAAAATGAAAAGTCAAAAATCACCTTTCTAGTGAGAAATCAAATCTTTGTGAGGGTCTTTTGCATGTGTAGTTTAGTCAGCACACCTAGCATAAGGTTTACCATCATGGAGACATTGATATGCTTCCTGGTGTTTGTAGTCTTTCAATTCTTTAATACTTTTTACTTAGATGACTGCAGATATGCTGCTGAATGTAACCTCTTAGGATTTGGGTAGTTGAAGAGATTTTGATCATTCTGTTTTGTGTTTCTGTCCTAAATTTGTATTTAGAACCAGAATTTGAGCAAGGGATTACTAATTTTATTTTGAAATAATAATAAGAATCATATAAAGATACACTTTTTACATCTATAAAATGATAAAATAAGTACAGATTAATAGTGGTTAATGTTCCTTGTTCAGTGACTTCTGAGATTTCTTAATGATCAACATTTTCATGTAATATATAAATGCTTTGGTTTTGTACAAATTTTAAGACATGGTCTTACTAATTTTCTAAGTGTCCCAGGCTAGGCTTAAATGTGCCCTCATCCTTCATCCTCCTCCCAGAGTGCAGGTGTATATTATCCTGATTGGCAATTTGTAGCAATGTTGTGTATTCATGGAATAAAATGTTCGGCTTTGGACTTCAGACACTTTGTAGAAAGAGTCACTATAGTTAAGCTGTCTGCTATCATCCTAGCCTGCAGCTTCTTTCACAGTGAGTAAGACTGAAAATCCCATTAACACTGTTAGTAGATTTTCTGCTTTTCTAACTGTGGTCAGCATGTGCTTCAGAAGATCACTCCAAATGCCTTGTGCACTGGAACTGAAGACTGGTGTTTTTGAAGTACGTTCTTTTTTTCTTTGATCCCTCATGGAATTTGATGATTGTTTGAAGTCTAATCACAAGAAAGGGGGGAAGGTTAAAGCTACTTGGGGCACACTCCCCTCCAAAAGGCCAGGCCAGTGTAAAAAATTATTTACCCTCCTGGTGTCAGTTGCAAAGTTTTGTTTTGTTTTGTTTTTAATACAGAGCTTTGCAGTGGCTTCTTCGTCTTCACCTTTTAACACTTTTCTTGTTTTGAGGCAGGTCCTTAAAAATGGCTAAATTGCTGAGACTCACCTTGAATTTGTGATGCTCCTGACTCAGCCTTCCAGACTGCTATGATTATAAGCCACACCACTAGACCTGGTCACATCATAGTGTTATTAAAAACTTATTGGCTGAGCAAGGAATCTTGGAAATGCCTGCAATGCCTGCACTGAAGTGGCTGAGGCAGCAGGGTTCCTGGGAGTTCCAGACAAGCCTGCAACACACTCTGAGTTCAGTTCAGGCTACAGTGACACAGGGAGACCCTGAACAGGAAAAGAAAAAGAATAGGGAAGAAAGGAAAGAAAGGAAAGGAAAGGAGAAGAGAGGAGAGGAGAGGAGAGGAAAGGAAAGAAATGGAAAGAAAAGAAAAAAAAGGAAAGAAGAAAGAAAATCCCTAGTGAATATGTGCCTTGGATTGCATCTGTGCTAGCTGTTTTAGTCTGTGGTCCTTTTCTTTTGGTGTAAAACTCTTTTGACTGCTGTTACTTTTTAATACCTGGAGACTAGTATTTTGATGCCTCTATTTTTAATGTTCTTTTTGTGGCTATAGGATGACTCTTTGTACTTCCTTGTGAATTTTCATATTTTTTTATATTTCTAGGAAAATGGCACTGATATTATGACAGGAATGGCACTGAAACACCTGGTTGCTCTGGATAGCATGTACATTATAACATAAATTCTTCCCATCCCTCATCACAGTATAGCTTTTCTTCTGTTAGTGCTCTTCTACTTACTGCATTAATTTCTACAATTTTCCAAGAAGAGGTGAGTTTGCTTAAATTTATCCTAATCATTAGTGATTTTTGATGATTTGTGAAATGAATTATGTTCTTTGTGTTTGAGTCTACAGTTTGTTTGTAGTACATAGTAATGAACTGATTAGGGCATGTTGCTCGGATATCCTGCAATTTAAGTGATTTGTGAATTT
This sequence comes from Cavia porcellus, assembly GCF_034190915.1. Lineage (NCBI taxonomy): Eukaryota > Metazoa > Chordata > Mammalia > Rodentia > Caviidae > Cavia > Cavia porcellus. The sequence goes on along the minus strand of NW_026947517.1, from coordinate 29,351,014 downwards.
GTTCTATAAGGTTGTCAATGGAGTTTAAATTTCTTGCATACAATGCTGCACCCTCAGGAAAACTTAATTCTTCCTTTCTGATTTGGAAGGCTTTGCTTTCTTATTATTGATTAAATTCTATGGCCAGGACTTTGAGTACTGTATGTTGAAAGAGGTGCAAGCCTTGTCTCCTTCCTGACCCTGTTGCCCATTTCTCTTTGCCTCTGTAGAACTCCTCCTGCATGGTCTGTACCAACATCTAGAGAGGGCTAGGACCCAGAAAAACTGCCTTGAGGTGAACAATGTCTGTTCTGCTGCCAATGCTGATTTTGTGGCCTCCAAAGAACATCAAAACTCAAAAGAGCAGTGGCTGCACCTGTTCTGCTTACAGGACCATGGACAATACCCAGAAAAGTGTCTTCACACAGGGTGTCCTCATGTGTATTGGTGACTTGATGACAGCCACCCACTTTCCAATGATACCTGTGGGCCATGAGCACTTTTCCATCCCCAAGAATTCCTGCCCTGAGCATATCCCAAACCCCCTAGAGTGACTCTCCAATCTCCTTTCCAATGAACAGAACAGCTTTCACCTAGTGTGGATCAGTGAGGGGTGTGGAAGGTCATCCCTGGGAATCAGCATAGCCTCTGCAGTGGGCTAAGGCCACAGCTATCCCCTTGTCATGGAACCCCCATTTCCTCCTCAGTGACCCTGCACTCTGGATCCATTCAGCACCCCACCATTCAGTGTTGTAAACTGAGGCTGAGTTGTTTGCACATGGCCACGACTTGAATGCACAAGTGGCCAAGTTCCACAGGGCTGCTCATGTAAGAACTTTCCTTCCCAGTATCTGAACTTGTCCTGGACTCAGTGTCTCTAAGTGGCTGATGGTTGAGCCTAAGAACACCTCTCCTGGGCTCTCTCTTGTCTCTGGGAGCCTCTGGCCAGGGGCTGGTGAGTCCTGGCCTGAGCTGCCCATGATGTGTGGGTGTTTCCAGGTGAGCTTGCTGACGCCTCTGGGCCAAGTGAACCATCCTTTCATACTTTCCCACGTGGTTCAATGACACGGGGTCTTGATGCTAGGGCTGTGAGGCCTGGGAAAGCAGCACAGCATGTTATCTATTCCCTCTCTCAAGCCCACGGTATATGAAGTGCAACTGTCACCAGACTAAGGTGCCTGGTGACCAGAGCCTTCAGCGTTCTGTTTTGAATTGTTGCCAAGGAAGTGAGTTCATGTGCTGCGGTACACAGTTGATACTCCCCATCTGATGCCTCCTTTGTTTTTATTGTGAGCACATATTTGTCCTCCTTATAAAGAGCAAGTTAAAAAACTAAAAAAATATGTGTTTTCAGACTTTTCTGCACTTTGAAGATTTTAATGCAATAAACATGTAGATGCTTCAAAAGTGGCAGGCAGGGTGCCAAACACACTTTTCCATCCAAAAGATCCTTTCCCTTGAAGATGAGGTGCACAGTCATCACTGAGAGATTTAACAAATTTTATTTTGATTGTCTTTTCTGGGCTTATGCTAGTTTCATTTCAATTTCATTAAGGAGCATAGAGATGTTCCCAGAAGACCCATTATAATTTTCCTTGAAGGATATGAAATGTTTCATGTTATAAGACCCATGTGTCCAGGGGAGGAGGACTCATAGCATGTTTTCCTCTCATGTGCCTATGAATGATCACTTTTCATCCTTAGATGTTTTCCTCAGCCACACACTATAGTGCTCTGTACTCTGACATCATGTGAGAAGGGAAAGCAGGTGGTGAGTGCAAGGGGAGACTTTGCAAGGCTATGGACATCATCACCTCATGATGATGAAGGACACATGGGTATCACCACTGGGGAACTTGTCTCCTGGACACTGTTTTCACTTCCTGTCCTCCCATCCCAAACAGACCATGGGCTTTGTGTCCCTGCTGGGTAGTTTGCCTTTCCTAGAGGTGATGGCACTGACCCTGTTTAGTTTAGATGCTCTTGGTTGGTCTCCTTCAAGTAGCATCTCTGTGCTGGGCTCCCCCTGTGCTGCTCCTTATTGGTGTTGGTGCTACCAGACACTCTCATGAGGCTGAACCAAACAAATGTGACTTCTTCATGCATCTCTCACCCATCTGCTGATCCCATTTGTTCTGTTTCCAGGTTGGCCCTTGAATGCCAGCTGCCACAGATCTTCTCATACATGGCCTTGAGTAGACTTTTATTTCAAAGAAAAATACTTAGATGTGAAATTGATGGATTATTTGGCTTGTGTATGGTTAACTTGCAAACTGTTAAGGTACACTTGGAAGCATTTTTAATAATCAGAGTTAGGTGATTGTTTGCTTTTTTGTATTGGGGATTGAACTTAGGACCTCATGTTTGCCGAGTGGGCACTTATACTGCAGAATTAAACCTCCATCCCTGTTTTCTTATTTTGTTTTGCTGTGTTCTTTTATACTATACTATATTATGTTATGTTCTGTTACACTATGTTTTGTGTTCATGAGGACTTTGAATCTCCTTCAGTGTATTTTCAGTGCTTTCTGATTTCATTTTGTGTAACTCACATGATAAAATATGAGAATATCACATAATTCTGGGTAATTGTATTTTGGAGGAAATTTAAAAAGGAAATGAGAGCCAGGTTCGGTAGTAAAAGTCTGTAATGCCAGAAGTTACAAGGCTGAGGCAGCAAGATTGCTGTGAGTTGAGGTCAGCCTGGGCTACAACGTGAGTTCCAGGCAGTTGGAACTTCATAGCAAAACCCTGTCTCAAAAATACATAAATCAATCAAAATAAAAATACATTTAAAAAAGATTAAAAAGAGACAAAAATCATCTATAAATGGACAAATCTAATTCTTACATATGTACTTTAGTCAGCACACCGAGTATTAGGTTTACCATCAAGTAGACACTGATCTACTGCCAAGAAGTTGAACTGTTTCAATTTTTTGACCTTTTAAATGAAATGAATATAGATATGCTACTGAATATACATTTTCAGGATTTGGAGAGCTTGGTATGAAGAGAATTTAATGGTTCTTATTTTTGTACTAAATTTATATACAAAAGTCGGATTTGAGAAAAGGGTTACATTACTGATTTTAAAAAATCTTTCTTGTCTTATTTTAATGTAACTGAAGTATGTATTATTAAGGACCACATCAAAGATGCTATTTTAAGTCTATAAAAGGATAAAAAAATTATACAGAATAAGAATAAAAGAATATTATCTAATGTGTTGTGCACAATTATTTCTTAATGATCTATATTTTCATACATTAGTAACATTTGTTAATATTTTTATAAATTTTAAAGCATGATCTCACTAAGATTGTGAGTTTCCCAGGTCAGGCTTAAACTTTCCTTAAGGAAAGAGTTAGCACTCCCCCTCCCAGAGCGCTAGGATTGCAGGTGTTCATTATCCTGAGTCAGTAATCAGCAGTAATTTTGTGCATTCATAGAATGAAATAATTGGCTTTGATCTTTAGATCACACTTTGCAGAAAGAGTGGATCTAGTTAACCTATCTACCACCTTCCTGACTGGCAGTTTCTTTCACAGTGAGTAGGACTGATAATCTCATCAACACTGTTGGTAGATTCTCTGCTTTGTAACTGTGGTCATCATGCACTTCAGAATATCACTGCAAATGCCTTCTGCACTGGGACTGAGGCTTGGTGTCCTTGAAGCACATTCTGGTTTTTTTTTTTTAATCCCTCATGGATTTTGGTGGTTGGTTCAAGTCAAAACCCAAGAAAGGTGTGAAAGCTAAAGCTACTTGGGGGACACTGCCCTCCAGAAGCCCAGGACAGTGTAAAATATTATTTTCTCTACTGTCAGACTTTTCAAGTTTTTTTTTTTTTTTTTTTTTTTTTTTTTTTTTTGCATTCAGTTTCTCTGGATTGAATACTGAGGTCTGCACTTAGCTCCATGGCTTTCCACATTTAAAATTCTTATGATTTTCTTCCAGTTTCTTGATAAGTGGCTGCATTGCTGAGGCTGTCCTTAAATTTGTGATGTTGCTGCCTCAGCCTTTCAGACCACTGGCATTACAAGCCACACCACCAGATCTGGTTTCATCATCGTGTTGTTAAAAACTCATTGACTGTGCAAGGAATGGTGAAATTGCCTGCAATGCCTGCACTCGCTACCCTGAGGCAGCAGGATTCCTGGGAGTTCCAGACAAACCTGCCACACACTGTGAGTTCAGCTCAAGCCAGAGATACACAGGAAGACCTTCACCAAAAATGAAAAAGAAAAAGAAAAAAAACTAAACAAAAGGGAAGTGAAGTAAAGCAGAGGGGAGGGAGGAAGGGAAGGGAGAAGAAGAAAGGAGAGGAGAGGGGAGGAGAGGACCCAAGAAGCAAAGCTTACAGCTTGTCAGCCTCTGAGCAGGATGTCAAGGATGGGCTTGTCATTTATGCTCTTTGCTGTGCTGAGATTCATTCCTCCTACGCATGGTGTGTGAATGCTTCCTATCATGAAAGGATGGTGAGCTTTTGAATTTCTCAAAGTGATTTTTCCAAATGTCTTGAGGGGTCAGCTGTGCCTCATGCTGTGGATGTGGCAAGTGACACTGAATGATTTGTGCAAGTGGAACCATTCTAGCACCACTGAGAGTGAACCCAGTGTTTATTGTGGTGTTTAACTTTTGCATGTGCTGGTGAATTTAGCTCATGAGCATTTAGTTGAATATTTTTGTTTATGTTCATTAAGAATATTGGCCATTAGAGTGTTACCATTTTTTAATGCATTATGGTCGAGCTTTGTTATCAGGGAGACTTCATCATCTAAAAGGAGTTGAGGGTAGTTCCGTTCCCTTGCAAGATGTGAAAGATGATTAGTATTTATTCTTTTTCAGAATTTTATTTTGAAGGTAGTAAAATACAAAAGAGAAAGACAGAACAAAGCAAATCAAATCAATGCAGTGAAGTTGGTACAGAGCTTCACAGCAGGGTACCATGATAACAAGTAAGAGGTACCACAGTATATCTTGTTATCGTCACAATAATTTTCCATTCAATAAATTATAGCACAGTCAAACCAAAAAAGAACACTTTAAAACCAGCAAAAGAGAATATTGAATAGATCAAAACCATTAATCATAACAAAGCAGAAGATTAAAGACAACAGTTGTTTTCAAACAGAAGATACAAGGGAATTCCCCATATTTTCTATATTGCACACAGTCATATTCCCAAGAGATGCTCAGAACCCTGCCTCCTGTTGCTCACCAGGGGGTGATCAAGTGGGATGTATGGTTCTGAGTCCATGCACCAGTAGGCTCACTGGAGATGGTGACTGGTTCTCCTCCTGGATCCCTCCAGGGGTGCTTGCCAGGAAGGCCTGAGAATTGTTTACTTGTTCTGCTGCCTAAGTCCCAACATGGCCAGATCCAGTATTTATTCTTTATTATACACTTCATACAACTCAGCAGGGCAGTTCTTGTATCCTGGCATTTGTTGTTGTTATTAAGCAGTTATGATTATTGATCCATTGCCTGTGTTTGTTATTGCTCTGTCAAATGGTGTGTTTTCTCCAGGGGGTGTAGGTCCAGAAGACCAAAGGAGATCATGTACACATTAAGGGTCATGTCTCATTTTACTTAGGGACATAGCCATTTACTTTTGTATCTTCAAACTTCCCCTACAGTATATATTTTTGTGAGTAATCTATTAAGTTATTAAGTCTTTTAATGCACATAGTTGCAGGGTTCAGTTACTCCTGGAGGACACTGGGGCAGGCTAGGGCCAGGTCTCTTATTTCAGGATTTTTACACTTACCTGCCTCATGAGTGTCCCCACTCCTTACTTGCTCCCTGTAAACACCTGTCCTGCTCCTCAGTTGTGGTGATGCCACATGCGGCAGTTGAGATCTCACCTGGGTGGAAGACATTCAGTCAAGGTGGGCTCTGTAACAGGCTGACTTTCTCATACAGAGCTTTCCTGAATGAGACAGGGGGTCTCAGGCCATCAGGGAGGAGCTCTGGCAGCAGGGCCACACCAGCCCTCTCTTATCCGGTGTGCAGTGTGTGTTGCTTTGCTGAGAAGCTGACTGATGGATCAGGAGGCCTGGATTGGGGCCTTTCTTGCCCATGGTTCCCTACTAGATAGCCTGGTGTCCTCCAACTCTGCCTGATCCATCTTCCCCAAACTTCAGATCTCCACAGAGACCTGAGCATCCTCGTGTTTCCCCTTCCAGGCTCCAAATCTGTGCTTAGTTCTAGTGCGAATTCTAAGACCAGGAAATTCAATTGATATACATTTAATCTGAAATTCCACTTCTAATGCCTCATTAAAATAAAATGAGATTGACAGACACCTGTAATCCCTTCTTCCTCAGTTATGAGTGTGGATAGTTAGAATCCATGAATGTGTCAGAGCAGAGCTGTTGAGTCAATTATAAAATTATAGCCACAGAAAATGCTGAAAGATAGCCTTGTCTTAGACCACTGAAAATGTGGAAAGAAGGCCAATTTCTTGGCCATGTCCCGAGATGATAGAAGAGCTCATGTTCTGGCCTCTCTCCACCCAGCAGTGAAGAGACACAGACCCAAATCACAGGCAAGGACAGGAAAGAGAACCTCCTGCAGGGCAGCCCTCTGATCCTGGGAAGGATGCATTTGTGGTGTTTTTTTTTTTTTCTGTTTTCCACTCCATTGCATTATTTATAGTATTCTATTCAATATTCCTTTTATTCAATTCAGTTAATATTTAATAGTGGCTAATGTCTTGAATAGGTATATGAAGATGGATGATTTAATTTCATTATATATAATGAAAATTATGCACAATACATACACTTCAAATACAACTGTAGATACAAAATAAGGAGGCTTGATATTCAGCAAGCCAACACATCATTAATGACTAACTTTTAAAAACTCCAACACATAAAGCCATGAGGAACCCACTGTGGTGTGTGTTGCTGCCCTCCCTACCTTAGAAGTCATCATACTCACCTGTGCCTGCTAATGCCAGAGGACAGCAAGAGTTGTTCTTCAGAGTCTATTTTTCCCAAAAGAGGTCCTGAACCTTCCTGCTTTCACGCAGAGCAGGGAGGGTGCAGCATGCAGAGGAGCCCAGCACCGCCTGCCTTATACCCCTTTCCCCCTCTGCTTCCATGCTGCAGCTTTGCAGGCATGGGAATGCAGAGCAGCCAGGATGCAGCAAAGACTCTGCCACCTCAGCCCCAGGGGCCTCAGTTATGGGGTCCTGGTCTCAGCGTCCACCAGGATGCAGGTGCTGCCCTGCATTCATCTGGCTTAGTGGGCTGGGCATACCCTTTAGCCCTCAGGGGAGAAAGACCACTGATACAGTGGCCTTTCCAGTCTGAAAATTTTTCTTCTCTCCTTTCTGACTGAGACTGTGGCATTGAAACAAAGCACAGCATTGTCATTACATTTCTTTTTCTTCTCCTCTTTTTGTGGTTTCTGTTTATTTAAGCATATATTTACAACTGCATTTTGCCAAAAAAAATTTCTTTGTCTTTTAACTCCTCATTTGACAGAAGTTTTTACAGATTTCTACTGTAGTTCAAACCCTATGTGCCTGAATGCTCAGAATGCACTCGCCAGCTTGATAGACTGAGGGAAGCAAAGCAGAAACTGAACTTGGGGACATTTCTGTGCCTTTCAGCATTTTGTACAGCAAATCCTGACCATGCCTGTTTACACACAACATATGGGCTTCAGTACCAACTGAATCTGACACTGACAAATGAGTTTCCTGCATTTACTTCAAACAATCTCATTTCCACCAGCTGGCTAAGTGCATTGTGTAAGCTTTATTATGCCTAAACTTGAAACATAGTTTCCAGTAAAGGTTGCTACCCATCCTGAAATGATGATGGGATTTTATGTAAACATAGTCTGATTCACATCCTGGCAGCCATGAGCTGAGAGGAGCGGAGATGGCTTATGCAGATAGAAACTTCTCAAAATTGTCCACCAGCATCAGCTTCAAGGAGCGAGCAGAGCTGCTGAGCCTTCACAGTTGCCTGATAGAATCATCTGGAGGGTTTTGCCCTGGGTTTACTGAGGTGCCTCAGAAAATCTAGATTGCTGCTGGGATTTTCCTTCCTGTAGTGCAGTGCCAAAGGGAAGCCATATACATGTAGTACTTATTTGGAGTTTTTTTCTTTTGCAGTTGTGAAACCTGCATGCATGTGATGTCACACCTCTGCCATAGCAGACCCACCCATGGGCATGATTTTCATGACTTGTAAAGGGTCAGTTTATTTATACAACATGTATAATGCTGTTCTCAGCCTTGTTTTTCTCAGACTTGTGCATTTTCAGTCATGTCTTCAAAGGAAGCTAAACGTTTTAGTCTGAGCAAACCTCAATTGTGTTGCTGTGCTTCTGTGTGAAGTCCTTCCTTCACATACCTGAAACAGGAAGTGAGGTGGACCTGCTGGAGGTTCAGCTCCAGAGTGATACTCTTTGCTCAGCTGTGTCTGGCAGGGCTGACCCTCAGCTGACTGGCCACTCTGGCATCCAAATGCCCTTGCCCAGTGCTGGCCCTGCTTTGGCAAGCACTGGTTTGCAGTGTACACTCCCAGGGCACTGGCTGATCCTTGGAAAACCTTGCTGTGCCATGAGTTTTTCACACCTAGACCTGCACCTCTACTGCCCAGGGCACAGTTCTCTCCCACAGCCATGGGCAGCATCCTCCAAACAGCTCTCATGTACATGCTCTATGTGGAGGCTAGGGAGGATCCCAGTTTCTTCCTTCTTCAAACAGTACTGTGAATCAAACTCTTGAAAAGAAATATAGAAAATATTTGCAGCATTGTGTATTGGAGAAATCTCTCTTCTTAGTCCTATGAGGTCTAGGGACGGCTCTAAATATAGCTGTGATAGGAGTTGCGGGTCAGGACTCTGCTCTGCCCCCCATGTTCTCAAGTGCTGTTCAGCTCCTGTCTTAAAACATGCCATTGAATGTGCACACAGCACATCTCAGTGATTTGCCCCTGCATGAATTAGCTTTAGTAGGCTGAGTTTTTTCTGTACCTGTTGGCCACAGGTGGTGATTTCCGTATGAATTACAAGACTTTCTCACTTCTCTCACAAAATGGACTCGTGAGACCTCTTTTACTCTGGTAATACAAGCCCTGGGAAGTGGGTAATACAAGCCCTGTATCATCATTAATCACAGCACTAAACAATGAACCAGTCACTGATGCTAGGTTTAGCTGCCTTTGTGACTTCTTGAGGCTTTTGGTGGGACACCCAGATACAAACCATAACACCTTCTAAAGTAAATCCTCTGAAGATGCCCATGCTCTGGAGTAGAATATAATAACTTGCCTTAGTCCAGGTTTTTATCTTATTTATTTTATTTTATTAATGTATTTTTGATACTCTCATCGTTTAGTTCAGACTGGCCTTCAATACACTATGTAAACTACATTGGCCTAGAACACGCAACAGTCCTCCTGTCTCAGACTACTAACTGCCGGGATTACAGGCATGTACCATCACATTCAGCTATTGTTTGTTAACTTGTATTTGTTGATTTAATTGAGACTAATCTAGTTATCTTTGTTATATTTCAGTATACAAAAATGCTAATAAATGTGATGAAATTCAAGACCAACCTAAAGAACTTAGCAACTTAGCAAGACCCTGTCTGAAAATAAATTATGATAAAAGGACCAAGGCACTGGATTCAATCCCCAACACTGACAAAAATAAATAAATCTATAAATAAACAAAACTTCTTATGAACAAATACATAAATAAACAAAACTGCTTAGAAATAAATTTTTTAATAAACAAAATTGATTGTAAGTAAAGCTATCAATAAACAAAATCTACGGTGGGTAGTTCAGATGAGAAGTGTTTTAAAAGCAATTTTATTTCATTATGATGGACATACAATGAACTTTCTGGTTTAAAGTATAAAATTAGATGAATCTTAACATGGGCCAGGGATATAGCTCAGCTACAAAGCGCTCTCTTGCAAGCACAGGTTTCTGAATTTGGTTCCTAAATATCCAAAGCAAAACAAATATAAAACTGATAAACAAAACATGCCCTAGGAATCTTGACATACATGAGCACCTTGAAAACCATCACCCAATGGTGATGTGTACGTCATGTTCAAATTTTCCTTATGGATCCTTACATTTACTTCCTTCTGTCCTAAGCAATGCATCTGCTTTTTATCTCTGGGAAACACTTTGTATTTTCTAGAGGTGATGGGTCTGTAACCACCCAGTATACAGAGTGCTTTTGTTTTGTTTGGGGGGAGATGGTAGAGTTTTTTCAATCCTCATAACCATGTTAGTTTTCCCATGTGCTGCTCCTGGTCAGTGGGTGAGCCATCACATCACATAATGTGGATGAACCACAGATATTTATGTGTCAATCAGCTGAGTCCCTATGTATTTTTTCCAGTTTTTACTTCCACTCATTCTTGTGCTTGTATAGCTGTAGCAATCATTTCCCTGGGGAAGGTACTTATTGTGAAGTTGAATATTTCGTGCCTTGAATGTTTGTCTTTCAGAGTAGTTGTTCAAAGCAGAATTAAGATGTCTGGCTCTTCCTGTGAGTATTTTAAAAACCTGTTCCTATGTTTTTCAGTCCTTTTGAGGTTTTTAATAAAATTTACCTAAGGAAAGGTTATTTCTATTACATAAAACTCAACATTTTTGGACTTTGGATAGAATTTTAAAGGTGTAAAAAACCCTGAAATACTGTATATATGCACATATGTAAATTCCCTATAATTTTAATATCACAAAACTTCTGCTATGTGATCATTAATCTTCATTTTCAACCTGATGGGCTTGAGAACTGTCCAGGGATTAGTAAAGTGTACTTCTGGGCTCACTTGTACGGGTCATGGAGGAGTCATCCTAGGTACTCCATCTGGTCTCTGGCCCCTTCCTCCCTGGCACTGTCCCTCCTCTCTGCTTCCTGGCCACCATGGACAGAGCAGCTTTGCTCCATCACCCTCTTGCTGTGGTGTCCCTACCTTGGAACCAGGCAGGAATGAATCTCCAGAAACCATTAGCCAGATTAAACTTTTGCTTTTCCCAGTTGTGTGGTGTGGATTCTGTGTCCTACTAATGGGAATCCCTGACCAAGACAATTGTTTTTATGTTTACATATGTGCTTCAACCTACACAGCTTTTACTGAGTTTGCCATAATTTCACCCTTACTTTCAGGTCAGTTGTGGGAATAGTTTTCAATTTTTTTTACCCATTTAAATGAGCTGTGTACAAACATAGTGTTAAATGTCTTCTTCAAGATTTAGAACTTTGGTGACTAATAAAATTATATTATTGTCAAAAGTAAATATTTACTTATTTTTATGCTTCCATTTTTATAAATATCCAGAACAGGCAAATCCTAGAAAGCACAACAGTGGTCCATGGCTGAGCATGGGGAATGGAGAATGACAGTTTAATGAACCTAGGTTATCACTGGGGATGGTGAAGGTGTTCTTTACCAGGCATGGTGAGAGTTTACAGCCCTGAGTGCAAGAAATGCCACTGAGCTGTGTGCTCCAGGACAGATACTGAATTTTAGATTGAATTTTGCCTTAATGAAGAAAGAAGAGCAGATGAGGAGTCTCCCTACCCCCACTACAGACCTGTAGAGTGGCAGCCTCCTGAGGACATCACTGGTCATGGACACCTTTTCCAAATGCTTCTTCTCCTCCCCCTGCTTAGAATGAACCCATCAGTGATGTTACTGAGTGTAGGTGAAGAATCAGATGTGCACGGTCTAGAGATAGGAAGTTTAACTCTAAGATGTGTCCTTTGAGTGATATATGGGATGTATGTTATGATCAGGACCCAGGAAAGTATTACTCCTCAAAAAGTGAACAGGGTGTCACAAAATTGTGCCTGAATCCACTCATCTCTTCTGTCCAGTTTATCATCTCTTATCTACTATCTACAATTTTATAATTTGGACAACTCTTTTAAAGATGACAATATGTAACCTATTAACTAGTGATATCTTACTGTATTTTTTCCTTGAAATTCTGTATTGTGTGTACCCTTTTACTGCTTTTTAAAAATTTTATTTCCTTTCTTTTTTCTCTTTAAATAAAAAATGTTAAAATATGCACAACACAAAATCCACTGATTTTGTCAGTGACCAGTTCAGTGAGTTAAGAACATTTACCTTGTGGAATAATCAGTACCATCCTGCTCCAAATCTCTATTTGCAAATTGAAACTGTGAACCCTCCCAACAATAGGATCATTTCCCTTCCTTCAACTCCTGGAAACACCATTCTACTGTGGTCTCCATGAATTGAACTCTTCTGGGCCATCACATATTTGGAATCATTAACATTTTCCTTTTCTCTCTGTTTTATTTCACTTAACATAATATTGCAGGGTATATACGTACCACCTTTTGTTCACCCACACTTTGGGGGTTGTTCCCATGTTTTAGCTCTTAGGAATAATCCTATTGTGACATGAGAATGCAAAGATCTCAAATATCTTGAGCTCCTGTTTTCTGTTAGGCTGTATAAGCATATCTAGAATTGTTGAATCACTGGATAATTCTCCACCAGCAGAACATGAGGCTTGGGTTTTTCACTGAGATTCTGTGGGCCAAGGAGCAGTCACATAATCTAATCAAGCTGCTGGTGATGATCCTTGGTCTGGGGGAGCCTCAGACTACACGGCATCTGATGGGTTTGTGTGGTCCATGGGGCAGTAGGAACAAAGAGGAACTGGGCCCAAGCCATATACCAGTTAGGGTCAGTTCTGCAGGGAAGTGAACTCTTTAGGGACTGTCCCCTTCTACACCATGGAAACCAGTAGCCTGGTGACCCACACCTTGAAGTTCCACACTCCCCAGTGAAGCCCAGATGCTCCACAAAGCTGGCCTTTGGAGGGTGAGTGTGTGAATGCCTCACTTTCTATGATTTAGGGGAAAGAGCTAGAATTATCAGCTGTTGCTGCTGCAAGGTCAGAAGAGCTCTGATTGGCTGTGTCCCAAACTTAGTTGCTGACTCAAACAATTCCCAGGGAACTGATGTTTAGGCTGGGGTCTGCCTTGTGTGAGCTGAGGAATCAGACCCTGTTTGAATGCCCTGCCCATGCCTGGGACCCCAGTGAGTGCCAGAGGCCACACAAGAGAGCTGGGGATGGAATCCTCGCCCCTCAGGGCTCCTGGATCAGTTATGGGGAACCTTTTAGAGACCAAGGGCTCAAACTGCAACCCAAAACCCACTTATTTACTGCACTGCCTACACTGCAACTAGATCTGAATGCTGAACTGAAGTTTTAGTTTAGAAAAAAGTACTCATCCATTGACATATTGTGTCTTGAGAGAAAAACACAATCACAAATCTTTCCATGATACAACCTTGTATTGAAAAGTGAAGGTTTGCATTTGGTATGCTTTCACACAATGTTATCTTTGCTGTTGCATGCACACTAATAGTTTGTCAAAGGTTGGCTCATAATGCATTCATTTCAGAACAACTCATGCAATACTCAAGTCATCTGTTGGTCTGTTTCATGTATCAGATTTAATATAATTCAAAGCTGAAAACAGTGGCCCAAAAGCATAAGATGATCCACAGTAACAAATGCAATCCCCAGTGCTTTCATTGATTTAATGGTTTTTTGTCTTTTCGAGACAGAGTCTCACTATAAAGTTCATGATGTCAATCAACCTGTGAGTAGAAGAGACCAGCCAGGAGAAGGAACAAATGAAGGTGAGAAACACAGAGCCATGAGAAGAAAGACATCTGCAACTACATGAAGCAGGTCATAAATGTAATGGCTTTGTGAATGAGTCAGTGTGTAAATCTAGCAAACATAAACATAAATGAAAAAGTCAGACCCTCAAAAAACACAAACTGTAAGCGCACATACATGGATATAAATGCACATGCATATGTATAACTGATAAAAACAGGACAAACTAATCATTGGATAGGATTTATCTTGGGGGAGGAGAGGAGAAGCAGCCAGAAAAGAGCATAAAAGGTGAATGTTCATTTCATTTATGAAAATTCATTGAATTCAACATTTTCCTTTATTATTCCTTGTTACTAAAGCTTCACTTTCCCTGCTGCCTTCCTACAAATCTTGTCAAAGTTGACTCGCTGCTTCTCCGCCACGTCCTGGCCATTCTGTGAACTACTACACTGGACTAGAGAGGGCTCCTTGTGCAGCTGAGCTGAGTGAGAGGGATGCTGGTTAATACTTTTTGCAGAAGACAAAGCCAGCCAACCAACCAAGCCCTGTCACTGTGCAAACATCACTTTAGGATATTCTGCACACAGCATCTCTCAGAACCAAAGCCACATGTGCACACAAATGGAGTGGGACAAAGTCATCAACCTAGTCACTGCCCTCTGATCGCCATCTCTCCTATGTACCCCAGATCTCACCTATGACTGTAGTTCAGAGTCATCAATATGACAAGATGTCTTTCTCACATCCTATATCATATAAAACCCTACACCCTTGGGAGAAGAAATGTATTTATTTATTTTTAATTTTTTTTAAATATTTAATTTTATTTAAAAGAAAAAAAGAAAAAAAACAAAACAAAACAGTGTAAGCGTACAAGTAATACAGAACTACAAATAAAAACAGTACGAAATCATCAGTTGATAGATTACACATTGTCATCTTAGAAATAGTTGCTCAAGTCACAGGATCAAAGCATGCAAAGGGGACATTCAAACAGTAAGACTGTAAACAGTTGTGTTTAATGATCCCACAAAAACCTAGTAATATGATAATCTATCCTAACACACCTAAATACACTTGAAGTTGTATCCTTTAGAGCATGTTTTCCTCTCTTTTTTAAAACAAAATTTACAACTCACATAGTTCTTATTACAGTTTTTGGGAAGATAATAAAACCAAATATGACAAAACAAAGCTGTCAGTCAAATCCAAGGATAGACATAGCACATGAGGTAAAAACAGAGTACAAGGTTATCGACAATGGTTATCATAATGCCTCTTGCTTCCTTAAAAAGAATTGCCTATATCATCATGTATAATAAAATTGAACAAAACAGTACAGAACAAGACCAATAAAACCCAAACATTGTTAAGATTACAGGACTTCAAATGAAGATAATAGTCAAACCAGAATGAGCATCATAGTGAATCTTATTACCTTCAAAGTAGTTGCCTATACCCTCAAACTTGTTACTATCCAACAGAACGGAACAGAGTCTAATCAGTCAAAACAAGATAGTGGGAGTAATACAGGACTTCAAATCAAGTTAATAGGAAATCAACAAATTTACTGTAATATATCCTGCTAATTTTTTGAGTTTCCCTTAATTAAAAAATAATTGTTTAATGAATAAGGGGGAGATTGAGATCAAAGAGGACATAATAACATAACAATCCAGGTCAAAGCATGACAATTTCAGCAACCTAGTGCTTCACCACCAAATAACCCAACTTAATAGTAGTTACCATAGTGTCTTTTTCCTTGAAATATTTGAATGTGATGTTGTATACTATAGCATCAAACATAAGACAGTGTGAAACAATTCAAGTGGATGAAAGTATTACAGGGTATTTAGAACCAGCTAACAAAATACGAACAATGGTTTCTATATTACCTCTTTGCCTATAAAAATTTTTGTTTATACTATCGCATAATAAAATCTAGAAAGATACAACATGATAAAACAAATGGAGACAGAAGAGCAAGTTTGGTGGGGCTTCAAAACAAGATGATATTAAATCAGACTAGCTATTTTGAAGTCTTCTTTTCTTCAAAATAGCTGTTCACAGGCAATAATATCAAGCAGCCCAGAATTAAGCCATTCCCATTAATGAGTGAAAACTTCATAAAGCTTCAAGACCACACAATGGGGAATCAAGTTTACCACATACATTTATATATTTGGATCCTTTCTTACACTAGGGAAACTATTCAGTATTCACACATGTGAGTTTGATATATTTCACTTATGAGTATGGTCTCAAGCTGCATCCACTTATTTATAAATATCTCAATGTGATCCTTCTTTATAGCTGAGTAGTACTCCATTGTATAAAAATACCACAACATTTTTATCTATTCCTCAGTTGATGGACACTTGGGTTGTTTCCAAGATCTGGTGATTACAAATTGTGCTGCTATAAACATAGGTGCACATACATCAGTGTGGTATAATGCTTTCAGTTCTTCTGGGAATATGCCTAGAAATGGATTAGCTGGACAACTGGGAACTTCCAATCCCAGCTTTTTGAGAAATCTCCAGATTGACCTCCCCAAAGGTTGTACCAGTCTACACTTCCACCGACAGTGCAGGGGAGTTCCTTTTACCCCACAGCCTCTCCAGCATTTGTTTTTGTTGGTTTTCTTGATCCTGGCCATTCTTTCAGGAGTGAGATGGAATCTCGGTGTGGTTTTAATTTGCATTTTGCTAACGACTAATGATGATGAACATTTTTTCATATATTTATTTGACATCTGTATGTGTTCATTTGAGAAGTGTGTATTCATCTCAGATGACCATTTTTGTATTGGATCTTTGAATTTCGGGGGTCTGCATTTTTTAAATTCTTATATGTTTTAGACAAAAGTCCCTTGTCTGATGGGGAGTCTACTAAGATCATTTCCCAGCTTGTGGGTTTCCTTTTCACTATGCTGCAGATTTCTTTTGACATGCAGAAACTTTTTAATAAGAGTGGTCCCAAGATATTGATTCTGGGAAGTATTTCCTGTGCAGTTTGAGTCCCGTTCATGAATTCTCTACCTACCCCTATGTCTTCAAGGCTTCTACCCAATTTGTATTCCTATACATTTAGTGTTTCTGTTTTAATATTCAGATCTTTTATCAATTTAGATTTTATTTTAGTACATGGTGATAGGCATGGGTCTAGTTTAAGTTTTTGGCAAATGTGGAGCCAGTTTTTCACCACCGTTTATTAAAGAGACTGCCATTCTTCCAGTGAACCTGCTTGGTCCTTTATCAAAGATAAGGTGGTTGAATGTGTTTGTAGTTGTGGTTTTATTTGTAATCTATCCTATTGATCTTTGGCTCTGTTTTGATTCCAGTACCATGTTGATTTTACTATGGTTGCTTTGTAGTATAACTTCAAGTCATGGATTGTCATGTCTTCTGCCTTGCCTTTGCTGCTTAGAACTGTCTTTGCTATTCTAGGTCTCTTCTCACTTCAGATGAATTTTAGGAGTGATTTCTCTAGATCTATGAGGTATGTTGATGGTATTTTTTATTGGAATTGCATTGAATCTGTATAAGAGTTTTGGGAGAGTGGCCATTTTCACAGTATTTATTCTTCCTATCCATGAGCAAGGGATGTCTATCCATTTTCTGAGATCACCTTCAATTTCTTTTTTCATTGTATTATAATTTTCTCTGTATAGGTCCTTCACTTCTTTCATAAGAGTAATTCGTAAATGTTTCATTTTTTTAGTTGCTAGTGTGAAGATTGTGGGTTCTCTTATTTATCTCTCTGTGAATTTGTTGCTAGTGAATAGGAATGCTATTGATTTCTGAGTATTGATTTTGTATCCAGCCACATTACTGAGTTTATTGATCTTTCAATGGAGTTTAGAGAGTCTTCTATGTAAAGTATCATATCATCTGCAAACAATGATAGTTTAACTTCTTCTTTTCCTATCTTTACCCCTTTTATTTCTCTCTCCTGTCTAATTGCTCTTCCTAGTATTTCCAGTATTATATTAAATAGGAGTGGAGATAAAGGATATCCTTGTCTTGTGCCTGGTTTTAAACTAAAGGTCTTAAATTTTTGGCTATTTAGTATGATACTGGCTGTTGGTTTGTCATAGATGGCCTTTATTATATTGATTTAGAGACCATCTATTCCAATTTCCTGTAAAGTTCTTATAATGAATTAATGTTAGACCTTATTGAATGTTTTTTCTGCATCTGTAGAAATGATCATGTGATTCTTACTTTTGGCTTATTGATACGGTGGATTATATTTATTGATTTATGAATGCTGAACCATCCCTGCATGCCTGGGATGAATCCCACTTGGTCATGGTTTATAATCTTAATGATTTGCTGCATCCTATGTGACAATATTTTATTGAGGATGTTTGCATTATGTTCATTAGGGAGACTGATGAATAGCTCTCTTTTTTAGTTGGGTCTTTCTCAAGTTTCAGTACTAGAGTAATAATTTGTTACCAGGAATGACTTAGGAAGGATTGCTTCCCTTTCAATTTCATTGAAAAGTTTGAGGAGTGTCGGCATTAGGTCTTCTTTGTATTTCTTGTAGAATTTTGCAATGAGTCCGTCTGGGCCTGCACTCTTCTTTGTAGGTAAGGACTTAATTACATTTTCAATTTCATTAATAGAGATTGGGTTATACAGCAGTTTTACATCCTCTTGATCTAGCTTTTGTACTTCATAAGTTTCTAGGAATCTATTTCTTCTGTGTTATCAAACCTTTGAGAGTAGAGGTTTTCAAAATAGGTGTTGATGATCTTCTGTGTTTCTATAGAGTCTGCAGTGATTTCAGTGTGTTTGTGGGATTGTTGCTGTATCTTTTATCATTAATTTCTAATCTGAAAGCGCCATGATCCGATAACATGCAAGGGATGATTTCAACTCTTTTGCAATTATTTAAATATGTTCTGTGATCTAATATATGGTCTATTTTAGAGAATGACCCATGTACTGCTAAGAAGAATGTGTATTCTGATGTTGTTGGGTGGAACGTTCTGTATATGTCTATCAAGTCCATTTGTTCACAGTGTGATTCAGTTCTGTTATTTCTTTGCTGATTTTCTGTCTGGGTGATCTGTCCCTTGGTGTTAATGGTGTGTTAAGGTCTCCTGTTACAATTTTGTTACTGATAATTTGATTTTTCGATTCTGTTAATAGTTGTTTTATATAACTGGGTGCTCTGGAATTTGGTGTGTATATATTTAAGATAGTTATCTCTTCCTCTTGGAGTTTTCCCCTATTTACTATGTAGTGACCTTCTTTGAATTTTCTGATCATTGTTGGTTTAAAGTTCACATTGTCTGCAAACAGAATGACTACTACTGCTTTTTTTCTTTCTTTCTTTCTTTCTTCTTTTTCTTTTTTTTTTTTTGATTCCTATTGTGCAAAGTATTGTTTTCCATCCTTTGACTTTCAGTCTGTGAGTATCCTGGTTTAGATGGGTTTCCTGTAAAAAGCATATGGTTGGATTTTGTTTCTTGATCCATTCTGCCAGTCTGTTTCTTTTAATTGGTGCATTGAGATGATTTACATTAATGATTATAACTGTTATATGTCGGTTTACTGTTGGCATATTATCTTTCTACTGTTGCATTTTTATCTTTCTGTTCTATTTAATTATCTGCTTTGCTCAGAGTTTTTTTTTTTTTCCTTTGTGTATCTAAACTGTCTTTCAATATTTTTTGCAGGGTTGGCTTGGTGTTCATGAAGTTCTTTAGCTGTTCTTTGTCATGAAAGTATTTTATTTCACCATTGATTTTGAATGATAGTTTTGCTTAGTACATCAGTCTAGATTGGAAATCAGTTTCCTTTAGGATCTTCAATACTTCACTCCATGCTCTTCTTGACTATTGTTTGTGCTGAGAAGTCTGGTTTGATTCTAATAGATTTTCCTTTATAAGTGATCTGTCTTTTCTCTCTGACAGTTTTTTTTAAGAGTAAGCAACAAAAAAATACATGGAGATAAAACGGGTAGAAATAATACAGAATTACAGAAAAATAAATAGTGAGAAATTGCCAGTTGATAATTTACATATTGTCATCTTAGAAATAGCTCTTCAGGTTACAAAATTAAAGCATGTAAAATGACATTCAAATAGTGACACTGCCAAAAGTTGTGTTCAATGATCTAACAAAAACTTAGTAATATGGTTATCAGTCCTACACACTTGTTTTAAATCCTAAGGAAGGTAAGATTAAACATATCAAAACAGAAAAAAACAGTTTAAAAAAACAATTTAAAGAAGAACAGATTTCAAAGCAAGTGCACTGGAGATCTTCACTGTCTATCTAATTGTCTCTAGTTTCTTCCAAATAGTTGTTCCCATCTTTACACACATTAAATACATACTGCATATTATAGAACTAATCAAATCATTACAGGATGATAAAGGCTTTTTAGGTCTTCAAGATCTGACATTGGGTAAGACAATAACTATCATGACATTTATCATTCTCTTCATAGTAGCTGTCCTTATCTTTACATATGCTGATATTGAACTTAAGAGACTAGACTAATATCACTCTGATTAGTGAATAATAGTATTGCTAGACTTTATAGCGTAACAAAATTAGCATTGGATTTCTTAGTGTCTCTTCTTCTTCAGAGTATCTGTTAATTGCATATTGCATTATATAATCTGTTCCCATAAATAGTTTTTTTTAAAAAATCTTCTCATGCGTGAATTTCTACATGTATATCTATCCTCTCTGTAAATCATAACAAGACAGCAAAACAAATTCCCAGAAAAACATGCAGTGAAAAAGACACATAAGACCACAATAATAGGTGATCTACTATAGTTACTGTGCTTTCTCTTGTTATTTTTCCATAGTCTTGTCCACATCATTGGGCTTAATATAGTTGAACGTAGTATTACCTAGCTATTTTTATAACAACACAACTTTGAAAAAATTGTAGGACTTGAGAGCTGTTAATAATTAATACTGGTATGCATATCTTTTACAACATGTCATCTTCAGAATAGTTGCCTCTACTTTTAGGGTTGATACTATCAAGCATATCAAATTCAAATAAAATCAGTCAAGGCAAAACCGTGGTCTTATGAATTGAATTCAAATAAGATCAGTCATAGTAAGACAATATAAATAGTACAGGATTTCAGCTCAAGTTAATAGGAAATTAAGGATAGTTACCATGCTATAACCTGCTATTTTGGGGTCAGATGTCTGTGGCCTCAAATCCAATATTAGTGGATAGACCAGAACAAATTAAATTAAAACTAAACAAGGCGATAAGACTACTGTGACTTTTAAATCCTGATACACTATTAACAATGACCTCTGCCTTTTTTGTAGTATATCAAAACTATCTATCGAATCTAAAGCCTATAGCTTACCTTCTCTGTCTCATGTCTCCTACTCCACTTTACTGCTTTAATTTGTCCATCTTACTCCCTCTTTCCACTGTCTGCCCCATTCATTGAGGCCTTTCTGTCACTGTTGCTGGAATGCTGGTATCCTTTCTTCTCTTTCTCTGGAATGTCCTTCAGCACTGTCTGTAGGGTTGGGTTGGTGGCTATGAACTCCCACAGTTCCTCCTTGTCTTGGAAGCATCTTATTTCTCCATTAATTTTGAGAGACAGTTTTGATGGTTATACGAGTCTTGGTTCCATATTATTTTCTTTTAGGTCTTGAAATATTTCTCCCCATTCCCTTCTTGATTTAAGAGTTTGCATTGATAAGTCTGTTGTTATTTTGATAATTTTCCCATTGTAGGTAATCTGCTTTTTTTCTCTGGCTGCTTTTAATATTCAGTTCTTTTGGTGGATTTCTGGAATCTTGATTATTATATGTCTGGGTGTAGATCTGTTTTGGTTGTAGGTAGCTGGTGTTCTGTATGCCTCTTTTATCCGGATATCATTTATTTTTGCTATACATAGGAAATTTTGCTTTAATGTATCTGTAAATATTCTTTGTATTTCATTTTTGGTTGCTCCTGCTTCCTCACTCATGTTCTTTATTCTTAAGTTATGTATCCCTTTGTCATCTTCTAGCCTTTGAATTGTTTCTTTCTGGTTCCTTGTTATTTTTAAGAGGTCTTTTCTTTCACAATCATATATGTTAAATATCTCTTCAAGTTTCAAAAGGCTGACTTTGGTTCCTGTCAAGGCATTTTGCCAGTGTTCAATGGAGATTTTAGTTTCCTGGTAATGTCTTTGGATCTGTTTCATGTATTCTAAGTTATGTTTAAACTCTTCTTCAGAAGTATCTCTTTCTTTTCTGATTTCCTCAGTTCTTCCATCTGAGTTCTCTTGGGCAGGGCTTGTCATTTCTTCAACTAATCTCTTTATATCTTGCCTCACTTGGATCAAGAGTACTGCTTTAAATTCATCTATGCAGTCATGGAGGTATTTTTTTTTTTTTTGGCTGATACTGTGTCCAGTATTGGATGGTTACTGTGCTTGTTCTCTTCAGTATTTACTTCTCCTGGAGTTATTTTCTCATGTTGGGCAGCTGGAGATTTTTTTTATTTCTATCTCTTGTCATGTTTCTGTTTTCTTTCAGACTGGAGTGTTCTGGGGCCCTCTTTGTATTGCTTAGGGCCTTTCAGTAGTGTGTTGACTTGCGTTTTTGCTGTCTTCCCCAATTTGCTGTTATGTGGGGTAGGCAGGGATGCAGGGATGGTACAGGCTAGCCTCCAGCCTCTGTGCCAGTCAATCTGCAGATTAGGCTATACTTTGTGGGTGTCACAGAATTGTGACTATTTTGTATCTGCTTATTGGGTCCCAACCAGAGGCTTGGTTCAGCCCCAGCAGGTCCTGCCAATTCTCTCTGTGCCAGAAGCAGCTGGCTTATGTCACTGTGGCACAGGGCTCTGCCCAAATCCCAGCTGCCCTCTTCCAGACCTCTCTGTGCAGGAGTGACTATGTAATGTCACTGCAGCTGCGGGTCTGCCTAATTCCAAGATGTCCTCCACTGGTTCTCTCTATGTCACTGACACTGATATGGTGACGGGCTCTACCCACTTTCACGATGTCCTCCACCAGACCTCTCTACACCAGGGGCGACTGTCTGATGTCACTGAGCCATGCGCTCTGCCCAACTCCAAGATGTCTTCCACCAGACTCTCCATGTTATTTATGTAGCTGTGGTGGCAGGCTCTGCCCAATTTCAAGATGTCTTCCAGCCAGCCACAGCAGCCACAGGACCCATTCCCCAATAATCACCAGGACTCAGTGCAGGTCTTCTTCTTGAGTCTATTGCACACTATGCTACTTGCCTTCACTGAGTTCCCAACACAGTGTGGAATGGTCAGAAAACTGCATGGTGCCCGGCTTCAGAACTCTGGAGCTTCTCACAATCTCCTCCGGTGCAGCCAGGCAGCCTTGGCTGCTTCACAGGGTTCCGGGTCTCAATTTCCAAGAGTCACCAAAAGCCAATACAGCTTTTCCTCTTGGGTCCACTGGTTAGTTTGCTGCATTAAAGGCATGGGATTTGCAGACTCCTGTTATCAGCCATTGCAGTCTCAGCACAACCTTAAATTCACCAGCCATGCTGTCTTGGTTAAAAAGAATCATTATCCATTCATCTGGCCCTTTCCGTGTTGTCATATTCTAGCATTTAATATGATTTCTTCAGACAGACTCTCTGCTCAATCCCCTAGCAAGCCACCATTTTTGAAAAACCCCCACAGACATCTTTTAATACTCTATTCTTGTGTTGGATTTCTGGGATGGTGATTATTATATGTCTGGGTGTAGTTTTATTTTGGTTATGACTATTTGGAGTTCTATATGCTTCACTGAACCTGATGTTGGTTTCTGATCTTATTCTTGGGAAATTTTCAGCTATTACTTCTCTGAATATCTGCTTGACATCCTTTATGTGGTCCCCCTGTTTTTTATTAACCCTATCAATCTTATGTTGTTTTTCTTTGCATCATCTTGCAGTTGTTGAATTGTTATTTCCTGATTATTTATTATTTTTAAAAGATCCTTCCTTTCCTGTTCACTAGCTGCAATCCTGTCTTTAAGGTCTGAAATACTATCTTCACTTTCATTGATGCAGTTTTTACAGCTTTCAATGGAATTTTTGAATTCCTGTATATCTCTGTGCATCTGATTTATGTATTCTGTTTGTTTCTTATATTGCTCTTCTAGGGATTCTATCTTTTTGTTTAGTTCCTCCAATTTTTTAACTGTGTTTTCTTTAGATATGTTCAGCATCTCTTTCATTTCTTTTATCATTTCTTCTTTTACCTGAGAGATTATTTCAAGTTTGAATTCCTTTAAAGATTCCCAGAGTTGCTTGTTTAGTTCAGTAGCTATTATGTCCAATATTTGAGGTGTATGGCATATATTCTCTTCTATATACATCACTCCTAGGGTTCCTTGAGAGGGCTGGAGGTTTGAGGTTGTAATTTGGTCTTTTGTTTTGTTATTTTCCTATATTATTGTGCTTCAATTGTTATTCGAAAGCTTCCTTAGGTTCTGTTGGAAATCCACTTTTATGTTCCAGCTCCTGGGGCTCTTGCACCCAGTTCCCCCAGGCCGCTGGGCCTCTGGAAAACGTGGTGCTTGCCTCCTTGCTTAGAACTCCACAGTCCCAAACAAGCTGGGCTCTGGGGAGAGTGGGCACCCACCTGCTTGCTTGGAACTCCACAGTTCTCCAAGCGCAGCTGGAATGGAGAGGTGGATGTAGGCACCTCTCATCCGCCTAGTTGTTTCACTGCACCCAGAAGGCTCAAGGGCTCTGAACAAGCTTGGCTTTGGGAGAGTGCATGGAGCACTTACCCCAGGATGCAGGGTCTCTGGAATTTGTGATGCTCACCTGCTTGCTTAGAAATCCACAGTCCTCCAGACACATAGGGATGTGGATGCAGGTGCCCCAGACCTGCCCAGCTCTTCCACTTCACCCAGACAGTGCGAGGTTCCCAACAGGCTGGGCTCCAGGCACAGTGTGCGGCTCTCTGCTTGCTTGGAACTCCAAGTTCTCTGGGTGCAGCCAGAATGGGGAGGTGGGTGTAGGCACCTCTGACATGCCAAGTTGTTTTACTGAACCTGGAAGACTCAAGGGTCCTGAACAAGCTGGTCTGGGGGAGAGTGCACAAGGCACGTACCTCAGCACACAGGGCCTGTGGAACTGGTGATGCTTACTTCTTGTTTAGAAATCCTCAGTCCTCCAGGCACATGGGGATGTGGATGCAGGTGCCCTAGAGCTGCCCAGCCATTCCACTGCACCCAGAGAGTGCGAGGGTCCTGAACAGGCTGGGCTCCAGGGACAGGGTACACCTGCCTGTTTGCTTGGAACTCCACCAAGAAATGTATTTAATATATTGTGAGGTTAGGAATAATTAATTTCAATGCCATATAAAAACTTTGTGTACATTTACTTACATTTGACACTCAAAGAAAAATTTAGATTTTTTAACACACATCTCTAGAAATCTAATACATTTAGGATACAGTGTTAATGACCATATATATATATATATATATATATATATATATATATATATAGTTATTAAACAATACAATTGTATCTTATTTATGCAGTAACAAAATGCTTATTTAATAAATTCCAGTAGATGTAGATCAAGCATTAAGTACCATGATCAACTTTAAAGAGACGTCGAAATCTTTTACCACTTTGTTTAACCTTTAGATGTTCACTGTGTGACAGAGAGCACCTGTCATTTTCATATGCTCTAAACATATGTAGTCTTAATTCTGTACCTGAGAGTCTCCTGATCACAATAAAAATTGTCCTGGGGTGGAGACAGAACAACCAAACACCAAACAGTAGGCAGCTGCACCCAGGGCTTTTCTTGACTTAGTTCATTCAGGAAGTTGCCACAGTCTTCTGTGCCACCACTT
Source organism: Cavia porcellus (assembly GCF_034190915.1). Classification (NCBI taxonomy): domain Eukaryota; kingdom Metazoa; phylum Chordata; class Mammalia; order Rodentia; family Caviidae; genus Cavia; species Cavia porcellus. Next base: position 29,325,521 of record NW_026947517.1, on the reverse strand, counting down.
TGGGCCCTGTTTTGGTTGTCAAGAAGTTTCTCACAAAATGGGGACCATCTGGAGAGGGGCAGGTGCCACTGTGAGGGGTTCAACAGTGGAGGACAGAAAACTCCACGTGCACCTAGGAAAATTAGGGATGTACAGCTGCAGGCCAGGATCAGGTCAGGGAGCTGACAACACTAAGAGTGAGCAGCAGATGGAAGGGAGCTGTTTCCTGATCCAGCCTAATGGGATGCTTGCAGAGGGCAAGCCAGGCTGGACAGGCATGAGCTTTATGATGTTGGAGGATGAGGAGCCAATCGAATGTTAAGGGTGATCAGATATCAGGGATGGAGGCTTGTGGCCAACTGCCTTAGCAAGGCACTTGATAAAATTGGACAATGCAGATATGAACTCAGAGTGAGGAAGATGAAATAAATATAGGTGAAAAATTAAAACAACACTGAGATTCCACTTCATCCTTTAAAAAATGTCTATGTCAAGAATTCAACAAATAAGGAATGCTAGAGGGGCTGTGGGGGATAAAGGAACCTTCTCCACTGCTGGTAGGAGGGTAGACTGGTGCATCCACTATGGAAACCAGTGTGGAGATTCCTCAAAAAACTAGGATTGCTGATCCCATTTGACCCAGAAGTGGATAACAGATTAACTTCTGGTCACCCCAGGGACTTCTAGTGGAAACTAGATTAACTTCTGGTCACCCCAGGGACTTTGTGCTATACTAGGCCATATGAGTGTTTGTTCTGGAGGAAGTCTTACAAATGCATTGTGTTTAAGGTAAGAATGCAGAACCTGGAGTCTCAGAGGAATTCTGCTGGCACAGCACCACTGCTTTGCTAAGATATTTCCAAAGGACTTGTAAATGTGAAGGCCAGGTAGAGCCAAAAGTGGTGCCTGGGAAATCCCAGCTTCAGGATACAAATGTATCCAAATTTACAATGTCTTTTTTCCCTTCCCAGAAACTCACTGAAAAAAAAAATCCAGTATCTTAATGATAAAATAAGGCCTTAAACTGGGGCTTCTTTTGCCTTTTACCTAGAAAATGGGCCATTGCCTGTCACCTCAAAGTTGAGCCCCTGCTTTCTATAGACTCACAAATTTCACAGATTTCCATCCCCTAGAACACAGAAGCCCCCATACCTGGACCATAATGTACCTCATTCTCTGAGCACCCGCACTGTCTTCTGACTATTTGCCTCTTTGAGTCTGTTTACTACATTTACCTGAGCCTCTCACAGGGATACATAGCAATTTTCCTCCATGAGAAGACAGGAACCTCTATACCAGACCCGGGATGAGTGGAGGTCCCCACCTCCTCTTTGTGGAGACACCTGAGTCCCTGTCAGGGGACTAAAGGATCCTGACTAGGGTTTGGGCAAGGAGAGAATAGTTGTCAGACACAAATGCAAATGACACATGTCACTATCCACTAGAAGCCTTAAGAGTCACTGCTGTGAAAGAAAATAAGATGAAATCATTAAAGCTAAGACTTTCTGAAGTATGTCTGGAAATGCCTGCAGGAGAGTACGCTAACCTGCTGAAGGTGGAACTGCAGAATGTTCCCTAGACTTAGAGAACAACTGAAGCTTTCACATCCTCCTCCAACACCTCTCACCCAGGAAGATCCCGGATAACTAACTGTCAGATGCACGTGTGACTCAGGGAACAACAGACTTCACTGCATCTGCCTTATGGGGCTGCCTTGAGGGGGTGCACCTGAATTGCAACACTGTTTCCCATGTACTATTTCTTTTGATTTCTGTTTTTTTTTATAGTTAGCACTGAATAAGTAGTACATTTCTATTTCCTCTGCTGTAAGAAAGGCAGTGTCCCATTGAGGGGAAGAAAGTGCAGGCGATATGAGTCAGACACAACTGTTGGCACTTGAGGGATGCATGCATGAGAAATGCTTTTTGTTTGTGTGTGTGATGGTTTGGATTGTAATTGTCCCAAATAGATCCTTGTGGTAGAGGCTTGGTCATCAGCCAGTGGCACCACTGGGAAGTGAGCATGCAATAATGTAAACATAACAACATATACAGTGGCTGGATGATAAAGACACAGTTGTTCTCTCTGCTTGTTGCCTGCTGCTGCTGTACTGATGTCTGCCGCCCTGCTGTCTCTGGGAACCTAACAAGCAATTTACCCCTTAGCCTCCTCCACTCTGATAGATATAAAGACAAGGGAGTAAAGTTCCTACCAGCAAGGAGGGGGTTCTGAGTAGGATACCCATGAGGGAGTCTCTGTCTAGAAGTTTTAATAGAAATAGAAAAGAGCTGCCCAATGGAAAACCAACTACATTTCAGGGTTCAATCTATGCATGTTGTGGGGAACCACTGAAACTACTACACATTTCAGGGACATGAAAGACAACTGTGGACATGACCATGCTTGTCTGCACAGGAACAAAGTGGGGTACAGTTATGTAACCATGACTTAGGACAGGTGAACTCCCATGGCCTGCTTACAGCACTACACAAGAATGTAAATATGAGATAACAACCTGTGTAAGAATTCTACAACATAAACAGGGGTTCTCTGCTCTGCTCCATACTGCCTACCACTGTTGCTGATGTCTTGAACATGTACATTCTCTAACCTTGGGAACTCACCCAAGAAAATCTTCCTTGAGTCCCCATAACAGGCCAAAATGTACTCACACAGTGCCCATGCACAGCCCATGTACCCTTCAGCCAATGGCCTGCCTGGTCATGTTCTGGAAAGATCCTGAACAGCTGAAGCACAGTCATCAGATGTTTTTGTAAGATCCCTGGAGTGTCACAACTCAGCAGGCTCCATTTTGGACATCCTGACTCCATTTTGGTGCTGCTGTTCTTAATGCCCAGTAGAATCCTGATTCCTATTTCACTGATCCCTGTTAAAATGCTGTAGGCCTAAATTAATCACCCTGGAACCATGTCTACAATAAATAGTTAAGAGGAAAAGGGAAGCTAAAAATGTACCAATGATAGTTACTTCTCTATATACAAAAAGATCAAATATTTCTAATTTTTCCTCCTTGTTTGTTGGACCTTTTGAAATGTGTAAATATTATCATAATTACCAAAACAATGATTGAGGGGCAAACAGAAAAAGAAAAATTAGAGGATGGGGAAAGGATTCAATGATTAAACATTCAAAGCCCCCCTTGCAAGGTGAGCTGTTTTAGGCCTCTGCTGCCTCCCACTGCAGGACAAACCATTGTTTTCCTGTTATCCTTAGGGAAACACCTTGTTCTTCTTTCTAGGGAAGAGCCTTGTTCTTCTTGGATAGCCAGAGATGCAAGGCTTAACAACAGCTGCACAACAGTTTCCTCTGGCCACTTCCAACTCATGAACACCATGGAAATGCTATTTCTCATCTCCAGTCTCTGCACAGCTGCTAAAATTAATGATCACTTTTAAGTGAGAAATCTAAGTATGGAAAAGTGACAGAATCTGTTCAAGATCATTTTTGCAATAGTAGAGTCAGCATGCAGATGCTATTCCAGGTGTCAGACAGCCACCTCCCTGGCATCTGAAGTCAGGGAATGACTCTGGTCCAATACATTGCTTGGGGAAAAAAAAAACCTTTTGTCAACGATAGCAAGATACTTAGCCTTGGGCCTCTTGATTCATGTTCCACATGCAAGAGTCTGAGCCTTGAATATGGCCAGTGATGTTTTCCCAGCAATCTAGGCTCTTCTATATTGTGCAAACCCCCAAAGGGGCAAGGGATTACTAAGCAAAGTCTGCATTAGCATGTAACTGCCCACATGCTTTCAAATTTGTTCTATCTCCTTTCTATTTTAAAAAATTTAATTATAGACAAATACTAGTTTTACAGAGTAAGGAGATTAACTATGGTATTTTCATTTATGCACATACAGTGCATTGATCAAGTTCATCAACCCCTCTCCTACCATCTGCCTCTCTCTTAACTGTTCTCTCAGGCCTGTGTAGCCTCTCTTCTACTTTTTTTTCTATTTTCCACATATGAGAGAAAACATGCAATAATTGTCTGTGTCTGAATTATTTTGTTTATCATGATATCTTCCACTTCCTTGAATTTTTCTGCATATGACCAGATTTCATTCTACTTTATGGTTAAACAGGATGTGTGTGTGTGTGTGTGTGTGTGTGTGTGTGTGTGTGTGTTGTGTGTGTGTGTGCATGTGTGCAAAAGTGCATGCCATGTTTGCTTTGCCCATTCTCCTGCAGACAGATACCTAGACTGATTGCTTGCCTTGGTTATTGTGAATAGTGCCTCTCTTGCTCCTATCTTGCTCATTAGCCATTGTTGTAAAACAAAGCATTCTCAAACTCGGTGCCTTACTGCAAAATTTTATAATTATTACTCAATTTTTTGGTTTGAGTATGCTCAGTTGGGTAGTTCTTGATTACAGTAGACTGTCATGAAACTTCAGTCAGCTTATGGCTGAAACTGCAGTTCCCTGGTGAGTCATTTGGGCTGGACATCCACCACGGTACATACCCATGGCCTAAACTCCAGGAATAAAAAAGGGAGGGCTGGAATGTATCTTGAGGTAGAGGACTTGCTTAGCATGAAGGAGGTCCTGAGTTACATGCCCAGCATAAGATTATATAACAGCTTACAATTGATTTCTAAGACCATAGGGTAAATGAAAACTGTATAGAAGAGCATCATTTGCTATAATAAAGCAAAAGAAATGACAAGCTTAGTGCCAGCAGAGAGGAAAACTGATGAGACCTCATTTCACTGCAGAGCCTTGGAAGTCATGAAATTCTGTGTGATACAAATCTATAATTGTGTGCTACTGCTTATTTTCTTTCTGTCAACAAGAGCTCACCATTCTTGTGTCAGGCACTGAGTTGGGTACTGAGAAACACTGATTACCAGTTGTCTTAGTTACTTTTCACTGGTTGTTGAGACAAAATAACTGACACCCAACATGAAAGAAGGAAAAGTTTATTTCTTACAGGTTGGAGGTTTCAGTCCATACTCAGCTGGCTGTAATGCAAAATGACATAGCTAAGGAGCAGCAGTTCATGCTGCCTGCAAACAACAAGCATGAACTGCAAAAGTGAAAGACACACCTTCTTCCCTCAGCTATACTGTATGCTGGCTCCACCCCTGGACAGGTATAGCAGACATACCACCAATGTGAGTGCTAGACAATGAAACAATCAGAAATACTGGATTTGGCCACATCTCTGATTGCATGAGGCTTAGGAGGAGCACTGAGATAAACCATGATACCAGTAGAGGCAAAGAGCCTGCACTCATACACTCACCATGAAACTTATGGCCTACTGAGGTAGAGGGGATATTTATCAAATCACTTTCCAGATATAGGCTGAGCATTCCTAATCTGAAATCTGAAGTTTGAAATGTTTCAATGTCCAAGCCTTTTGAGTACTGATGTAGTGCCAAAAGTGAGAAATGCCTCAACAAGAAATTTTTTTCAAATAAAAAATGCTTTTTAATTAAGATTATTGGGACATTTTAGGTGTAAATAATGATATGTTAATCATGGGAAATTTGTACCATACATGATATGAATCTTTTTTTCTCCATTCCCTTAACTTTCTTTCAAGTCCTTTCTTCTCCTTATTTATGAAAGCTTTATTTCCTCCTTTTCTCATTATTTTTTCTTGTCTCTTTTTTTCTTTCTCCCTCCTCCATCCCTAATTCCCCATCTCATTAGATAATGTTCACAATATCTATTATATTTTGGTCCTTATCTGCATTTTCAGAGTCCCACACCAGAGAAACAACACACTACATGTGTCAAACACAAAATTATTAAAAATATTGTATAAAATTATCTTCATGCTATGAGTATGAAGTATATATGAACTATAAATAAATTTCATGTTTAGACTTGGGTCCCATCCTCAAGACAGCTTATGAAATCTATGCAATTTCTCCAATTAAAAAAATCAGAAATTCCAAACACATCTGGTCCCAATCATTTTGTATAAGGGACAGTGTATATACAGATGTTTAATTAAAAACCTCAAGTAAGAAGCACAAGGACTGATCAAAATATTCAGCTAATATTTAAACTTGTTAAATTTACTAAAATAAAAGGTACATGCCCATTAATCTTCCTTTAAAACTCCTACTTAACAACCATTTAAATTAAATGCACCTCCTTGCTTCAAACACACTTCTCCATTTGTTCTGGCAATTTTGAAAGCAGTTTTCTCTGTCCTCTTTTGTGAGTGTCTTTACAAATTGAGATAAAATATAGTGAGTGCTGCTGCTGAGTGCCATCCAATGGAAAGGAAGGCTCATAAATACATTATATTGTGTAGTAGTCAGGGGTTGTACACAGAGAACAACTAGGATTAAGACATGAAATTTATAATATTTTTATAATGGTCACCAGAATTTAACACAGGAAAATGCAGGAAATCTATCCACAACAAGAAAGACATAGATTTAGTCAAGAGCCTAAACCCCACAGCACCTGTACCACATGAGTCCAGATAAAAACCCAGAGCTCAGGACAATGCCTCCCATGAGTCCAACTGGAGGCCCAGAGCCCACAAGGACTCCTGCCAGTCTCTTTTATGAATCCATGCCGAAAAGACCCAAGGGTCACCATTGGAATCCAGAAAGTCTATGCCAGCAGGATGAAGGAGCTGTGCTAGTGGGATGAGGGTTCTACGCTGGAGCCAAGAAGTTACACTCACAACAAAGACCATTTCTATCCTGAAAGGTACAACAGCTTTCCTCAGTGACACTGAGGCCCCCAGCTCCTCCAAGGACAAGCAAAGTCAGGTATGTGCCAGGAAGTAGCGTGTGGAGTTCATCCTTGAGACCAAGCAACACATATCTTCCCCTCCGGAGCCAGGAAGCAATGCTCAATGTGAGGACGAAAGCTTCTCCAGGAGAATCAACAGCTCAGACAGCAACTCCTAGGAGAACTCACAATGGCTCCTTAATGCCTCAACCCTCAACATCTCCCTTCTTCTTCACCAATTTATCCTGGTAACTTTCCTCAGGTTGAGCATCTTCACTCAATGCCATGCTGATGTAATCCAGCTGGTGTTAAGTTGACCACCAGTTCTTAATCCATAACATGGTGTGTCCTCATCTACCTGTTTCACCAGATCTGGACTCTTGTGACTTATGATTCTTCCCCAAAATCAAAATGAACATGAAAGGTAAATAGTTTGAACTGATTAAAGACAGTGAGGCAGCCACAAAAGCAAAACTAAAGAACATTATAAGAGGATTTTCAGAATTGATTCAGAAGAAAATGGCAAGAATGATTGAATCAGTGTATTCAAAGGAAGAAGGAAGTGGGTGTGGTGCGGTATACCTGTAAACTCAGCACTTGGGAGGCTGAAGCAAGAAAATCTGAGTTTGAGACTAGCTTAGGCAACACAGTGAGTTCAAGGCCAGCCTGAACTCCATAACAAAACCCTGTCTCAAAAAACCAAAAACCAACAAACAAGAACCCCTATCTGATTGGTTCAACCCAGTTTTGAATTTGTGTGTAGATTACTGACTCGCTGAAGATGGAATACCTTCCCTGTGTGTGGTGTGGCCTGCATCCTGGAATCAGTAAAAAGGGAAAGGAGAAAGTCTGGCTTCTGCCTCTTCAGAAGAGTTTGAGTCCTTGCCATCACCTTAGGTGTCATTTCCAGACTCCTAGCACAGATTCTTCTGCTTCCTGCCAGAGACTCTCTCGGGGCTCTGCATTGAGCTCCAGGCCTCAGACTTGTGAGTGGATCTTTTGCATCTCCAATGAGCACCTGGCCCTTTTTGTTCTCCACCTGACTCTGCAGATGGCCATCTTAAGCCTCCTTTGTAAATCCTTTATGTACTCTTTATGTACACAAGTTACACAAGTATCCTTTATGTACACAAATTATGTACACAACTCCTTATGTACACAAATTACATCTGATTCTCTAGTGAACCCTGACAGAAAATGCCTCTAGCTACCTGTGCAACTTCCCATGAACAATTTCATGCCTCACTCATGTGAAAAATCCAAAGCAGAACTGCAGCAGTGCTGTACTAAATATGGGTAGTTAATGGAGGTGTTGGTGCCAGGCCCACTGGCTTAAAATTCTGTACACTGCTTTGTCATTGGAAAAGGTATTAAATGTTGGTGTCTATGCTCACACAGTTATGAAAAGGAAGATAATTCCTAACTCACACTCTTGTAAGAATTAACATATGTGAATCACCTCAGAGAGGCCCTGGCCTGACTCGAGTAAGTGTTACATATGCTTGTTAGTATGTTATATTAACATGTAAACATACTTTTAAAATATAAAGAAATCAGAAGTCTTTACCGAAAGCATTCATTTCTCTGTAATAACAGAAGGGTAACAAGGCAATTGACAATGGTAAAAGAGCACTTGGTATACTCCAGGGAACATGAGGAGAGTTCTGCAGGATTTCATTGCATCTTCGCAGCAGTGCCAAAAGAGTATTGCCATTCATCACGATTTATTTTTTAATGGAAAAAACCCCACAATATTTCAAAGCAAAATAAGAGTAGAATAATAATAGTGGAAATTGAGGCTCCCATAAGTGAAGCAGTGTGCTAAGGTGTCAGGCTCAGGAAGATTTGAGTTCAGACATCTATAAATTCCAAGCCTCAGACTCAGTCCACTCCTCTGCTTCCTCTCATAGTGGGCCTAGGGCTCAGAGTCTCCCAGAAGCCTCATCAGAGACCTCCACCTGCAGCCACACCCTGCCTCAGGGGAACTTTAAACCCCCACTGCCACGCCCACTGCCTCATTCTTGCCCCACAGGAGGGCTGTGCACCTGCTGGGTCCCAGCTTCTGGCCCCATCCCCTGACCTTAAAGGAAGATTACACTCCACCTGGACCAATCCGCCCCGCCCACTGGCAGTCCTGAGCCACAGTCCTCCACATCCCAGCTCAGTCCTGCCCCGCATCTACCTCGTTTCACAGTAGATGCCAGTCTTGTGCATGGAGTTGCTATTTTAGTGCTAGCCATGCTATCTGGAGACCTGAGCGCTCTTCTTTAGGTTGCCTAGGCTGCAGGACCAGGGCTGGGGTCTGAGCCAGGTAGGCGGGCGAGAGCAGGTGGCAAGTGGCGAAACGGCTCAGTGGCCACAATGTTACCAGGGAGATACCCCTTGCAGGGTGTCCAGGCAGGGTGCACAGGGTCGGGGGCCCTGGGAGGCAGCAGGCATGGCACTGGGGCTACCTGGCCTTGGGTCCTCAGGGCCACTCTCCCTTCCTCCCTCCTCTCTGTCGGGGGTCTGCATGGCAAGACCTGGGTGGTGGCCTTGGATCCCTGGCCCTCACCAGGCGCTGCTGGGAGCCCAGCTCTGTTGTGGGACCTGAGGTGGGGTGGCTCTGGGTCTCTCCTGGCCTCTGTTGTCAGTGAGGCTGGCCATGCTGAGCCATGGACATTTACCTCCAAAAGTGATTTCATTCCACTCGGAGCTCCTCCCTGAGAGACTGAGAGAGGACCCAGATGTTACAGTAAGATAGCAGTTATTATTCTATCTGCACATGCTTTGGCTCAAGTCCCTTCCATTGATAAGGGGTTTCTGCTTCTTTTAATATTGGTGCCACTTGGGTGTTTAGGTTTTGGGAGAAGACTGAATGAAGCATGGGGCTTTGAGAATGCAAAGTGTGATCATAGTGTTTAAAAAATTTTAATCCAAAAATAAAGATAATTCACCTACACTGTTGAACCCTGATGCAGAATACCTACCCATCTTGCCCATATTCGGCTGTGTCTAACAATTATTACCCTGTTCTGCTCATATCATTTATATATTTGCATAGTGTTAAACATTTATATTATACACATAGATAGACTTGTACTTAGTTATCCTGTTACTGACCATATGCACAAATCTAGTTCCTCTTAGAAAAACTGTATTGTGCATATATCTTTTTTTCTTGGGATAAATTCCAGAAATTTGAAATACTAAATCAAAATTTTGTGTTCTTTCCCTGATACTTGATATGAATTGGTTCTTAAACAAGTCATGTTTACAGTAGACATCTTTCAAAATATAGGTATTTGCCCAATTATCTTGACAAATTTGGAATTCAGCGAGGTGTTGAGTCATTTTCTGTGCAGACTGAGAAACAGGCCACACATCCTACTGTTAGATTTTGTTTGTAAGTCATGTACCATGTTCATCCTTTTGTTTTGATTGACTCTATTTTGATTATTCCATTTCATTTTATCCTCTTTACAATAAAAAATTTTTAAAAAACCACTTTCTAGCAAGGTATGGTAGTGCATGCCTGTAATCCCAGCACTTGGGAGGGTTAGACAGGAAGATAACAGAGAGTTGGAGGCTAGCCTGAAATGCATTTTGAGTTCAAGGTCAGCCTGCATTACATAGCAAGACCTTGTCTCAGAACAAAACAAACAACCCCTTTTTCCTCTTATTTTAATGTAGCACAAGTAGATATTACTAAAGAAAATATGAAAACTCTTATGAATAAATTAAAGTTTTCATACTGCAGTTTATATACTATGAAAGTATAGTATACTTTATATACTATAGTATACTTTATAAAATTTATGTAACTTTATATAATATGAAACTGCATCGTATATATCTGCATGAGCTATATAGCCTTGCACTTTTAAATTTTGTTTTTGTTTTAAATTTGTTTTTTTTAATTTTTGGGACAGGGTCTAAATAATTTACTCAATTCCCCAGGTTGGGATTAAACTTGTGATCCTCCTTCCTTAGCCTCCCAGAGTGCTGAGAGTACAGGTACAGGCTATCTTTACTTAGAAATTCACAATAGTTATGTTTGTTTATGTGATAAAATGTACTTTTGATCTATGGCTCCTTTGTAGAAAGACGCAATCTAAAATGTCTACCACCTTCCTAATCTACAAATTCTACCACAGTGACTGGGAGTACAAATCCCATTGTTTAGCAGTTTTGAAAGCTGTCCTTCTTATTAAATATAATCATCATGCAGTTTAGTAGAGAATTGAAAATTCCAACTCCTCCATGACTGAGATTTTCTATTCTTGGGTGAACATCCTTCTTTCCCCATCCCTCATGGAACTGATCATTTTTAAAATCAAAGTGCCCAAGAAAGCTTTGAAGGTTCAAGCTACTTGGGGCACACAGCTCTTCAGAAAGACCAGGCAATGGTATTCTGCAGCTCCTCACATGGCTCCCAGTTTTTTTGTTTTTTGTTTGTTTGTTTGTTTGTTTGTTTGTTTTTCCTTAACAGAATTCTGGGAATTGAATGCAGGGCTGTCTTAGCTACTTTTTACTGTTTGCTGAGAAAACATACCTGATGCCAAAAGTTGGGAAAGGAATTGTTTATTTCTTATGATTTTTGGAGGTTTCAGTCCATACTTCACTGGCTCCAAGGCAGGCTGTAATGGTGGGGCCGCAGTTCATGGTGGCTGCAAACAGCAAGGAGGAAACAGACAAATGAGCAAGACAGGCCTTCTTCCTGCCATTACACCATATCCTGGCTCCAAGCCTAGACCAGTGTAGCACTTACACCCCTAACTCAAGTGCTAAACAATGAACCAATCACAAATGCATAATATAAATGCATGAGGCCTGGGTGCCACAGACATAAACCATGACATTCCACCTCTGGATCCCAGGACTCATGTACATCCTTTATACAAAAAACATTTAGTCCACCTCCAAGACTTGGCAAAGTCCTAACAGTTTTAGCATTGCTGAAAAGTCCAGGTCCCAATTCTCCTCCAAGATCTATGGCAAACTCTTAATTGTAACCCCCTGTACAAATGAAACAAGGTTAAACATTTCTGAAATACAAAGGCACAACATAAACATTACCATTCCAAAAGTTACAAGCAGGGGAATATAAAGCATTGGAAACAAAGAAAGTCCAACATCCAGCAGGGCAAACATTAAGTCCTAGAGTGTCATGCTCAGCATTTGAAGCAATCTGACTTCAAGCTCCAAAACGTTTGGATGATTTCACCCCTGTGGCACTTCCCGGGATATCAGCTCCTGTAGCTTCTCTCTTATACCCTCTTTGCTCAGTTCTTGCAGCTTTCTTTGGATGATACACTTTCCTGGATTTTCCAAACTTTTAGAGTCTCCATTGTACATTTGGCTTCACCATAACTTTTTTATGAACTGCCCTCTCAGGGACACACTGCTTGGCCTCCCAGGCCCTTTGCAATGGAGGTGGAAGCCATTTTACCTTCAGAATTTGTACATTTTCCTTGCACATAAAATCATCACCAGGTGGATGCTGCCACCAAGGTTTGCTGCCAGCTGGAGCAGTAGCCAGCCTTTTCTCTAGCTTGGCTGTAGGGGTTGATTGCTTGGATCATTGAGCTCTGTGAATGTGATTTTGAAGAAAAGCTTCTCTATGTTGCCACCATTCTGGAGCCTCATATGACCTCTGTTGCCATTTTGGAACATGGTGCTCTTCAGCTTTCTCCTCTAAGCAAATTCACTTTTGTAGTTTTGAAGCTGCAAAGGCTGTGGACCTTATGCTTCCCATGGCCATCTTTCTTATCTCTCTGTTTCTCCTCAGCAATCAAAGTCCCAAACCTGTCTTTACAATCCATAGCTTTCCTAGAATTTTCCTTCTGATCAAATTCACAGAATTGTATATTATCCTGCTCAGCTATTTGCTCTTGATTTGCAGCATAAAAGCTGCCTAAAAGCCCCCAACAATAGCCATGCCACAGCCTCAAAATTCCATTTGACTGCTGTGAAATTTCCTTTTCCAGATTAATCAGTTCATTGCCATTTCTCATGCAAAGTCACTGCGCATGAGCAAAATGCAGACAAACTTTGTGCTAAGCCAGAACATTCACTGTGTGGAGTCCAAGAACCAATGTAGTCTTTCTCAGAGGAAACTTCTCAAGCCTGGTCTTTAGCATCAGGCTTTCTATCAGCCTTCTGGTCTCCTAACCTCAGACCAGAATCTCATCTACAGAACAGCCTAAGCTGCTCCAGCTTTATGAATCCAGGTGACATGTCCCACCCTTTCCAAACTCTACCCATGAGCCATTTCCAAAGCCTCGCAAAAACATGGTCAGGTATAGTCACAGCAAATGTCCCCACTCCTAGGTAGCTATATCTGTGTTAGTTAGGGTTTTACTAGAGAAAACTAGTATAACACAAGATATACAGATGTAAAAGAAGTAACAAGATTGGCTTAAGATGGTCAGCCACAGTCAGATGAGGAAGCTTGCAGAGGGTGTCTACGCCCTGGAGGCTGAAGGATTCAATCCAAAGTCTGGAGTTCACCCCAGCGTCTCATGCAAGTCCACACCTGTAGGGTGATGGGTCTTTGACAGAAGGCCAAAGGCTCTAAGATGAAAGGCTGAAGAGTCTATGCTGGAAAGCTGAAGAGTCTGTACTGGAAGCCAGGAGACAACCTCCAATCCAAAGGTGAAGAATGGAGTTTCTCCCAAGAATGGAATGCATTTGTCTTTCCTCCTTCCTTTTTATGCCTCCAGGTGATGAGCCACCCTAGGGTGGGTCTTCTTCATCCTTGGGTGTAGAGCTGTTAAACCCATTTACTTAATCTTCTAAATGTCTCAGATTGACACAGCCATTCAACCACTAGTCTTTAAAAGAAATCTTGAAAAGCTATGTAGCTCCTTGTGTGGGACAAACCTCTGGTCTTAGCTCTGCCAGGTCCAGGGACCCCTGTGTAGAGTTCTGATGGGAACTGAGGGATGGCACTCTGTTCTGCCCCCTTGATCTCTGAAGTGCTGTTTAGCACCTGCCTTAAAACTGGTCATGGGATAGGCACACAGAGTACCCATGGAATGTATGCTTGCATAAATCAGCATTAGGAGGCTGGGTGTTTTCTGCATTTGTGGATCATGTGTGGTGATTCTCTTTTGAATTACATGAGTTTGTCATATGTCTCACAAAATAGACACAATGAGACCTCTTTTATACCTGTAATAAAAACCATATATCTGCATACTACTTGTAAGGAAATATTTTCTGTTGTGGTTTCTACATTAATCTTGTTTCAGTTTTAAAAATAGAATCAGCCCTGCCTATTTCCCTTCTATCACTGAAATTAGGGAAAATATTTTCCAACATAGAAAGATGAGTAGATCCACAATGCTCTCTATATTTTCCCTGTAGACTTTGTCTATCTGGGGTTTTTTCTTCTAACAAGGGGCAATTGCTGCCAGTCTCCTCCAGTAACATTTGGCCAAACAGAATCTGATGCACTTAAATGAAAGACCCAGAGTAGCAGCATATCACAGTGAGAGAAATGTCAGAGGTGGGTGGGGACTAGCAGGAGAGTAAAGGAGTATGGATGGGTTCAACACTGAGCAGAAAGCTGGAACTTGACAAATGTGAAGATTCTACAAATTGATGATGTGCTTAGGTGCTACTGAACTGAATGTGTTGAAATTAGGGAAATCTTATGTTTTGATTAATATTATCTTAGAATTTGGAGTTGGAGCTCAGAATATCTACTGTGAAGCCAGCACCAGCCGCAGCTCTAGAATTCATGATGACAGGGTACCTGGCCATAGTTTTCACATTGATCCTAGAGCATGTGAGGTCACTGGAGGTGGAGCTGGCACAAGACCTGCAAGGAGGACTTGAGCTCAGTCAGGTACCAGCCCTGCATCAGCAAAAGGAGAAAAGATCACCAACTATCTGTGTTCCTTGCAGGCCCAAGAATGTCCCAGCCCTGTCCAAGACAACTGTGTGCAAAAATCCATCCCAGCAAAGCTTCCCATTCTGCCTCAAACCCACTCACTTCTGCATGCTTCAGAGTTGCCAGAGGCCCCAATTCTGGGGGTCTTTCTCTGTGTAAAGTGCCCTGTGCCCTCCCCAGAGACCCACAGACTCAAGGCACTGTCATTCTCAGCTTCAGTGAGCTCAGATTGGTCTGACACACCCAGGATACTTTGAACAGGGTGTCCCATATCTCTCAGCAGCACCTGCTAGGAGACAAAAAGGAAGGGTCTGTTCCATGGAGGACAGGAGTAAGCAGCAGTGCAGGTCTGGGCTGCCTCTCAACTGCCCACCTGGAAATTCTGTGGAGCTGGACACCAGACTCCTGTTCCAACTGCAGAGAGCCCAGCCCCAGCATTTTCTTTGTCTTCTTTAAGACTGGTCCAGGCAGCCCTCACCTGCTTACAGAAGTCTCTGGATAGTGCTGTGACCTCCTGCCCTCCACTATTCAGGGAAGCCTGAAACATATCTCCCTTTTGAGCCCTCACTGCATGTTGTCTCTGTGAGAAAGAGACTGGAGTCTGCAGTGTTACTTACTCATGGGTACTCTACAGGGTGCTGCTCTATAACTATCTGAGAAGTGAGTGGACAGAGGGAGTGCATCCTGCCTAACTTTCCTTCATCTTCAATTCATATACTGATGCATCACCCTGTTCTGTGTACCTTCCAGGGAATCCCTTTTCCCTATTATATGTTCACATGCACAGAGGCCACAAACTTAGGCACATTCACTCTAATGAGGATAGTACATGGTGTGCTCTCCAGGGTGATTGTGTGGCCTGAATAACATGAAATCACAAGAGAGCAGTGGTTATTTCTGCACTGGTCATTGCATCATGGTCAGTGCCTGCAAAATTGACGATTAAAGGCAACAATCATCTCCCTTTATGATGTCTGTGTGGAGCAGGTCCTCTGATTTCCCCAAGAGATTCCTGCTTGGGGTACCATAGAAGCCCATGGAGCGGGCTTCACAAAAAACAGCACAGCTTCATCCAAGTGACTGGCCTTTGGCAGGAGGCAAAACTTGCCCATGAGTAAAGAAAAAAACAACAGTAGAGCCAGGGTCCCAGCTCTGTGGAAAAAGACCTGGCTTTAGACCTCACTTTACACTCGGATTTACTCTATAAGTCTAGACAAAATACCATTCTTCTCAGGACCTTCCAAGGATGTCCCCGGCACTACAGAGGTCATCCTGGCATCTGCTTGCTAAGGACTTCATCAGTGGTGTTAGATGATGTTCGTAAAACCTGTGGGCTGGTGTCATGTGCACCAGAGGTGAAATCCAGAAAGGGCTGGTATGGAAGTGAATACATTGCACGCAGACCTGGCTCCTGCTGTGTGGTGGTGGAAATGACAATCACCTTCTGGACCTGTTTTCCTGGAGGCATCATGAAGGGGTGGAAGTTCATCAGTTCAGCCATCCTTATGTTCCCTAAGCATCATAATTTCTTTTATGCATTGTTGCTGTGGCCTTGAGTCAGGACCTCACACAGGCTAAGCAAGCACTGTGGATGGAGATGCACCCCCAAATCTAATGGCATTGTTTCTAGATTTACACCTGTGTGAGTCACCACAGCCATGACCTGGGCTCCTGCTCAATAGCTGAGAGCTCACCTTCTGATTGCCACATTCTGAGTAAAACTTGCCTTGTTCCTTTAAGTATGGATCTCAGTTATTATTATTATTATTATTATTATTATTATTATTAATTAGCATTAGCATTGCTGAAAGTGAGCCCAGGGCTCCAAGCATGGTAAGCAAGTACTCTACCCGGAACTTTCTCCCCAACCCCTCAGGGTTCACCAACAGAATATGGTAGATGGCATGTGATGTGACCTCTAAGGTCCACACATAAATAACTGTCACCAACCTCCTGCTGGTTCCCTCTTGTGTTCTTTCCTGCATTCTGAATTTTTGTCTTTCATTTTGTTTGTTTGTTTGTTTGTTTGTTTTTTATCACTCTCTGGATCTCTGGCTTTGGGATGTCACTGCTATTTCTGCAGCTTCCCTGATGAGAGTCTGAGGAGCCTTGAGTGACAAAAAGGAAAACAGGCAGAAGAGACACCAGGCACTTGTCCTGAGTCCTGCTTATAAGCAAGGGACAGGGCCTCAGAGCAGATTCTGCTACAGTGATGTCTCCACTGAGTCTATAGCTCAGTTCAGTAAGCTGTTATGGTAGCAGCTTCAACAAAGTCTCCTGGATTCCTGATGCACAGCACCTTTGTAGTTTGTTTTTTCTTTCAGCTGATATTTGATATTTACATTTCAGTTCTCAGCTATTGGGAACAAAGTTGATATGGCTATCTTGTAAAATTCTCTGTATTAAGTAGAGAGGATAGGATGCACAGAATAGTAAGCTAGACAAATGTGTTAATCATAAATTAACTGATAAAATTATTTGTGAAGTGAATGTACCACTAGCAAGGAAGAAGGAGTCTCCTTCCTGCACTTCCTCACCAACACCAGTGTGTTTTGACCTAAAAGATGAAGTCTGCTATTCAGTGCTCTTCCAAGATAATCACTGGTATCTCCTTGTGGGATGAACATTCACTCACTTGGTAACTGAGAATGATAGGAAACATGTCTGAGTTTATTTTCAGTCTAGTTGTGTTCCTGGGTGAAATATTTTCTCCAATTCTCTTGCCTGTGTTTTCCATATTTTGAAATTGACTACTGTTGTGTTTTCTATTCTTTTATGGCATATAAGGAAGTGTTTCTCGGATACATCATCCAAATATTTTATGTTATTCTATCAATTGGCCTTTTATTTTATTTTTATATCAGGAATGAATCTCCGGACCTCGCACTTGTCAGGCAGGTGCTTGTGCCACTAAGCTATATCTCAAGCTGTCTTTTTAGTCTTGTAACAAGCCTTTTATGGAGCATTTCATTTTTTCAATGAAACCTAATTTATCATTTTTTGTTCTGTTATGGATCATGTTTACAGTGTTGCTCATTGGAATTTTCTACCTATCCCTGGAGTAACTCAATTTTGTCCCATAGTAATGTGTATTTGTTATTTACACATTCTTGGGGTATGGTACCCAATTCCACAACTAAAAGTCAGAAGGTTTGTATGGGCTGTCAGTGGTGTTAGTCCAGGTTTGACTCCAGGGCAGGCACTACGTAGTAGAAGTGGTAGAGATTGAAAGCTGTTGACCTAATGGCACAGAAGCAAGGTAGGAAGTGAGGCACCAGGAGGGAGGGTGATACTCATTTTCCCTCCTCAACCCCCAACCCACCTCCCAGATGAGTGACATTAACAACTCCATCCTGGGAACTCTCCATGGGATAAACCCATGGAGAAACATAGAACCTGTATGATAAATTCACTCTCTACACACAAGAGCCTTTGAGTGAAAATTTACATCTGAACCGTAACCATTACCATAGAGTTATATTTTGATTCTGTTCCTTGATCCTTTCTCATTTTTCAGTTAATCCTGATATGGTAAGAGATAAAGGTTAAGAACCTCCTTTGTATGTGGCTCTCTATGGACCATACACACATCTGACACATGTACAGATACACTTATCATGGAAGTTGCTCTTCTTCCACTGAAATGCTGTGGAATTTTCTGGAAGGTCAATTTCCACATATGTGTAGTAGCATGTTTTGTCCTTTCACCTACCATAACTGTTTCTTTTTAAAAATATTTAGATTTTATTTTGAAGAGAATAAAACCAAGCAAGATAAAGCAGAACAAAGGCAATGAGAACAAACTAGTGTGACACAAGACTTCAAAACAATAGGAAATCAATAGTTGCCTTAATGTCTCTTATCTTCCAAATAGCTGCAGATACCTTCAGACATGGTAAAAATCAAACAGAGAAGAATAGAACCAATAAAAACAAAACAAAGAGTGCAATAAAGGACTTCAAAACAAGACAAGAGTAAATCCAAAAAGGCTACCATAATGTATCTTATTATATTTGAAATAGCTGCCCATGCCTTCAAATATAAGAAAATACAACAAAATGAAATAAAATAAAACCCAACCCAATAAAATAATGGAAATCATACAGGGCTTCAATACAAGAGAATATGGAATTTAACTATGGTACCACTTTCACAAGGAGAGGCCCCAATAGATGCCACACTGCGTATCCTTATCTTCTGAGTAGCTAATCAGACCTCTGGCCCTACACCTGCAAAGTCAGTGAAACACCAAACACCACAGGGATCCAAATGCATTTCACCTCATGAAATCTCATCACAGCCTGTGTTTCTCCAGGTTGGCCAGTCCCTTACTGGTGGTGGTGGTGGTGGATTGGCTGGCTCTTCTTGTTTCTCATCATACATGCCAGAAGGGATGGAAGTCTGGCTGTCTCCTCACTGGTGGCAGATACTTGCACATGGAAAGTTTTGCCCAGAGGACTTGCTTCTTGGTGAATTCTTGTTCTCTTCCCCCACAGTCCATGAGTGGCATTGACTCATGGGAAAACCATGGGGTCTGAAGGTCTGCTCCTTTATTCCCTATGGTGGCAGTGCCCTGGGCACAGCACTTGTTTATAGGGAAGGTTTGCTTCCTGGTGATTTCTTGTTCTCTTTCCCCACAGTCTGCAAATCGTGGTGACTCATGGTCTGGCTGTCCCCCTGGTGGTGGTGTCCCAAATATAGTGCTGGTTCCTAGGGAGGGCTAGCTTCTTGGTGAAATCTTTCTTTGCTGTTCCTTGAATATAAACAATTTTCTCCAAATCCCTTTTCAGTTGCCCTTAGAAACTGGCTACCTGTTTTATGACCTCAGCACTATACCATACATATCTAAGTATGGCTAAAATAGATTTTGTACATCTCTATATGTTGGGTAAAACTGGGATTATTTCCTACAACCACACAGAGAAAAATGAGATAGAAACCCTGCATATATATTATGCAGCCTAATGATCTCAGATTCATGCTGCTGTATACCACAAATGGTTTCTCACAGAGGGCCTGGTGAGTGTGGTGTGCATGTGAGGGAAGAAATCCTCAAACATCTTTCAGGGAATGTGAGGAAAGAAAACCAAAGAAAAACAAAGGAGCAGGGCCCACATACTTCATGGTCTCCAGAATGCAATCAAGATGGCAAACCTAGTTTACCCGCCCTTTGAAGATTGGGTGCCAGAATGCAGTGTTTCACAAATTCAGGTACATTTAATAGCTGATTGATCTAGGGTTTAGGTCAGAATGTGCTGCTGTGTCAGCTGAGATGGCATCATGAGAAGGACCCTGTGTGGCAGACATCTGGGCTGAGTACAAGGAGAACACAGACAGGGCACCTTAGTAGAAATTAGAGTCCTGACCATATAGATGGCTGTGTGTTTAGCCAAAGCGGGCACCATCTGAAACCTGAGCAGAGGTATTGAGCTCTCAGATGAGCAGAGAAGGCCCTGCACAGGAAAGAATGCCTGGTAATGGCCAGTAATATGGGGCAAACAATAATACTTACCTGCTGTGTTGCTAATGTGGGCTTTGCATGCTTTGTGATCTCTGGGGACCTCACCTGGAAAACACCCTGCAGCCTCACAGCCCAGATGAGTGCCATAGTGGGCAAGATGAAGGGGGTGTCCCCTGTAGACTCTATAAACAGCACCTCACAAGGGAAAAACCCTGTGAGTTGTAGACAGGATTCACCTGGGCTCCTGCTGTCAACATTAGGCTTCTTTTTGATGGTGTTGGAGGCCCTTGAGACTGGAAAGTGATCCATCTGACACTCTGGGACATGTTGAAGGTCTTAGAAATGATAGACATGCAAATGCTGTGGAGGACTTGGAATCATAGCTGGCTCCTACAAAAGTCATACTGCATGACCCAGCGAGCACCGCCTCCTCCTGAGGTTAAGGCCCTATGACCTGAACAATCCCTATGTGAGTTCCTGGATATTGCATGAGATGCCTACTACTTGACAGAAGGTGCAAGATGAGGAACGCCCAGCCCAAGGAGGGGTACTCTAAGGACCGCCCATCTCTACCTGTAACACATGTATGCAGTCTACATGGCCATGAAACATGGAAACTGGTGAAACAATTGAAGCAAAAGTTGAGTGAAACTGTCCCAGTATGGCTGTTACAGATATGGGACAATGGGCCTAATAACACAAGGTTGAGTTCACAGGAGGTGTCCCAAAGGCTACCCTAGCCAGCAATGCCACTAAGTGACAAGTTCTACAGAATGTGCACAGAGCAGTCTGTGAACAGATAAGCAGACTTTGAAAAACTGGTTGATAGCAGCAGCCTAGGATCAGAGATACCAGGCCATCAAGGTGCTGATTCAGAGGGCATGGTGACACCACAGGGACTGGGGCCTCTTATGCACAATGGCTGGGTTTGGGAACCAAGGAGCATAACTGGATGCAGCCCCTCAGTATTCAACAGGTAAATACAGAATTGGGGCATGCCACTGTGGAGTAGGTACCACTTTAGCTGTGCAGCCATATATATTTGATAAATGATAGAAACACTTGAGGTGGCAACCACTCACCAGGGTGGTGTCCATTGATTGGCTAACTGTAGAAGCCTAATAGGTCAATGAGCTTCCTATGAATATGGGCCATGAGCTGCCTATAAATATAAGACATTGACCAGGACACTGCACCTGGGGATTTCCACATATCTAGGACACTATTAAACCCATCATCACAGACACATCGCCATATTGGGGCACTGTACTATAGGTGCCACCATCCTCAACAGGTGCCACAATACTCTACAGGAGGCCTGGTTGTTTTATCTGGTGGCTGTGTTGCTACCAGGACCAAGTGTTATAGACCCAGCCCTCCAGCTTGAAACTCTTGGTAACGCAGGACCAAGGCCCTAAACCTCACTTGCCAGGTTTTGATGTTGCTCATGGATAAATTTCTGAAATACTAAACCACATGACCCTTGCTTTGCTAACCTTCAGCTTTGCAGCTGAAGGAGGAACTTTGGCCCTCTTGCATGTAGAATGTGAAATGGATATCCCTGATCACCAGGGGCAGGAGCAAGAAGCCTTGGAAGAAATGGGTGTGGAGTTCTCTGCCCAGGGGAACAGTAGGACCTACTCATCAAGTACTAGGAATCCTTGGGATCCACCTGGCTCTGGATGGCCATAAGCTGCACTGTGGTTGCATTAGTAGTATTAAGCAGTTACCTCTATTGCTACCGTGGTCTTTGTGTGCATGAGTCCACCCGATGTGTCGCTTACAATAAGCACAATTTCCCAACCTTTGAGGGTGTGGGATGTGGGAAACATTCACATTGCTTCAAACCCAGAGGGTTGGAGGACCTGTAAGGACATGTCCCCAACATTTAGCATTAGCGCACCATTGTCACAGTTATATAAGCAGTAGTTAGCATAGACATCCATGCATGCGCTCAGGTTTGTGAGAGTACACAAGAATGTAATGCCTGACAATGGCTGATATATATGGGTTGGATAATAAAGATGCTTGTTTACTGATGCTGCTAATGATGGTTGCATGTTGTTTCTTCTCCATGGAGATCTCACCTGCCAAAATACCACTTTACCTCCCCAACTCTGAGAAAATCTCATGCCCCAGACACAACAAACTTCAATAACCAACCAACACACAGGCCCTGTTCCCTGTCCCCAGGCACTTATCACATCCTAAAGCCCAAATTCTTGGTGGGCACACTTATAGAGAAGAGACTGAGTTTCATTCTTTTGCCCTGGTGTCATTTCCTAAGCCCTGCAATGTACATTTGCATCAATTCCATCCCAGCCTTGTGCCCCACAGGTCACTGAGGGTCTCAGGTGTTCTGACCTGGACTGGAACATGGTTCTCTAAGCAGCAGATGTGCGGTTCCCCAGCTTGCTGCTCTGTTCATAGTCTGAGAGGAGTCATTCCTGGGCTAAATACCCAGGGCAATAGCATCTCTTGGCCCCACTTTGACACATGGCAGCCAAGTAACTGGAAATGTTGTCTCCCTTACTTTCTGAGTCTGACGAGAATCACTTGAACTGGTACAGTGCCACATGGCAAGCTGAAGCACAGGATCAGTGCTGGCCAACATGGAAAAATTCAAGTCCCCATGTGTGGTTCCATGTGGCAGCTGAGCACCGTGAGTGGCAATTTGAGACTCTGACTACGGAGCACCTCAGGGGTTATGTAAGGTGTGAGTCCCTGTGTGATGCATGAGTGACCTGGATACATAGGGAAACACATGCAGATGCTGCTGTCTGGTTGAATCTAAGTAGACACAGTACCTTTGAAATGATTCAGGGTGTGGGCAGAATGGAATCAGGCCAAGGACAAAGGCTGGGTGAACCAGATCATGAAGCAGGGCCTTCAGATCTGGACCACACATTGAAAAGCAGTTAAGTAAAGGAGCCCCAGCCTAACTGTATCTGGGGACAAATTCCTACACACTGGGGCCATGCATCTCTGTCCTGTCCCAAGACCAGCTAACTGTGTTATAAGGCCTGGCAGTATAGTCAGCATGTTAGTGGCGTGTCTCTGGGATGTATAGCACCTGGACAGGAGATGGTCTCAAAGCACGCCTGTGTAAAATGCACACATGGAATTTGCCTCTGTCCCACTGGCTCTCCTTCAGGTGTGCTGGTCTAGAACAATGGAATGAATTCTTTTTGTCTGGCCATCTAGTTCCCAGACTGTGTTCTCACCTTCCTGCCCTCTGGCTACACAGTCACAGCACCTAGGACCTGGGTCCAGGTGTTCAGTGAGGCTTTAGATGAGTGTGGTGGGTAAGGCAAGTATCTGTGCAATCAAAAGTGGGCTGGCTGAGATTTGAGTGGCTGCAGAGTGGGGAGAGAACCCCATGTATTTCATTCACCACCACACTGATCCTGGGGTCATAAAGCAGAGAGCAGGGATCCTTCCTGTCAGATGTCACTTTTTACCTCTTCTTTCCTTCCCACGACCATTTACTGGGAGGCTGTGTAGATGTGACAGTGCCAGATAATGTATGTTGAAGGGCCTTGTTAAGCATCTCCACCCAAACTGCCTGGCAGTAGCTCAGACATGGAACCTCAGTGGGAGAGAACTAGGGAGGGAGGTGGAGGAGGACCAAGGGCTTTCTCCTGGAGACAGCAGTTACAGAGAGACAGGGGGCTCAGTTGACTGTCTCTGTCAGAGCCACATTTGAGGCTGTATCCTGAGGCCAGAGAGGAGACAGCAGTTTTGATCACTTTGCTAGAAATCAGGGGTCTGGCAAAGCTACCAAGGCAGGGCTTGGGGGCCAGACTGAGGGCTCCTCCAGAATATTTGCCTGTGTCTGTTTTTCAGTTTCTGTTCCATGACCTAATCATCAACAGCTATTGGCAGTGTGGGTTCACTTGTCTCCCCAAGAGTGAGATGCTTCTGGGGATCTTGGGCAGTCAGGACAAAGTGAGATCTCTATGTGTCTCTGTTAGGTTATGCAGAGAGAAAAGTATAAAAGTTCATGGTCCTGTGACAGGAAGATTGGCCCCTAAAATTCGATGAGTGAGGTCTAAGTTTGAGGACAGCTGGTGCTTTGTTCTGGAGCGTGCTTCTGCCTGAAGGACTCCTTGCCAGTCAGGTAGAGCATCTGTTTCCTGTGAAATTAATTTTTCATTAGTTGCTCTTTTTTTCTCATATGTCAGAAGTGGGTCTCTTTTCTATGCATTTTGTTTATAATTTATAATATATTTTTGTTAGTGCCTATTTACAGTACATACTGATTACATTGATGATGGACACATGATCCATTTAATGTGCCAAGTGCAAACTAGGCCCTGCCTGGTACATTATGGTGCAATACATCAACCAGTAACTGTTACCATGTTTGCTTGCATTGAGCACCCATTTTCACCACCCAGCCATTGCCAGCATAAAGCTCTGCTCAACCTGTGTTATCCTTTTTTATAGTGACACAGATTTGGGAGCTTGCAGGATTTGGCAAATGGAGGGTGTTTTTGTGCTGTATGGAGGGAGCCCAGGGCAGGCTGGTTGAGGTCATGAACTCAGGCTGTGCGAGGACATTGATGAGATGGTTCCGACAGTGTTGGTGGGCACAGACTCAGACAGGGAGCAGTCTGAAGCCGCTACCCCTTGTGCATACTATTTGGGAATGGAGGGGGGGCAGGGCTCACTGTGAGAGGTTTATTGTGTATCACCTTCCCAACTCACCTTGATGAATGTTGGCAAATCATGTGGGATGTCTGATTCTAAGAGTCCAGTGTGGTAGGGAGCTCAGTGCAGAGCCTGTGTCAGACACAAAGGATGGGTGGCCCTGAAAGAAAAGTCACTCAATTGACACAAGTACAGAAAGTTATTAACATTTCATAGAATGACCCTGGGTACAGGTTAGAGAGAGAGAGAGATGAATCAACCAGGTTCTGATGGTGCCAGACCATAGCAGTAGATTTAGTGGTTTTTTTTTTTTAAATGCCTAGTGAACCTGGTTGAGGTGTGGAGTCTCTGTAATTCCTATACTCTACCAGACTAGGGCAAGAGGGTCACACACTGGAGCTAGGACTCAGCAATTTAGGTGGACAATGAGACCAAGTGTCAAATTTAAGAATCAAAAAGTAAAAAGGGATGGAATGTAGCTCTGTGAGAAGGCCCTCAGTGCACCCTCCTGTAAAAATAGGAAATTTATACACCTGTAAAGAAGCTGATTCAAAACAATGCTACAACTTCCATGAGGGAAAATTGAACCAAACTTCCCCCAGTGTTCAGAATGTTCTGAGATTTTGTATTAGTAACAGAAATGCAATCAAAATGTAGAGAATGTTCATCCATCTGTAAGAAGCAGAGGCAGGGTGGTGCCATGCTGTTCAGTTGTCTGCTGAGATGTCACGGGGATGCACTGTCTTCACGGAAATACAGGAGCTGGTAAAGCTACATTTGTCAGAGGTCACCATGGAGCTCTGTGCCCAGACATTGCGTATCTTCAGATCCCAAGGACAGGAACAAGTCCTAACCCAGCTCCTATAACTGAGACCTAGAAACATCACGGCTAGGACACCAACTCAAACAATGACACTTGCAAAGTTGACTGTTTCTTATGGGATAGAAGATGACAGTACTGTGTACCCAGGTCCTACATGTAATCCCTGAGGAGCTGTTCCCTACACACACTCCCCACCTAATGACTTAAACACCTGGCCTGAACCTAAAATGAGACAAGAGGAAGAGCACCTGGGAGAAAGGCCACTGTTCCTGAATGGAACAACAGTCACTATGTTGTTTCTTTCATTATTCACTCACATTGTGTTGTATATTTAACTGTAATTCTGGTCCAAGAAAATATTGGTTAATTAATTGAATATGTGAAAGACTAATCAAGGACATTTATCTAACATTATGATTTGTAACAAAAAACAATAATAAGCAGTCACATCCAGCATCCTCTGGTTGAAGAGAAACTTGAATGCACTGATGTGAAAAATGTAACAGGTAAATTCTGAGGACATAAGATGAATAGTGGCTGGGATACAGCAGGAGGAGAAAGAAAACAAAACTTCTATGTTTGTAATATTGACAAAAATGTGGTGGAAATGGACAGTGGTGAAATTTGCACAACAGTGAGCATGCACGGAATGAACCAAGGTGATTATTTTAAACAACACTGAAATCTTAAACTTTATTTATATTGGTTGTATCACTGGCATATCTCTGGGAAATAAGGGTAGCAGTGAAGACAATAATAAGTAAATCTGGAATAGAGGGGAATGGCAAGTGTGGGTCAAGAGCTGCCTGCAGGTAGAGCTGAAGAGATGACTCCTGCTGGGGAGCCACCAGGAGGTCCTGCTCTGCAGCTGGTGGACAAGGGAATCCTGGTGCCTGCTCTTGCTGTGGGGTCAGAGCAGGTGAGAGAGCTGCACGTGGAGCTGGCACGAGCTCTGAAGGTTCATCTTCTGCATGGGTGGAGACTGCCCCTGTTAGTTTCAGGAGGAGAAAAGATCACCAACTATCCATGAACTTCTCGGGGCAAAACTGTCCCACTGCTTGGCAGAGGCAGCCATGTACACCAATGCAACCCCAGTAAAGCCTCCCAGACTGCATCCCCACACTGACTGCTGAGTGTCTCATGCTCCTGGGTCACCCAGCCTCTGTGTGGTTTGCTGAGTTCCAAGACCCATCTCCTCCCCAGAAGCCCACCGCCACACCACTTGGCTCCTTATCTTTGGACTCAGGCTTGATGGCCTCAGGAGGCTCCAACTGTTTCCAGAGAAGCTCACCCTGGTGATCCCCATGAATGCAGAGTTGCAGTGCAGAGTCAAGCACAGAAGAGGTGGACCTTGGGCTGAGAGGTAGGAAGCAGAGTGAGAGGCCTGGCCTTTCCTCTCACACTTCAGGTGCAGCTCACCCATAGTGAAGGCTGCACGGGCCTTGTGCACAGCCTATACAGTGTCCAACTACTTCCTCTTCCACCCAAAGTTGGGACAGTGTTGGTCCAAGTAGCCATCAGAGGCTGAATGGGAAGGAGACGTTGGTTAATTGTATCACACATCTGCCTTTCTCAGGGAAGCCTGACACAGCCTCTCCCTGCCCCTCCCCAGTGCAGCTCAGCTTGGTGAAGGCAGAGACTGATATCTGCTGTGTCTTTGCACTCAAGGGCTCAGGAATCCTGTTCCATGAACATCTGGGAACTGAGGTGTCAGTCCATATCTGTCCTTCCACTCTGCAGTCTCTAGCTCAGGCAGCAATGTGTTGCCCAGTTCTCTTTGCCTCTGTAGAACTCCTCATCCATTGTCTGTACCCACATCTAGGGAAGCTGGGACACAAAACAATTCCCTTGATGTGAGTCATACCTGTTCTGCTGCCAAGGTTGACTTTGTGGCCTCCAAAGAACATTGAAAGTCAACAGGGAAGTGCTTGCACCTGCTCTGATTACTGGATCATGATCAATATTCAGAAAAGTATCTGCACACAGTGTGTCTTCATGTACCTTTGTGGGTTGATGACACCTACCTGCTCTTCCATGACATCTGACAGCCATGGTTGCTTTGCCATACCCAAGATTTCTTGTTCTGAACACACCCTGAACCCCGTAGAGTGACTCTCCAATCTCTTTTCCAATGAACAGAGCAGCTTCCCCCAAGTAGGGGTCAATGAGAGGTTGGAAAGTCATCCTTGGGAATCAGCACTGCCTCTGAAGCAGTCAGTCTTCATGGGGACAAGGACACAGCTAACCACTTGCTGTGGAGCTCCCATTTCACCTTCATTGACCCTGCAGTCTCGATCCACTCATCACCCCAGAGTTCAGCACTGAAAAACTGAAGTTGAGAGAGGCTGTGCACATGGCCAGGACTTGAATCTGCAGGTGGCCATGTCCCACAGGATTGCTAAGGTAAGAACTAACCTTCCCAGCATCGGGGCGTGTGGGGTGGAGATTTTGGCCCTAGAGGAGTCCAGGGACGAGAGTCCAGTCCTGGAACAGCTGTTCAGGAAACCTGGCTCCAGAGGCTCCATCAGGCTGTGAGACCCATCTGCCTGTACCGTGCTTGCTGTACAGACCTCTGCCAGGTTTTCTGCAGGCTGACTTCCAATCTGCGATGAGACATTGGGGAAACATGGAATTGGTGTCCTGCACATGGCTTCTCAGCAGGGTTTGGGGTTGAAGCATAACCCACACTCCAAATGGCCCACAGAGGCTCATGGTACAGGGGCTGGGGGGGGGCCCAGCAGAAAAGGGATCTCATATTAACAGTTACATTTCACAAGGGACACTAAGGAATTCTAGCATGCTCAGATCACCTTGATAAAGAAGAGGCTGAATAGAACTCTATGCAGGAACAAAACCTATGAGTCCTAAGACAGCCTCCCATTTTAGAGGTGAGAAAAGGAGGCTCATTCTGGATATCTATGTCCATTAATGAGGCCCCACAGAATGTTCCCCAGGTTTCTGATGAAAAGTCCCCAGGAAGGAATTGTGTTCCTCTTCCATAGCCATGGAAGGTGAGCAGCTGTGTTCCCTGCCCTCTTCTGGAATTCATTTAACCCAGAAGCTCCTGCATTAGGAACTGAGCTGCATTGAAAAATTCTGTGAGACAAGTGCCAGAGAATGAATAGAATAGCATGGACCTGACATTTGAGGTGAGCACATCTCTGGTGAGGTCACGATGTATAAGAGTAGAAAGACATCAGCTAATGGGCCATGGACTGAGCCACAGAACTGACAATGAGGTGCAGTGGCAGAACTAAATCATGAAAGAAATGGCGTCACTTTGTGCCTATGTCCCCATTCTCCTGCTCCCACCGATTTGTGAACAAGGTACTTTGCCTGTGATAAGGTAGAGGCTGAGTAGAGAGGATATGGCAGTTGAGGACCTGCAGTCCAGACTCCTTGGAAGCAGGACCATGGGCCTAGTGTTAGCTGAGCCTTGGAGGACGGTGCTGAAAGGGTAATCTGACCCCAAGATCCTCTCTGTCATTTGTGGGTCCCTACAGTCCTTTCTGCCTACACACGAGCCAGCACCTGTTGTGCATCCTAGAGTCTGGGGCAGGACCATGGCACCCAGGGCCCAGCAAGCAGCTCCAGATCAATTTTATTTTCTTGTAAGACAGAAAGCTGCGTCCCATATTTCTACCCAAGTGGACAGGAGATGACTGGAGACTGTGGATAAATGTGGGCACTGCCCTTTTCCTCCTGCCAGCCCTGTCCTGGATGGGAATGTGACAGTGGCCCTGGCTCACAGCTTCCCAGCCCCTGATCCTGCCTAGAAGTATCTGCCCTCAGTGCCTGTCTTCAGAACCCCGCACACTGATTCCCTAGGGCAGGTGTTATGCAGGGGGACTCACAGTGGTGGCCAGGCCTGAATGTACCTGTGCTGGTCTCAGTGTCTTTGAGTGGCTGGTGACTGAGTCTAGTGACAGCTCCCTCTTATCTCTGGGAGCCTGAGGGATGGGGACAGTGAGCCATGTCCTTTGTTGTTCTTGTCAGTTGGACATTTCCTAGCAATCATCCTGAAGCCTCTGGGATGACTGAACCATTTTTTCAGTCTTTCCCATGTGGTCCCCTGATGCAGGGGACCTCAAGTCCTGTGAAAACAGCACAACGTGTTCCCTGTTCACTCTCTACAGCCAACTGTCTGTGAAGGTCTGTCTTTGTGAGACCAAGGTGTCTGGTGACCTGAGTCTTCAGCATTCTGTTTGGACCTGTCACTAAGGAAGTGAGGTCATGCACTGAGGTCCACAGTTGGGCCTCCCTCTCTGATGCCCCCTTTCTTTTTATTATGGAACAAATCTGTGTCGTCCTTAGAAACAGCAAGTTATAGAAGTAGAATACTGTGTGTGGTTTTAGACTTTGCTGCACTTTGAAGATTTTAATGCAACAAAACTGTAGATACTTCAGATGTGATAGGCTGGGCACCAAGCACACATTTCCATCCAAAGGGTCCATTGTCTCGGAGGATGAGGGACTCAGTGTCTTCACTTACAGATCTGTAACATGGTGACTTTGTTTCTTGGGATTATGTTAGTTTCATTTCAATTCCAAAAGTGAGCATGGAGATGTTCCCAGAATATCCATAATAATGTTCCTTGAATGTCTTATGTTATAGCCCCCGTCGGTTCAGTGGAGCAGGATTCTTAGCAAGTTTTACTCTCATGTGCCTATGAATGATCACTTATTCATCCTTAGATGTTTAACTCAGCCACACACTGGAGTGCTCCATAATTCATATACTGTGAGGGTGAGAGCAGGTGGTGAGTGCAAGGGGAGGCTTTGCAGGGCCGTGGACATTGTTACCCCGTGCTGATGAAGGACATATGCCCATCACTACTGAGGAACTTGTTTCTTAGCCACTGCTGTCACTTCCTGTCCTCCCATCCCAAAGTGACCATGGGCTTTGTGTTCCTGCTGCGTAGTTTGCCTTTCCTAGAGGTGATGGCGCTGAGCCTGTTCAGTTGCAATGCTATTTGGTTGGTCTCCTTCAAGCAGTGTCTCCTTGCTGGGCTCCCCCTTTGCTGCCACCACATGCTATTATGGGGCTGAACCAACCAAGGGTGAATTGTTCTTGCAGCAGTCACTCATCTGCTGATGGCCATTTGTTCTGTTTCCGGGTCAACCTTTTAAAGCAAGCTGCCACAGCCATTCTTACATGAGCTTAAGTGTATACAGACCTTTATTTTAAGGAAAAAGTTCTTAGATGTGAAATTACTGGATCATATTGCTGGTTTATGGCTAACAGAAATTCTTAAAGTATATTTGGAAGCAGTTGTTTAGAGCAGAGTTAGGTGGTTGCTTTTTCTTTTGTTTTGTTTTATTATGCTACACTATGCTGTGCTCTGTTATGTTGCATTATGTTATGTGTGAGTGAGGATTTTGAAACTCCTTCAGTGTGTTTGCAGTGTTTTTTTATTTGATTTTGTGTAACCAACCTGAGAAAATAAAAGAATATCACATAACTCTTAATAATTTTGTTCTGGGGTAATTTAAAAAGGAAAACACATTCAGGGATATTGGTGCACACATGTAATTCCAATAATCAGAAGGCTGAGGCAGTAGGATTGTTGTGAGTTTGAGACCATCCTGGGCTACAAGGTAAGATCAAGGCCACCCTGAATTGCATAGCAGCACCCTGTCTAAAAAAAAAAAAAGAAAGGAAGGAAAGAAGAAAGACAGAATGAGAAAATAAATAAGTTAAAAATGAAAAGTCAATAATCTCCTGTCAATTGAGAAATCAAATCTTTGTGAGGTTTTCTTGCACATGTACTTTAGTCAACAGAACTAGCTTAAATTTACCATCATGTAGGCAGTGATGTGCTGCCAGGTTTGCATTGTTTAAAGTTTTTGAATGTTTTAATGAGATGACTCCAGATATGCTACTGAATACACCCTCTTAGGATTTGGGTAGCTCATTAGGAAGAGAATTTTACCACTTTTTTTGTCCTAAATTTATATTTAGAACAAGAATTTGTTCAAGGGGTTACTATTTTTTTGAAATAATAGTGAAAACCATATAAATATTTTCTTTTTGACTCTATGAAAAGGTAAAAATAATTATAGACTAATAGTTGTTAATGTACCTTGCACCATGATTTCTGAGTGATCGATATTTTCACACATTTATAAAATCTTTTGATTTTTTACAAATTTAATCAAATGGTCTCATTAATTTTCTAAGTTTCCCAGGCTAGGCTTAAAACTTTCCTCATCCTTTCTCACCCTCTCAGAGTGCCAGGATAATAGGTATACATTATCCTGAGATGGCAATTGTTTGCAATTTTGTGTGTTCACTGAATTAAATGTTCAGCTTTGCTTTGCTTCTCATACACTTTGGAGAATGAGTTGATCTAGTTAAGCAATCTACCACCTTCGTAGCCTGCAGTTTCTTTCACAATGAGTAGGACTGAAAATCCCATTAACACTGTTGGTAGATTCTCTGCTTTTCTAACTGTGGTAAGCATGTGCTTCAGAAGATCACTCCAAATGCCTTCTGCACTGGGACTGAGGCTTGGTGTCTTTGAAGCACATTCTCTTTCTCTCTGACACCTCATGGAATTGATAATTGTTTGAAGTCAAATCCCAAGAAAGGTGTGAAGGTTAAAGCTACTTGGGGCACACAGCTTTCCAGAAGGCCAGGCCAGTGTAAAACATTATTTTCTTTCCCATCCTACTTTCCAAGGTTTTTTTTTTTTTTTTTTTTTTTTTTTTTTTTTTTTTTTTTTTTTTTTTTTTGCATTCAGTTTCTAGGGATTGAATACAGAGCTTTGCACTTAGCTCCATTGCTTTCTACTTTTAAAACTCTTCTTGTTTTGAGACAGTTTCTAACAAAGTAATTAAATTACTGAGGGTACCTTTGAATTTGTGATATTCCTGCCTCAGCCTCCCAGATGCTGGCATTACACAGCACCAGACCTGGTCTCATGATACTGTTGTTA
This sequence comes from Cavia porcellus, assembly GCF_034190915.1. Lineage (NCBI taxonomy): Eukaryota > Metazoa > Chordata > Mammalia > Rodentia > Caviidae > Cavia > Cavia porcellus. The sequence goes on along the minus strand of NW_026947517.1, from coordinate 29,293,064 downwards.
AAAATTCATTGGCTGAGCAAGGAATGGTGAAAATGCCTGCAATGCCTGCACTCAGGAGGCTGAAGCAGCAGGACTCCTGGGAGTTCCAGACAAGCCTGCAACACACTCTGAGTTCAGCTCAGGGCAGAGCTACACAGATAGACCCTGACCAGAAAACAAAAAAGAGAAAGCAAAAGGAAAAGAAAAATGAAAGAAAGAAGAAAGAAAAGGAAAGGAAAGGAGAAACAAAACAAAATTCCTGGTATGAGTTGGTTGTATCTGACCTGGCCGTCTTAATCTGCAGCCCTGTGGTTGTAGTATAAGACCTTTTTGACTGCAGTCACTTTATAACATACCTCAAAACCAGGTATTTTGATGCCCCTAGCTTTAATGTTCTTTCCATGGCTGTAGGATGTCCTTTTGTACTTCCCTGTGAATTTTCATGTTGTTTTTTTCCATTTCTAGGAAAATAGCATTGATATGTTGACAGCAATGGCATTGAAACACCTGGTTGCTCTGGGTAGCACGTACATTATAACAACATTAATCCTTCCCATCCTTCATCACAGTCTGTCTTTTCTTCTCTTAGTGCAGCTTCACTTGTTTCATCAATTTCAGCAATTTTCAAATAACATGTGAGTGATTTTGAGCTGGGGTTTCTCTTGAATTTTGTGGCCATCAGCACAAGGAAGCAATGATTTACTGACCACAATCTTTTGGTCTGCTCTGAAAAATGCATCTGAGTGCATTTCCTACCTTGTATAAGTTCTCCTAATATCACATCCACGTCAAGCATGCATATATATATATATATATATATATATATATATATATATATATATTCTTGACTTTCTTTTCCTAAACTCTTCACAAACAACTAGATATGATGGTGATTTAAATATGCCAGGGGAACAGCATAACATTAAAGTAGTTTCAGTCTCTTAATTAGAACATCTCTTTGCTAAATCTTAGATGTTAAGTTCCAATTTTTCATAAAAAGACCCAAAGTTAAAACCTTTTATTAGTAAAAACAGTGAGAGTGAGTAAAATTCATCCTCAGTATGAGCAGAGGCACAGGCCAACAAGGGTAAAGTCTCTGTGACAACAGGCAGGGAAAGAAGTGGAGCAGGTAGAAGTCAAGGAGTACACAGGAGACCAGCAGTCACAGGAAGAGCTGAAGAATGGGTCTCCCTTTGTGAGCTGAAAGGGAGAATGACCATGCTAACACCTTGATTTCTGATTTTGAGTTCTCAGCCTTTTAAACAACACATTTCTGCTGTTTTAAACCATTTTGTTTTATTACTTTAAGCTATCCCTGGGAAGCTAATATAACAATTCAGTGTGTGTTAGGCACTGTACTGAGTACTGCAGGTGATAGTAGAAAGTAGCAAAGACCCTTCAGTGGTAGAGACAGACCTGTTCCCCTCTGTCCTTGGTGTGAAGAGAAGGGTCCTTTTCCCAGGCAGTGCATGGTCAGGCATCATAGCTCAGCCCCCCACTCACCTCCCTGTCAGCTTTTGCACTTTGACATCCCTCCACCACATTTGCACTTAAAGATCTGGAAAACCTGAAGACTGTGGGGTCACCACAAGGCCATGGTGCTCAGTGCTTGTGCTGAATCACAATCACAGTGTTCAGGAACACACCTGCACACCTCTCTTCCCTCTAGGTTGTGAGGACCAGATGTCATGGGTTACTAAGTCGAGGGCCCTGCACATGCTATGGAAGAGCTCTGCCACTGAGCAATGTGCCCAACACTATCAGGGATTTTTAACATCACTTGTATTACTTAGCAAGGTGCCTGACACAAGTGCCTAAAGACTACTGAAGAAAGAGGTTAAAGACAAATCTAACATGGCATGCTACTACATGCCTGTTGACACAGCTGCTCAGAAAGCTGAGGCAGGAATATCATTCCAGCTTATGAGTTTAAGGCTTGCCTTTCAAAAAACAACAAATGTCAAATAAGCACAAGAGATGACTCTGAGATCATGAATATACTCCATGGCGTGGGAAATACATTGACAATATCAGGTAACAGGGCAGAAATATGTATAACCTCAATTTCACTCAGGTGTGTAGCCCCAGCCACAGAACTCATAATTGCTCCAAAAGAACAATTATCCAAAATTGATCAACCTGTGAGTAGAAAAGACCAGCCAGGAGAAGGGACAAATCAAGGTGAGAACCACAGAGCCATGAGAACAAATCCATTTACAACTACATGAAACAGGACATAGATGTAATGGCTTGTGGATGGATCCGTGTGTAAAACTCACAAACATAAAGATAAGTGAAAAAGTCAGACCCTCAAAAAGCACAAACTGTAAGAGCACACACATGGATATAAAGGCATATACATATGTATAACTAATAAAAGCAGGGCAAATTAATCTCTGGATAGGATTTATCTTGGGGGAGGAGAGGAGAAGCAGCATAAAAGAGCACAAGAGGTAGATGTTAATTTCATTTATGAAAATTCATTGAATTCAACATTTTTCTTTATTATTCCTTTTTACCAAAGCTTCACTTTCCTGGTTGCCCTTTCTACAAAACTTCTCAATATTGACTCCCTTCTCCCTCTCCACCTCCTGGCCATTCTGTGAACTACAACGCTCTGCTAGAGACAGCTTCTGATGCAACTGGGCTGAGTGAGAGGGATCCTGGTTAATATTTCGTGCAGAAGACAAAGCCAGCCAACCAGCCAAGCCCTTTCAGTGTGCAAACGTCACTGTAAGGTCCTTCTGCACACAGCATCTCTCAAACTCTAAACCCGCATGTGCACTCAAATGGAGTGGGATAAAGTCATCAACCTAGTCACCTCCCTATGGTCGCCATCTCTCCTAGGCACCCAAAATCTCACCAATAAGTGTAGCTCAAAGTCATTAAATGATAAGATGTCTTTGTCACATCCTATCTTTAAAAACCTATAATGTTGGGAAAAAATGTATTTAATATACCATGACGTTAGCAATCTCTAATTTCAATGCTGTATACAAACCTATTTTTAAGGCAAAATTTAAATTTTTTAACAGGTGTATACAGAATTCCTGTCAATTCTGTATTGACAAGTATAAAAGAACATCTCTAGAAATTTAATAAATTTAGGAAACACTGTTAATGACTATATATAGACTTATTACTAATACAATTGTATCTCATTTACATAGTAACAAAACATTTATTTAATAAATTCCAGTTAATGTAGATCAAGTTTTAATTTCAGGGCCAACTTTAAGAGATGTTGAAATATTTCATGGCTTTGTTTAACATTTAGATATACATTGTGTGTCAAAGAGCACCTGTTATTTTTGTATGCACTAAATGTATGCAGCCTTAACTCGGTACCTGAGATTCTCCTTGCCATGGTTTATGTCTGTGTCCCCCAGCTCTCATGAGTTTGAATTGTGCATTTGTTATTCGTTCATTGTCTAGTGCTTGGGTTGATTGTGTCAGTGCTTGACCCCCATAGGGGTGGAGTCAGGATGTGATGTGTGATCTTCCTGCCATTGCAGGAAGAAGGTGTGTCTTTCTCTTTGCTGGTTTGAGCTTGCTGTCGGCAGTCGCCATGAACTGTGGTCCAGCCATTCCCGCCTGCCTTGGAGCCAACTGAGTGTGGACTGAAACCTTCCAAAAACTGTAAGAAATAAACCTTTCCTTTCCCAACTTTGGGCTTCAGGTATTTTGTCTCAGTGACGAGTAAAATGTAACTAAGACACTCCTTATCTCAACCAAAATTGTCCTGGGATGGGGACAGAAGAACCAACCACCAAAGCAGTAGGCAGCTGCTCCCACGATTTTTCTTGCTTTGGTTCATTCATTAAGTTGCCACAGTCCTCTGTGCCCCCCATTTGGGCCCTGTTTGTGTTGTCAAGAATTTCTCACAATATTGGGACTATCCTGAGAGAGGCAGGTGTCACTGTGAGGGGTTTAACTGTGAAAGGATGAGAATTCACACACAGCTGGGAAAATTAGGGATGCACAGCTGCAGAGCAGGGTCAGGTCAGGGAGCTGACAAAGGTAAGAGTAAGCAGCAGATGGACGGCAGCTGCTTCCTCACCCAGCCTAATGGGATGCTTTCAGAGGACAGGCCAGGCTGGACAGGCATGAGCTGAGGGATGGTGGAGGATGAGGAGCCAATCAGATATGAAGGGTGAGCAGATATCAGGAATGGAGGCTTCAGCCAACTGACTTAGCAGGACCCTTGCTAAATTTGGACAATGCAGATATGAACACAGAAGCCAAAAATGAACTCAGAGTGAGGAAAATGAAATAAATATAGGTGAAAAATTAAAACAACATTGAGATTCCACCTCACCCTGAAAAGAATGTCTATGTCAAGAAATCAATAAATAAGAAATGCTAGAAGGGCTGTGGGGAAAAAGGAACCTTCTCCACTGATGGTGGGAGCATAGACTGGTGCATCCACTGTGGAAATCAGTGTGGTGATTCCTCAAAAAACTAAGATTGCTGGTACCATTTGAACCAGATGTGGGTAATAGATTAACTTAAACTAGATTAACTTCTGGTCACCCCGGGGACTTTGTCTATACTAGGCCTGTTATGGTTTGATAACTAGTGGTCAACTTAATGTCAGCTGGATTACATCAGCATGCACTGAGAGAAGATGCTCCACCTGAGAAGGGTTGCCAGGATAAATAGGTGGAGAAGAAGAGTGGTGTGGAGAGGGATTGAGGTGTTATGGAGGCATTGTTAGTTCTCCTACATGTTGCTGTCTGAGCTGTTGGTTCTCCTGGAGGAGCTTTGGTCTTCACATCGAGCATTGCTTCCTGGCTCCGGAGGGGAAGACTTGTGCTGCCTGGTCTCCAGAATGAACTCCTCACGCTGCTTCCTGGCACGTTCCCAACTGTGCTTTTTATCAGAGGAGCTGGGGGCCTCCGGGTCGCTGAGGACAGCTGTGGTTCCTTTCAGAACAGCCCTGCTCTTTGTTGTGAGTGTGATTCTCAGCTCCAGTGTAGAACCCTCATCCCATTAGCACAGCTCCTTCATCCTGCTGGCATAGACTTGCTGGCTTCCACCGCTGACCGTTGGGTCTTCTCGGCACGAATCTGTAAAAGAGACTGCCAGGAGTCCTTTTTGTGGGCTCTGGACTTCCTGTTGGACTCGTGAAGGCATTGTTCTGAGCTCTGGGTTTTTATCTGGACTCATGTGGGACATTGCCATGGGGTTTAGACTCTTGACTAAATAATCTATGTTGTTGGTGTTGCGGATGGATTTCCTGCATTCTCCTGTGTTAACTTCTGGTGTCTATTATAAAAATATTATAAACTCCATGTCCTGATCTGAATTGTTCTCTGTGTACAACCCCAGACTACAACAAGGCCATATGATTGTTTATTCTGGAGGAAGTCTTATAGATGCGTTGTGTTTAAGGTAATGAATGCAGAACCTGGAGTCTCAGTGGAATGCTGCTGGGATAGCATGACCTGCTTTGATATGATGTGTGCCAAGGTCACGTAGAGCCAGAGATCATCCCTGGGAAAGTTAAACAATTAGTTACCTCTTATCTGACCTTAGTTACCATTCTGACATCCACTTCTGTTCTTCTTAAAGAAAACACTTTAATAAGAAGCCAGAGAGAACTGTACTTGGGGCTCAGTCCTAGAGGCTGCTGCACCTCCCTCATCCCATAACTTGGTCTCTTGTTTTCTTTTCATTGCCACACCTTGTTTTTGGGAACTGTCTCCTCATAGAAACCAACAATAGCTATTCCTCTTCTGTATTCCCAGAAGAATTAAAAACATCATACCACAGCACTATATGTGAGCCCATGTTCATAGTACACCATTTGTGATAGCCAGACCTTGGAAACAACATGAATGCCCATCGACTGAAGAATAAACAAAAACGTGTGGTATTTTTATATAATAGAGTAGTACTCAGCCATAAAAAGGATTAACTTGAGAATTGTATAAGTAAATGGATGCAACTAGAGACCATACCCATAAAGGAAATAAATCAGATTTATATATAGATGTAGATGATAGCTAATAAACATACTACTGATATTTTTGAGTTCACTGAAGAGAAAGATTTGTGCTAATATTGTTCAGACAACTAAATGCAGACATCTTGAATTCTGAGTCACTAATTTAAAGATGACAATATTTAATATATTAACCATTGTTACATCTATCATGTTTTGAAATTTTGTTTTTTTTTTCTTGTTTAAAATTTAAAAAGTATAGGTTGAAAGGAGACCCCTCCAAAAATCATAATTTAAAAATTGCCTGTACAGAAAACAACTTCATTGACCTGGTGATTTGCCTCAGCGGCATAAATGCCTGCCTTGCAAGTGCACAATTGTGAGTTTGATCCAGGTACCAAAAAACAAACAAACAAACAAACAAAAAAAAAAAAACAAAGAAAAGAAAAAGAAACCAACTACAGCTTTAGGATACAAATGTATCCAAAGTTACAGTGTCTTTTTTCCCTTCCAAGAAACTTACTCAAAAAAACAAAAAACAAAAAAAAAAAATAACACTGTCTTAAAGATAAAAAAAAGGCCTAAAAATGGGCCTTCTCTTCCCTTTTACCTAGAAAATGGGCCATCGCCTGTCACCTGTAAGTTGAGCCCCTGCTTTCTATAGATTCACAAATCCACAGATTTCCATCCCTCAGAACCTAGAGCATAATGGAAGCCCCCAGCCCTAGACCATAATGTGCCTCATTCTCTGAGCACCTGCACTCTGTTCTGACTGCAAGTATCTTTGATTCTTCCTACTAAGTTTACCTGTGCCTCTCACAGGGATACACAGCAATTCTCCTCCATGACAAGACAAGGAAACTGTGCACCAGGCCCAGGATGATTGGAGGTCCCCATCTCCTCTTTGTGGAGACTCCTCAGACCCTGTCATGGGACCAAAGGATCTTGACTAGGGTTTGGACAAGGAGGAAATAGTTGTCAGACACAATTGCAAATGAGACATGTCACTACCCACTAGAAGCCATAAGAGTCAGTGCTGTGAAAGAAAATAAGGTGAAATCAGGAAAGCTAAGATTTTCTGAGGTAAGTCAGGAAATGGCTGCAGGAGAGTACACAAACCCACTGCAGGTTAAACTGCAGAATGTTCCCTAGACTTAGAGAACAACTGAAGCTTTTCTTCTCCTCCTCCAACACCTCTCACCCAGGAAGATCCTTGTTAACTAACAGTCAGATGCATGTGTGACTCAGGTGTCTGCCTAATCAGGGAACTGTCTCTGAAGATAACTGTTTGGGAATCCCCTACAACAAACCTCACAGCATCTGCCTTTTGGGGCTGCTTTGAGGGGGTGCACCTGAATTGCAACAGGGTTTCCCATGTACTATTTATTTTGACTGCTGTTTTTTGTAGTTATCACTGAATAATTAGTAAAAATTATTTTTAATTTGCAGTAAGAAAGGCAGTGTCCCACTGAGGGGAAGGAAGTGCAGGTGATTGCGAGTTAGACACCACTGTTGGCCTCTGAGGGACACACACATGAGAAATGCTTTTTGTTTGTGTGTGTGATGGTTTGGATTGTAATTGTCCTGCAGAGATCCTTGTGTTAAAGCCTTGGTCATCATCCTGTGGCACCACTGGGAGGGGTGGACCTTTAGGAAATGGAGCCTAGTGAGTGGAAATTAGGCCATTAGGGGTGTTCTCTGGAAGGCAATGAGGGACTATCAGGACCCCAGACATCCACCCCCCCACCCAGTTTCTCTAATTCCTAGCCACTAAACCTTGAGCAGTTTTGCGCTGCCATGATAGTCAGCCTTGCCCCAGTTGCAAAGCAAAAAGGCCAAGTGACCATGAACCATGACACCACAGGCCACAATAAGCCTGCGTTCCTTGAAGTTGCTTATCTCAGGTATCTCACTATAGGAGTGGAGAGCTAACACAGTGAGTGCTAATATTTGGCAAACAGAGGAAACTTGATTGCTCTTCACGGTGCTGGCTCCCTAAATGAGTCAGCCCTTGTGCATCTGCTCTGCCAGGTTCCTGAGATCAATAAAAAGCCTGTTTCTCTCAGGCTCTGTTTTCCCTGGCTGCCTGCTGGCATTGAATAGGACCCAGCTGTTCCTTCCATGAACTGATCTTGCTATGGTTTGTGGGCAGAGGGACTCCTTGAGGGCTATCACCCCTGGCCTCCAGGGAGGGTCCACTTCATCTGGTGAAATCATTTTACAGAAGATCCTGGCTTATGATGGTTTCAAAGGACTTAATTCATTTTTGATATTTTTGCAGTGCTGAAGCTGAAACTCAGGGTCTTGCTCATGCTAGTCCAATGTTCCTAACCTCTGAGCTACAGCACCAGACCTTAAAGATCTTAGTTTTTATTTTAGACCTAAAAATTTTTATTACACCCAAAACTTTTGAAAGCCCTGAAAAATAAAAAAAAAACATATGTATTTATTTAAATGCCCACAAAATGTAACCCTTTACTCAATCTCTTTATGGTTAGATTTAGTGTTCATAAAATTTTCAAGACAACAAAAAACGTGTAGCTTAGACTTTTTTTTTTCGTTTTGCAAGAAGTCTCCATAAAAGCAACATACAAGGTAATTGTTTAGAAACTACAGTGGCTCTTAAATTGAATGAATCACTTGTAACCAAGTGATTTAGGAATTGATATGATAAATGCAGCAAAGAGCTATACTTTCTTCACTGGGGGGTATGTTGATACATTTAATAAAGGATGTGAAGTACAGTGTCTAAAGGCTATGTGTGAAGCAAGGTCTTCACGCTGTTTGTGGGCCTTTGTGAGACATGGCTTGGTGACTTTCCTGTCTCTAATGGAGTTGCCAAGTAGCCCCCAATGTCTGGTCCTCCTTCTCTTTAGAAACAGAGCTCTGAGATGATGACTCTTGAACTTTGATACCCAGACTATAGCATAGCATCAACTTGGGTCTTGTTTTAGAAACATCAGTGGTCATGTTTCACTCCAACCCTATTGAAACAGGAATCTAACAATGGGCCCAACACTGCATTTTAACAATTTTTAAAAACATAAACACAGTGCTTCCAATTCATACAACACTTCTTCCAGTTATTCCCTCACTGCTGATCTTCTCATGGGGCAACAATGAGCACAGGAAAAGACTTCATTTCCCATCATCCTTTGCTGCAAAGTGTGGTCATGGGAGTGAATTTTGACAAAGGAGAGGGAAGTGGAAGTTCCAGGAAACCCCCTGGAAAGGAAGAGATGCCTCTCTGGACTTCTTCTCAGGATGCTGGGCTGGTATGGTCACTCACCATGATGTCCTCACAAGAGCTGAACAGATGCCAGCCCTATACCCTAAACCCCTAGCATTATGAACTGAATAAACTCTGTTTCCTCTGAAGTATACAGATCCAGATATTTCATTACAGTAATGCAACATAGACTAATACAGAGGAAGTGAGTCGGGACAGGTGAGGTGACAACTGACTGGTCCACATTGTCCAGTATGCATGGCACATGGTGTGTTTTTCAGACATGGCAGGTTTTTAAAATAAGCTTTATAAAGTGATTATTTATATGTCATAAATTGTGATGCCTCTACATGCACTATCCTGCTATTTGAGACTAAAGAACTTTAAATCACTGAAAATTTTCCCTGATTGTTTGCAGATGTAGGCAACTCTACTTTCTGCCTGCATAGATTAAATTTATGTTTTCTATAATCTCATATAAAGGGGTTGCAGAAAGTTTATAGCATGATTTCTGTCATTCACACAATGATTTTTAGAAGAATCCATGGGTCAAATTTTATTTTATTAATATATTACACTTTGTTCATCCATTTCCTAGGACATAGTATAAGGACATTTGGACTATGTCTGATTTTTGGTGACAATATTTAAAACTGCTATGAATATTGACATATAAAGTTTGTTGACAAAGAATGTTTTCATTTCTTTAGGGTAAGTGGTCTAGGAGAGGTTTGTGGATTGTACTGTAAGTGTAGGTTTGATTTGATAGGAAATCACAGACTTGCTTTCCAAAGTTTACTGTTTCAAATTCCCAATGACCATCTATGTGAATTCTCATCCCTTCACTTCTTTACCAGCAGTATTGTTGCTTGTTAGATGTCTATTATTGTGACAAAATACCTGGGACATTCAATTTAAAAAGCAGGTGATTTGAGCTCATGGTTTTACTCTATGGTCACTTGACTCTTGCTTTGGGCATGTGGTAGCACAGCACATCATTGTAGGAATACAATGGAAAAAACCTGTTCATGTTATGGCCACTGGGATGCAAAGGAAGAAAGAAAAAGAGGAAATGACAGGGTCCTATTTTCCTTCAAGGGCACGTCTCAGTGATCTAACTTGCTCCTATTGGGCTTGACCTCCTACAGGTTCCACCAACTTCTAGTAGTAGCATGGGCTGCAGACCACAGTTCTAACACAGAGGGAATACAGTTCATAAACCATAGTACCACTGTACATGCTCAGTAGTAAATCACTGAGCTTTAATTTACATTTTGCTGAAGACTAGTAATAGTAAGCAGCTTTCACTGGCTGGGAATTGTTGGTTCTTCACATGCATAATTGGAAAGTTAAGTCACCAGGAAGCAAGGCCCAGGGCCCCTGTCTTCCATCCTCACTAGCAGAGGTTTTCAGTGCATGAAGAAGAAATACTCTGTAAGTTTATAGCCAGGAACTCTGCTTCTCAGATAGTTGTAGGGCAGGTAGAGGAGGAAATTGGTGGGCTCCGTAGACTCCAGCTCAGGATGAGGTATTTAGAGGCTCAAGCAAGAGGAACATGATTTCGGGTTGTTGGTGATGATTCCAGCTTAGGGTCTGGGAGATAATGGTCTCTGGCAAGGAAGGAGACCTAGCAGCCTTGTGCTGGGAGCAGTGCTGCCTTGATTGCACTTTCCAATTATGGATATGAAGAACCAACAATTCCTGGAAAATGGGCTGCTGCTGTGACTCAACAATACCCAGAATAGCTGCAAGGAAGAGCAATCATTGTGTGTGGCTTATCTCAACCTCACTGTGGCTTTGGTTCATTGCCAGGTGCCATAAATTCATGGTTCAAGGCTGGTTCCCAACATTCTTCGACTAGGTGAGTGGCACTAACTTCCCCATAGATGAGGAAACTGAGGGTCAGGGAAGAGCAGCAACTTCTGAAGTATTATAGCCAAAGATGCTGACACTATTATCATCATTATAATGAATGTCATATGGTCGAAACAACTTTAAAGCAGAGAAAATTTTAAAAATTACATTTCTAATACTAAGCATATTTCTAACACTGTTCAAGGATGAGACCAGGAGACCCAGCCCATTCACATGGTTAGAAAGCTACAGACTTAATGAGCCTTGATGCTCTGGGTGCCAATTACAAGATAGGAGTAACTCAGCCAGGAAGAAATGTTTCTCTTAGTTCCAAGCCCCCGAGAGTAATCACTTCAAGGACACCTCTGCCCGGTCTCAACCAATGATGGATTTTTCCTCTGTGTTGCACAATAGTAACCTCATTTAGTTGCTATTTCTGAAAGAGTAAATTCTGCCTACAACTTAGTGACAACGAAATGTGTAACCAACATATGTATGTCATCTCCCTTTTGTCCTTCCTTTTGGAAACACAGATAAGTGACTGGAAAATTCCAGTGAGTGCTGATGATTTGGAACTGAGATTCCCGTCAGTCCACTAATGTAATAAAGCTCTCTTCTAAAGTCCCTGTGGTACCATGTCTCCATTTGGTCTGGTGCTGAATCCCACATCAATATAAAATAATCATATTATTGATAAACTTAGAAAATAAATGTTATACGACTGCTTATAAGTACTGGTCATGTGTAGTACAGTTTACAAGGTAATAAATCAGCATTTTGTTAACTGATTTGCAGTGGCTGGCCCACTGGGTTGTCTTTGGAAGTGAGAGCATTCTGGTTCCTGCTGCAATATATGAAGTAAGCTCTAAGCCCTGGCATATATGAAGTACTCAGTATCTGATGGGTGGGGGAGAAAAGATGATATTCATGTGGCAGTTTGGCCAGCATAAGAAGGGACTGTTTGATTTGGACAAGTAATTTTAAAAAACTGAGAAACCTTGACCATCAACTCAGGTAAAATAAAAACTTAGTGGTGCCAAGGTTGACGAGAAAATAGGGATATTATGGTGAGAATATAAATTAATTCAAAATGCCTAGGTAACCAGATTGGAAAAGGTCACACCCTCTTGGCCCAACAAACTTACTTCTAGAAATTTATGATGAGGAAATAATCGGTTAATTATACCAAACAGGTTGTACAAATTACCCAGATTTAGGGATTAGTTTTAAAAAATCATGACACATCCAGAACACAGTAGTCCTAAGTGTGGCTAACAGAAAATAGTTGGTCTACTGTGCATAAGGTAAAACTCACTTGGCTGTCATGACAGCCCCATGAAGTAACTGCCATAATTGTTCCCATTTCCTCGATGAGAAAACAGGTCTAGAAGAGTTAAGGCACTCATTCTGGTCACACAGTTGAAGAGAAGCAGCGAAATGAAGTGGGGCCAGCCACTGTTTCCTAAATTTATGCTCTTTGTCCACTGTTCAAATAATGAAGTTTACACTAGGTTGTGTCCCACAGAAATGAGAAATGAAACCACAGATGGAAGAGGTAGGATGCAAGCAAATTTGCAGAAAAGATACATTATCTAGAAAGTAAAGAATATGGTGAGGAACCACAGCAGATTACAGCAAACCTCAGAGAGTCTGCTGACACCTGAGGATGTGAACCTGCTGTCTAGCACAGGTGCAATGCAGGATACATTTAGGTAACAATGACTTAGCTTGAGATGACCAAACACGTGCGGGTGAGGCCAGCATGCAAGAATGTAAACATAAATACAGAGGCTGGACGATAAAGACACAATTGTTCTCTCTGCTGCTGCCTGCTGCTGCTGCTTTGTTGATGTCTGCCTCCGTGCTGTCTTTGGGGACTTCACAAGCAATTTACCCCTTAGCCTCCTACACACTGAAAGATATAAAGGCAAGGAAGTAAAGTGCCAACCAGTAAGGAGGGGGTTCTGAGTAGGGAAACCATGGGGGAGTCTTTGTCTAGAAGTTGTTAATGGGTTTCAAAAAGAGCTACCCTATGGAAGACCACCTACTTTTCAGAGTCCAATCTATGTCGTGTTGTGGGGAATCACTCAGACTGCTTCACAGTTCAGGGATGTACAAACACAACTGAGGACATGACTCTACTTGCCTCATAGGCACACAGTGGGCTACAGTTATGTAACCCTGACTTAGCACATGTGAACTCCCATGCACTGGTTAGAGCACTACAAAAGAATGTAAATATGAGATAACAACCTGTGTAAGAATTATGCAACATAAACAGTGGTTCTTTGTTCTGCTCCATGCTGCCTATACTGTTACTGATTTCTTGAACATGTACATTCTCTAACCTTGGGACTTCACCCATGAAAATCTTCTTTGGATCCTCCAAGCAGTCCAACAAATTTTCACACAGTTTCCATGCAAATCCCATGTACCCTTCAGCCAATGGCCTGCCTGATCATTCTCTGGAAGGGTCCCAACAGCTGAAGGACAGACAGGAGATGTTTTTGTAAGGTGCCTGGATGGTCACAACTCAGCAGGCTCCATTTTGGACTTGCTAACTCCATTTTGGGCTACTGTTCTTAATGCCTGGTAGAACCCAAACTTCTATTTCACTGATTCCTGTTACAGTGATGCAAACTTAAATCAGTTACCCTGGAACCATGTCTACAGTAAATTGTTAACAGGAAAAGAGAGGCTAAAAATGTATGAACAATATTTACCTCTCTACATAGAAAAATGGCAAATATTTCTACATTTTTCCTTGTTTGTTTGATTTTGTGAAATGTGTAAATATTATCATAATTACCAAAAGATTAATTTAGGTAGAAAAAGACAAACAAAAACTAGAGGATGGGGAAAGTATTCAATGATGAAACTTTCAAAGCCCCCATGTGAGGTGACCTGATTTAGACCTCTGCTGCTTCCCACTGCTGGAAAAGCCATTGTCCTCTTCTTTTCCTTAGAGAAACATGACAGCCTTTTTCTGCATCCCTGATGGCCACAGATGTAAGGGTGAAGAAGCATTGCAAAAAATTTTTCTCTGGCCACCTCTGACTCATGAACTCCATCAAAATGCTATTTCTCACCTCCAGTCTCTACAACTGCTAATTTAAGTGATCGTTTTTCAGGGTGAAAACTAACTGTGGAAAAGCAACAGGATCTTTTCAAAGTCATTTTACATTAGGAGAGTCAGCATGAAATCCCTGTTCCTGGTGTCTGACAGCCACCTCCTTGCCATCTGAAGGCAGGGCATCATGCTGCTATAGTACACTGCTTGAAAAAAAAAAAACTTCTATCAAATGATAGCAAGATTCTTAGCCTTGGGCCTCTTGATTCATGTTCCACATGCAAGAGTGTGAGCCTTGAATATGGCCAGTGATGTTTTCCCAGCAATCTAGGCACTCTATCACATGAAAACTAGCAAAGAGACAAGGGATTAGCAAGTGATTCAGCAATGTCTGTGTTAGCATGTAACTGCCCACATGCTTTAAATTATATTCCATCTCCTTTCTGTTTTAAAAACTATAATTATTGACACATACTAGTTGTACAGAGTAAGGAGATTCATTATATTTTTGTATTTGCATATATTTGTGCATCAGTCAAGTTTGACAACCCCTCTCCTACCTTCTCCCTCTCCCCTAACCCTCTTCCCAGGTTGTGTAGTCCCTCTTCTACTTTTTTTAAGTTTCCACATATGAGAGAAAACATGCAATATTTTTCTGTATCTGAATTATTTTGTTTAACATATATCCTCCATTTCCATGCATTTTTCCACATATAACCAGATTTTATTCTTCTTTATGACTGAGTAGGATGTGTGTGTGTATGTGTGCACATGTGCATGCCATGTTTGCTTTGCCAGTTGACAAGCTGACAGATATGTAGACTGATTGCTTGCCTTGGTTATTGTGAATAGTGCCTCTCTTGCTCCTTTCTTGCTTATTAGCCATTGTTGTATAACAAAGTATTCCCAAACTCAGTGCCTTATTGCAACATTTTATAATTATTACTCAATTTTCTGGTTTGAATATGCTCAGTTGGGTAGTTCTTGATTGCAGTAGACTGTCCTACAACTTCAGTCAGCTTGCAGATAAAACTGCAGTTCCCTGGTGAGTCATTTGGGCTGGACATCCACCACAGTACATTCCCAAGCTTGAACTCCAGGATTAAAAAAGGGAGGGCTGGAATGTATCTTGAGGTAGAGCACTTGCCTAGCATGAAGGAGGTCCTGAGTTACATTCCCACCATAAGTTTGTATAATGGCTTACAATTGATTTCTGAGACCATAGGTAAATGAAAACTGGATAGAGGAGCATTATTTGCTATAATAAAGCAAAGGAAATGACAAGCTTAGTGCCAGCAGGGAGGAAAACTGATGAGACCTCATTTCACTGCAGAGCCTTGGAAGTAGTGAAATTCTGTGTATACAAATCTAAAATTGTGAGCTATTGCTTACTTTCTTTCTGTCAACAAAACCACACTATTCTAGTGTCAGGCATTGAGTTGGGTACTGAGAAACAGTAATTACAAGTTGTCTTAATTACCTTTCACTGGTTGTTGAGACAAAAATATCTGATGCCCAACATGAAAGAAGGAAAGGTTTATTTCTTACAGGTTGTAGGCATCAGTCCATACTCAGTTGGTCATTTGGGTTAGTGGTAGGGTTATGGTAGGGTTAGGGTTAGAGGTTCTGGTTAGAGTTAGGGTTACACTTGTGGTTATGGTTTGCGTTAGGTTTAGGGGTTAGCTTTAGGGTTTGTGTTAGTGTTAGGATTAGTGTTATGGTTAATGTTAAGGTTATGCTTAGGTTTAGAGTTAGTGGTAGAGTTAGGGATAGGTTTCCTGTTAGAGGTGAGTGTTAGGGTTAGGGTTAGAATTTCGGTTAGGTTTAGAGGTTAGAGTTAGCGTTAGGGTTAGGATTAGGGTTAGATCTTATGGTGAGGTGTTAGGGTTAGAGTTAGGGTTTAGGGTTAGGGTTAGGATTAGGTTTCGATGTCAGGGTTAGGGTTAGGGTTAAAGTTAGGGTTAGGGCTAGAGTTAGGGTTAGGGTTAGTGTTAGGTTTAGGGATAGGGATCATGGTTAGGGTAAGGGTTAGGGTCATGGTTAGGGTTAGGGTTAAGGTTAGGTTTAGGGTTAGGTTTAGATTAAGGGTTACTTTTAGGGTTAGAGATTAGGGTTAGGGTTAGTGTTAGGTTAGGGTTAGTGTTAGGTTTAGGTATAGGGTTCAGGGTTAGGGTTAGGGTTAGTGTCAGGGTTAGGGTTAGTGTTAGGGTTACGTATAGGAATTAGGTTTAGCGTAAGTGTTAGGGTTAAGTTTAGGGATAGTGTTTGGGTTAGATGGTAGGGTTAGGTTTAGGGGTAGGGTTAGGTTTACGGTTAGGGTTAGAGGTTAGGGTTAGAGTTAGGTTTAGAACTTAAGGTTATGTTTAGGGCTTAAGGTTCAGGTTAGTGTTAAGGTTAGAGTTGGGGTTAGGTTTATGACTAGGGTTAGCATTAGGGTTAGAATTATGGTTAGGGTTAGGCTTAGGGCTGGGTGAGAGGTTTAAAGTCAGGGTTATGGATAGGATTATAATTTCGGGTTAGAGTTAGTTTTAGGGTTGGTGTTATGGTTAGGTTTAGGGTTAGGGTTAGTGTCAGTGTTAGGGATTGGGTTACTGTTAGGGTTAGGGTTATGGTTAGGGTTAGAGTTATGGTTAGGTTTAGGGTTAGGATTAGTTTAGGCTTAGGGTTCTGATTAGAGTTTATGGTTATGGTTAGGTTTAGGGCTATAAATCTAGGGTTAGAGGATAGAGTTGGTGCTAGGGATAAGGTTAGGTTTAGTTTTAAGGTTATGGTTAGGGTTTTTGATTAGGTTGAGTTTTAGTGTTACGTTTGGGTTGGGGCTAGGGTTAGGATTAGAGGTTTATGGTTATGGTTAGGGTTAGGGTTAGCGTTAGGTTTAGGGTTAGAGTTAGAGGTTAGGGTTAGGTTAAATTTAGTGATAATGTTATCATTAGAGTTAGGGTTTTGGGTAATTGTTAGGTTTAGTATTAGGGTTAATGTTAGGGTTATGTTTAGGGTTAGTGTTATAGTTAGGCTTAGAGATTTTGGTTTGGGTTCAGGTTTTGGTTAGGGTTTGGGTTAGGGGTTGGGATTAGGAATAGTGTTAGGATTAGGTTAGGGTTAGGGTTTGGGGTTAGGGTTAGTGTTAGTGTTCAGGTTCGTGTTAGGATTAGGGTTATGGTTAGGGTTAGGGTTAGGGTTAGGGTTAGGTTTAGAGGTTTAGGGTTAGGGTTAGAGTTAGGTTTAGTGTTAGGGTTAGGGTTAGGTTATTGTTAGTGTTTCGGTTAGTGTTAGGGGTTAGTGTTAGGCTAAAGTTTAGGGTTAGGATTAGAGTTAGGGTTAGGATTAGTGTTAGATGGTTAGAGTTAGGTTTAGGGTTTCCGTTATGGTTAGGGTTAGGTTTAGGTTTAGGTTTAGCATTAGAGTTAGGGTTATGGTGAGGGTTAGGGTTAGAGTTATGGTTAGGGATTTGATTTAGGTTTAAGGTTAGGGTTAGGGATAGGTTTACAAGTTGGGGTTAGGGATAGTGTTAGGTTTAGGTTTATGGGTAGCGTTAGGGTTATGCATTAGGTTTAGGGTTAGGGTTAGAGTTAGGGATTGCGTTAGTGTTAGGTTTAAGACTAGGGATTAGTGTTAGGGTTAGGGTTATTTTTTGGGTTAGGGTTAGCATTAGGGTTAGCCTTAGGGTTAGGGTTAGGGTTAGTGTTAGGTTTAGGGTTATGGTTGTTTTAGGGTTAGGGTTACAGTCAGGGTTAGAGATTAAGGTTATTGTTAGCTTTAGAGTTAGCGTTAGTGTTAGGTTTAGATGTCAGTGTTATGGTTAGTGTTAGTGTTAAGGTTAGGGAAAGGGATTAGGTTTAGGGTTAGGGTTAATGTTATGGTTAGGGGTTAGGGTTAGGGTTAGGGTTAATGTTAGGGTTAGGGATAGCTTTTGGGTTAGAAGTTAGGGTTAGGGGTAGGGGTAGGGGTAGGGGTAGGGCTAAGGTTACAGTTAGGGTTAGGGTTAGAGTTAGTGTTAAGGCTTAGTGTTAGTGTTAGGGGTTAGGCATACGGTTATGGCTTAGCTTTAGGAGTTAGGAATATGGTTAGGGTTAGGGTTACAGTTAGGTTTAGGATTAGGGTTAGGATTTTGGTTCATGTTAGGGTTACAGTTAGGGTTAGCGTTACCATTTTGATTACGGCTAGGGTTAGGGTTAGGGTTAGGGATAGTGTTACGTTTAGGGTTAGAGGGCTAGGGTTAGTGTTAGGGTTAGGTTTAGGGTTAGGGTTAGACTTAGGGATAGTGTTTGCGTTCGGGGTTAGCCTTAGGGTTAGGGGTAGTGTTAGGGTTACGTTTAGGTTTACAGGTTAAGGTTAGGGTTGTGGTTAGGGTTAGTGTTAAGGTTATTGTTAGGGTTAGGGTTAGGGTTGTGTTAGGGTTATAGTGTTTCAGTTAGTGTTAGGCTTAGGGTTATGTTTAGAGGTTCATTTAAAATTTAGGCTTAGGGTTAGGTTTGTGTTAGGGTTGAGGTTTTCGTTTAGTGTTAGGGTTAGGGTTAAAATTAGGGTTATGTCTAGTGTTAGGGTTAGGGTGACAGTTAGGGTTGGAGACTATCGTTATTTTTAGCATTACAATTCAGGTTATGGTTAGTGTTAGGGTTAGGTTTAGTTAATAGTGTTATGGTTAGTGTTAGGTTTAGGGTTAGGGATAGTGATTAGGCTTAGAGTTAGCGTTAGATATTAGGGTTAGTGTTAAGGTAGGCCTAAGGTTATGGTTAGGGTTTGGGTTAGGGTTAGGGTTTGTGTTAGGATTAGAGTTAGGGCTTACACTTAGGGTTTAGACTTCAGTTTATGGCTTTGGGTTAGACGTTAGGCCTAGGGGTTAGGATTATGATTAGGGTTAGGTTTACAGCAAGGTTTAGGGTTAGAGTTATGGTTAGGCATAGAGATTATGGTTAGGTTTAGTGTTAGTGTTAGGGTTACGGTTATGGTTAGAGGTTAGTGTTAGGGTTAGTGTTAAGGTTAGGTTTAGGGTTACGGTTACGGTTAAGTTTAGATTAAGGGTTACTGTTAGGGTTAAAGATTAGGGTTAGGGTTATCTTTAGGGTTAGTTTTAGGGTTAGGGTTAGAGGGTTAGCGTTAGGGTTAGTGTTAGCTTTAGGGTTAGGTTTAAAGTTTAGGCTTAGGGTTAGGGTTAGTGTTACGTTTAGGGATAGGGTTAAAGTTAGGGTTAGGGATTTTGGTTAGGGTTAAGGTAAGGGTTAGGGTTACGGTTAGGATTAATGGTTAGGGTTAGGTTTAGGATTAGAGTTAGTGATAGAGTTAGTGTTAAGTTTAGGGTGAGGGATTAGGTTTAGTGTTAGGGTTATTGTTAGGGATAGGTTTAGGGTTAGGCTTAGGGTTAGGTTTAAGGACAGGGTTAGGTTTAGGTTTAGGTTTAGGATTATGGTTATGGGTTAGGCTTAGGGTTAGTTTTAGCGTTAGGTTTGGGTTAGGATTACGGGTTACTGTTAGGGTTAGGTGTAGGTGAGAGGGTTAGTGTTAGAGTGTTAGAGTGAGGGTTAGCATTAGGGTTATGATTAGGGTTAGGGTTAGATTTAGGGTTAGGATTAGTGTTAGTTTAGGGTTAGGTTATGTTAGGGTTATGGTTAGTTTTTCAGGTTAGTGTTAGGGATAGGGATATGATTAGTGTTAGGGTTAAGTTTAGCGTTAGGGTTAGAGGTTAGGGTTAGTGTTATGGTTAGCTTTGGGGTTAGGGGTTAGGGGTTAAGTTTCAGGTTAGAGTTCATGTTCGTGTTAGGGTTACGGTTAGGGTTAACATTACTGTTAGGTTTACGGCTAAGGTTAGGGTTAGTGTTAGGGTTAGTGTTAGGGTTAAAGGGTTAGGGATAGGGTTAGAGTTAGGGTTAATTTTAGGGGTATGGTAGGTTTAGGGTTAGGGTTAAAGGTTCGGTTAGGGTTAGGTTTAGGCTTAGGGTTATGGTTAGATTTAGGATTAGGGGTTAGTTTTAGGGTTAGTGTTAGTGTTAGGATTCGTGTTACGGTTAGTGTTAAGGTCATGCTTAGGTTTAGGGTTAGTGGTAGAGTTAAGGATAGGTTTCAGGTTAGAGGTGAGGGTTAGGGTTATGGTTAGCATTACGGTTAGGGTTAGAGTTAGGTTTAGAATTAGGGTTAGATCTTATGGTTCGATTTTAGGGTTTAGGTTTAGGGTTAGGGTTAGCATTAGGTTTAGGGTTAGTGTTAGTTTAGAGTTAGGGTTCAGATTAGAGGTTAGGGTTATGGTTAGGTTTAGGGTTATGATTAGGGTTAGAGGATAGAGTTGGTGTTAAGGATAAGGTTAGGTTTAGATTTAAGGTTACAGTTAGGATTTGAGATTAGGGTAAGGTTTAGGGTTACATTAGGTTTAGGGTTTGGGTTAAGTTTAGAGGGTTATGGTTATGGTTAGGGTTAGTGTTAGGTTTAGGGCTAGGGTTAGGGTTTGTGGTTAGCGTTAGGTATAGGTTGAGTGATAAGTTTATCATTAGAGTTAGGGTTTAGTGTAACTGCTAATGTTAGTTTTAGGGTTAATTTTAGGGTTATGTTTAGGGTTAGGGTTAGAGTTAGTCTTAGAGATATTGGTTTGGGTTAAGGTTAGGGTTAGGGTTTGGGTTAGGGTTTGGGGTTAGGAATACTGTTAGGGTTAGGTTAGGGTTACGGTTAGGGGTTAGGGTTAGGCTTAGTGTTCGGGTTCGTGTTAGAGTTAGGTTTAGGGTTAGAGTTAGCATTAGGTACAGGGTTAGGGGTTTAGGGTTAGCGTTAGGGTTAGGTTTATTGTTAGGGTTAGTGTTATGGTTAGGATTATAGGTTAGTGTTAGGCTTAAGGTTAGGATTAGGGTTAGAGTTAGTGTTAGTGTTAGGGTTAGGGTTAGGGTTAGAGGGATAGAGTAAGGGTTAGGGTTACCGTTAAGGTTAGGGTTAGGTTTAGGGTTAGGGTTAGTGTTAGGGTTAGGGTTAGGGTTAGAGTTAGGGTTAGGGATTTGGTTTAGGGTTAGGGTTAGGGTTAGGGATAGGTTTAGGGGTTGGGTTTAGAGATAGTGTTAGGTTGAGTTTTATGGTTATGGTTAGGGTAATGGATTAGGGTTAGGGTTAGTGTTAGAGTTAGGGACTGAGTTAGTGTTAAGTTTAGGATTAAGTATTAGGGTTAGGGTGAGGTTTATTGTTTGGCGTACGGTTAGGATTAGGGTTAGCCTTAGGGTTAGGTATTGAATTAGTGTTAGGTTTAGGGTTAGGGATTAGGGTTAGGGTTAGGGTGATTGTTAGCCTTAGGGTTAAGGTTAAGCTTAGGGTTAGCTTTAGGGATAGGGTTAGGTTTAGTTTTAGGGTTAAGGGTTGGGTTAGGTTAGGTTAGGTTGGGTTAGGGTTAGGGTTAGGGTTAAGGTTAGGGTTCGGGTTCGTATTAGGGTTACCATTAGCGTAAGCGTTACCATTTTGTGTATGGCTAGGGTTATGATTAGGGTTAGGGGTTTGGTTAGGGTTAGAGGGCTATGGTTAGGGTTAGGCTTAGGTTTAGGGTTACGGTTATTATTAGTGTTTTGATAATGTTAAGATTAGGTTTAGGGTTAGGCTTATGGATAGCATTCGGGTTCAATGTTAGGGGTAGTGTTAGGGTTATGCTTAGGCTTAGAATTTAGGGTTAGTTTTAGGGTTAGGTTTAGGGTTAGGATTAGGGTTATGGTTAGAGGTTTAGGGTTAGTGTTGGTTTAGGTTTATGTTTAGAGGTTCGTGTTAGAGATATGTTTAGGCTTAAGGATATGGTTAGTGTTAGGGTTAGGGGTTTGGGTTAGGGTTAGCGTTAGGGTTAGAATTAGGGTTATGGTTAGTGTTAGGGTTATGGTTTGGTTTAGTGTTAGGTTTAGGGTTAGGGATAGTGTTCATGTTAGAGTTTAGGGTTAGGGTTACGGTTAGCATTATGTTTAGGTTAAGAGGTTATTGTTAGGGTTAGGATTAGGCTTATAGCTTGTGGTTAGGGGTTAGTGTTCGGGTTAGGGCATATGCTTAGGGCTTAATGTTAGGGGTTAGTATTTTGGTTAAGGTTATGATTAGGGTTACGGTTAGGGTTAGGGTTACAGTTAGGGTTAGAGATTAAGGTTATTGTTAGCGTTAGAGTTAGGGGTAGGGATAGGGTTAGGTTTAGGTGTTAGTTTTATGGTTAGTGTTAGGGTTAAGGTTAGGGATAGGGATTAGGGTTAGGGTTAGAGTTAAAGTTAGATTAGGGTTTAGGATTAGGGTTAGTGTTAGGGTTAGGGATAGCTTTTGGGCTAGAGGTTAGGGTTATGGTTAGGATTAGATTTAGGTTTAGGGTTACGGCTAAGGTTACTGTTAGTGTTATGGTTAGGTTTAGTGTTAGGGTTAGGTATAGGGTTAGGGTTAAGATTATTGTTAATTCTTAAGGTTAGGGGTTAGGCTTAGGGTTATGACTTATTGTTAGGGCTTAGGATTAGGGGTTAGGATTGTTCTTAGGGTTAGGGTTAGGTTTAGAGTTAGGTTTAGGGTTAGGGATAGTGTTCAGTTTAGAGGTTAGGGTGAGGGCTATGGTTAGCGTTATGTTTAGGTTTAGAGGTTATTGTTAGTGTTAGGGTTAGAGCTTATGGTTAGGGGTTAGTGTTAGGCATTAGTGTTATGGTTAAGGTTATGTTTAGGGTTAAGGTTACAGTTAGGTTTAGTGTTACAGTGAGCGTTAGAGATTAAGGTTATTGTTAGCGTTAGAATTAGGGTTAGGCTTAGGCTTAGGGTTAGGTTTAGGTGTTAGTGTTACGGTTAGTGTTAGGGTTAAGGTTAGGGATAGGGATTAGGGTTAGGGTTAGTGTTAGTGTTAGGGGTTAGGGTTAGGGTTAGTGTTAGGGTTAGGGATAGCTTTTTTGTTCGAGGTTAGGGTTAGGGTTAGGGTTAGGGTTAGGGCTAAGGTTACGGTTAGCGTTAGGGTTAGGTTTAGGATTAGTGTTAATGCTTAAGGTTAGTGGTGAGACTTAGGGTTATGGCTTATGGTTAGTGTTTAGGATTAGGGGTTAGGATTATGATTAGGGTTAGGGTTACAGGCATGTTTAGGATTAGGGTTAGGGTTAGGGTTAGGGTTTTGATTCGTGTTAGGGTTACAGTTAGGGTTAGCCTTACCATTTTGTTTACAGCTAGGGTTAGGTTTAGGGTTAGGGATAGGGTTAGGGTTAGGGTTAGAGGGCTATAGTTAGGGTTAGGGTTAGGTTTAGGGTTAGGGTTAGTGTTAGGGTTTTGGTAGTTTTTAAGATTAGGCTTCAGGTTAGGCTTAAGGATAGCATTTGGGCTCAGGGTTAGGGTTAGGTTTAGGGGTAGTGTTAGGCTTACGTTTAGGGTTAGAGGTTAGTGTTAGGGTTAGGGTTAGGGTTATTGTTAGGGTTTGGGTTAGGATTAGTGTTAAGGTTGGGTTAGGGTTAGAGTGTTAATTTTAGGGTTAGGGTTATGTTTAGAGGTTCATGTTAGATTTAGCCTTAGGGTTAGTTTAGTGTTAGAGTTAGGGGTTTGGTTTAGGGTTAGGGTTAGGCTTAGAATTAGGGTTTTGGTTAGTGTTAGTGTTAGTGTTAGAGTTAGGTTTAGTGTTAGGATTACAGTTAGGGTTGGAGACTAGGGTTATTTTAAGCATTATACTTAGGGTTATGGTTAGTTTTGGGTTAAGTTTAGGTATTAGTGTTATGGTTAGTGTTAGGTTCAGGGTTGGGGATAGGGATTCAGTTTAGGATTAGGTTTAGTGTTAGGGTTAGGGGTTAGGGTTAGGATTAGGGTTAGGATTAGGGTTAGGGTTAGGGTTAAGATTACGGTTGGGGTTAAGGTTAGGGTTAGGGTTAGGGTTAGTCTTAGGGCTTTCGGTTGGGGTTTAGACTTCGGATTATGGCTTAGGGTTAGAGGTTAGGCTTAGGGGTTAGTATTATGGTTAGGGTTAGGTTTACAGCTAGGTTTAGGGTTAGGGTTACAGTTAGGTTTAGAGATTAGTGTTAGGGTTAGTTTTAGCGTTAGGGTTAGAGGTTAGTTTTAGGATTAGGGTTAGGGTTAAGTTTAGGGTTATTTAGGGTTAGGGTTAGGGTTACGGTATAGTTCATTTTAGATTAAGAGTTACTTTGAGGGTTAGAGATTAGGGTTAGCGTTACGTTTAGTGTTAGGCTTAGGGTTAGGGTTAGAGGGTTAGCGTTAGGGTTAGCATTAGTTTTAGGGTTAGGGTTAAAGTTTAGGGTTATGGTTAGGTTTAGTGATAGGGTTTTCTTTAGGGTTAGCGTTTAGGGTTAGGGATAGGGTTAGTGTTAGTTGTATGGTTACGGTTAGGGTTACAGTTAGGGGTTAGGCTTCGGGTTAGGTTTAGAGTTAGGTTTAGGTTTAGGGTTTTGGGTTAGTGTTAGGGTTAGGGGTAGGTGAGAGTTAGAGTTTGGGTTAGTGTTAGAGGGTTAGCATGAGGGTTAGGGTTCGGGTTATGATTAGGGTTAGGGTTAGGGTTAGAGGATAGGGTTAGGTTTATGGTTAGCGTTGGAGTTAGGGGTTAGGGTTTAATTTTAGGTTTAGACTTCCTATTTGTGTTAGGGTTATGGTTAGGCTTAGCATTACCGTTAGGTTTATGGCTAAGGTTAGGGTTAGTGTTAGGGTTAGTGTTAGGGTAGAGGGTTAGGGATAGGATTAGGCTTAGGTTTAGGGTTAGGGTTAGTTTTAGGTTTATGGTAGGTTTAGTGTTAGGGTTAGGGTTAGAGGTTTGGTTTAGAGTTAGGTTAGTGTTAGGGTTACTGTTAGGTTAGAGGGTTAGGGATAGGATTAGGCTTAGGTTTAGGGTTTGGGTTAGTTTTAGGTTTATGGTAGGTTTAGTGTTAGGGTTAGGGTTAGAGGTTTGGTTTAGAGTTAGGGTTAGCCTTAGGGTTATGTTTATGGTTAGGGTTGGGGATTAGGTTTAAGGTGAGGGTTAGGTTTAGGATTAAGTTTACAGTTAGGGTTAGGGTTATGGTTAGTTTTAAGGTTAGGTTTAGGGTTAGGGATTGTGTTCGGTTTAGACGTTAGTGTTAGGGTTAGGCTTAGCGTTATGGTTAGGTTTAGATGTTAGGGCTAGGGATAGGATTAGGTTAGGAGCTTATGGTTAGTTCTTAGGGTTACGGCTTAGGGTTAGGGGTTAGGTTTATTGTTAGGGTTAGGGTTAGGTTTAGGGTAACGGTTAGGTTTAGTGTTTGGATTAAGGTTAGGGTTAGGGTTATGGTTAGGGTTAGGAGTCAGGGTTAAGGGTTAGGGTTATGGTGATGGTTAGATTTATGCTTAGTGTTATGGATAGTTTTAGGGTTATGGTTAGGGTAATTTTGAGGGTTAGGGTTAGAGTTAGGTTTAGGAATTTGTTTTACGGTTAGGGTTAGATTTAGGTTTATGGTTAGGTTTACAGTTACAGTTAGGGGTTAGGTTTAAAGTTAGGATTAGGTTTATTGTTAGGGTTAATGTTAGGATTACTGTTCTGTTTACGTCTAGGGTTAGGATTAGGGTTAGGTTTAGGGATTTGGTTTAGGGTTAAGGTTAGGGTTAGTGATAGGGTTAGGAGTTGGAGTTAGGGATAGTGTTAGGGGTAGGTTTATGGGTAGGGTTAGTGTTTGGGTTTAGGGTTATGGTTAGGGTTATTATTAGCGTTAGAGTTAGGGTTAAGCTTAGGTTTAGCGTTAGGGATAGGGTTAGATTTAGGTTTAAGTTTAGGGTTTGTGTTAGGTTTATGGTTAGGGTTCAGGGTTAGGGTTAGGATTAGGGTTAGTGTTAAGGTTAGGGTTAGCGTTAGAGTTAGAGTTATGGTTAGGGTTAGTGGATTAGGGTGAGGGTTAGTTTTACGGTTAGGGTTAGTCTTAGTGTTACGGTTATGCTTAGAGTTTAGGGTTAGGGTTATAGTTAGGCTTAGGGTTAAGGTTAGCATTAGTCTTAGGGTTATGGTTAAGTTTATGGTTATGGTTAGTGTTAGTGTTAGGGTTGTGGTACATTTAGGGTTAGGGTTAGGGTTAGTATTATGGTTAGGGTTAGGGTGAGTGTTAGGGTTAAGGTTAGGTTTAGGGTTAGAGTTAGGGTTAGCATTAGGGTTAGAGGGTTATGGTTAGGGTTAGGATTAGTGTTAGGTTTACCGTTAGGGTTAGGGTTACCGTTACTGTTAGGGTTAGGGTTAGGGTTAGGATTAGGGTTAGAGTTAGGGTTACAGATTTGTTTTAGGGTTAAGGCTAGGGTTAGGGATAGGGTTACCTGTTGGGGTTAGGGATAGTTTTAGGGTTAGTTTTATGGGTAGGTTTAGTGTTAGGGATTAACGTTAGGTTTAGGTTTATAGTTATGGATACAGTCAGTGTTAGGTTTAGGATTATGGATTAGGGTTAGGGTTAGTGTTAGGGTTAGTGTTAGGGTTAGGGTGACGGTTAGAGTTAGGGCTAGGGTTAGTGTTAGAGGGTTAGGGTTATTTTTAGGGATAGGGTTACCATTAGGTTTAGGGTTACCGTTAGGTTTTGTGTTAGGGTTAGGTTTAATTTTAGGGTGAGATTTAGAGTTAGGGTTAGGGGTTTGTTTTAGGGTTAAGTTTAGGGTTAGTGATAAGGTTAGGAGTTTGGGTTAGTGATATTGTTAGTGTTAAGTTTCCTGGTAGGGTTAGGGTTATGGTTAGAGTTAGGGATAGAGTTAGTGTTAGGTTTACGTTTAGGCATTAGGTTTAGGGTGAAGGTTATTATTAGGGTTAGGGTTAAGTTTAGGCTTAGGGTAAGTGTTAGGGATAGGGTTAGGTTTAGGTTTAGGTTTAGGGTTTGTGTTAGGGTTACGGTTAGGGTTTAGGGTTAGGGTTAGGATTATGGTTACAGTTTGGGTTAGTGATTGGGGTTAGTGTTAGGGTTAGGGTTAGCGTTAGAGATAGCGTTAGGTTAGGCTTAGTGGATTAGGGTGAGGGTTAGGGTTAGGGTTAGGTTTAGGTTTAGGGTTAGGTTTATGGTTAGAGGTTAGAGTTGTGGTTATGGTTAGGGTTAGGGTTCGTGTTAGGGTTAGGGTTAGGGTTAGCATGACCGTTAGGGTTAAGTTTAGGGTTAGGGTGAGGTTTAGGGTTAGGTGGTTAGGGTTAGGGTTAGGGTTAGGGTTAGGGTTAGGGTTAAGGTTATGCTTAAGTTTAGGGTTAGTGGTAGAGTTAGGGATAGGTTTCAGGTTAGAGGTGAGGGTTTGGGTTAGGGTAAGCGTTATGGTTAGGTTTAGAAGTTAGAGTTAGAGTTAGAGTTAGAGTTAGGGTTACGGTTAGGGTTAAAGTTAAGGTTATGTTTAGGTGTTAGGGTTAGGGTTCGAGTTAGGGTTTGGGTTAGAGTTAGGGTTAGGGTTAGAACTAGGGTTAAGGATAGGGATCAGGGTTAGGGTAAGGGTTAGGGTTAGGTTTAGGGTTAGAGTTAGGGTTCAGGATAGGAATTAGGGTTAGGGTAAGTGTTAGGGTTAAGTTTAGGGATAGCGTTTGGGTTACATGGTAGGGTTAGGATTAGGGGTAGTGTTAGGTTTACGGTTAGGATTAGAGGTTAGTGTTAGGGCTTAAGGTTAGGTGTCAGAGTTGGGGTTAGGTTTATGGTTAAGGTTATGATTAGGGTTAGAGTTACGGTTAGGGTTAGTGTTAGCATTAGGGTTAGGTTTAGATGTTAGGGTTAGGGTTAGGGTTGGGTTTGAATTAGGGTTAGGGTTAGAACTATGGTTAAGGATAGGGATCAGCTTTAGGGTAAGGGTTATTGTTAGGGTTAGGTTTAGGGTTAGAGTTAGGGTTAGGGATAGGAATTAGGGTTAGGGTAAATGTTAGGGTTAAGTTTAGGGATAGCGTTTGTGTTACATGGTAGGGTTAGGATTAGGGGTAGGGTTAGGTTTACGGTTAGGATTATAGGTTAGTGTTAGGGCTTAAGTTTAGGTGTCAGAGTTGGGGTTAGGTTTATGGTTAAAGTTAGGATTAGGGTTAGAGTTACTGTTAATGTTAGGGTTATGGTTCAGACTGGGTTAGAGGTTTAATGTCAGGGTTATGGTTAGGGTTAGGGTTCGAGTTTCAGGTTAGAGTTAGTGTTATGGTTAGTGTTATGGTTAGGTTTAGGTTTAGCGGTTAGGGTTAGGTTTAGTTTAGTGCTTGTGTTAAGTTTAGAGTTACAGTTAGGTTTATGTTTAGAGTTAGGATTAGGGTTAAGCTTAGAGGGCTAAGGTTAGGGTTTAGGTTTAGGGTTTGGGTTAGTGTTAGGGTTATGGTTGGGTTAGGGTTAGGTTAGAGTTAGGGTTAGGGTTAGTGTTCGGGTTCAGGTTAGAGTTTAGGGTATGGTTAGGTTAGGGTTAGGGTTTGGTTTATGATAAGCATTTTAGTTATGTTTAGGTTTAGGGTTAGGGTTAGGTTTAAGGTTCAGGTTAAAAGTTAGGGTTAGGGTTATGGTTAGGGTTAGAGGTTAGATTTAGGGTTAGAGTTTCGCATTAGAGCTGGGTAAGGGTTAGGGTTAGGGTTAGGCTTAGGGTTATGGTTAGTATTAGGGTTCGTGTTAGGGGTTAGGGTTAGATTAAGGGTTACTTTTAGGGTTAGAGGTTAAGGTTGGGGTTAGGGTTAGGGTTACATTTAGGTTTAGAGTTAAGGTTACGGTTAGGGTTAGAGATTTGGGTTAGGGTTAGGGTTAGTTTAGGTTGCATGATTAGGTTTAGGGTTAGGGTTAGTGTTAATCTTAGGGTTATGGTTAGAGTTTAGTGTTAGGGTTAGGGTTAGAGTTTGGGGTTGGACTAGGGTTAGTGTTAGGCTTAGAGGTTATGGTTAGAGTTAAGGTTAGGGTTAGTTTTAAAGTTTAGGTTTAGGGTTAGTTTTGGGTTAGCATTAGGGTTAGGGTTAGGGTTATAGTTAGGAATCCAGATTTGGTTTAGGATTAAGGTTAGGGTTAGGGATAGGTTAGGGGTTGGGATTAGGGAAATTGTTAGGTTTAGTTTTATGTGTAGGATTAGGGTTAGGGTTAGTTTTATAGTTAGGGATAGAGTTAGTGTTAGGTTTAGGGTTAGGGATTAGGGTTAGGGTTAGGGTTATTGTTAGGGTTAGGGTTAGGCTTAGGGTTAGCGTTATGGATAGGGTTAGGTTTAGCTTTAGGGTTAGGGTCTGGGTTAGGTTTACAGTTAGGGTTTAGGGTTAGGGTTAGGGATGGGGGTTAGTGTTAGAGTTAGGGTTAGCGTTAGAGATAGAGTTAGGGTTAGGGTTAGTGGATTAGGGTGAGGGTTAGGTTTAAGGTTAGGGTTAGGGTTAGGTTTATGGTTAGACGTTAGGGTTATGGTTATGGTTAGGGTTGGGGTTACGTTTAGCATTAAATTTAGTCTTAGGGTTAGGTTTAGGGTTAGAGTTAGGGTTAGGGGTTAGGATGAGGGCTAGTGATCGGCTTTGTGTTAGGGTTATGGTTAGGGTTAGCATTACTGTTAGGGTTATGCATTGGGTTAGGCTTAGAGGGTTAGGGTTAAGTTTAGGGTTAGGGTTAGGGTTAGTTTAAGGGGCATGGTTAGGTTTAGGGTAATGGTTACTGTTAGTCTTCGGGTTATGGTTATAGGTTAGCGTTAGGTTTCGGGTTAGTGTTTGGGGTTGGGTTAGGTTAGGTTTAGGCTTAGAGGTTAGGGTTAGGGTTAGGATTAGGGTTATGGTTGGGGTTAATCTTAGTTTTATGGTTAGGGTTATGGTTAGTGTTAGGGTTAGAAGTTGGTTTAGTGTTAGGTCTAGTTTTAGTTTATGTTTTAGGGTTAGCTTTATGGTTAGTGTAATGGTTTAGGTGTTAGGCTTAGGGTTAGGCTTAGGGTTAGATTTACAGTTAGGGATAGGGATAGTGTTAGGGTTAGGGTTAGAGTTAATTTAGGGTTAGTGTTAGGGTTGTTGTTAGAGTTAGGGTTAGGCTTATGGGTAGAGTTTAGCATTAGGTTTAGTAATAGCGTTTGGGATTAGGGTTAGGGTTAGTGTATGTCTTAGTAGTTATGGTTAGAGTTAAGATTAGGGTTAGGTTTAAAGCTTAGGTTTAGGATTAGGTTTAAGGTTAGTGTTAGGTTTAAGGTTAGGGTTAGAGTTAGGGTTACAGATTTCGTTTAGGCTTAAGATTAGAGTTAAGGATAGGGTTAGGGGTTGCGATTAGGGATATTGTTAGGTTTAGATTTATGCATAGGGATAGGGTTAGTGATTAGGCTTAGGGTTAGGTTTATAGTTAGGGATCGAGTTAGTGTTAGGTTTAGGGTTAGGGTTAGTGTTATTGTTAGGGTTAGGGTTAGGTTTAGAGTTAGTCTTAGGGATAGCTTTGGGGATAGGGTTAGGTTTAGGTTTAGGGTTAGGGTCTGGGTTAGGGTTACGGTTGGGTTTAGCGTTTAGGGTTAGGGTTAGAATTACTGTTAGGGTTAGGGTTAGGGACGGGGGTTAGTGTTAGGGTTAGCATTAGAGATAGAGGTAGGGTTAGGGTTAGTGGATTAGGGTGAGGGTTAGGGTTAGGTTTAGGGTTAGGTTTATGGATAGAGGTTAGGGTTATTTTTAGGGTTAGGGTTATGGTTAGGGCTAGTGTTATGTTTAGTGTTAAATTTAGTCTTAGGGTTAGATTTAGGGTTAGAGTGAGTTTTAGGGTTTAGGGTGAGGGTTAGTGTTTGGCTTAGTGTTAGAGTTACGGTTAGGGTTAGCATTACCATTAGGGTTAAGGATAGGGTTAGGATTAGGGTTAGAGTTTTGTGTTAGAGATAGGGTTAGGGTTAGTGTTATGGTTAGGTTTAGGGTTAGGGTTTAGGGTTAGGGTTAGGGTTAGTGTTAGGGTTTGGGTTATGGTTAGTGTTAGGGTTATGGTTAGGTTTAGGGATAGTGTTAGAGTTAGGGATTTGGGTGTGGATTAGACGTTAGTGTTAGGGTTACTGTTACAATTACGGTTAGAGGATAGAGTTGGTGTTAGGGTTAATGTTAGGTTTAGAGTTAAGGTTACAGTTAGGGTTAGAGATTACGGTTAGTGTTAGGGTTACGTTACGGTTATGGTTAACGTTAGAGTTAGAGGTAATGGTTATGGTTAGGTTAGGGTTAGTGTTAGTGTTAGTGTTAGAGGTAATGGTTAGGTTAGGTTAGGGTTAGTGTTAGCGTTAGGTTTAGGGTTAGGGTTAGGGTTAGAGGTTAGGGTTAGGTTAGGGTTAGCGATATGGTTATTATATTTAGGCTTTAAGATAAGGGTTAGGGTTATTGTTAAGGTGATGTTTAGGGTTTGGGTTAGAGTTAAGCTTAGAGATTTTCGTTTTGGGTTAAGTTTAAGAATAGAGTTTGGGTTACGGGTTGGGGTTAGGAATAGTGTTAGGTTTAGGTTAGGGTTAGGTTTAGTTTTAGTGTTAGCCTTAAGGTAACAGTGTTAGTGATAGGGTTAGGTTCAGGCTTAGGGTTAGGTTTAAGGACAGGTTAGTGTTAGTGTTAGTGTTAGGATTATTGTTAGGGGTTAGGCTTAGGGTTAGGATTATGGTTTGTTTTAGGATTAGGGTTAGGGGTTAGTTTTGGGGTTAGGTTTAGGTTCACGTTAGAGTTATGGTTAGTGCTAGAGGGTTAGGGTTAGGGATAGCGTTAGGGTTACTGTTAAGGTTAGGGTTAGGTCTAGGGTTATGCTTAGTGGTTAAGATTAGTCTTAGGGTTAGAGTTATTAGGGTTAGGGTTAAGTTTAGCATTAGGGTTAGATGTTAGGGTTTCAGTTATGGTTAGCGTTGGGGTTAGGGGTTAGGGTTACAATTATAGTTCGTGTTCATGTTAGGGTTATGGTTAGGGTTAGCATTATGGTTAGGTTTACAGCTAGGTTTAGGATTAGTGTTAGTGTTAGCGTTAGAGTTAGAGTTAGAGTTAGGGTTAGGGTTAGATATTAGGGTTAGGGTTAGTGTTACAGTTAGTGTTACGGTTAGACTATAGGGTTAGGTTTAAGGTTAGAGTTCGGGTTAAGGTTAGGGTTAGGGTTAGGGTTAAAACTTAGTTTTAGGGTTAGTGTTAGTGTTAGGGTTAGGGTTAGTGTTAGTGTTAGTGTTAATGTTAGTGTTAGTGTTAGTGTTAGGGCTAGGGTTAGGTGTTAGGTGTTAGGGAAAGGGTTAGGGTCAGGCTTTGGGTTACATTTGAGTTTAAGGTTATGATTAGGTTTAGGCTTAAGGTTCCGGTTAGGTTTAGGGTTAGGTTTAGTTTTAGAGTTAGTGTGATGGTTAGTGTTAGGTTTATGGGTACTGTTTAGGGTAAGGCTTGGGTTTAGGGTTGGATTTACAGTTAGTTTTAGTGTTAGGGTTAGGATTGGGTTAGGGTTATGTTAAGAGATAGGGTTAGGTCTAGTTTTAGGTTTAGGGTTAGGGTTAGGATTAGAAGTTAGGTTTAGGGTTAGTGTTAGGGTTAGGGCTAGGTTTAGGGTTAGAAGTTAGTGTTAGTTTTAGGGTTAGGGTTAGGTTTAGTGTGGGTTAGGGGTTAGTTGTTAGGGAGACGGTTATGGTTAGACTTCAGGTTACGGTTAGTTTTAGGGTTACGATTAGCTTTAGGGTTATGTTTAGGGTTATGGTTAGGGTTTGTTTTACTGTTAGGGCTAGGGTTAGGGCTAGGGTTAGGTGTCAGGTGTTAGGGGTAGCATCAGCGTTAATGTTAGAATTAGTGTTAGGGTTACGTTTAGGGTAAGGGATAGTGTTTGGTTTAGGCTAATGTTAGGTTTAGGGATACGGCTTGTGTTAGGCTTAGGGTTAGTGTTTAGGGTTAGGCTTATTGTAGGGTTAGGTTTAGGTTGAGGTTTAGGTTTAGGGTTAGGCTTAGGGTTAGTGTTACGGTTAGGTTTCAGGTCAGGTTTAGGGTTAGGGTTAGAGTTTAGCATTAGGTTTAGGGTTACGGTTAGTGTTATGATTATTGTTAGGTTTAATGTTAGATATTAGGGTTAGTGTTGTTTTAGGGTTAGAGTTAGTGTTAGGGTTAGTTTTATGATTAGAATTTAGGGTTAGGTTTAGGGTTAGGGTTAGGTATTACAGTCAAGTTTAGGGTTAGTTTTAGTGTTAGGGTTAGTGTTAGGGATTTACGTTAGGTTTTGGGTTAGGGTTATGGTGAGGATTAGGGTTAGGTTTTGGTTTAGGGTTAGGGTTAGGGTTAGAGTTTAGGGTTAGTGTTAGGGTTAGTGTTCGTGTTAGGGTTAGGTTTAGCTTTAGAATTTAGTGTTAGAATTGCCTTTCGTGTTACAACTAGGATTAGGCTTATGGTAGGGTTAGGGTTAGGGTTAGGTATTATGGTCAGGGTTAAAGTTAATTTTAGGGTTAGGGTTAGGGTTACAGTTATGGTTAGGGTTAGAATTAGGTTTAGGGTCAGGGTTAGGGTTAGTGTTACGATCAGGATTAGAAGTTAATGTTAATGGTAGGGTTAGGGTTATGATTACTGGTAGGTTTAGGGTTAGGGTTAGGTGTTAGGTGTTAGGAAGAGGGTTATGGTTAGGCTTCGGGTCACGGTTAGTTAAAGGTGAAGTTTAGGGTGAGGGTTAGGGTTAGGATTAGGGTTAGAGGTATGTGTTAGGGTTACTTTTAGGGGTAGGGTTAGAGATAGGTTTAGGGTTATGGTAGGTTTAGGGTTAGGGTTAGGGCTAGGTATTACTGTCAGGGTTAGTGTTAGTTTAAGGGGTAGGGTTTTGGTTAGGTTTAGGGTTAGGCTTAGGGTTATGTTTAGTGGTAAGCTTTAGGTTTAGGTTTAGGGTTAGGGTTAGAGTTTAGGGTTAGTGTTAGGGTTAACATTAGGGTTAGAATTCGAAGTTAGGGTTAGGGGTAGGGTTATGGTTATGATTACGGTTAGGGTTAGGGTTAGTGTTATGGTTAGGGTTAGGGGTTAGGTGTTTGGGAGAGGGTTAGGGTTAGGGTTACGGTTAGGTTTATGGTTAGGGTTAGTTTAAGGTTAGGGTTAGCGGTTAGGTGTTAGGGAGTGGGTTAGGGTTTGGCTTTGGTTTATTTTTGGTTTTAGTGTTATGATTAGGTTTAGCTTTAGGTTAGAATTAGGGTTAATATTAAGGTCAGAGTTAGGTTTATGGTTAGGTTTATGGTTAGGTTTACGCTTAGGGTTAGGGGTTAGGTGTTAAGGATATGGTTAGGGTTAGGGTTAGGGTTAGGTTTATGGTTAGGTTTAGGTTTACGGATAGTGTTAGGGTTAGGGTTAGTGTTTAGTGTTAGGGTTAGAGTTAGGTTTACGTTTAGGATTAGGGTTAGGCTTATGGGTAGAGATTAGTGCTGGTTTAGTGTTAGAGTTTTGGGTTAGGGTTACAGTTAGCATTAGGCTTAGAGTTTATAGGTATGGTTAGTGTTAGGGTTTAGGTTAAAGCTTAGGTTTAGGGTTCGGGTTATGGTTAGGGTTAGGGTTATGTTTAGAGGTTAGTGTTAGGGTTAGGTTTAGAGTTAGTGTTATTGTTAGGGTTAAGGTTAGGTTTAGAGTTAGGTTTACGTTTAGGGTTAGGGTTAGGTTTAGGATTAGGGTTAGATTTAGGGTTGGGAATAGGGTTATGGTTAGGCTTTGGTTATGGTTAGGGTTATGGTTAGGGTTATGGTAAGGGTTAGGTTGAGGTTTAGGATTATGGTTAGTGTTAGAACTTAGATTTAGTGTTAGGTTTAGGCTTAGAGATTAGGGTTAGACTTAGGTTAAATTTTAGGGTTAGAGTTAGGATTAGGATTAGAATTTAGGGTTAGGGTTAAGTTTAAGGTTAGGGTTATGGTTATGGTTAGGGTTAGGTTTAGGATTATTGTTAGGGTTACCGGATAGGTGTTAGGGAGATGGTTATGGTTAGGCTTAGTGTTACGGTTACTTTTAGGGTTATGATTAGGTTCAGGGATAGGTTTAATGTTATGCTTAGAGTTTGTTTTAGGGTTAGGGTTACGGGTTACGGGTTAGGTGTTAGGGATAGATTTAGCATTAGGGTTTGTTTTAGGGTTAGGGTTAGGCTTATGTTTGGGGTTAGGCTTAGGCTTAGGGATAGTGTTAGGTTTAGTGTTAGTGTTGGAGGAAGGGATAGTGTTAGAGTTAAGGTTAGAGTTAAGGTTACGGTTAGGGTTTAGGGTTAGGGTTTTGTCATGGTTAGGGTTAGGTTGAGATTTAGCTTTAAGTTTAGAGTTACGGTTAGGGTTAGTGTTAGGGTTGGGTTTAGGGTTAGGGTTAGGCTTAGGGTTAGAGTTTAGGGTTAGGGTTAGGGTTAGTGTTAATGTTAGGGATAGGGTTAGGATTAGGGTTCAAATTTAGGGTAAGGGTTATGTTTAGGGTTAGGCTAAGGGTTAGAGTTAGGTTTAGGATTAAACTTTAGGGTTAGGGTTAGGTTTAGGGTTAGGATTAGATTTAGGGTTACAGTTAGGGTTAGAGTTAGGGTTATGGTTAGGGTTAGGGCGAGGTTTAGGTTTTGCCTTAGTGGGTAGGTGTTAGGGAGAGGGTTAGTGTTAGGCTTCATGTTACAGTTAGGTTTAGGGTTACGGTTAGGTATAGGCTTAGGGTTAAGGTTAGAGTTAGTGTTAGGTTTATGGGTAGAGTTTAGCTTAAGTGTTAGGTTTAGGGTTAGGATTACGGTTAGTTTTAGGGTTAGGGTTAGGCTTAGGGTTTAGGGTTAGGGTTAGGGTTAATGTTATGATGAGGGTTAGGGTTAGCTTGAGCTTTAGGATTCGGTTTAGGGTTAGTGTTAGAGTTAGGGATAGTGTTAGAGTTAGCTTTAGGTTTAGGGCTAGGTTTAGGTTTACGTTTAGCATAAGGGTTACGGTTAAGTTGAGGTTTAGGTTTAGGGTTAAGTTTAGGGTTAGGGTTAGAGGATATTGTTAGGGATAGGGATAGGTTTAGGTTTAGGTTTAGGGTTAGGGTTTGTGTTAGGGTTACGGTTAGGGTTAGGATTAAGGTTAGGGTTCAGGTTAGGGATGGGGGTTAATGTTAGGGTTAGCGTTAGAGATAGACTTAGGGTTAGGGTTAATGAATTAGGGTGAGGGTTAGGGTTATGGTTAGGGTTAGGTTTATGGTTAGAGTTTAAGGTTATGGTTATGGTTAGGGTTAGGGTTCGTGTTAGGGATACTATTAGGGTTAGCATGACCATTAGGGTTAAGGTTAGGGTTAGGGTTTGGCTTAGGTTTAGAGGTTTAGGGTTAGGGTTAGGGTTTGGTTTAGGCTTTGGTTTAGTGTTACAGTTATGGTAGTGTTAGGGTTAGAGTTTCGGTTTAGAGGTAGGGTTAGGCTTGGGCTTATTTTTAGCGTTATGATTAGGGGTTCGTTTTAGGGTTAGTGTGAGTGTTGGGATTAGTGTTACAGTTAATGTTAAGGTTAGGCTTAGGTTTAGTGTTAGTGGTAGAGTTAGGGATAGGTTTTGTGTTAGAGGTGAGGGTTAGGATTAGCATTACGGTTAGGTTTAGAGGTTAGAGTTAGAGTTATGGTCAGGATTAGGGTTAGATCTTATAGTTAGGTGTTTGCATTAGAGTTATGGTTTAGGGTTAGGGTTAGTGTTAGGGTTAGGGTTAGGGTTAGGGTTAGGGTTAGGGTTAGGGTTAGAGTTAGTGTTAGGGTTAGAGTTAGGGTTAGGGTTAGGGTTAGGGTTAATGTTAGGGTTAGGGATAGGGATCAGGTTTAAGGTAAGGCATAGGGTTAGGGTTAGGGGTAGAGTTAGGGTTAGGGATTGGAATTAGGGTTAGGGTAAGTGTTAGGGTTAAGTTAGGGATAGCGTTTGTTTTAGATGGTAGGGTTAGGATTAGGGGTAGTGTTAGGTTTACGGTTAGGATTAGAGTTTAGGGTTAGTGTTAGGGTTAGTGGTAGGGTTAGGGCTTAAGGTTAGGTGTCAGAGTTGGGGTTATGTTTATGGTTAAGGTTAAGATTAGGTTTAGGTTAGGGTTAGTGTTAGGGCTGGGTTAGAGGTTTAATGTCAGTGTTATTGTTAGGGTTACGGTTAGGTTTTTTGTTAGAGTTAGTGTTATGGTTAGTGTTATGGTTAGGTTTAGGTTTATGGGTTAGGGTTAGGGTTTGTGTTAAGGTTAGGGTTAGGGTTAGGGTTAGGGTTCGGATTAGACTTTAGGGTTAGGGTTACGATTAGGCTAAGAGGATAGTCTTGGTCTCAGTGTTAAGGTTAGGTTTAGAGTTAGGGTTAGGGTTAGGGTTAGATTTAGTGTTAGGGTTAGGGTTAAGGTTAGGGTTAGAGGTTAGGGTTAGTGTCAGGGTTAGGGTTAGTGTTAGTGTTACTTTGAAGTTTAGTGTTAGATGTTAGGGTTGAGGTTAGTGATAGGGTTATCGTTAGAGTTAGGGTTTAGGGTAAGTGTTAGGGTTAGTGTTAGGTTAAATGTTAGGTTTTCGGTTATGTTTTGGGTTAGGATTAGATTTAGATTTAGGGTTAATGCTAAGGTTAGGGTTATGTTCAGTGTTAGGGTTAGAGTTGGGCTTAGAGATTTTGGTCTGGGTTAATGTTAGCGTTAGTGTTGGGGTTAGGAATAGTGTTAGGGTTTGGTTAGGGTTAGGATTAGGGGTTAGGTTTAGATTTAGTGTTTGGATTCTTGTTAGGGTTAGGGTTAGAGTTAGTGTTAGGGCTAGGATTATGGTTAGAGGGTTAGGGTTAGCGTTAGGGTGAGGTTTATTGTTAGGGTTATGCTTAAGGATCATGTTAGGGTTAGGGTTAGGGTTTAGGGTTAGGGTTAGTGTTTGGGTTCGTGTTGGGATAGGGTTAGGGTTAGGATAAGGGTTAGGTGTAATGTTAGCGTTAGGTTTATGTTTATGGCTACGGTTAGGCTTAGGCTTAGGGTTAGGTTTAGAGTTAGGGTTAGGGTTAGTGTTATGTTTAGGGTTAGCGTTTAGTGTTAGGGTTAGTGTTATGGTTAGGGATACGTTTAGGTTGAGGTTTAGTGTTAGTGGTTGGGTTAGGTTTGTTAGTTAGGTTTAGTGTTAGGTTTGGGTTAAAGATAGGGATAGGTTTATGGTTAGGGTTAGTGTTGGATTTTATGTTTAGAGTTAGGGTTAGGGTTAGTATTATGGTTACAGGTACAGGTTAGAATTAATGTTAGGATTAGGGTTAGGGTTAGGGTTATGCTTGGGTTAGGGTTTGTGTTAGGATTATGTATTACAGTCAGTGTTAGGGTTAGTTTAAGGGATAGGGTTAGGGTTAGTGTTAGGGAGCAATGTTAGGTTTAGTATTATGGTTATGGTTAGGGTTAGGGTTAGGATTCTGGTTAGGGTTCGGATTAGAAGTTATGGTTAAGCTTAGGGTTAGGGTTAGGTTCAGTGTTAGTTTTAGGTTTAGGTTTATGGTTAGGGTTAGGGTTAGGGTTTCTGTTAGGATTATGGTTAGGAATAATGTTAAGTTTAGAGTTAGGGTTTAAGGTTAGGGCTAGGGTTAGGTTTAAGTTTAGGTTTTGGGTTAGAGTTAGTGTTAGGTTTAGAAGTTGGTTTAGTGTTAGGGTTAGAGTTAGAGTTAGATTTAGGGTTAGGGTTAGTGTTAGGGTTATTGTTAAGGTTAGACTTTAGGGTTAGGGTTAAGTTTAGAGTTAGGGTTAGGGTTAGGGTTAGGGTTAGGGTTAGTGTTTGGGTTAAAACTTAGGTTTAGGTTTAGGGTTAGGGTTAGTGTTAGGATTAGAGTTAGTGTTTGTGTTAGGGCTAGGGTTAGGTGTTAGGTGTTAGGGAGAGGGTGAGAGTTAGGCTTTGGGTTATGGTTGGGTTTAGTGTTATGATCAGGTTTAGGCTTAAGGATATGGTTAGGTTTAGGGTTACGTATAGGTTTAGAGTTAGGGTTATGGTTAGTGTTAGGTTTAGGTGTACTGTTTAGGGTAAGATTAGGTTTACTGTTGGGTTTACGGTTAGTTTTAGGGTTACGGTTAGGTTAAGAGTTAGGGTTATGTCGAGGTTTAGGGTTAGGGTTAGGGTTAGGGTTAGAAGTTAGGTTTAGGTTTAGTGTTAGCATTAAGGTTAGGATTAGGGTTAGGGTTAGAGGTAAGTTTTAGTTTTAGGGTTACGGTTAGGTTTAGTGTTGGGGTTAGGGGTTAGTTGTTAGGGAAACGGTTATGCTTAGGCTTCTGGTTACAGTTAGTTTTAGGGTTGCAATTAGGTTTAGGGTTAGGTTCAGGGTTACGGTTAGGGTTTGTTTTACTGTTAGGTTTAGGGCTAGGGTTAGGTGTTAAGTGTTAGAGATACAGTTAGCGTTAGGGTTAGGGTTAGGGTTAGGATTAGTGTTAGTGTTAGTTTTAGGGTAAGGGATAGTATTTAGTTTAGGCTTAGGGTTAGGGTTAGGGATAGGGTTCGGGTTTGGCTTAGGGTTAAGGTTTAGGGCTAGGGTTAGGGTTATTGTTAGGGTTAGGTTTAGGTTGAGGTTTAGGTTTAGGTTTAGGCTTAG
The DNA here is from genome assembly GCF_034190915.1 of Cavia porcellus. Classification (NCBI taxonomy): domain Eukaryota; kingdom Metazoa; phylum Chordata; class Mammalia; order Rodentia; family Caviidae; genus Cavia; species Cavia porcellus. The sequence continues at coordinate 29,253,726 of NW_026947517.1, read as the reverse complement.
GTTTAGTGTTAGTGTTAGGTTTAGCTTTCAGGTCAGTTTTAGGGTTAGGGTTAGAGTTTAGCAATAAGTTTAGGCTTATGGTTAGTGTTAGGGTTAGGGAATAGGTTTAAGTTTAGATACTAAGGTTAGTGTTGTTTTAGGGTTAGTGTTAGTGTTAGGGTTAGTTTTACGATTAGAATTTAGGGTTAGGGTTTGGTATTACAGTCAGGGTTAGGGTTTGTTTTAGTTTTAGGGTTAGGGTTAAGGTTAGGGATTAAGGTTAGCTTTTGGGTTAGGGTTATGGTGAAGGTTAGGGTTAGGGTTTGGTTTAGGGTTAGGGTTAGAGTTTAGGGTTAGGGTTAGGGTTAGTGTTCGTGTTAGGGTTATGGTTAGGTTTAGCCTTAGAATTTATGGTTAGAATTATGTTTAGTGTTATGACTAGGCTTAGGCTTATGGTAGGGTTAGGGTTAGGTATTACGGTCACTGTTAAAGTTAGTTTTAGGGTTAGAGTTAGGGTTACAGTTAGGATTAGGATTAGAAGTTAGGGTTAGGGGTAGGTTAGTGTTATGATTACTGGTAGGTTTAAGGTAAGTTTTAGTGTTAGGGTTAGGTGTTAGGTGTTAGGGAGAGGGTTATGGTTAGGCTTCGGGTTATGGTTAGTGTTAGCGTTACGATTAGGTTTAGGATAGGGTTAGGGTTAATGATAGGGTTAGCTTTATGGTTAGTTTCAGAGTTAGGTTTAGGGTTAGGGGTTAGGTATTAGGGATAGGGTTAGGTTTAGTGTTATGGTTAGGTGTACAGTTAGGTTTAGGTTTAGGGTTAGGGTTAGGGTAAGGGTTACTGTTAGAGTTAGGGTTAGGTTTAGGGTTAGGGTTAGGATTAGTGTTAGGGTTATGGTTAGAGGTTAGCATTAATTTTAGTGATAGAGTTAGGGTTAGGGTTATTTTTACGGTTAGGCTTAGGGTTAGTGTTAGGTATAGGGTTAGGTTTAGGTTTAAGGTTAGGTTCTGGGTTAGGGTTACGGTTAGTGTTTGGGTTACGGTTAGAATTAGTGTTAGGGTTAGGGTTAGGGATGGGGGTTTGTGTTAGGTTTAGGGTTGGCGTTAGAGATAGAGTTAGGGTTAGGGTTATTTGATTAGGCTGAGTGTTAGGGTTACGTTTAGCATTTCGGTTAGGGTTATGTTTATGGTTAGAGGTTAAGATTATGGTTAGGGTTAGGGTTATGGTTATGGTTAAGGTTACATTTAGCATTAATTTTAGTGTTAGTTTTAGGTTAGGGTTAGAGTAAGTGTTAGGGGTTAGGGTCAGGGTTAGTGTTCGGGTTCGTGTTAAGATTACAGTTAGGGTTAGCATTACTGTTAGGCTTAAGGATAGGTTTTGGGTTAGGGTTAGGGTTAGACATTTAGGGTTAAGGTTAGTATTAGGGTTAGGGTTAGAGTTTCGTGTTAAAGTTAGGTTTAGGGTTAGTGTTATGGTTAGGTTTACGGTTAGGGTTTAGGGTTAGGATTAGGGTTAGTGTTAGGGTTTGGGTTATGGTTAGTGTGAGCTTTATGCTTAGGTTTAGGGATACAGTTAGCGTTAGGGTTAGGGTTTGGATTAGAGGTTAGTGTTAGGGTTAGGTTTACAATTAGGTTTAGAGGATAGAGTTGGTGTTAGGGGTAATGTTAGGTTTAGAGTTAATTTTATGGTTAGGTTTAGAGATTAGGGTTAGGGTTAGCGTTACATTAGGGTTAATGTTAGGGTTAGATGGTAATGGTTATGGTTAGTGTTAGGGTTAGGGTTAGCATTAGATTTAGGTTTGGGCTTAGAGTTTAGGGTTAGGGTTAGTGATATGGTTATTGTTATAGTTCGGGTTAGGGTTAGTGTTAGGGTTATGTTTAGGGATAGGGTTAGAGTTAAGCTTAGAGATTTTGGTTTGGTTTAAGGTTAAGGTTAGGGTTTGGTTTACAATTTTGGGTTAGGAATAGTGTTAGGTTTAGGTTAGGGTTAGGTTTAAGTTCAGTGTTAGTTTTAAGATAATGGTTAGTGTTAGGGATAGGGTTAGCTTAGGCTTAGTGTGAGGTTAAAGGATATGGTTAGCTTTAGTGTTAGGGTTAGGATTACGGTTAGGGGTTAGGCTTAGGGTTAGGATTAAGTTTAGGGTTAGGGGTTAGTTTTAGGGTTAGATTTAGGTTCATGTTAGAATTAGGGTTAGTGTTAGAGTATTAGGGTGAGGGATAGGGTTAGGGTTATGGTTAAGGTTAGTGTTAGGGCTAGGGTTATGCTTAGTGGTTAGGGTTAGTGTTAGGGTTAGAGTTATGACTAGGGTTAGTGTTAAGTTTATTGTTAGGGGTAGAGGTTAGGGTTTGGGTTATGGTTAGCGTTGGGGCTAGGGTTTAGGGGTTAGGGTTATGTTTATAGTTCATTTTCAAGTTAGGGTTATGGTTAGGATCAGCATTAAGGTTAGGTTTACAGCTAGGTTTAGGGTTATTGTTAGGGTTAGGGTTAGGGTTAAAGGGTTAGGGATAGGTTTAGGCTTAGGTTTAAGTTTAGGGTTAGTTTTAGGGTTTTGGTACGTTTAGGGTTAAGGTTAGGGTTAGAGGTTTGGTGTAGAGTTAGGATTAACCTTAGGGTTTTGGTTAGGGTTAGTGTTGGTGTCAGGTTTAGGGTTAGTGTTAGGGTTATGATTAAGGATACGGTTAGTGTTAGGGTTCTGTTTAGGTTTAGGTTTAGGGTTATGGTTAGGGATAGTGTTCATTTAAGAGGTTAGCATTAGGGTTATTGTTAGCTTTACAGTTAGGGTTAGAGTTTAGAGTTAGGGTTAGGGTTATGATTAGGGTAGGACTTATGGTTAGTTGTTAGGGTTAGGTTTAGGGGTTAGGGTTCTTGTTAGGCTTAGGTTTAGTGTTAGGTTTAAGGTAACAGTTAGGGTTTGGGTTAGGATTAAATTTAGGGTTAGGTTTATGTTTAGGGTTAGGGTCAGGATTAGGGGTCAGGATTAAGGGTTAGGGTTATGGTTAGGGTTAGTCTTAGCGTTAGTGTTACGGTTAGGTTTATGGTTATGGTGAGGGTTACGGTTAGTTTTAGCATTAGATTTAGTGTTAGGAATTTCGGTTAGGGTTAGGGTTAGGTTTAGAGTTATGGTTAGGTTTATGGTTACAGTTAGGCGTTAGGGTTCGGGTTAGGATTCGGGTTAGTGTTAGTGTTAGGATTAGGTGTTAGTGTTAGGGTTAAGGGTAGGTTTAGGGTTAGAATTAGGGTTATGGTTAGTGTTAGAGGGTTAGGGTTACGGTTAGGGTTAGGGTTACCATTAAGTTTAGGGTTCCCGTTAGGGTTAGGGTTAAGGTTAGAGTTAGGGTTAGAGTTAGGGTTAGGGATTTGGTTTAGGATTAAGTTTAGTGTTAGGGATAGGTTTAGTGGTTTGAGTTAGTGATATTGTTAGTGTTAGGTTTATTCGTAGGGTTAGGCTTCCAGATTAGGGTTAGGGTTAGGTTTAGAGTTAGGGATAGAGTTAGTGTTAAGTTTAGGTTTAAGGATTAGGATTAGGGTGAAGGTTATTATTAGGCTTACGGTTAGTGTTAGGCTTAGGGTTAGCTTTAGGCTTAGTGGTAGCATTAGAGATAGGGATAGGTTTATGTTTAGGGTTAGGGTTTGTTTTAGGGTTATGGTTAGGATTTAGCTTTAGTGTTAGGATTAGGATTAGTGTTCGAGTTAGGGATGGAGGTTAGTGTTATAGTTAGGGTTAGCGTTAGAGATACAGTTAGGGTTTGGGTTAGTGGGTTAGGGTGAGTGTTAGGATTACGCTTAGGGTTAAGTTTAGGGTTAGGTTTATGTTTAGAAGTTAGGGTTTTGGTTATGGTTAAGGTTAGGGTTCGTTTTAGGATTACGGTTAGGCTTAGCTTGACCATTAGTTTTAAGTTAGGGTTAGGGTTTGGGATAGGGTTAGCAGGTTAGGGTAACTGTTAGGGTTAGGGTTAGGTTTAGGTGCTGCATTAGTGTTACAGTTATGGTAGGGCTAGTGTTAGAATTTTCGGGTTAGAGTTAGGGTTAGGCTTGGGCTTATGGTTCACGTTATGATTAGGGGTTAGTTTTAAGGTTAGTGTTAGTGTTAGGATTAGTGTTATGGTTAGTGTTAAGGTTATGCTTAGGTTTAGGGTTAGAGGTGAAGGTTAGGGTTAGGGTTAGCGTTACCCTTAGGGTTAGAGGTTAGAGTTAGAGTTAGGTTTAGGATTAGGTTTAGATCTTATTTTTAGGTGTTAGGGTTAGAGTTAGGGTTAGGGTTAGGATTAGCTTTAGAGTTAGGGTTAAGGTTAGAGTTAGGTTTAGGGTTAGTGTTATTGTTAGGGATTGGGACCAGGTTTATGGTAAGGGTTAGGGTCAGGGTTAGGGTTAGTGTTAGAGTTAGTTTTAGGGATAGGGAGTAGGGTTACGTTAAGTGTTAAGGTTAAGTTTAGGGTTTCCATTTAGGTTAGAAGATAGGGTTAGGATTAGGGGTAGGGTTAGGTTTTCGGTTAGGGTTAGAGGTTAGGGTTAGTGTTAGGGTTAGTGTTAGGGTTAGGGCTTAAAGTTAAGTGTCTGTGTTGGTATTAGGTTTATGGTTAAGGTTAGGATTAGGGTTAGATTTAGAGTTAGTGTTTCTGTTAGGGTTAAGGCTGGGTTAGGGGTTTAAGGTCAGGGTTATTTTTAGAGTTAGGGTTAGAGTTTCAGGTTAGAGGTAGTGTTATGGTTAGCATCATGGTTAGGTTTAGGTTTAGGGTTTAGGGTTAGGGTTAGGTTTCTGTTAAGGTTAGGTTTAGGGTTATGGTTAGGTTTAGGGGTAGGCTTAGGTTTCGGATTACACATTTGGGTTAGGGATAGTGTTACGATTAGGCTTAGAGTGTAGGGTTGGTCTTAGGGTTAATGTTAGGTTTAGAGTTAGAGTTAGAATTAGTGTTAGGGTTAGTGTTAGGGATGGGGGTTAGTGTTAGGTTTAGGGTTAGCATTAGAGATAGTGTTTGGATTAGGGTTATTAGATTAGGCTGAGGGTTATCGTTATGGTTAGGGTTATGGTTAGGGTTAGGTTTATGGTTAGAGTTTAGGGTTATGGTTAGTGTTAGGGTTATAATTAGGGTTAAGGTTACATTTAGCATTAATTTTAGTGTTAGGTTTAGGTTTAGGGTTAGAGTAAGGGTTAGGGTTTTGGGTGAGTGTTAGTGTTCGGGTTCGTGTTAGGGTTACAGTTAGGGGTATCATTATTGTTAGGGTTAAGGATAGGTTTTGGTTTAGTGTTAGGGTTAGACGTTTAGGGTTAAGGTTAGGCCTAGGGTTAGGGTTAGAATTTCGTGTTAGAGTTAGGGTTAAGGTTAATATTATGGTTAGGTTTAGGTTAGGGTTTATGGTTAGGGTTAGGGTTAATGTTAGGGTTTGGGTTACACTTAGTGTTAGCGTTATGCTTAGGTTTAGGGATAGGGTTAGTGTTTGGATTAGAGGTTAGTGTTAGTGTTAGGGTTAGGGTTACGATTAGGTTTAGAGAATAGAGTTGGTGTTAGGGCTAATGTTAGGTTTAGAGTTAATTTTACTGTTAGGGTTAGAGATTAGTGTTAGGGTTAGCGTTACGTTAGGGTTAATGTTTGGGTTAGAGGATAATGGTTATGGTTAGTGTTAGTGTTAGGGTTAGCGCTAGGTTTAGGTTTTGGCTTAGAGTTTAGGGTTAGGGTTAGTGATATGGTTATCATTATAGTTAGGGTTAGGGTTAGGGTCAGGGTTAGGGTTAGTGTTAGGGTTATGTTTAGAGTTGGGGTTAGAGTTAAGGTTAGAGATTTTTGTTTGGGTTAAGGTTAGGGTTTGGTTTACAGGTTTGGGTTAGGAATAGTGTTAGGTTTAGGTGAGTGTTAGGTTTAGGTTTAGTGTTAGGTTTAAGGTAATGGTTAGTGTTAGGGATAGGGTTAGGGTTAGGCTTAGGGTTAGGTTTAAGGATATGGTTAGGTTTAGTGCTAGGGTTAAGATTATGCTTAGGCGTTAGGCTTAGGGTTAGGATTAAGGTTATGGTTAGGTTTAGGGTTAGGGATTAGTGTTAGGGTTAGATTTAGGTTCATGTTAGAGTTAGGGTTAGTGTTAGAGTATTAAGGTGAGTGATAGGGTTAGAGTTACAGTTAAGGTTAGGGTTAGGGCTAGGGTTATGCTTAGTGGTTAGGGTTAGTGTTAGGGTTAGTGTTATGATTCGGGTTAGGGTTAGGTTTATTGTTAGGGTTAGAGGTTAGGGTTTGGGTTATGGTTAGCGTTGGGGCTAGGTGTTAAGGGTTAGAGTTACGTTTATAGTTCGTGTTCGTGTTAGGGTTACGGTTAGGGTTAGCATTAAGGTTAGGTTTACAGCTAGGTTTAGGGTTAGGGTTAGGGTTAGTGTTAGAGGGTTAGGGAAAGGTTTAGGCTTAGGTTTAAGTTTAGGGTTAGTTTTAGGGTTTTGGTAGGTTTGGGGTTAATTTTAGGGTTAGAGGTTCAGTTTACAGTTCGTGTCTGTCTTAGGGTTTTGGTTAGTGTTAGTGTTGGGGGTCATGTTAGGGTTAGTGTTAGGGTCAGGATTAAGGTTACGGTTAGTTCTAGCGTTGTGGTTAGGTTTAGTGTTAGGGTTAGGTTTAGGGATAGTGTTCATTTAAGAGCTTAGCATTAAGGTTATTGTTAGCTTTATGGTTAGGGTTAGAGTTTAGAGTTAGGGTTGGGTTTAGGATTAGGGTAGGAGCTTATGGTTAGTTGTTAGGGTTAGGGTTAGGGGTTAGGGTTCTTGTTAGTTTTAGGTTTAGTGTTAGGTTTAAGGTAACGGTTAGGGTTTGGGTTAGGTTTAAGTTAAGGTTAGGTTTATGGTTAGGGTTATGTTTAGGGGTCAGGATTATGGGTTAGGGTTATGTTTAGGGTTAGCCTTAGGGTTAGTGTTACGGTTAGGTTTATGGTTATGGTGAGGGTTATGGTTAGGGTTAGCGTTAGAGTTAGTGTTAGGAATTCCGGTTAGGGTTAGTGTTAGGTTTAGAGTTATGGTTGGGTTTACGGTTACAGTTAGGGGTTAGGGTTTGGGTTAGGATTAGGGTTAATGTTAGTGTTAGTGTTAGGGGTTAGTGTTAGGGTTAAAGTTAGGTTTAAGAATAGAGTTAGATTTAGGGTTAGGGTTAGTGTTAGAGGGTTAGGGTTATGGTTTGGGTTAGGGTTACCGTTAAGTTTAGGGTTCCCATTAGGGTTATTGTTAAGGTTAAAGTTAGGGTTAGAGTTAAGGTTAGGGATTTGGTTTAGGGTTAAGTTTAGTGTTAGGGATAGGTTTAGGGTTTTGTGTTAGAGATATTGTTAGTGTTAGGTTTATGGGTAGGGTTAGGGTTCCAGATTAAGGTTAGGGTTAGGTTTAGAGTTAGGGATAGATTTAGTGTTAAGTTTAGGTTTAAGGATTAGGTTTAGTGTGAAGGTTATTATTATTCTTAGGGTTAGCATTAGGCTTAGGGTTAGAGTTAGTGATAGGTTTAGGTTATGTTTAGGGTTAGGGTTTGTTTTAGAGTTACGGTTAGTGTTTAGGGTTAGTGTTAGTATTAGGGTTAGGGTTTGGGTTAGGGGATGGAGTTTATTGGTAGGGTTAGGGTTAGCATTAGAGATAGAGTTAGGTTTAGATTTAGTGGATTATGTTGAGTGTTAGGGTTACTGTTAGGGTTTGGTTTAGGGTTAGGTTTATGGTTAGAGGTTATGGTTATTGTTATGCTTAGGGTTAGGGTTCGTGTTAGGGTTACAGTTAGGGTTAGCATGACCATTAGGGTTAAGGTTAGGGTTAGGGCTTGGATTAGGGTTAAAGGGTTAGCATTAGGGTTAGGGTTTGGTTTAGGCTTTGCGTTAGTGTTACGGTTATGGTAGGCTAGGGTTAGAAGATCAGGTTAGAGTTAGTGTTACGCTTGGGCTTATGGTTAGCGTTATGATTAAGGGTTAGTTTTAGGGTTAGTGTTAGTGTTAGGATTAGTGTTACAGTTAGTGTTAAGGTTATGCTTAGGTTTAGTGTTAGTGGTAGAGTTAGGGATAATTTTCGGGTTAGAGGTGAGTGTTAGAGTTAGGGTTAACATTATGGTTAGGGTTAAAGGTTAGAGTTAGAGTTAGGTTTAGGATTAGGTTTAGATCTTATGGTTAGGTGTTAGGGTTAGAGTTAGGGTTTAGGGTTAGAGTTAGGGTTACGTTTAGGGCTAGGGTTAGTGTTAGGGTAAGGGTAATGGTTTGGGTTATGTTTAGGTGTTAGGGTTAGCATTAGGTTTAGAGTTAGGGTTAAGGTTAGAGTGAGGTTTAGGATTAGTGTTAGGTAAATTGATAGGGATCAGGGTTACAGTAAGGGTTAGGGTTAGGGTTAGTGTTAGGTTTATGGCTAGGGATTAGGGTTATGGTAAGTGTTAGGGTTACGTTTAGGGATTCCGTTTGGGTTAGATGGTATGGTTAGGATTAGTGGTAGGGTTAGGTTTACGGTTAGGGTTAGAGGTTAGGGTTAGTGTTAGGGTTAGGGCCTATAGTTAGGTGTCAGAGTTGGGGTTAGATTTGTGGTAAGGTTAGGATTAGGTTTAGAGTTAGATTTAGTGTTAGGGTTAGCATTAGGTCAGGGTTAGAGGTTTAATGTCAGGGTTATTGTTAAGGTTAGCATTAGAGTTTCAGATTAGAGTTGGTGTTATGGTTAGGTTTATGTTAGGTTTTAGGGTTAGGTTTAGGGTTTGTCTTAAGGTTAGGGTTAGGGTTATTGTTAGGTTTAGGGTTTGGGTTAAGTTTCGAATTAGACATTAGGGTTAGGGTTATGGTTATGATTAGGCTTAGAGGGTAGGGTTGGTCTTAGGGTTAAGGTTAGGTTTAGAGTTAAGTTTACTGTTAGAGATTAGTATTAGGGTTAGTGTTACTTTAAGGTTGGCTTAGGGTTAGGGTTAGGGTTAGGGTTAGCATTAAGTTTAGGTTTAGGGTTAGAGGTTAGTGTTATGGTTAGGGTTAGTGCTAGGGTTATCATTAGAGTTAGGGTTTAGTGTAAGTGTTAGGGTTAGTGTTAGGTTTAATGTTAAGGTTAGGGTTATGTTTAGGTTTAGGGCTAGGGTTAGGGTTAGTGTTAATTTTAGGGTTAGCATTATGTTTAGTGTTAGGGTTTGAGTTGGGCTTAGAGATTTTGGTTTGGGTTAATGTTAGGGTTAGGGTTGGGGTTAGGCTTTGGTGTTAGTAAGAGTGTTAGGATTTGGTTAGGGTTAGGGTTAGGGGTTAGGTATAGTGTTAGTGTTCGGGTTCTTGTTAGGGTAAGGGTCAGTGTTAGGGTTAGGGCTAGGGTTAGGTTTAGAGGGGTAGGGTTAGCGTTAGGGTTATGTTTAATGTTAGGGTTAGGGTTAGGGTTAGTTTAAGGGGCATGGTTCTGTTTACGGTTAGGCTTAGTGTTAGTCTTAAGGTTATGTTTAGAGGTTAGCGTAAGGTTTAGGGTTAGAGTTTGGGGTTGGGTTAGGGTTAGGATTAGACTTAAATGTTAGGGTTAGGGTTAGGGTTCGGGTTTGGGTTAGGGATAAAGCTTAGGTTTCGTATTAGAGTTAGGGTTAGTGTTAGGGTTAGAAGTTGGTTTAGTGTTAGGGCTAGTTTTAGGGTAAGTTTTAGGGTTAGCTTTACGGTTAGGGTTAGGTTTAGGGTTAGGTTTAGGCTTAATTTAGGGTTAGTGTTAGGGTTAGTTTTAGCCTTAGGGTTAGGGTTAGGGTTTAGCGTTAGTTTTAGTGAGAGATTTTGGTGTTAGGGTTAGGGTTAGGATTAGGGTAGGAGCTTGTGTTTAGTTGTTAAGGTTAGGGTTAGGGCTTAGGTTTAGGGGTTAGGGTTATTGTTAGGCTTAGGCTTAGTGTTCGGTTTATGGTAACGGTTAGTGTGTGGTTTAGGATTAAGTTTAGGGTTAGGGTTATGCTTATGGTTAGGGTTAGGGTTAGGATTAGGTTTTAGTGTTATGGGTTATGGTTATGATTAGGTTTAGCCTTAGGATTAGTGTTACTGTTAGGTTTATGGTTATGGTGACGGTTATGGTTAGGGTTAGCGTTAGAGTTAGTGTTCGGAATTTCGGTTAGGGGTAGGCTTAGGTTTAGAGTTATGGTTAGGTTTACGGTTACAGTTAGGGGTTAGGGTTCAGGTTAGGATTAGGGTTAGTCTTAGTGTTAGGGTTAGGGGTTAGTGTTAGGGTTAAGGTTAGGTTTAGGGTTAGAGTCAGGGTTAGGGTTAGTGTTAGAGGGTTAGGGTTATGGTTAGGGTTAGGATTACACTTAGCTTTAGGGTTACCGTTAGGGCTAGGGTTAAGGTTAGGGTTAGGGTTAGAGTTAGGGTTAGGGATTTGCTTTAGGGTTAAGTTTAGGGTTAGGGATAGGTTTAGGGTTTTGGATTAGTGATATTGTTAGTGTTAGGTTTATGGGTAGGGTTAGGGTTTGGGATTAGGGTTAGTGTTATGGTTAGAGTTAGGGATAGAGTTAGTGTTAATTTTAGGTTTAAGGATTAGATTTAGGGTGAAGGTTATTATTAGGCTTAAGTTTAGGGTTAGGCTTAGGGTTAGCTTTAGGGATAGGGTTAGGTTTATGTTTAGTTTAGGGTTTGTTTTAGGGTCACGGTTAGGATTTAGGGTTAGTGTTAGAATTAGGGTTAGTGTTCGGTTTAGGGATGGGGGTAAGTGTTAGGGTTAGGGTTAGTGTTATAGATAGAGTTAGGGTTAGGGTTAGTGGATTAGGGTGAGCGTTAGCATTACGGTTAGGGTTAGGTTTAGGGTTAGGTTTATGTTTAGAGTTTAGGGTTATGGTTATGGTTAGGTTTAGTGTTCGTGTTAGGGTTACGGTAGGGTTAGCATGACCATTAAGGTTACGGTTAGGGTTCTGGTTTGGCTTAGGATTAGAGGGTTAGGGTTAGGGTTAGGGTTAGGTTTAGGCTTTGCGTTAGTGTTACGGTTATGCTAGGGCTAGGTTTAGAGGTTCGGGTTAGAGTTAGGGTTAGGCTTGGGCTTATGGTTAGCATTATGATTAGGGGTGAGTTTTAGGGTTAGTGTTAGTGTTAGGATTAGTGTTACGGTTAGTATTAAGGTTAAGCTTAGGTTTAGGGTTTAGTGGTAGAGTTAGGGATAGGTTTTGGGTTAGAGGTGAGGGTTAGGGTAGGGGTTAGCGTTACCATTATTGTTAGAGGTTAGAGTTAGAGTTAGGTTTAGGATTAGGTTTAGATCTCAAGGTTAGGTGTTAGGGTTAGAGTTCGGGTTTAGGGTTATGGTTAGGGTTAGGTTTTAAGGTTAGCATAATGGTAAGGTTTTGGGTTAGGTTTAGGTGTTAGGGTTAGTGTTAGGGTTAGAGTTAGTGTTAAGGTTAGAGTTAGTTTTAGGATTAGTGTTAGGGTAACGGATAAGGATCAGGGTTACGGTAAGGGTTAGGGTTAGGGTTAGTGTTAGGTTTAAGGATAGGTATTAAGTTTAGGGTAAGTGTTAAGGTTAAGTTTAGGGATTCCATTTGTGTTAGATGGTAGGGCTAGGGTTAGGGGTAGGGTTAGGTTTTCAGTTAGGGTTAGAGGTTATGGTAAGTGTTAGGGTTAGTGTTAACGTTAGGGCTTAAAGTTAGGTGTCAGCGTTGGGGTTAGGTTTATGGTTAAGATTAGGTTTAGGGTTAGGGTTAAGGTTAGGGTTACAGTTAGGATTAGGGTTAGGGTTACAGTTAGGGTTAGGGTTAGGGTTAAGGTTAGGGTTAGGGTTAGGTTTAGGGCTGGGTTAGAAGTTTAATGTCAGGGTTATGATTTGTGTTAGGTTTAGAGTTTCAGGATAGAGTTAGTGTTTGGTTAGGTTTAGGTTTATTGTTTAGGGTTGGTGTTAGGGTTTGTTTTAAGGTTAGTGTTAGGGTTATGGCTAAGTTTAGGTTTAGGCTTAGGTTTCGGATTACACATTAGGGTTAGCGTTAGTGTTACGAATAGGCTTAGAGGGTAGGGTTCGTCTTAGGGTTAAGGTTAGGTTTACAGTTAAGGTTACGGTAAGAGATTAGGGTTAGGGTTAGTGTTACTTTAAGGTTAAGGTTAGGGTTAGGGTTAGAGGGTTAGGCTTAGGGTCAGCGTTAGCGTTAGGGTTAGCGTTAAGTTTAGGTTTAGGTTTAGAGGTTAGTGTTAGGGTTAGGGTTAGGGTTAGGGTTACAGATTTGGTTTAGGGTTAATGTTAGGGTTAGGCATAGGGTTAGGGGTTTGGGTTAGGTATAGTGTTAGGGTTAGTTTTATGGGTAGGGTTAGGGTTAGGGATTAGGGTTAGGTTTAGGTTTATAGTTAGGGATAGAGTTAGTGTTAGCTTTAGGATTAGGGATTATGGTTAGGGTTAGAGTTATTTTTAGGGTTAGGTTTAGGGTTAGGCTTAGGGTTAGTGTTTAGGGTTGAGGGTTAGGGTTAGAATTAGTGTTAGGGTTAGGGTTAGGGATGGGGGTTAGTTTTAAGTTTAGGGTTAGCGTTAGAGATAGTGTTAGTGTAGGGTTAGGGTTTTTGAATTAGGCTGAGGGTTACAGTTATGGTTAGGGTTATGGTTAGGGTTTGGTTTATGGTTAGAGGTTAGGGTTATGGTTAGGGTTAGGGTTAGGGTTATGGTTAGGGTTAGGGTTATCGTTAGGGTTAAGGTTACATTTAGCATTAATTTTAGTGTTAGGGTTAGGTTTAGGGTTAGAGTAAGTGTTAGGGGTTAGGTTGAGGGTTAGTTTTCGGGTTCGTGTTAGGGTTACCGTTAGGGTTAGCATTGCTATTAGGTTTAAGGATAGGGTTTGTTTTAGGGTTAGGGTTAGACGTTTAGGGTTAAGGGTAGGGTTAGGGTTAGAGTTTCATGTTAGAGTTAGGGTTAGGATTAATGTTTTGGTTAGGTTTAGCATTAGAGTTTAGGGTTAGGGTTTGGGTTAGTGTTAGGCTTTTTGTTACGGTTAGTGTTAGCGTTATGCTTAGGTTTAGGGATAGGGTTAGTTTTAGGGTTAGGGTTCGAATTAGAGGTTAGTGTTAGGGTTAGGATTACGATTAGCTTTAGAGGTCAGAGTTAGTGTTAGGGATAATGTTAGGTTTAGAGTTAATTTTACGGTTAGGGTTAGAGATTAGGGTTAGGGTTAGAATTACTTTAGGGTTATTGTTAGGTTTAGAGGGTATTGGTTATGGTTAGTGTCAGTGTTAGGGTTAGCGTTAGGTTTAGGTTTGGGCTTAGAGTTTAGGCTTAGGGTTAGTGATATGGTTGTCGTTATAGTTATGGTTAGGGTTAGGGTTACCGATATCGTTATTGTTATAGTTTGGGTTAGTGTTAGGGTTATGTTTAGGGTTAGGGTTAGAGTTAAGCTTAGAGATTTTGGTTTGGGTTAAGGTTAAGGTTAGGGTTTGGTTTACAGGTTTGGATTAGGAATAGTGTTAGGTTTAGGTTATGGTTAGCTTGAGGTTTAGTGTTAGGTTTAAGGTAATGGTTAGTGTTAGGGATAGGGCTAGAGTTAGGCTTAGGGTTAGGGTTAAGGATATGGTTAGGTTTATTGTTAGGGTTAGGATTACGGTTAGGGGTTAGGCTTAGGGTTAGGATTAATGTTAGGGATAGAGTTAGGGTTAGGGGATAGTTTTAGGGTTAGATTCAGGTTCATGTTAGAGTTAGGGTTAGTGTTAGAGTATTAGGGTGAGGGATAGTGTTAGGGTTACGGTTAAGGTTAGGGTTAGGGCTAGGGTTATGCTTAGTGGTTAGGCTTAGTGTTAGGGTTAGAGTTATGATTAGGGTTAGGGTTAGGGTTAAGTTTAGTGTTAAGGTTAGAGGTTAGTGTTTGGGTTATGGTTAGCATTGGGGTTAGAGGTTAGGGGTTAGGGTTATGTTTATAGTTCGTGTTCGTGTTAGGGTTATGGTTAGGGTTAGCATTAAGGTTAGGTTTACATCTAGGTTTAGGTTTAGGGTTAGGGTTAGGGTTAAGGTTAGGGTTAGAGGGTTAGGGATAGGTTTAGCTTAGGTTTAAGTTTAGAGTTAGTTTTAGGGTTTTGTTAGGTTTAGGGTTAAGGTTAGGGTTAGAGGTTTGGTTTAGAGTTAGGGATAGCCTTAGGGTTTTGGTTAGGGTTAGTGTTGGGGGTCAGGTTTAGGGTTAGTGTTAGGGTTAGGATTAAGGTTACCATTAGTGTTAGGGTTGTGGTTAGGTTTATGGTTAGGGATAGTGGTCATTTAAGAGGTTCGCATTATGGTTATTGTTAGCATTACGGTTCGGGTTAGAGTTTAGAGTTAGGGTTACGGTTAGGATTAGGGTAGGAGCTTATGGTTAGTTGTTAGGGTTAGGGTTAGGGGTTAGGTTTAGGGGTTAGTGTTATTGTTAGGCTTAGGTTTAGTGTAAGATTTAAGGTAATGTTTAGGGTTTGGGTTAGGATTAAGTTTAGGGTTAGGTTTATGGTTAGGGTTAGGGTTAGTATTAGGGGTCAGGATTAAGGGTTAGGGTTATGGTTAGGGTTAGCCTTAGGGTTAGTGTTACAGTTAGGTTTATGTTTATGGTGAGGGTTATGGTTAGGGTTAGTGTTAGTGTTATTGTTAGGAATTTCGGTTAGGTTTAGCGTTAGGTTTAGAGTTATGGTTAGTTTTACGGTTACAGTTAGGGGTTAGGGTTAGTGTTAGGATTATGGTTAGTGTTAGTGTTAGGGTTAGGGGTTAGTGTTAAGGTTAAGTTTAGGTTTAGGGTTAAAGTTAGGGTTAGGGTTAGCGTTAGAGGGTTAGGGTTATGGTTAGGGTTACAGTTACTGTTAGGTTTAGGATTCCTGTTAGGGTTATGTTTAAGGTTAGTGTTAGAGATAGAGTTAGGGTTAGGGATTTGGTTTAGGGATAAGTTTAGTGTTAGGGATAGGTTTAGGGGTTTGGGTTAGTGATATTGTTAGTGTTAGGTTTTTGGGTAGGGTTAGGGTTCTGGGTTAAGTTTAAGGTTAGGTTTAGAGTTAGGGATAGAGTTAGTGTTAAGTTTAGGTTTAAGGATTAGGTTTAGGGTGAAGGTTATTATTAGGTTTAGGGTTAGCGCTAGGCTTAGGGTTAGCATTAGGGATAGGGATAGGTTTAGGTTTAGGGTTTGGGTTTGTTTTAGAGTTACAGTTAGTGTTTAGGGTTAGTGTTAGGATTAGAGTTAGTTTTATGGTTAGGTTTAGGTGTAAGGTTAGGTTTAAGGTTTGTGTTAAGGTTCGGTTTAGGGTTAGGTTTAGGTTTAGGGTTAGGGTTAAGGTTCGAATTAGACATTAGGGTTAGGGTTAGGGTTACAATTAGGCTTAGAGTGTAGGGTTGGTCTTAGGGTTAAGGTTAGATTTAGAGTTAAGGTTACAGTTAGAAATTAGGGTTTGTGTTAGAGTTACTGTAGGTTTGATTTAGTGTTAGGTTTAGGGTCAGGGTTAGGGTTTGGGTTAGCGTTAAGTTTTGGGTTAGGGTTAGATGTTAGTGATAGGGTTAGGGTTAGTGATAGGGTTATCGTTAGAGTTAAGGTTTAGGGTATGGGTTAGGTTTAGTGTTAGGTTTAATGTTAAGGTTAGGGTTATGTTTAGGGTTAGGGTTAGTTTAGGGTTAATGTTAGGGTTAGGAATAGTGTTAGGGTTTTTTTAGGGTTAGGGTTAGGGGTTAGGTTTAGGGTTAGTGTGTGGGTTCTTGTTAGGGTAAGGTTAGAGTTAGGGTTAGGGGTAGGGTTAGGGTTAGAGGGTTAGGGTTAGCATTAGGGTTATGTTTAGTGTTAGGGTTAGGGTTAGGTTCAAGGTTAGTGTTATGGTTTATGGTTAGGTTTAGGGTTAGTGTTAGGGTTATGATTAGGGTTACAATTAGTTTAAGGGTCATGTTTGGGTTTATGATTAGGCTTAGTGTTAGTCTTAGGGTTATGGTTAGAGGTTAGCATTAGGTTTAGTGTTAGAGTTTGGATTTGAATTAGGGTTAGGGTTAGGCTTAAAGGTTAGGGTTAGTATTAGTGTTCGGGTTAGGTTTAGGGCTAAAGCTTAGGTTTTGTGTAAGGGTTAGGGTTAGTGTTAGGGTTAGAAGTTGGTTTAGTGTTATGGCTAGTTTTAGGGTAAGTTTTAGAGTTAGCTTTACCGTTAGGGTTAGGGTTAGTGTTAGGTTTAGGGTTAGGGTTAATTTAGGGTTAGTGTTAGGTTTTTTTTTTAATTTTATTTAAGAGGAAAAAGAGAAAAAAACAAAACAAAACAAAGCTGTGTAAGGGTACACGTAATACAGAACTACAAAAAAAAAACATAACTGTAAGAAATCACCTGTTAATAGATTACATATTATCATCTTGGAAATAGTTGCTCAAATCACAGTATCAAAGAATGCAAACTGGACATTCAAACAGAGAGACTGCAAACAGCTGTGTTCAATGATCCAAAAACATTAATATAGTCAGCTATTTAAAACTCCTAAACACACTTGCTGTTATATCCATTAGAGCTATTTTTCCCCTCTCTTTTTTACAACAAAATTTACACATTTTGGATTTTATTACTCCTTAGTTCTTATTACTTTTTTTGGGGGGAGAGAATAAAGTCAAATATGGCAAAACAAAGCTGTCAGTCAAAACCAAGGACAGACATAGCACATGATGTAGAACAGAGTACAAGGTTATCAACAATGGTTATCAATGGTGTCTCTTGTTTCCTTAAAAAGAATTGTCTATCTCATTAGATATTATAAAGTTGGACAAAACAGTAGAGAACAAGACCAATAAAACTTAGGCATTGTAAACATTACAGGACTTCCAAAGGAGACAATAGTCAAACCAGAATGGGCATCTTAGTGAATATTATTGCCTTCAAAGTAGTTGCCTATACCCTCAAACTTGATACTATCATACAGAATGGAACAGAGTCTAATCAGTCAAAACAAGATCGTGGGAGTATTACAGGACTTCAAAACAAGTTAATAGGAAATCAAAAAGAGTTACTATTATATATCCTAATTTTTAAAATTTTTCCCCTCAATTAAAACAAACATAAGAAATAACTAAATAATTTTTTAAAGAATAAGGGAGAGATTGAGATAAAACAGGACATAACAATATAACAATAGAGGTCAAAGCATGACTGTTTCAGCAACCTAGGGTTTCACCACCAAATAACAGACTTAATAGTAGTTACCATAGTGTCTGTCTTTTTCCTTGAAATATTTGGATAAAACTTCATATACTATAGCTTCAAATATTTCCATATCAAGAAGCCCAGAATAAAGCCTTTCTAATTAATAAGTGAAAACTTTATAAGGCTTCAAGGCCACATAATGGGGAATCATGATTACCACATATTTTTATATATTTGAATCATTACTTACATTAGGGAAACTATTTGGTATTCACACATGCGAGATTGATTTATTTCACTTATGAGTATGGTCTCAAGCTGCGCCCATTTATTGATAAATATCTCAATGTGATCCTTCTTTATAGCTGAATAATACTCATTAGTATAGAAATACCACAACTTTTTTATCCATTCCTCAGTTGATGGACACTTGGGTTGTTTCCAAGATCTGGTGATTACAAATTGTGCTGCTATAAACATAGGTGCACATATATCACTGTGGTATGACGCTTTCAGTTCTTCTGGGAATATGCCTAGAAGTGGAATAGCTGGAATAAATGGGATTTCCAATCCCAACTTTTTGAGAAATCTCCAGACAGACCTCCACAAAGGCTGTAGCATTCTACACTCCCACCAACAGTGCAGGAGATTTCCTTTTTCCCCACAGCCTCTCCAGCATTTGTTGTTGGTTTTCTTGATCCTGGCCATTCTTTCAGGAGTGAGATGGTATCTCAGTGTGGTTTTAATTTGCATTTCTCTAATGACCAATGATGATGAGCTTTTTTTCATGTATTTATTTGCCATTTGCATTTCTTCATCTGAGAATTGCGTATTCATCTCAGATGCCCATTTTTGGATTGGATCTTTGAATTTTGGTGGTCTGAGTTTTTTTTAATTCTTTATATGTTTTAGACAAGATTCCCTTGTCTGAGAGAGAGAGTTCACTAAAATCTTTTCCCAGTTTGTGGGTTTTCTTTTCACTATGCTGGAGATTTCTTTTGACATGCAGAAACTTTTTAATAAGCAGTGGTCTCAGTTATTGGTTCTGGGAAGTATTTCCTGTGTGGTTTGAGTCCTGTTCAAGAATTCTCTACCTACTCCTATGTCTCCAAGGTTTCTACCCAATTTGTCTTCCAATAGATTTAGTGTTTCTGTTTTAATATTCAGATCTTTGACCCATTTAGATTTTAATTTAGTACATGGTGATAACCATGGGTCTAGCTTTAGTTTTCGGCAAATGGAGAGCCAGTTTTTCCAGCACCATTTATTAAGTAGACTGTCGTTCTTCCAGTGAACCTGCTTGGCTCCTTTATCAAAGATAAGGTGGTTGAGTGTGTTTGTACTTGTGGTTGTATCTTCTAATCTATTCCATTGATCTTCAGCTCTGTTTTGATTCCAATACCATGTTGATTTTACTACAGTTGCTTTGTAGTATAACTTCAAGTCAGGGATTGTGATGCCTCCTGCTTTGTCTTTGCTGCTTAGAATTGCTTTTGCGATTCTAGGTCTCTTCTGGTTCCAGATGAAATTTAGGAGTGATTTCTCTAGATCTATAAGGTATGTAAATGGTATTTCTATTGGGATTGCATTGAATCTGTATAAGAGTTTTGGGAGAATGGCCATCTTCACAATGTTTGTTCTTCCTATCCATGAGCAAGGGGTGTCTTTCCATTTTTTGTGATCATCTTCAATTTCCTTTTTCAGTGTATTATAATTTTCACTGTATAAGTCTTTCACTTCTTTTGTAAGAGTAATTCCTAAATATTTCATTTTTTTGCTTGCTAATGTAAATAGTCCAGTTTTTCTTATTTCCCTCTATGTGATTTTGTTGTTCGTGTATAGGAATGCTATTGATTTCTGAGTATTGATTTTGTATCCAGCCACATTACTGAATTTATTTATTGTATCTAAGAGTCTTTCAATGGAGTTTAGGGGGTCTTCTATGTAGAGTATAATGTCATCTGCAAACAATGATAATTTAACTTCTTCTTTTCCTATCTTTACCGCTTTTATTTCTCTTTCTTGCCTAATTGCTCTGGCTAGTACTTCCAGTACTATATTAAATAGGAGTGGTGATAAAGGACATCCTTGTCTTGTGCCCGATTTTAAAGTAAAGGCTTTCAATTTTTGGCCATTTAGTATGATGCTGGCTGTTGGTTTGTCATAAATGGCCTTTATTATATTGAGGTAAAGACAATCTATTCCAATTTTCTGTAAAGTTCTTATCATGAATAAATGCTGGACCTTATCAAAGGCTTTTTCTGCATCTATAGAAATGATCATGTGATTCTTATTTTTGGCTTTATTGATATGGTGGATTACATTTATTGATTTGCCTATGTTGAACCATCCTTGCATTCCTGGGATGAATCCCACTTGGTCATGGTGTATAATCTTCTTGATGATTTGCTGGATCCTATTTGCCAATATTTTGTTGAGGATTTTTGCATCTGTGTTCATTAGGGAGATCGGTCTCTAGTTCTCTTTTTTAGTTGGGTCTTTCTCAGGTTTTGGTACTAGAGTAATATTTGCTTCCAGGAATGACTTAGGAAGGATTGCTTCCCTTTCAATTTCATTGAATAGTTTGAGGAGTGTCAGCATTAGGTCTTCTTTGTATTTCTTGTAGCATTCTGCAGTGAATCCATCTGGGCCTGGGCTCTTCTTGGTGGAAAAGGACTTAATTACATTTTCAATTTAATTAACAGAGATTGGGTTATTCAACAATTTTACATCCTATTGATCTAGCTTTGGTACTTCATATGCTTCTAAGAATCTGTCTATTTCTTCTGTGTTATCAAACTTTTGAGAGTAGAGGTTTTTGAAATAGGTGTTGATTCTCTTCTGTATTTCTATTGGGTCTGTAGTGATTTCAACTTTTTCATTTCTTATTGCATGAATTTGAGCTTTTTCTTCCCTTTTTTTAATAAGGTTGGCCAGGGGCTTATCAATTTTATTTATTCTTTCAAAGAACCAACTCTTTGATTCGTTGATTCTTTGGATTGTTTTCTTAGTCTCTATTGCATTGGTTTCTGCTCTGATTTTTATAATTTCCTCTCTTCTTTTGGCTTTGGGCTTGACTTGCTCTTCTTTATCTAGCTGTTGGGGTGTAGCATCAAGTTATTTATTTGTATTCATTCTGTTTTCATAATGTGGGAACTCGCTGCAATAAATTTTCCTCTCAGGACAGCTTTCATTGCATCCCACAGATTCCAGTAAGTTGTATCTGCATATTCATTTTCTTTTAGGTATTGTTTGATTTCTTCTGTGACACACTGATTACTCAAGAGTGTGTTATTCAGTTTCCATGTTTTTGCAGGATTTTTTCAGTATCTTTTATCATTAATTTCTAATTTCAGAGTGCTATGATCTGATAACATGCAAGGGATGATTTCAACTCTTTTGCATTTGTTTAAATATGTTCTGTGAGCTAATATATAATCTATTTTAGAAAATGATCCAAGTACTGCTGAGAAGAATGTGTATTCTGATGTTGTTGGGTGGAACATTCTGTATATGTCTATCAGACCCATTTGTTCACAGGTGTGATTCAGTTCTGTTATTTCTTTGCTAATTTTCTGTCTGGTTGATCTGTCCCTTGGTGTCAATGGCACATTAAGGTCTCCTGTTACAGTTTTGTTACCAATAATTTGAGTTTTCATTTCTGTTAATAATTGTTTTATATAACTGGGTGCTCTGGAGTTTGGTGCATATATATTTAAGATAGTTATCTCTTCCTCTTGGATTTTTCCCCTTACAAGTGTGTAGTGACCTTCTTTGTCCTTTATGGTCATTGTTGGTTTAAAGTTCATGTTGTCTGCAAACAGAATGGATACTCCTGCCTTTTTTTGGATTCCTGCTGCATGAAGAATTGTTTTCCATCCTTTGACATTCAGTCTGTGAGTATCCTGGGTTAGATGGGTTTCCTGTAAACAGCATATGGTTGGATTTTGTTTCTTGATCCATTCTGTTAGTCTGTTTCTTTTGATTGGTGCATTGAGACCATTTACATTAATGGTTATTACTGTTAAATGCTGGTTAATTGTAGGAATGTTATCTCTCTGCTGTTGCATATTTATCTTTCTGTTCTGTTTAATTATTTGCTTTGCTTAGTGTTTTTTTTTTTTTTTCTTTGTGTATCTAAACTGTCTTTCAATATTTTTTGCAGGATTGGTTTGGTGTTCATGAAGTTCTTCAGCTGTTCTTTGTCATGGAAGTATCATATTTCACCATCTATTGTGAATCATAGTTTTGCAGGATATATCAGTCTAGGTTGGAAATCATTTTGCTTTAGGATCTGGAATACTTCACTCCATGCTCTTCTTGACTTTATTGTTTGTGATGAGAAGTCTGCTGTGATTCTGATAGGATTTCCTTTTTAAGTGATCTATCTTTTCTCTCTGACAGCTTTTAATAATCTATTCTTGTGATGGATTCCTGGGATGGTGATTATCATGTGTCTGGGTGTAGTTTTATTTTGGTTATGACTATTTGGAGTTCTATGTGCTTCACTGATCCTGATGTCAGTTTGTGATCTCATGCTTGTGAAATTTTCAACTATTACTTCTCTAAGTATCCTCTTGACATCCTTTATGTTGTCTCCTTCTTTTTCATTAATACCTATCATTCTTATGTTATTTTTCCTTGCATCGTCTTGCAGTTGTTGAATTGTTCTTTCCTTATTCCTTGTTATTTTTAAAAGATCTTTCCTTTCCTGTTCACTGGCTGCAATCCTGTCTTCAAGGTCTGAAATTTTATCTTCATTTTCATTAAGGCGGTTTTTACAACTTTCAGTGGAGTTTTTTATTTCCTGTATATCTCTGTGCATCTGCATTATATATTCTGTTTGTTTCTTATATTGCTCATCTAGGGATTCTATCTTTTTGTTTAGTTCCTCCAATTTTTTATCTGTGTTTTCTTTAAATATATTCAGAATCTCTTTCATTTCTTTTATCATTTCTTCTTTTATCTGGGAGATTATTTCGACTTTGAATTTCTTTAAAGCTTCCTGGAGTTGCTTGTCAATTTCAGTAGCTATTGTGTCCAATATATGAGATGCATGGGATATATTTTCTTCTATATACATTGTTCCTAGGGTTTCTTGAGATGGGCTGGAGGTTTGAGGTTGTAATTTGGTCTTTCATTTTGTCATTTTCCTATATTTCTGTGTTTCAAGTGTTATTTGAAAGCTTCCTCAGGATCTGTTGAAAATCCCCTTCTATGTTTGTAGCTACTGAGACTCTGGCACCACGCTACCCCAAGCCATTGGGCCTGCAGAACCAATGACCCTCCTCTGCCTGCTCAGAACTCCGCAGTTCCAGACAAGCTGGGCCTCAGGGACACTGAGCTTCCACCTGCCCCTTAGAGGCTCCACAGCTCTTCAATCGCAACCGGGTTAGGGTACTCACCACAGACTGCGGTGCCTCAGGAACCTGTGATCCCTCCCTGCTTGCAGAGATATCCACAGTCCTCCAGACACATGGAGAGGCCGATGCAGGCACCCCAGATCCACCCAGCTCCTCCTCTGCACACCAATGTCTAGGTGCGGTAGAGAAACAGGCTGGGCTCCGGGGATAGTGTGGGCCTGCCCACCCGTCGTTAGCTCAGCCGTTCTCCAAGTGCAACCGGGATGGGGAGGCGGATGTAGAGGCCTCAAACCCACCTCTCCCCTTCACTGAACCTGGAAGCCTGGAGGGACCCAAACAGTCTGGGCCAAGGTATCCACAGTCCTCCAGACACACAGAGAGGCCGATGCAGGCACCCCAGATCCGCCCAGCTCCACCTCTGCACACCGATGGCTAGGTGCGGCCGTGAAACAGGATGGGTTCGGGGGATAGTGTGGGCCTGCCCACCCATCGGAAGCTCAGCACATCTCCAAGTTAGTGTTAGGGTTAGTGTTAGGGTTAGGGTTAGGGTTATGGTTAGAGTTTAGACTTAAGTTTAGTGATTGATTTTGGTGTTAGGGTTAGGGTTAGGATTAGGGTAGGAGCTTGTGGTTAGTTGTTAGGGTTAGGGCTAGGGGTTAGGTTTAGGGGTTAGGGTTATTGTTAGGCTTAGGTTTAGTGTTAGGTTTAAGGTAACGGTGAGTTTTTGGGTTAGGATTAAGTTTAGGGTTAGGTTTATGGTTAGTGTTAGGGTTAGGATTAGTGTTTAGGGTTAAGGGTTATGGTTATGGTTAGCGTTAGCCTTAGGGTTAGTGTTACAGTTAGGTTTATGATTATGGTGAGGGTTAGGGTTACGGTTAGCGTTAGAGTTAGTGTTAGGAATTTCGGTTAGGGTTAGGGTTAGGTTTAGAGTTATGGTTAGGTTTACGGTTACAGTTAGGGGTTAGGGTTCAGGTTAGGATTAGGGTTAGTGTTAGTGTTAGGGTTAGGGGTTAGTGTTAGGTTTAAGGTTAGGTTTAAGGTTAGAGTTAGGGTTAGGGTTAGTGTTAGAGGGTTAGGGTTATGGTTAGGGTTAGGGTAACCGTTAGCTTTAGGGTTACCATTAGGGTTAGGGTTAAGGTTAGGGTTAGGGTTAGAGTTAGGGTTAGGGATTTGCTTTAGGGTTAAGTTTAGGGTTAGGGATAGGTTTAGGGGTTTGGGTTAGTGATATTGTTAGTGTTAGGTTTATGGGTAGGGTTAGGGCCCCAGATAAGGGTTAGGGTTAGGGTTAGAGTTAGGGATACAGTTAGTGTTAAGTTTATGTTTCAGGATTAGGTTTAGGGTGAAGGTTATTATTAGGCTTAGGGTTAGGGTTAGGCTTAGGGTTAGATTTAGGGATAGGGTTAGTTTTCTTTT
Source organism: Cavia porcellus (assembly GCF_034190915.1). Lineage (NCBI taxonomy): Eukaryota > Metazoa > Chordata > Mammalia > Rodentia > Caviidae > Cavia > Cavia porcellus. The sequence continues at coordinate 29,229,997 of NW_026947517.1, read as the reverse complement.
TAGGGTTAGGGTTTGTTTTAGAGTTACGGTTAGGATTTAGCGTTAGTGTTAGGATTAGGGTTAGTGTTCGGGTTAGGGATGGGGGTTAGTGTTAGGGTTAGGGTTAGCATTTGAGATAGAGTTAGGGTTAGTGTTCGTGGATTAGGGTGATGGTTAGGATTACGGTTAGGGTTAAGTTTAGGGTTAGGTTTATGTTTAGAGGTTAGGGTTATGCTTATGGTTAGGGTTAGTTTTTGTGTTAGAGTTACGGTTAGGGTTAGCAAGACCATTAGGGTTAAGGTTAGGTTAGGGTTTGTGTTAGGGTTAGAGGGTTAGGGTTAGGGTTAGGCTTTGTGTTAGTGTTACGGTTATGGTAGGGCTAATGTTTGAGGTTCGGGTTAGAGTTAGGGTTAGGCTTGGGCTTATGGTTAGCCTTATGATTAGGAGTTAGTTTTAGGGTTAGTGTTAGTGTTACGATTAGTGTTACCATTAGTGTTAAGGTTATACTTAGGTTTAGGGTTAGTTTTATAGTTAGGGATAGGTTTCGGGTTAGAGGTGAGGGTTAGCGTTAGGGTTAGTGTTACCGTTAGGTTAGAGTTAGAGTTAAGTTTAGGATTAGGTTTGATCTTATGGTTAGGTGTTAGGGTTAGGGTTAGGGTTAGGGTTAGTGTTAGGGTTAGGGTTAGGGTTAGTGTCAGTTTATGGGTTTGGGTTAGGTTTAGGTGTTAGGGTTAGGGTTAGGGTTAGAGTTATGGTTAAGGTTAGAGTTAGGATTAAGGTTAGTGTTAGGGTTAGGTATAGGGATCAAGTTTACAGTAAGGGTTAGGGTTAGGGTTAGGGATAGAGTTAGGTTTAAGAATAGCGAGTAGGGTTACGGTAAGTGTTAGGGTTAAGTTTAGAGATTCCGTTTGGTTTAGATAGTAGGGTTAGGATTAGGGGTAGGGTTAGGTTTTCGGTTAGGGTTAGAGGTTAAAGTTAGTGTTAGGGTTAGTGTTAGGGTTAGGGATTAAAGTTAGGTGTCAGAGTTGGTGTTAGGTTTATGGTTAAGGTTAGGTTTAGTGTTAGACTTAGAGTTAGTGTTTGGGTTAGGGTTAGGGATGTGTTAGAGGTTTAATGTCAGGGTTATGTTTAGGGTTAAGGTTAGAGTTTCAGGTTAGAGTTAGTGTTATGGTTAGGTTTAGGGTTAGGGTTTAGGGTGAGGATTAGGGTTTGTGTTAATGTTAGGGTTAGGGTTATGGTTAGGCTTAGGGTTAGGCTTAGGTTTCGGATTACACATTAGGGTTAGGGTTAGGGTTACGATTAGGCTTAGAGGGAAGGGTTGGTCTTAGGGTTAAGGCTAGGTTTAGAGTTAAGTTTACGGTTAAAGATTAGGGTTAGGGTTAGGGTTACTTTAAGTTTAGGGTTAGGGTTAGGGTTAGAGGGTTAGGGTTAGGGTCAGTATTATGGTTAGGGTTAGCGTCAAGTTTAGGGTTAGGATTAGTGCTTAGTGTTAGAGTTAGGGTTAGTGTTAAGGTTATCATTAGAGTTAGGGTTTAGGGTAAGTGTTAGGGTTAGTGTTAGGTTTAATGTTAGGGTTAGGCTTATGTTTATGGTTAGGGTTAGGGTTAGGTTTTGGGTTAGAGGTTAGGGTTAGGGTTACATTTAGGTTTAGAGGTAAAGGTTGGGGTTCGTTTTAGGGTTAGGGTTACGTTTAGGTTTAGAATTAAGGTTACGGTTAGGGTTAGAGATTTGGGTTAGTTTTAGGATTAAGTTAGGTTTAGGGTTATGGTTAGGGTTATGGGGAATGGTTAGGTTTAGCGATAGGGTTAGTGTTAGGTTATGTTTAGGGTTAAGGTTAGTGTTATGGTTAGGGTTTAGCGTTAGGTTTAGGATTAGAGATTGGGGTTGGGTTAGGGTTAGGTTTAGGTTTAGAGGTTAGGGTTAGGGTTAGGGTTAGTGTTAAAGCTTAGATTTAGGGTTAGGGTTAGGGTTAGGGTTAGTGTTAGGGTTAGATGTTTGTTTAGTGTTAGGGCTAGTTTTAGGGTAAGTTTTAGGGTTAGGTTTACGGTTATGTTTAGGGTTGAGGTGTTAGGGTTAGTGTTAGGCTTAGGGTTAGGGTTAGCGTTAGGTTTACGGTTAGGGTTAGAGATAGTGTTAGGTTAGTCTTAGGGTTAATTTCGGGTTAGTGTTAGGGTTTTTGTTAGGGTTAGGTTTAGGGTTAGCATTAGAGTTTAGCGTTAGGTTAGGGTTAGGTTTAAAGCCTAGGTTTAGGGTTAGGTTTAGCATTAGGGTTAGGGCTAGGGTTAGGGTTAGGCTTAGGCTTAGAGTTAGGGTTAGATTTAGGGTTACAGATTTGGTTTAGGTTTAAGGTTAGGGTTAGGGATAGGGTTAGGGGTTGGGGTTAAGGATAGTGATAGGGTTAGTTTTATGGGTAGGTTTAGGGTTAGGGATTAGGGTTAGGTTTAGGTTTATAATTAGGTATATAGTGAGTGTTAGCTTTAGGGATTAGGGTTAGGGTTACTTTTATGGTTAGGTTTAGGGTTAGGCTTAGGGTTAGTGTTAGGTATAGGATTAGGTTTAGTTTTAGGGTTAAGTTCTGGGTTAGGATTATGGTTAGGGTTTAGGGTTAGGGTTAGAATTAGTGTTAGGGTAAGCGTTAGGGAAGGGGCCGAGTGTTAGGTTTAGGGTTAGCGTTAGAGATAGAGTTAGGGTTAGGGTTATTGGATTAGGCTGAGGGTTTGGGTTATGTTTAGGGTTACGGTTAGCATTATGTTTATGGTTAGGGTTAGGGTTATGGTTAGGATTAAGTTACATTTAGCATTAATTTTAGTGTTAGGGTTTGGTTTAGAGTTAGAGTAAGTGTTAGGGCTTAGGGTGAGGGTGAGTGTTCGGGTTCATGGTAGGGTTACCATTAGGGTTAGCATTACTGTTAGGGTAAAGGATAGGGTTTGGTTTAGTATTAGGTTTAGACATTTAGGGTTAAGGTTAGGGTTAGTGTTAGGGTTATAGTTTCATGTTAGAGTTAGGGTTAGGGTTAGTATTATGGTTAGGTTTAGGATTAGGGTTTAGTGTTAGGGTTAGGGTTAGTGTTAGGGTTTGGGTTACGGTTAGTGTTAGTGTTATGCTTAGGTTTAGGGATAGGGTTAGGGTTAGGGTTCGGATTAGAGGTTAGTGTTAGGGTTATGGTTACGATTAGGTTTAGAGGATAGAGTTGGTGTTAGGGGTAATGTTAGTTTTAGAGTTATTTTTACGGTTAGGTTTAGAGATTAGGGTTAGGGTTAGCGTTACATTAGGGTAAATGTTAGTGTTAGAGGGTAATGGTTATGGTTAGTGTTAGGGTTAGGGTTAACGTTAGGTTTAGGTTTGGGCTTAGAGTTTAGGGTTATGGTTAGTGATATGGTTATCGTTTTAGTTAGGATTATGGTTGGGGTTAGGCTTAGGGTTATTGATATGGTTGTCGTTATAGTTCGGGTTAGGGTTAGGGTTAGTGTTAGGTTTATGTTTAGGGTTAGGTTTAGATTTAAGCTTAGAGATTTGGTTTTGGTTAAGGTTAAGGTTACACTTTGGTTTACAGGTTTGGGTTAGGAATAGTGTTAGGTTTAGGTTAGTGTTAGGTTTAGGTTTGGTGTTAGGTTTAAGGTTATGGTTAGTGTTAGGGATAGGATTAGGGTTAGGCTTAGGGTTAGGTTTAAAGATACGGTTAGGTTTAGTGTTAGGATTAGGATTACAGTAAGGGGTTAGGCTTAGGGTTAGGATTAAGGTTAGGGTTATGGTTAGGAGTTAGTGTTAGGGTTAGATTTAGGTTCATGTTAGAGTTAGGGTTAGTGTTAAGAGTATTAGGGTGAGGGATAGGGTTAGGGTTATGTTTAAGGTTAGGGTTAGGACTAGGGTTATGCTTAGTGGTTAGAGTTAGTGTTAGGGTTAGAGTTATGATTAGGGTTAGGGTTAAGTTTAGTGTTAGGGTTAGAGTTCTGGTTAGCATTGGGTTTAGGTGTTAGGGGTTAGGGTTACATTTATAGCTCGTGTTCGTGTTAGGGTTACAGTTAGTGTTAGCATTAATTTTAGGTTTACAGCTAGGTTTAGGTTTAGTGTTACGGTTAGGTTAGGGTTAGGGTTAGAGGGTTAGGGATAGGTTTAGGCTTAGGTATAATTATAGGGTTAGTTTTAGGATTTTGGTAGGTTTAGGGTTAAGGATAGGGTTAGAGGTTCGGTTTAGAGTTAGGGTTAGCCTTAGGGTTTTGGTTAGGGGTAGTGTTGGGTGTCAGGTTAGGGTTAGAGATTCTGGTGGGGTTGGGTTTGGTTTAGGCTTAGAGGTTAGGGTTAGGTTTAGGGTTAGGGTTAAAGCTTAGATTTAGGGTTAGTGTTAGTGTTATTTTTAGATGCTGGTTTAGTGTTAGGGCTAGTTTTAGGGTAAGTTTTAGGGTTAGGTTTATGGTTAGGTTTAGGTTTCAGGTGTTAGTGTTAGGCTTAGTGTTAGGGTTAGGGTTAGGTTTACGGTTTGGTTTAGGGTTAGTGTTAGGGTTAGGGCTAGGGTTAATTTAGGGCTAGTTTTAAGGTTTTGTTAGGGTTAGGGTTAGAGTTATGGTTAGAGTTTAGCGTTAGGTTTAGTGATAGAGTTTGGGGTTGGGTTAGGGTTAGTGTTAGGCTTAGAGGTTATGGTTAGAGTTAAGGTTAGGGTTAGGTTTAAAGCTTAAGTTTATGGTTAGGGTTAGGTTTAGCGTTAGGTTTAGGGTTAGGGTTAGTGTTAGAGTTAGGGTTACAGATTTGGTTTAGGGTAAATGTTAGGGTTAGGGATAGGGTTAGGGGTTGGTGTTAGGGTTAGTATTAGGTTTAGTGTTA